>NC_133999.1:1998962-2619299 GCF_047716275.1 Strix uralensis
GGGGAGGAAGAAAGTGACCTCAGCTAATGAATCAGAGGACCTCCTAAAGCTCCCTCATTTCCTTCCACTGTCTCTAAATTATTATTCCCAGCAACCTTTGGAATTTCTACTCTTTTTCCTGTAATAGCCTTATCCAAGGAGACGGTGGCTGTGCACATGCAGAGCACAGGGGTGGCAGTTCAATAACTCAGATCAGCTTCCATTATGCTTCAATCTGTGTTAGTTTCAGACACAGTAACAAAAAAATCAACGTACAACTCACTCCCCTTTCTTAAATGTTCACTCCTGACATTTCAGATTTTTGACATGGATGGGTACTTAATAAAAGTTCTCCTGAAAAGGAAACATATGCATGTGTGGAAATATGTATGCATACGTTACGCATGCTTCTACATTAAGCTTTTCCATTCTACAATAGAAGTGCAGCCAGTCACTGAAACAAATTACTTGTTTCTGGGAAGAACAGCTCTGGACAGGTGGCACTTTTATCATTCTGTCCATTATTACAGAGTGAAGTAGCAGATCAGAAGCGACACTGCCAGGGATAGGAGACAATCTAAAAAATGCATAAAGTTCCGTTTTAAGATTTAAGACACCTTTCCAGAGCCAAGAAGCATCCTGTAAAGCCAGGCACGGCCGTGTCCCTTTTCACAAAGACCCACTGCACTGGGTTGCCCTGATTAGGATGCTCGCAGCTCCACGGGCTCCAGTTTAGAGCTCCAGCATCAAGAGGGTCAGACCCACGTAGCACAACATACTTTAATAAATGAAAAACAACCTGTTGCATTACTTCTTTCCAGGAAGTATTTCCCTATTTCATGAAACCTCATGACAAAGTTCTCCATAAGAAACCCAGTGTTGGCAAAACACAGAACTTCCTCTGTGCCACAGAGATAACTGTTTCCATGAACAGGCTGCCATTTGGAGAAACGCTGGGATATGGGACTCCATAAAGTAAGTATTTACACAGGAGCAATAGCATCTTTGTGCAGGCAGGAGTATTCACTATTCATTATTTGCTGTTTGTAATCTGTTATTCATTAAAATTTCATCCAGCCAAGCACACCGTGGAAATGCAAAATGATGTGACTTAGGTGAGCAATCACATACTCCAAACAGCCTGAGTAAACAGCTCATAGAAACTGCGCAGACTGGAAGCTCTCAGCACAAACTCCTCTGCAAAGGTATGAGAATTAAGTGCTAAGTGTATATTCACAGGCCAGCAGCAGGAACATATTGCAGCATGTATCACTGCTTTCACAACTTGAATTCCTGCAGTCTGCCTTATCAGAGCCATGTCAGCATCACCAGTGGTCAAGTATTTTGCTTAAAGACAAACCAAGAAACAGAGTTTCAGAGTCCTCGGTTCCACCATAGCAAGGCCGTAGGTGTTAATCATCACCACTTATTCTATGACTGGCCTGAGGTTTGATTTAACAAGTTATCATACTGAATTCAATGTCTGTCAAGCTTTGGGAGTTGCAAGGTGAATTACTTCTTCCTTTACTGAATTAATTAATCACTGCTGATATTACTGCAATTTCAGATTGTTCAAGAACATTTCCTTCACCTTCCTCATTCTTCTGTGCCCTCCAATCTCCTTCATGCTCACAAACTACTCTACTATATAAAAAAATACATTTAAACTATTGTAAAGATGTAAACATGTGCACGTACGCACGCAGAGTGTGCTTTCTACTGAATGTATTGTACCACAAGTCTTCTACCTACACTATTTACACTTTCATTTTTGAATCAGAGAAAGATCCCACTGTCTGCCATTCTCTTTAAAGATACTTCATCAGTAGCTATTTAAAATCATCAATTATTTCTGTTATTAAATGATGCAGAGAGGAGCAGAAGACATTGTAGGGACTGGATCTCCTGTCTAGTTGCTATGAATCACAAGTCTACAGAGCTATACTGGTGTAAGACTGGCCTAGAATGAATCCAAACATTTTTATTTAAATGGTCTCTCCTCAAGTCCTCCCCAAACTATCTTATATGGTATCTTTGTGTCCAGCTCTGTAGCAGCCCAAGTTTGCTCTGCACTGAAGAGATGTTAGAGAGCTTGGGGTTGGTCATAGCTTGTGCAGGATGGGTTAGTGATGTAGAGTTGGATTTTGCATATATTCCACACACGTGTAACGAAGAAAACAAATCCTTTGGTGTAATTCCTGACCTCTAACTCTTCACAGACACACAAACTAATTTATCTTAATGTCAGTATATATGACAGAAAGCATACTAAATTGATGACTGTGACCCTCAGTGTCATACAGAAAAAATGTATTCCATGAGACCATGCATCGTGTTTACAGCCAATTATAATCCCATCAGACCTTCTCTCGGTTCCCCAGACCTAACCAAGTACAAACAGAGCATGACCAGCAGTAACTGAGCATCCATTATTTCCTGCACATTCACCCCACGGGACAGTGCTAGACAACATATATGCCAAATATCATGCAAGCTCTTTGATTATTGCAAAGAACTGTCTGAATTTAACTCAAAAGACAACCTCTTACCACTTTTTTCCTGGCTGGATTTACAGAGTATTTTTGTCTTGATTGATCATTTTTTTCAATGGTGAGAATTTTACCAAGCCTGCACTGCCAGCAATGTCTTTCTCTGAGAGGATGCGAACAAATCTCTTAAGCCAGCAAGTGTGGTTCCAGTCTGCAGAGGAACTTAATAAAATGTCAGTGCCGAACCTTGCTACATACCTTCCCCAAAACGGTGCTTTCATGCAACACCTTTTCTACCACTCCAGCTACACAACCATTCCCTTCTGAAAGACATCACCAACTCCTAACAGGTATTAAGATGCTGGGTGACATTTATATCTCTTTTTTCACAGTTGTTCAAGGAGAGAAGTTGACTCAGGAGACAAAGGGCAAATAGATCTGAGTTTTACTTCTTTGCATTTCCTTGTATTTATTACCTTGCCACTCAACATAGGAATGGTCATCAGATAATTTATAGTATCATGCTCAAAGTTTGTACTCATGCAATAAAAAGCTCAGAGCACCAGCAGTTCTAATAAAACGAGAATTAACAAAAGAGCAGAATAAAGAGGGGAGGGAGGAGAAGAGACAGTCATTAAATCAATAACACCAAGGTCTGACTGAGATGTGCTCAAGTCAATAATACCATAAAGTTTTATACTGGCTGTAGGGTGGAAAAATGTTACCGTCTTGGCACATGTGAAGACAAAACCATTCAGACATAATATATTCATCAATAACAGGAGAAGGAGAACTTGTTCTGTGATCTAGAACTCTGAGGGGGAGAGTTGTCAGGGTGGGAGTGAATGTCTGGTGGAAGAGTGCTGCAAGCAAACATTGCTCTAGCAGTGCCAGCCCGTGGGAGAGCAGCACGGAGGCTCAGTCTCTGCAGCACCAGAAGCTGTTTCTAAGGGATCCTCTCCCTGTATAAGGAAAAGTATCATAGAGTAAAATTGTTTTAAATGTACTGGTTTAGGGTGATGTCTTAGCTTTCCCTGATGACTTTCACAGTGACTGGAAAGAACTGGAAGTGGGAAAAATAGAAAAAGAATTAACTGTAATGTGTTTACACAAGACTGCAGAAGCTGTAACAACTCACACATCAATTACAGAAGTGCTATGTACAGTGAAAAAGATTAATTTTGAAAGGAGAATAGCAAGCGTTCTTTTACATATGCTTGGAGAAAGAACAGTTGTATGTTAGCCAGAAAAAGGTAACTATCAACAATGCCAAAAAAACCCTTAAGAAAATAAAAGTCCAATTAATTGAAGATGAGGAAAATTCACATATCCAGCTATCCATTACCACTTTCTTCTCCACATCCAAGTATTTGTGCCAGTTCACTTACTGTCCCTGCCCATGCAGCCACAGGAGCACAGCAAGGTCACAGCCCGCTCTGCTCATGAAACACAGGGCTAACGAGTGCAAAAGGTTAGTTCGCTTCCACTTGCTTTCAGAAAAAGGTGGGCTTGACTAATTACAAACCATTTCCCAATGCTTCTGGTACCTGACAGACATAGGCTGACACAGCTGAGAATCCTGCCCAGCTGCTGGGCTGGAGAGATGCAGGAGAGAAGGTGCAGAAGGGCAGAGTTTAGCCCCATTGATACGTGGCTCTCGGGGCTCGCGCAACGGCCAGCAGACGCCACCGGACTGAGGAACGGGTGTTACAGCCCCCGCTCCTCTGGCACAGCGGAGCCACAGCTCACCTGTGCAGAAGAGAGAGCTTCCTCTGAGGCCTGCAGCAAACTTTGAACACCCACAGAAAACAGAACAGCACAATTCTCAGTGCCTCCCAGTACAAGAACAAAGCGCAATTCTGTCCCGTATTCCCCAGCACACACGCGTTAAACGGCAGACACTTAAAAATAAAAAATACAAAAACCTCCTAACTCCCAAGCAAACCAGCAGTAATGTTTAATACAACCATTGTGACTTAAATGTGACTTAAATTTCCACCGATTTAAATGAAAACTCCTTGCTTTTGTGCTCATGGCTGGATGAATCACAGTGATTTTCTGGGAGGTTTCCCATCACCATTAACTCGCTTCCCCCCTGCTTTACTCCCCTCACCCCCCTTATCTAGATGAGCCCTGGGATTTCATCTTCTGTTCCTAAAACCAATCCCAGCATTTTGTCTGGGTGCAAAACTTGAAAAGTGAAAATGGATGCTCACAACTTCTATCACAGTCACTGAAACAGGTGTCACAAATGATACCGTTCCATATTAAATGTAGTAAATAAAGGTACAATGTGGGACAGGATTTTGGACTCCTGCCCCATCTGTTCTGGCAAATTAGCATCCAACCCTTTCCTCCTAATCCTGCAGCGTTACTTGGGCTGTCAGTTCACTGGATTACAGAGGATTATGATTCAGGATGACAGTGTTTCACCTGTGCTGCAGTGACTCCCAGAATCACTGACAGCAGCTCATCAGCTGATGAACTGGAATGACTCTTTAAGAAAACAAATCAAATGTATTATCATATCCTTTTCTCTGGGCTATCTATTCCTTCTGTTTGTTGTGTAATTTATAATTTTAATTTATGAGAGTTCAAAGACAGCTTGGTTTAATTGTAGATTGGAGAAACAACTGTCTGCAGTTACAAATGAACCTACCGGCTCACTTCCCCTCTCACCTTGAGATTCCCATGTGTCTGAACAAATCAAATAAGAAAAATTTTCCAAACAAGCCTGAAGTAACTTAAAGCTACTTCGCTTTCTCTATCTGTTTTTCGGAATTTGGTCTTAAAGCACTCATGAAAATTTAAGCCCTTAAATCCCATGATTTTTTCCATTCCTATGCCACTGATAGAACTGAAGTGCTTTAGTTCCACCTGTTAGCTTAAGCCAAAGGGGCACCATGTATACCCAAACCCAGTCTTGGCAAGGATGTCTATGCATTTCTAGAACAGAACCAATGCTGATTCTAATAACTATCACATCCATAACTACATACCACTAAGTAAAATGGTCCTTCATTTCAATAACATTTCAGTCACTGAGGTGTTAAAATTGGTAATTGTTTTAAGCAAATATTATTGGTATTGTTTTCCTCCAAACAGCACAAGCAAATGTGGAAGGAGAAAAAGAGCCTCCCGTGTTTTATTTTTATATACCCCAGAAAATTATAGCACAGCTAATAAAATGAGGGTGTCCTACACAAGCTCCAATATTGTATAAATCATGAATAATACATCAGGCAAAAATGAGAAACTGCAACAGAGTCAAACCTATATGGAAATAAATAAAACATAACAGCAGAACTGCAATCATGTTAGCTCTGTTGATAAAAATGTGTTTGTGTTTGCAAGAGGAGGAGGGAGGAAACTTCTCCAGTAAAGGATTGTAAATGCATTAATAATAATAACAAGACCTACATGGCAAGCCAAGAAAAAGGGTAATTAAAAAAGAAGCATTCAGTTCACCAAAGCCGTTTGGTGGAGAAAGTAGAAAGATGACAAGCCAAATGTAACAATAACTTTTAAAAGGTGTAACGAGTCTTTAGGATGGTCAGGAATACATACCCTGCCTTGCCGAGCAAATCGGAATCGCATATTGATATCTTGCAGTGTGTCTCTAATTATCTATGTGAAATAGTTCTAAGGAAAACAGAGAGGACTCAGACAAGGATCGGGCACAATCTCAGCTCTTCATCTCAGGTAAGCATGGGGTTAAATCCAAGCTTTACTTTCCCCAGAGACAGATTCTTCCAAAAGTGTGGTTAGGACAGGTGGTGGGCTGCTGCAGGAGGGAAGGTACCTGTTCAGGGCAAAACTACTTCCCCCGCAGGTAAAGAGGGGAAATTAAAAAGGAAGAAGATGGTTCCACGTTTGTGACACTATTGGAATCTGCTGCAGCTGCCCAGCAAGATCCCTGGGAAGTTATTCAGCCTCCTTGTTCTTCTACATACTTCTCCACACCTCCTTCTACCCACTTGCTTCTTTTTTTCCCTATCTTAATGGACTAGAGTTCCACCCAAAAAGGCAGCTTTGGTGGGTTTTGACGATGTACACATAAGCTAAGCTCAGCAGAACTAAAGTGCGGAGGTATCATCATGCATGTTTAATGGAACTCCAAAGAAAACATTCAAGGACAAAGACTCCACTTTAACAATCCCCTGTAATGATCCCTATGTTTCAAAGTAAATCTCTTGCCCCTAAGATTATTATTAACATTTTATGCAAATTGGATGCATCTCTCTTTTTTTAAGATTCAAAATAATCTATGCATCTCTTTATATTACTTCTCAGAGCCATTAGCCAAGATGAGTTCATATTTTTATTCCCTTTGCATACTGAATGTATTTTATTTCTTTGGGGTGGCAGCTTTTATTATTAAAGTCAGCAAAACTTGATGAATCCTATTACCTAGCGTTTTCTCTGTTCCAACCACACATGATTTACGAGCCAAAATCAAAGTTCAGATTGCTAATAGTGGCATGTTTTTCTCTCATCATCTTCGCATTTTCTTCTGAATGGGAACAAAATTCAAAATAACTGATTATTAAAACAAGTAATTCATAGAACCTAATCACCAAAATACGCTCTTATGTTTTCTTTAAAGTTTTAGCTCAAAGAGAAGGTTTAGCATCTTACAAAGCAGTTAAGGGATAACTTGATAACACTCTTGAAGTACCAACGTGAAGCACAGAAATACGGTAGCAGTTGAAAGAGACACAAGAAACAGTAAAAGGCAAATGGTGAAGTTAGATAAATTCAGATGAATTATACACCTCCCTCTTTTTTTTTTTTTTTTTTAAAATGCATATATTCAATCTTTGGCACATTATGCCAGTACTACTTGGAAATTTTGAGCACAGATACTATATATAAAGCACAAACTTATTTAGGGAAATCCTGTAGATTTGGTACTTCTGGCTTTAAAAATCCATGGACCTGTTTTATTAAAATATTAAATCTGAATGTTCAGACTCCCAATGCATTTCTAGGATATACAGATTCATGGACAGTGTGGGATGGCGTTTGTCCCAAAGCCAACAAACTGCAATATAAGCCAGTTATACGCTGTGCCTCCATTTCCCCTTCTTAGAGAAGGCAGGCCTGTCCTTCAACTATTTTCCAGTGATTTAATGATTGGGGTGCTCTCACTGAGTGGACACACTCCCCACTGCTAGACCTCTGGTCTGGTTTCTCAGGTGCAGGCCCCACCATAATAGAAATAACCACAGTAACAATGATTACAAAGAATGGATAGGTTTTCTATGCTTATGGCTACTGTAATGGTCAATAAAAATATTTAAAAACTGATTTTTCACTTTACTCATTTACAAAGAGCTGCAGCCTTCACTAGACAAGTATATAAAACCAAGTAATTTTAATCAAGGTCTAAGAAACAGATAGCAAGGTGTGACTCAAAGGTCAGAGCCACAGCACTGTCAGCTGCATACCAGCAGTCAGGTGCATCTATGCTGTGGCTGCCCTTCAGTGGAGGCCTCTGGAAGACTTACAAAATCATCTATAAATATTCAGAAGTTGTTGAATGCAGCAGCAGGCAAGAGCCTTTAATTTAATTTTGAAGGCTGCAACAGACTGAGCTTTCCAAATATGATGGAAGGGAAAGGCTCTCCTGCCAAAGAGCAGCATTGCTTCTGGCTTTTAAATCCCAGCGTTAAGACCACAGTTTAGGGAGTATCATCTAAGTTGAATCCTCTCTCAAAGAGCAGCAAGAGAAGAGCACAGGCCTTGCACTTCCCTTCTCTGCTGGGCCCTCGCAAATCTCATTCAAGATAATGGGTACTCAAGAGGTTTGGCACCTTGAGATTTAAGCAGTTGCTATTGATATTCTGGCAGCACAGGGGATCCTGAAGTTTGCCGAGGTTTTTATCCTGGGTAAGAGCTGTATGAACACGTAATAAGAATTTTTTCCTACCCCAAAAGCTGCAAATGCAAATAGATAATGGCTAAAAGGCAAAGACAAAGGCACAGAAAAGGGAGGTCATTTGCCTGGGGCCAAAAGTAGATTTGGGGGCATTCATAGCTCCTCACCAACTCAAGCGCTGCCTCCCCGACTGCTGCCAGCAAGGAGTGCTCCAGAGAGCTCAGGTCCATCCTGCTGCTGGTGCGAGGCTCTGCTCGGTGAGCCAGGCTAACATCTGCTCCATGTGAAAGGCAGAGACACGGACAAAAATACACCAGCAACAGTTAAAAAGAGGAGGTATTCATTTGAGTTAAAATGGAAAAACCAACCACCCCACAAGCAAAACTAATGGCATTTAAGGCTGAGGAGCTGATGACCTGCTAAGGTAATAAACCCCAGGACGTTTCTTTTCTTTCTTTCTTGTTCTATACAAGGGAGTTACATGATCAACCCTCCACTACCCAGAATTAACTATCCAGGGCAGAAGGGGAGGGAAAACAGATGAACTGCTATCAGCAGTAATAAACACAGAATGCATCAGGGTAGAAGTGTTAGATAGGGTAAGATCCTGAAGCAGCCCATACCCAACCAGAGCCAGAAGACGATGCTTGGAGAAGAGGCCATGAAAGAGAACTAGCTCTGAACAAAGCTGTTAAAGGGAACAGGGCAGAGAAAAATATTTTGCTGCCTCAGGACAGTGAACCTTGGCAATGGCCTAATAGATCTTCTTCAGCTAATATTTATGGGCTGTCGCTCTCAATGGGGAAATCCAGGGCACAGTAGGGGCTTACGATTCTGAGCAGTAGTTCTGGGCCATTGTATACATAAAGCTGAAGTGCAGGTTCAGATGATGGATGGCAGGACATGACAGCCACACAGACGCACACAGAATGTAAAAAGGATCCAAAATACAAGCTGGTTGGTGGTTTGCTAGCAAAGGAATGTGTACGCCAAGTAATAGTTAACTACAGAACAATTTCTCATAACAAAGGCAACACCAATGGAAACCATAAGCTCATAATGCTCATGCAGCTAGAACAGGAAGGAACAATTTAAGCGATAAGCTGAGCCCTTTTGGTCCGTTCCTATTTCTGCCCAGAGTCATGTGGTCAGCCCAGGCTTGGCAGGCCTTTACAGACTGCGGAGCACTCCACTCTGTCACGAAGATTGCTTTGGGTGCTTCATTTTCCAGCACATGATCCAAAGTCTGCTATGGCCAGGCAAGAGATGTTTACCCACATTCCTGTAAGTTCAGCTGTTACTTTGAAATCAGCACACAAGTCAGGGGAAAATGTGCTGATAGCAAATAAGAGGTTAACGAGGAAGGAGAAGCACATCTCCATGTGGTACAATTTCTTACGTTCTCTCTTTAATGATTCAGATACCGTGGCGTGATTTAGTATGAGTTGTGACTTCTCACATTTAATGAAGTGAAACTCTCTTGGCCCACTATGAGATGTAGCAAGGATGAGAACCCAGTAATTTACAGCATTTGTGACCTTATTACAATGTACTTTTTGCTTGACTGCTCTTCAGGCCTAACAGGAGCTGTTATCAAGGGCTCCATGGAATATTCGTTATTATTTATAATTGGATGCAAAAGAGCTTTATCTGTAAAAAAAAAAAATATCTTAAAAATGTAATTTTCAATAATTTTATGCTAACTTAAAAGCAAGACACTTTTTAAGACTAATATTGATTTCAATGATGCTGATGAATGCTGCTCTTCATAGTGATAAACAAATAGTACAAGCTTTGGTAGGCTGCCTGCTAAAGGGAAGCTAATTGTTCAGCCAGCATAACAACAAACACCCTCCAGGGGACTGCTGACTTGTTCCTCACTTGAAATTTATAAGCTGAAATGCTGCTGCCAAGTTACTAATATTGCAGTTCATACCTTGGTACCAATTGGGTGGATGGGTACCACAGTAATTATAACCTTCTGAAACCTCATTAGAAAATATGTTCATTCTGCCAATTCATTTAGGGTCTAGGTTTATGGACATACTATCAGGTATTATGTTTTCCACCTGCATTTGTTTTTCCCCAGGGTCTACTTAAGACTATTTAGTCCTCTGAAGCATGGACTATCCCTCAGCTGCATGTACGTACAGATCCGGACACTGGGGGGCTCTAAGCCCTACAGTTCTGGGAGCCCTAAGTGTTCTGGAAACCAAAACATTTTCAGTGAAATAAATTTCTTCAAACCTGAAACGTCTGACAAACTTGACTGTTTCAGCTAAAATTTTCCTGGAAGTTTTTTTAGCTTTATGGTCGCCTTAAGCAGCAGAAAGTCAAAAGGAGAAAAGGACAGATGATTTTGCTGTAGGCCAGATGGCATGTGAACAAGTATTAGTGTTTTGAGTTCTTCCTCTCAGAATCACTTGGGATGACACTTATCTGAACTGACTCTGAATAGGCTCTGAATCAGTTAGAACATGAAATTCAGTGTGAATCACTAATTTCCATCAGGATAAAGACCCTGACAAGCTACATACACCTCCATGAATTTCTAAACCCAATAAGGGGATTTATTTTGAAGTGAATTAGAAACTTAACAACGCTCAACAATACCAGACAGCCATAACCGAGGACTTGAAAAAATCCAGCATTCATAAAGGAACTAACTGCTTGCCTACAAAATGGCAGGGTCAGAGAGTGCTCATGTAGCCCAGGATACATAGTTTTACTTCTAAATTCCTATTACCTGGATCTCAGCCTTGCATTTAAGATGAAAAAAAATTACATCATTTTAACTTGAAACAGTTTAAGAAAACTCAGATAGAGTGTAGTCTCTCAAAAGAGAAATCTCAGTAATGAATCAGATGATACAGAAGAAATCTGCACTAAGCTTTAACAGAATCAATTTAGGGCCCTCCTTAACTGGGTTCATCATCTTTGTGGATTGAAGCAAGAAATAAATACAGAAGTCATGCAAGGATAATGACCGGGATCACAATGAAATATACTGTGAACCCTGTACTGATTAGCAGGGAGAATTGACCAAGGTTTTTAGCTGATTCTTCCCCATTTTATCATGGAGGTTGGCATCTTCGGACCACTTGAATGCCATTTCACAAGCAACAGATACTAACAGCTGCACTTGCTCTTAACAGGTGAAAAAGATGGTATCAGGCAGCGTCAGGATCTGTTTCTGAACTTCCCCATCATCACTACACAGATCATAAAGCTTTAAAAGTTTCATAGGAGTATATGAAATATTGTTACATGTTGTATTATTTTTGCAGAATAGACTGCAGTGAAGCAGCAAAAGGCTCTTTTAACAAGAGCTGTTTATTCATATTTAGTCCCGGATTACACCATCTGCATCACAAAAGGGTCTGCATCTGCTATTTCATTTTACTCTTCATAGCTTATCATGACAAAACAACAAAAAGATTGCAATTTTAAAAACTTATTCTTTGAACTTTTCAAATCTTTGCAACAATTTAACAAACGTTTTCATGTTTGCATCTATTGGGGTTTTTTATATCAGGTCATTCAGAGCTTTCATTTGATTGCTCTAGGAAACCAAACTGTTGCTACTCAATCTCTTTGCAATGTTCCCTATAGTGCAGCACTCAGAGAGCCATCAAAGCTCCAGTGGAGGGCTGATAAAAATCAATCCGTTAAAATCACCTATACAATTTATTCTTCCTCTTTTCTCTCTTTTTTCTAAATAAGAATGCCTGTTTATTATCCAGCAGCCTAAACAAAAAAGAAATCCCCACCTGTACTGTATTACCACTTTGATAATGTAAGCCATATTGCTATATAGAATGTTTGCTTTTAAAGATTGAAAATTCATCTGTTATACTTGAGGTGTTCAAGCTGTGGAGCATATTGCAAAGGCAGCTCACAAATAGCTGCAACTTTTTTTTTTCTTTTCTTCTTAGCAAAGCTTTCTCAGAGAGAGACTACTCAGGGATCATGTAAATCCAGCTCCTGGTTATGACAGCTGACTGGAACAGGAGAAAAAAAAATGAAGACAAAAAAAGAGAAATAAAGGTCTTCTAGTAACACGCTGTCCAGCCCTGCTTTAATAATTGCAACACCATAGTCTAGAAGGATCTGCAGCCCCCCTCCCCATACTGCTAGCTCCATTGCCAGAGTTTGGCAAACCAGAAAGGACTCCACAAGCCCACTCTTCGCTGGCCTCCTCAGCATTCCATAGCCTCTACCCCACACTCTCATCCACGTGGCTTCAGGCACCTGCTGGTCACTAGCCAGACCATTAGCTCCATATATCCATAAAGCGATACCAATCTACAAAGAACTGTCCAAGTCGCTTTCAGCTTGTGGTCTGTGGACTGATGTAAGAAGTCTGGGGAAGGTGCCTCAGGAACATGAGCATATTTTGATCCGTTTATATTCACTATACCCCAGAGAATGTTTTAATAGTCTGCCAATCAATGCAACTTGCTAAAGACCTCAACAGCAGGAAAGGTGTGCAAAGAAAAAACCCAAACTGAAGTTACTAATTAAAATAAAAAACAAATTCAATTTTTTAATACTGAGAATAAGTAGTCAATGGAACAGATTATAGGAAGAAGTGGTAAATGGCATGATTTTGAGATTTTTAGATCATTTTTTAGCAGAGAACTGTACCTGATTCCCGTTCAAAAGTGACAATATTCCAGTACCTGCCAAAGTATCCAATACCACTGAATTTCAGCCTGAAATCCAGAGTCAGTGTAACATGCTGACCTTCTGGAACTGCCCTAGGAGCAACTGGTGAGCAGGAGATTTAACCTTTCACCATTCATGAAGAAAGGGAAGTCAGTCAGATGATACATTGGAAAACATGCTTCTGTACCTGGCTCGTGAGGTACCTTACCTCATTTTTGCATCCCAGAAATGTGTTCTTTCTAGGTGGTATTAAAAGGGGGATGAACTCCAGCTCAGATCGTGATATTCTATGAGGCAGGTTGGCACTATGTGAATACTGGAGCAAAATATCCCTTTTGTGGAACTACAGTTGCTTCTAGCAGCCCTGGATACAAGGTTATTGAAAGACAGGCCTCCAAAGACTGAATCTGCATGTGTGAATCCAACACTATCACAAAACTCTATACTGAAATGCCACAGTTTATGAGTAATCTTTTTCCCCTAATAGTCAGGCTTAAATTGGCTTAATTGTATGAGATATAGCCTTAGCAATTTCCTTTTGTGATTTATAGGATTAAAACCTGTTTTCCTGCTGGCAGGCAACACTGTTTACCAGCTCCTCATCTCCTGTTCCCATTTCATTTAGGCAGTGTGATCTGGCATTATTAAAATTGGATTGTTTCCTTATCCCCATTAAACAAAAGGTGATTTGATACCAAGTGTTAAAATATTATTGCTTTATGTTTCTCTCTGTCCATCAAAACTCCAGCCTGCACTCGGTGGCACAGCAGGAGCTAATCATATGTTAAGATTCAGTGGCAGCGTAAACAAAAGAGACATCCAGCTTTGCCCTGGTTTGTCTTTAAATGTTAAGACTTTTCCTTCTAGTATCCGCTGCTCTTTAACAACACAGGACTAAGGGAGGTGCCTGAACGTCCTGTCCCAAGACTCCTACCTGCAAGGGAAGTGAACAACAGTCTATCCTTTCCATCACAGAACAAATAAGTCAGACAGCACTTGGGACATGACAGAGCTTTGTTTGTGCGATATTAAAAGGAGACCAGTCATAATCAAAAGACACACATGCAAGGCATGGTGAGACACAAGGAAGAGAACTCTGGAACAGCCTTGCGGCCAGCACGGCGAGAAGGGGCATGGCAGTCCAGGAGGAAAGGAAAATCAATCTTCTGGTGTGACATGATATTCCTTTGATCAAACTAATCTTTTCATACTTCTGTTCCCTTTTGTTGTTGCTGTGAACATCTTTTGCCTTTGAGGGGAAAAATGAAGAGACACAAATAGATAATATACTGGCATTTGAAATCCACCAACAAAGCACGAACTTGCTTAGGTGGAAATGGAAATAAGCAACATGAGCTTAACTCTGTATTGATTGGCCACTCAGTTCTGAATCCTGTCCTCACAAAGCCATTTTGTGGAGACACCGGAAGAAAAATAGAAACCTGTTTTAGGAGGAAGGAAGGGGTGCATAGGAGACGCTGTGGATTGGTTCTCATTCCTTCCCTCTCACCATGCCAGTAATTTCCAAAGGAGGCCAATGTGGACTCAGAATCTGCTGGTCAATACTGACAAATGCTTCATTTTTTTCCAGAAAGATCCAAAAGTCAGATTTAGGAGAAGCAAATCACATTTCTAAGGTCCTGAAAAGATACATCAAGAGGCTTGCCTTTTTGAGGGGCTGCCACCTCATTTAGCAAAACCCTTAGAAAACATGCAGTACAACTTCCAAAACTCTTAAATCCCATCTTCATGGAAGATTTAAGTAAGAAGAAGCCTAAATCTAACTGTACCCATGCTTAATTTACACTGCATGCTTAAATCCTACTGAATATATTTGTAACTAAGGAACAATTAGTAAGATTTGCATTAATGTAAAATACAAGTTGCAACAGAGGAAAAGCTTTATGCTAAATGTTAAAGATGAGAAGATCTCTAGAAGATGAGTTCATTAAGTCCATGGAATATTCTCCCATGGGAAGTTGCTGAAGTTCTTTCACTAGATGCACTCAAGAGAAAATTCAATTTCAAGGTGAACTGCAAAGGTTTGCAGACAATTAAAAATTCACTCATAAGATCCTAGGAAGGGAAAACAGACTACAGTTGCTCTTTAAATACGTCACTAGGCTGGATTTTACTGTCTGTAAAGCAGCTCTCCATTTCAGATTCTGAAGAATGGAGTCTGGTTCTCTCGTTTCCACCACTGAAGTGACACTGGACATTCACATGAGAGATCTTACTAGTTTTCAGCCTCTTGGAAGCTTCAGGACCCAAATAAAACACGTTAAGAATGGTTTTACCATTTCTCATCCTTGA
Source organism: Strix uralensis (assembly GCF_047716275.1). NCBI lineage: Eukaryota > Metazoa > Chordata > Aves > Strigiformes > Strigidae > Strix > Strix uralensis. The sequence continues at coordinate 2,014,293 of NC_133999.1, forward strand.
CTTGTTGTTTAGCTAAACCATGACACACATCTATACAGGTGCTACTTCTTTCTTTTTGTCAAAGTGTCTTATCACCAAAAATTTGCATTATTGAATACTTCAGGTGTTATATACTCCACGAGCTATATAGCACGGGAGATGGGGCCATACTGACCTTTTCAGTATTCTGCATTGTGACTTGCTACAGTCATTTTACTTATTTCACTGTTTTACAACTCCAGTGAGAGACAGAGCAGGGTGGAACAGCCATCCCAATCAAAATAGGAAATGATGAAAGGTCAGAATAGTAAAGCACCCTAGAATATTTCAGGGAATACATTTGGGCATTAAAATTTAGATGCATTCTCTGTGCCAAAGCCTGTAATGAGAAAAGAAAATGGTAACCTATGGATTAATCCCTTGTAGGAGCCTGAAATTATTTTTTTATGTAGACATATGCATATACTTCTAAGGCAAATGTATGGGCATGACAAACGAATACAAAAAGCATGCAAGCAGGTCTACTCACACAAATCACAAAACAACAGAGTTTATGAAGTAAACAACAAAATAACTGAAGGTGATAGGTGGGTTGGTTTGGGGTTTTTTTGGTTTTAATGTTCTGCCAGCTGCAAAGGAGACAATAGTCCTTGTCCCCCAGCTGGTCACCATCAGCATGACAGCCCAATTCAATGAAGATACACTGGTTTGTGCTGACAGAGGACTGGGCTCCCAGTAATGATGTAAATTTACTTCAGCCTTTTTTGACATAAGCCTCAAAGTTGTCCTAAACCCTTGAAATTCCTGCTGACCTCTTTGGCTAACCAGAGCAGCACACACTGTCTGCATAGGAAGCAGCAAAGAAAGTCACACCAGTATAATGCCACTGACTGAAACACCAATACTCCTGATTTACATCAACGTAATTGAGAATAAAGTTCAGAGGCTCTGGATTTAGCTCTAAGTGTAGCTCACAAACAAAAAACACTCAGTCATTAGTAGGTACAATAAAGAAAAACAACATGAAAAACTTGGAAAATGAGAAACGAGTGAGGATGGAGACTGGCCTCATGTTTAGGGCATGGTGCTCATCAGATCAGGTTTTAATTCTGCCATAGATTTTTCATTCCCCACATAAACTGGGAATAACTGTATTTCTTCCTGCCACCTTTTGTCATGGCTATTTCTCTTCAGTCTGGGAGAGCAGCATATCACCTTTATGTACAGTGCCATGGCTCCATTTGGGTTTCCAGGTACTATTGCTTTGCAAATTAACAAGAGAACTGCTATTTATTTACCAGAAATGTTCTTTAATAACTTAAGCAAGCTAATACCTGAGCTCAAGATGAGCTTATGAACTGATGCATAAAAAATAATCTAATCTTGGCAAATTAGATAATAAAGAGCAGTATTAACAATGTTTTAGATATCCTTTTGATCATCTGCATTAAGGAGAACTTTTTTAGCCTGATACATCTGCAGCACGTTCACCTTCTTACTATTTCCCTTTTGAAACAAATCACAAGTGAAAGTAAATAAATAGTAAGGTAACTCTGATAATTTTATTGATTAACTTGTCACTTCTCTGAAGCTGGTGTTGATTCAAGTATTTATATGTAAGGCTAATTTTTGAAGCCTTTTTGCCAAGCAGTTTCAAGTTTCTTATAATTCCTGCAAATTTAATTTCAGAATTGGGGGATGTTGTTGATACCAGAATATCTTATTAGCAATAAAAGTATATTACCTATAATTGAATAGCTTCTCAATTAACAAGTTGGAGAGCCAGCAAAAACAACCATTTCCCTCTGATGCATCCACAGCAGGAGGCATTTGAATTACCAGTGAGTCAATTAGCGTACTTCCACCCAAATGATAAATAAGTACATAAAATGCACAAGATTGAAATAAGCAAATATTAGCTCCATGTAAAATGATTGCAGGAAAAGTTTAACAATATGAAAAAAAGTACTGTTCAATATATAATTTCTACTTGAAATACAGCAAAGTAGATTGTAGACGCACACGGAGAAGACACAGGCATTATTCTGTAATACTCTGAAGTCTGATTGTGTCAGGACCATCCTGAGGAGAGAGCGCGCAGCAGCGACCAAAACTGATCTTCCCCAGCTCAATCCCTGCTCAGTAGGAGGGGATCAGATCTTCTCAATCCACTTGAGTTAACCAACCACCTTGCCTCTATTTTTCAGCAGACCTTCACACCAAATGAAATTCTGCCCTAGAGATTTTGCCCTGAAATGAGTAACATTAGAGTTGTTTAAGCACAGGGAACGTGAGCTAATCCCGAGATACTTGTGTTTGGTTTGTACAGGCTCCTTTCATGATATTAACTCCTAAGTGTTTGTTATTTGAAGAAATATATCTCTGGCATTTAAAAAGACAGCTTTCATCTGTTGGAGCTAAATATGCATGGTGTTTTCATGAGTGGTGTGTAATTGGGTAATTCTAATTGCAAATAAGAATCTTTTCCTTCTTGGAAAACAGGTTTAAGTTTGTATAAGGTAATGAAGCAGGGGTCTGAAGATCAGTCATGGAACAAATTGCATTAAGTGAAATCAGGCAGTTGTCTGTTCTGATTTCTTTCCTTGAAAAAGCTTTATGACACCCAGTCTCCATTGCTGATGGACTGTTATTATCTTTCTGTTCTATGAAGAGACAAAAATTAAACGATTAAGGAGAAATATTACAATCAACTTCCATTCATTCATCTCTCAAAAACCGATGGTACTTCATCCCAATTTTTAAGTCCCTTTCAACAAATAACATGGAAACAGAAATGGGAAGGTTGTTGCTATGTAACTTACAGTATTGAAATGTATGAGGCATGGTGACCTTAGCCTCTGGAGATGATGTGCAAACTATTTATATGCACAGCTGTACAAATTGTCAGAGTTTAATGTTAAATTCCATGGAAAATCATCTCTGCTGTTCTGCTTTTGAAGAAAGGACAGGGTTTAAATATTTAATAGGCTTTCTTACTGGGCAAGCATATTTGGTATTACATAAGTGAGCAGCACAGATTCTCTTTCAGGACTTTGGCTTCAAGCATTTGACAAGCTTTTCTATAATGCGAGTGACAATGATAGAGGTTCATCAAATCATAAGCAGCAAAAGGTAACAAAGAACATTTGGGAGGTGCAGCAAAATCCCTTTCTGTAGGACAACTTCCAGCAGCACGCTCTCCTCTTACTACCCGCTCCCAATGGTGGATGAATTGCGGGTGGAGTTTGCCTTCCTCCCTGTAATGTACAGGTAAGTAATAATTAGATTTTCAGTTTTACAGAAAAACCTTCAGAACTTCCTTGCAATGTTCCCAGTATGCTGATAAGCTGAAAATCTCTTCTCACTGTAGTTTGACAAACATCAGTGCAGGCCTGCTCAGAGCCTGGTAGCGCAAACACACGCCTAATCTAGTGCTCACAACCACCTCTAAAAATGACAGATTTTGACTTTGTACCATGATTGAAAATTAAAATCTTTCCAAATAAGGGCAACGTAAGTGAAATAAGAATTCACAGTCTTACAGAACTCAAAGTGTTTTGCAGCAGAGTTAAACACTTTTTTTTTTTCGTTTAACCTATTTTATAGGCAGAACAGCAGAGGCATGGAGAGGCAAAACAAGCTGTGTGACAGAGCAGAGGCAGAGTTTGGAATTAGACCCAGAATGTAGAGAGGTTTATTTCATTCCTTTCCCACTGCAGAACTCTCTCCTAGGAAGCAGAATACAGAGGCAGGACCCAGCAATAGTTGAAGTCTCTACTCCGAGCAAAGCCATTATGACTGAAAGGCCAAAGATGTACAAAAATATTCTCTCTGGGGCAGCAGTCCAGTCCTGTGTGTTCCAGCAAAATTAAACACCCTGACACTTCGACTTTAGGTTTCTCAACTCTGCGGGAACCTCATCAACAACTATTAAATGACTATCAGAGCCTATAAGCATTTCATGCAGCAAGTATACCAGAGTTATGCGTAAACACTCACACATTTAATTTCTTCCCTTCGGGGCCTTTTGATTTATATCACAAATACTATGTTGAATGTAATTCGTCATTGTTGTCCAAAGTCAACAGAACACAAGCTGAGGCAATATTCAGTAAACAAAGATAATGTGTTTTGTTTGAGACTTAAGAACATGGAAAAAATGAGAAAACTAGCTACAGGGTTAAAGAGCGTGCTTCCTGCAGGCTGCGTAGCTCCAGCATTTTGGTAGTAATCAGCATATTTGTGTACAAGTGCAATAATAAAAAAAAAACAGTAGATGGGTAACAAGATCTATGTCTTCCTTTTCTTGTTTTGTCTTCACTGAAACAGTGCTGTAGAGGTTGGAAGATGTGAAAGTCACCTAAGCATTGTGTGTGGAAAGCTGCATTGCATCTCGGACCCTGAGCCAAAATTAAGTAATAAAGTTTGGTAAAGTTTTTTTTCTGGTTTGGGGTATTGTTATTTTAAAGTTTAGAAGGATTTCTGACTTTAGAAATAAAACAAAAGAATGTTTAAGTTCAATCTTAAAAGTTACCAGCTTTTATGGATTGAGAATTCTATTCCCCTTTGTTTCAGGACAAAAGAAATAGCTTATTGCAACACTGTGGGTAAGCAGTGGTCAGACTGAATTATTGTGATTTGGTTACTGATTCAGAGTCCCCAGGAGCACTGACAGAGGCCGACAATCTTTGAGGTGCAGCTTTTCCTCTCCCTGTGAAGCAAAACAGTAAATTCTTTGGGGTACCTTCTGGACTAGAGACCAAAAAAAAAAAAAAAAAAGAATTTGCCTTTTTTTTTGCCCTCACATTGTACAATCCAAGAGAAATTGTATAAGATCAGCACTAGTCCCAGGACAGCCCGAGGCCGTAAGAAGCAGTACGGGTGAACCTGTCGGTGGCAATTCTACTTTTGAGTCAGCACTATATCAATTACCAAGCATGATTTTGTGGTTTGATGGACCATAAGGCTTCAGGCAACAAATGTGGGGTATGATCTTGCTCATATGAGGTCATTAAAGATCCCATAGCACTACTTGTTTGCATCAGGCTATTCATCTTGTCTTGGATCAATTTTAGTTCAGCTCTTTCAAAGTAAAATCCGCCTGTGCAGTCTCTGACATTGTATTCTTCACCTCCTGTATTCAGCTGTTGTGGGGAAGCATTGTGGTGTTAAAACACTGCAATGTCACCCCAAAGGTACTCTTCCTCCAGTGGCTTGCAAAATACTGTAAAATTCTTATTTAATCTCCACAATAAAGGGATATTTACCAGAAACTGGTTATTCATTTTTTACAATGTTAGATAGAAACGAACATGTTTCCCCAAAGTTATTTTGGGGAGCAGTAATGGAAAAAAACTTAATTTTTCAAAGGCCCTTTTCTGCATGATTTTCCATGTAAATGAAAAAGCCACTTCCTTCTGACAGTTTTCAATAAAAATTTCAGGCAGCTAGAATTAAAAATACAAAGCCCTCAGCATATTATGGATCTTTATGTGCTATTGAAGCCTTCTATAAAGATTTAAAAATAGGCCATAAGTTATACATAATTCTTTGTGTGGGTCCTTGGAATTGGACATTGATTTATACCAGCTGAAAATTTGACCTGAGACAATATTCTCGAATAACAGGGGGGAAGTTTAATGCTTGAATCAAAAAGAATACCACAAAAGCTACAATACTTCATTATTGAAAGGCTGGTCTAAATAAAAAGTATTTAGACAACCAAACACCAGAGAGAGGGAAAGACAACACAAACTTTTAAAACTTAAAGCTTTTAATTTGCATATCCAGAGATACTCCACATATGAGAGAAATAATTCAGGGCTACAGGCACTGAACAGAGTACTTCATAGAAAAAGGAGGATATTTATTACCAGTGCTGAAGGATATAAAGTTATTTGAAAGGTATAGACTTCATTCCTTTTTTCAGGCAATAGGGATTTATATTGCTTATTTATTCTTATAGTCTGGACAGATGAATCATTCTTGGGAAAAAAATTTAAATGATTCAGCATTACTGGTTCTAGTGGTATAGCGAAAAGGAGTTGGGGGATTTCACCCAACACTATTAGAAACATATGGGAATATAATGAGTAGCAAAGTGTTTGAGATTTTTTTTTGTAATCACATACATTTGCTCGCTGTTATACCACAGGATTGGATAAACAATAATTTTTTTGAAGAGTAGTGGTTGCATTATGAGCAATAAGTTCAATTTTCAAAAGCCGATGGGCATTTACGAATATACATCCTGCTGATTTTTAGCAGGGTTTAAATTATCAAATCACATAAACACTTTCGAAATTCCAATGCTTAAGCTCTTGAGTGCCTATCTTACAACTTAAGCTTTCATGAGCCAGATTTTTTTTTTTTACTGTATTTAGACAATTAGAGCCACAGACAGTCACTAATGGAATTTTCAAAAGTTTTTAAGTACATTAATTTGTCTTGAATCAGTGACCATTAAATCCTAGAATGAATTGAAAAGCCTGTAGATGCCCAAACGTTATTTTGGGTTTTTTGTTGGTGTTTTTTTTTTTTTTTTTAAGTAGAGGCGGCTTTTACCTTACCTCATTTTAGCAGAGTGTAGCTACCTCATATTTAAGCATACACCCTCACTTCTGTATCTCCAGAAATCTGTACAAGACACCCATAACTTACACATGTCTGGGAGATGTCCATTTCTGTCCATTGTCCATAGAGCAGCTCACTAACTTGTTTCTGTAAATATATATATATATGTGTGTGTGTATATAACTTTCCTAGGGCTGACATTACCTGTGAAGAATCCCACCTTAGATGGAGATACTTTTGCAACTAAGTCTACCAGTCCTGCAAATAATTCTACACATCAAGTTCCTTGGTGCTGCGAAAACATGACTTGAAAACTTAATGTTATTATTTCTCCTGCTGTTGCACCACAGTATCAGAGAAGGGATGCTGATCAAGGAGCCCCCCACTGAACTAGGAATTGCTCACACAGAATAACAAAGTCTGTCCTCCAAAGAATGAATTATCTAATAGTGCAATAAGAGAAAAATCAGTCTAGTTCTCTCAAAGGCAAAAACCAGCTGGGCAGAGATCAATTCTGTGTCAAAACAAAAAAGGCTTTTTACATGTTAGATCTTCGCAAATAGTGTTTTCAGTCTGCTGTGGAAGTCACTTGTGTGTCTGAATGCCCCAGGATGAACAGAGGCCCAAGGGGTGGGCAACTGCTGACGGGGACACGATGCTAGTCCCGCACTCGTGCCCAGCCTTCCCCTGCTTTAAGCACTTTACTGCGGACGTGAGTTGGGGGATTGGAATGGAAAACACAGATACCAAGAGCTCACTGTTATTCTTTCATTTCTCAGTATTGCTTTCGATTTACCAAGGGCCCTAATTTCCCTATCAGTGATGGTGCTTTGAGCACGCTGGTTTAGACTCCTCACTTACACCTGCCATAGGCCAGCATTAAGCAGCTCAAGAAAAACACTAGCATGATTCCCAAAAGCCAAGTAAACAAAAGAAGTCATGGGAAATGGCAAACAACGTGAAAACAAGAGCTAGAGAGATAGAAGCAAATAACAAGGAGCACTAAGATCAAAATCCAGGAAATGTGTGATTTCCACCCACTTTCTAACCACGCTACGTGTGTATCTGTCCTTCCTGTTGCTTTGTTTGTAATTTCAGTGCAAACCAAACACCTTCACAAAACAAGTGAAAATAAATGAAACTCCAGTTTGTTACAGCAGATAAACACTAAGTGACCGCTGAAGGGGAACACAAGTTCTGTGCATCTCAAACCCACTTTAAAATACACCATGTCAAAACAAGAGTTAGTTTGACAGAGTTTCAACTTGCATATATATTTTATCCTGCAGGGGAAAAAAGTTGTCAAAACTGATCCCCTTTTCTAAAAAAAAAAAACCACCACACCCACAAAAAAAACCCAAAGAAAAAGAACAAAACAAAACCAAAAGAAAATAAAGTAAAATTGATTTAATGGAATCAACAATTTCCTGACCCTTTTCAACAAAAAAAAAAGAAATTTCAACTGACTCCACTTACAGCTCATCTCTCATTCCCCAAATAGCTCCATTTATTTCAATGAAACCACTTTTCTGGAAAAGTGCTGCTGCTTCTGAGCACAGCTACCATCATCGCCCTCAAATCAATCCGATTCCTCATACAGCGAAGCAGCACTGCAGGATTTGGCCAGGGGAACTCTTTACAAGGATCTGAGTGATCCACCGCCATGGACACGCATCATTCAAGACACCCATAATCAGCATTCCTGATCATATGGATTTCCAGGAGCATTACACCTCATCTGACCAAGCAGTTATGGTTTTACTCCATTGTTATCATTCTGGATCTGATGGGTGATACTCGAACTACATCCTTAGCTATAAATAAAATCCGAAAGGCTCATTTAACTGCAGGGTAGCTACCTCAGGTGACATGACATCTGCAGTGTTTCCTCACAGCAGTATCTCAGTTTGCAGAAGTCATGTGTTTTGTGCATCTGATAGCTTGCAAAAGTGGGCAAAGATCAGTCCACTAGTTGCCATTATGCCTTATATGAAACGTTTGCTCTCAGGTGAAGTATCAGTGGACTTCAGTCAGGTGAACCAAGAGGTGGTGGTGTGGGGAAGTATTACTAAATTAATACCACATCTAACACATTATGGCTCTACTTTTGTCCTAGACATTCCAAACCAAATGAAGTTTCCACTGTGGAGAATTTGATGCTGAGCTCTCCACCATTTAATCACATTTCTTTTCACAACCCACTTACGACGACTACTCACCTTGTATTGAACATAGCTTAATGCTGTTATGTTCTGAGGACCAAGTGCAGCTGAAACACTAACTTCATTAGTTCTGCCACACTACCTGTCAGGTATACTGGCTGCAGCCCGACATAAGGTGGCCATGTGTGAAGAAACAAGGTTAAAACCAAACCACAGCATGGCGGGAGGCTGCAGAAGCCAGAAGTGATTCTGTATATACAAAATAAAAGCAGGTATTGTTAGTTTGCGTGTGTCAGGGTTTATAGGAGATTTTCTACTCCAAACAGATATAAAAACAGCAGAAAAAAGCGTACCTTGCAAGTGCTGAGGGGAAACTGCATCCCGAGCACAAAAGTAAGAGCAGAAGGGAGCAGACCTTCCTGACCCTGACAACAAAGATCCAGAGCTAATAACATTTTTGCAACACTTTGACAAGTTGATCAGAAATGCTGTGTTTGTGAAAAGGTTATAAAGAGGCCTGCTGGGCCCAAAGCAATCACACAATGCCAAGGCATAATCAGATTAATCTTCTTGCTATAAGGCATCAACCTTGTGGGTCTGATTCCTCTCATATTTGTTTTGTGCTGATGTCTCACAGTGCAGTTATTTCTGGTATTATGGAATAGTAGACTCAAACCTGACCTATTCAAAAGAACTCTGCCCAGATGAAATCTCTTCCTAACTGCTAAATCCTTCACTGATCACATCAGAATTTTGAATACAGCAGAACAGTTTTCATGGAAGTTGAAAGAGATGAATAGATGTGAGATTGCAAAGTAGTTCTGTCCAAATTATTGAAGACACTGCCCAGCTGCAATTCCTGCATGCCACAAGGAAGTTTTTGCTTTTCCTTGCACAATTTCAAGAGCAGTCATGGTTGAAGGGTTGAAAGTAGTACATCTGAGGAAGTACTGCATCTAATGAAATCTAACCATAGAGAAAAGAATTAAATGGAAATACTCTGATAATCAGTTAAGTAAATACATACTTTTCTTGGAGTATCTTCAGAACAAAATGTTTTTCACCAGTCTGTGATAATTTAAAGAACTAAAGAACATCAGTTCTTAGGAAGAGCCAGATGCGAGCTACCAACAGACTTGCCTACTTCATACCGAGATGTTCCATTTTCAATCCCTCTCCCTTGTGCTTCCTATTAGTCACTAGTCCTTAGGCCACATCAAATACTGCTAGCCTTACTGAAAAAAAGCAGCAAAAAAAAAAAAATCAATCTAATTCTAGAGTCAATTCATGGTCATATTTTATCTCAGCAACATTCCTGGAACATAACAGCCCCATCTGTGAAAAATACAGGCAGTGCAAATAAACGCAAGCTGTGATCCTACAGTACTTTGGGTCCTGTCTCTACAAAGCTATTGCAGCACAGGGAAAGAAGTCTATGATAAATTTGTATATGCAAATAAGAATTTAAAAATGGACACCAAGGCCCTAGTTCAGAAAAATTTCCTTATTCAAGAAAGTACATGAGTGCTCTTCAGTCACATGTGTATATTACATAAGCAAACCACAAGATAACACTCTTTTTTAAAGACAGCATCTTTTATGGTTTGTTTTTCTTTGTAGCTTCCAAGTATTGGGCAAAGTCAGCCTCATCATATAAATGCTCTTACTTTTTCCATCAGAACTTCTTGTTTGATCCTTTTTGGCTCCTATCCAGCAAACATGCCAGATGTTGTAATTTGCACCTGTTTGGTTAGTGTTTGAAAAGTCTAGTTATTTTTAGGTTAACAGAAGGAAACATGTCTTTAGTGCCTTTGATGAATTTCATGAACTTTTCCCACCTATTAACTCTTCCAGCTGGTTGTTACCAAGAAACAGAAATCCATCAATGACATGGAATAGGTCAAAGCAAAAGCAGTAAATGTTGTAGCAAAATGGTGTTTAGCCAGTTTATACCAGCAGAGTATTTGGTACAGTCCAAATTCACCACCTTAATGTTCATGAGATCCTGGCACATGCTGTCACCTCACAGACCATGACTAGAAAATGACCCACAGCTTTCATTAAACATTTTCACTTACTTTCTCTCAATGCACAAATGAAGTCCTTTCCTCAAGCAACAGCCAGAGGTGAGAAATCAGGTCTTTTTTTTGATTGCAGTAGCAGAGACTAAAATAAACCTTTTCCTGAGGGAGGAGCTCCTTACAATTGCTTCACTGTTCTGAAAGGTGGAGAGGTACAGATGAACTGGTATAATTATTCCCCTTCCTCAAAGCAGAGAAGATGCTTTGAGCAGATGATTTAGAAGATTTATCACACCTCTGCCCAGGTTAGCAGCACACAATCTAACCTTCTTTGCTCTGTTGCTTTGCTGAGCTAATGAAAAAAACTCCTTTGAGATATTGCTAAAAGTCACAAAGTAGAAACAGAAGACATGTGTAAGGAGCTGGATTATTTATTGGAAATAAATAGCTAAATGACCTTGGGCTGGAACTCGCCCATGGCATTACTTTTCCTCCCTGGGCACAGCTCCCTGGGCATTTCAACTGCCACACCCCCACATCTGTTTTCCAGTTGTCTTTTCCTCTCTGCATACCAGCAAGAATGAACTAGAACAAGTTATCGCATGGCTATGGTGAAATCAATCAAACGCTAACAAGCACCACTGTATTACTTGACTAGAAGATGAAAATTCAGAAGCTATCTCAAAGAGAAAGTCTTACTTTAGAGGCTGTCTTAGGTTTATAGAAACGCTCACCAGCAAAGCCTTGTCTTCAAATCTGCCCAGATCCGCCCAGTCCTCTAATGATCTTTAATGTTGATTCATCCCACAGGGCTCACACATGCATTTGGTGGGCTTCATGCAGTTGTATGGTCTCAGGGATGTGATCTTGCCCTTTCTGGGATTCAGAACTGATTTTCTGATGTGCAGAGATGGTGACTATTCAGGAGGTGGAAGTGTTGCTCCTATGGCGCTTGCCCAGATAGTAAAAAGATTAACAGGAGAGGGAGAGAAAATGAATCTGCTGCTGGGCTCCGAATAGGAAATGATCTGTGAGTAAATTGAACAAGCTGGGATGCAGTAAATAGGCAATTAACATTCCTTTTGGCAAATCTGCACCTGTCAGAGCTGCAGTGCTAAAAAAAGGAAACAAAGGGGAAACATCTCTTAAATGAGGTCAGAGACAAAGAGGACCTATTGTATGCCCCTCTTACCGACTATCAGCCTTCTGGCTGCATGTTAGCAGCAAGAATTACTATTTATGAAGGCCCGCAAATGTACCTGTTATGCAAAATCTGTGGAAGATATTAAAACAGAAAACAGACCTGCTCCCCATATACTGCATCTGAACTTAACCCCAGCAAGTTTTCCTTAAGATTACATTGGTGACACCTGACCAAAGGAGCACCGAACTCAGAACCCGGCAGTCCTGCTTTTTGTGAGCTATTTCAAGGGCTGATTGACAGAACACCTGAACTTCTGCAAATTCTGCTGACCTCTCTCGCAGCATGGATGAACATGAAAGCTTTCCTCACAGCCTGTACACATTAGAAATGCAAAACCTAATTATGACTGAAAGACTGCTGCCATCAGTTCCTACCCACTTTGCATCAGGTCTGTAACTGTAAACAAGGAAACTATTAACATAAACGCCTTGTAGGGAGAGCTACTCTCAAAACAGGAATTCTCAAAGCTCTTCATCAGCAGAAGATCCTTATTTTTTTTCCTAACTTCCTTAATAATAAATATATCTCAAACTAAAGCCCGGGGGGAGGGGGAGAGGCAAGAGTAGAAGAACTGTGAATGGTTTTCCAGTTAATTCTCAAGGTTTTTCTTCCACATGCCAAAATACTTTAGAAGAGAACCTGCTCTATTTCAAGTTCTTGCACCCACATAAGTAGTGTACAAGTTTAATGTCATACTTTAGAAAGCCTGTCTGAGTTAGGCTTTTACCTTTTTTCTGCAGAATTTGAGCATAAGAGGAAAAATATGAAGTCACCAGGCTTCTTGGATCCAAACAGTGGCATTAGTTTGACTTTGTGTCTCTATGGCATAAAATTGTACGTTAGGAAGGAAAATGGACTTGATTTGTCTTGAAGTTTCTGGAAAAGCAAAGAACATTTTATTTACTTGCTTTGTTTGGCCTGGGTTTTTCTGAAGCACAGAACTGCCAGGATAGCATGGGGATAAAATCAGAGCCTTCACCAGTTACTCGTCTGCCTCATTTCTTAAGCTAACCCACTCCAGAGAGGAGAACATTCTGTTTACCTCCTGGACTGGGGCAAGAGAAGAGTTGAGCAATGAGAAATTTAAGAGGCAACAAAAGTAAGCGGAGCAGGAAAGTGCAAAGGACTCTAGTTGGGGCGGGGGGGAGCAAAACAAGAATGCAGCAAGAATGCAGTGATCATGACCTGTTTTCATTCAGTGTTTTCCAATTAAAGTGATTTTTCTTTGAAGAAAACCTTCTCTGTGGAACACATTCATTTCTTCTCAGTATTCCGTGAAGGAAGATTGAAAGCCCGCACAGTAAAATTTTACTTCATGGTAAAATTACAAACAATTTTTCCCCCACAGAAATAACAAAACAGCCACTTGCTGGTTTTCAAATCAATTTTCCTTTCATTTTTACTGAAATAAGTAGCAAAGTTTTCATGATATCAGATGTGGGGTCTCCCCCCCTCCCCCCAAAGATTTCTACTTAACCCTGACCAGCTCCTCTCTGAACGATCATATAATTTCCATTTCTCAGTAGCAAGAATGAAATCTTTTATGAAAGTGTCCAATAATTGTCAGATACAATGGATGAACTCAATGTTTCCTAAAAGCAAAAGCATTTAGAGCAAAATCCTGCTTTAAGACCATGCTCCGTGCCTTTCACATGGGCTCCCCCACAGGAAGGTGAATTTTCTCCTCATCGCATATCTACCCAGTCCCACCATCATCCACGAAGAAATGACTTAAAGCACAGAGAAAACTGGTACATCTACAGGACTGTCTTACCTTTTCACAGCTAGTTACCTCCTCTTCCCCTGTGTTTGGGCATTAAGTCTGTTAACAGTGAAAGGAAATTTTTTCTTGAATTAGCCTGAATCATTCTGTCAGAGAACAGTATAACTACCAGTAATTTTCAGATCAATTTACATGACATTCCACTTATTTTATGCAGTGCCATGTTGCTGTTCCACTTGACTGCATTCATCACATCTGTCCTTAAAATTGAAAGTTTTCGTTTCTGTGAAGCTCATATTTCCTGTGGTTATATATTGCAATATCTCCTTCTCATCAACTGCTTTAACTGTTCATTTGCATCAGATTCTTAGCTACCACAAAGACTTTTCTAAAATAAACAATCTGATGGATCTTGGATGCCAGTCTCCTTTGGCAGTAGTAGCTTATACATGTCTTTCCAGGTGTTATCAAGACTTTTAAAACTATAACATCTGTGTATTTCCCTGTCACGATTACAGCCACACAGAAGAGAAAGCTAGAAAAATTAAATCCAGGTTCCTTACATTCTGACCCATTTTCTTAGCCACCTTTTCCATCCCTTCCACTGTGCCATCCTCACACTCCCCACAGATGAATTAATGTTTCCAAGGCTACAGAGCAAATCAAAGACTGAAATGGAATTTGAGCCTGCAATTACTAGTTTGTGCTTGAAAGTCTTAGTTTCTAGACCATGCAAATGGCTTCCGAATGGAAGCTTGACTAGTATCATGTAGAAACTTAATTAACTGACAGGATCCATCTATTGGCCAGACATCCAAGTGGCAGCATTGCTGCTGCTAAATCACGGGAGGTGTAAAATTCCAGCTGGTAAACTTTAAAAGCAGAGTAAAGCTGCAGAAAGCCTTTGCCGTGAAAATGTTTCTCAACTTACATTTCACTGACTGAATTCAGGGATGTGTCAATCTAGTCTATTTATGTGTTCAAATGGCCTTTTCACTGCAGAATCTGAGAACTTTCTACCCAGCACAATTCATGGAGGCCAGCAAATGTAACTGCCTTGGGAACTCCGGTTTAGCATAATAGTGTCTTGCTTCTTTTCCTAACCTGGTGAACAGTATGTGTCAGTGCTAGAAACAACTACTCTATTCTCTGCAAAAGAAAGCTGCATTTGAGAGGTTCAGAGTTGAATACTACACAGTTTATAAGCTTGTGTTTACCTGTAATTCTCATTACTCAAACTAGCAGGAAAAACTCTTTTCAGGGTCATGTCTGAGGTTCACTCTTGCATTGTAAATTGAAACCAGAACCACAGCAGCTGCCAGCTTGTGCATGCCCAGCCTGTCTTAATTGTGAAGCAAAGTACACTTGCTTGAAACCACTTTCAATTTTGAATTAAATTTCATTATGAGCGAGCAAGGCTCCGAGCATGGCTGTGGACCAGCTAGTCCATAAATCAGGGTGGTGTAAGTATGACCATGCCAAACACTCTTTGAGCTGGCTACAGCTTCCTCAAGAGGAAGCGTTTAGCTGTTTGGGCAGCAATCTGTGTGAGCATATGCCTCCCTTCTCCCTCAAGGAGACAGTGGGAGACCAGATGCATATATGCAGTGGGTCATCTTGACTTGAGCCAACTGGATATGTGAGCTTTTTCTAATGACTTCTGTGCTGGGAATGCACTTCTGCATTTCCACAGACCCCGACAGCCAGAAGGCATGCACTTTATCCATCTTAACTGAAAAACATCTCCTAATTCTATAGCAAAAGCCCATGTAAATATGTTCAAAGCCACACACTTATTACAGTGAGATTTTAATCTGGTCTAGAGAGCTTTATGTAGATTGAGTTTCATAGCAGGATGAGGGGCAGGTCAGCATTATAGTTCAGATAGAGATACAAAAGTGAAGAAGGCTGTTTGTGTTTACAAACTCAGATAGTATCAGCAACAATTCTAAGAATATCAGCTAGGTCTCCTGATCCTCCACCTCGAGGTGTAGACAAGAGCATGGGAAGAACATTTGTTCTTTTCCATGCACACTTTACAGCAGCATAAACTTTAGTGAGTGAAATGGAGTTACTCTCAGTTTCAGATGCTCTAAAATGGGAAAAGATTAAAGCTTGATTCATACACATTGAAGCAGAAATAAATTAGCTTTCCCATGTCAGGCACTATTAAAAATTGAAATAAACTACTAAAGGCACTGGGGAATTCTCCATCTCTTGATGCTTTTAGTCTAGATCAGATACCTTCCCTGGGAGTCATTAAGTCAAACACAAGCTATTGGGACTTAGTAGAAGCAATAAGTATGTGAAAAATACTATGTTATACTAGGGAAAGCAGATGATCAAAACATCCCCCACACCTTCCAGATCCATAAAGGCAAAAAACCATGAAGCTGACCTCAAGAACAATGACCGTATACTCTTCCCATAGCCATAGTAAGAAGGAGCAGAAGGAAGAGATTTTCCTCATTCGTTGTTTCCAAGTGAATTGTTCATCTGGAAAACCAAAATGTATTCTGCCAAATCAGAATGCTTTTCCTGGTAGAAAGCACTGTGCACAGTCACCTGGCATCACACACTCCCCAAAGTCTGCAGATGGGGGACAAGACACACTAAGGATGTCAGGAAGAGAGAGAACAAAATTAGCACACAGTAAAAACAAACAGGAGTTACTCATTATGAATTGTTAATAGCCTGTTTACTGCTGAAGCTGTCACAGAAAACAGGAATGTGTCTGCTAAGTCAATAATTTATGTCAGGCCATAGAATTTGAAAGATAGCTAAATAATAGTGTGAAGATGAAAACATGGTTGAATTTGTGATGCTGGTGGCAGTTTATATGGGGGGTTCTGCAACAAAGAACAAGAAAAAGAAGAATCTACACAACCCCAGAACAGCAAGGAGGCCAAGACTGGCAAGTTGTCCTTTAATAAGGGGTGAGAGAATTCAGAGCAACCTGAATGTGCTGCCAAAATTCCTGGGAGCTATGTCATCAAATCAGTTCAAACAAATAATTTTTTAACTATCATTTACGTCTCAAGTTACAGACTTCATAACTCAGTTTATTTTTAGTAACTTATTTGCAGAGGTACAAATAAACCTCTAGTGTTTGGATAGCTGAAGAGGGAATTTATCTTACAAACTACTGTCAGAATCTTTCCCTTTGCCTCTCCCCGAACTTAGAAAGCAAATATTTACTCAGAAGCAATCAGCTTCAGGACAGACAGGAGTTGCTTTCTGCCACTGAATTTCAAAGGAAGGAAGGTGCAGGGACTAATGTTTACCCAAAGCCAGCTAATTAAGTGGCCAGATTGGGGGGGGCACTATGAAAGGGACTGCAGACTCCAGCAGGTGCCACAAACCTCAGTTTTGTCTGTAATTGCATCCCCAACTGTCAAACTATTGACATTAATAAGTGGGAAATATGCACCTGGGGTTCATCGCCATATACAGCCTGAACCATCTGTGCCTTCTACTTCGGGAAGTTCAGCGAGGGCAGGACTACGTTCTCCGCGGGGAGTCGGTTCTCAGCTGGACTGCACTTCTGGTCAGCACCGTATCACAGAGAGAGCAGACAATTCGGGTTTCTGAAGGCAAATCTCAGCAGATTGAGTGGTTTGAGCTTGGACCCTGGATATAAAACTAACTTCACATCACCCCTTCAGTATACATGGCAAACCATGTCAGAAAATGATCCTATGTTGTAATTGCTTTAGTGACATCATACACAAACCCACAAATCAAGCAGGAGCAGGATTTAGACACGGTTTGTTGCGATATTGCATTCACTCAAAAAAAGGGGAAAACATTTAGGTAGTGCTACTTCCTTTTCTAACCTTTAAACTTTTTAACCTTCAAAATTCTTTAAGCATTGCATGTGTGGGTATTCATGCAAAGCATTCAGTATATCACTCTTTACCTACATGTCACTCACGTGCACGCATTTATATCATGTACTTTGAGCAATCTGTGTGTATAAAGTGTGCATATTATAGACTCAGTCCATACATTAACCTGTACATATATTCAGTATATGGCGGTTCTGTCAGATATGTATTTTCCTTTTACAGCTTTCAGCTGTCTGCAACACGTGGCATTCAAAACTTCCGCAATATTATGAGTGTCAGAACTGTCAGGATGATTAACAATAGGTATTTGAAAAGAAAGCAGTAGGTAGTTAAGGCCTGTTCTTGGAATATGATTTATGGAGGTTTTTTTATGACAGAACCATGACTTTGAGACAAAACCGGCATACATTCAGAAATCTGAAACAAGTGGGTGTTTGGCCAAGCAGATTGATTTTTACTACAAGATTCTGTCCTTCTATTTTGCAAAGTTGTTGAAGTCCATAAGGAACAATAGAGAATACGTCCTCTTAAACACAAGGAACATTATGAGACCCCACCCTCCAGATATTACAAATCAGCCTGTTTCTACTGAAGCACAATCAATGATTTATAGCATTGAGCAGTGATCTGTATTCAAGTATATTGGGATGTTTATACTGAAACAGACGAGGGAATCTATTCCCAACAGGACAAAAATTTACTTCCCTTATCCCATTTCTGGGATGCTACAAGTCATGCAAGGCAACAGACATCCGCAAGCCTCGAGTCTTCCAGATTCTATGTCTCCTACAATTTCCTGTACAATTGGCATACAGGTCAAAAATATTTATAACATCTTTGATAAGTTTACTAATGAGAGAAGGTAATCAAGATATGGTTGGAGCATTTGTCATAAGAGTTACTTTTCAGAAAGAAGGGGAATGGAGTTTGCAGGTACAGTCCTAGTGAGGAGTCAGATACTGCCAGGAATATAATATATTTATATCCCTACTCATGTCATATTTTAAGAGACATTTGAAAGACAAAAGTAGATATACCTTCACATGTCAGTTCTCTGAGGTTTTTATTTTTTGCTACTTTAAGTAGGAAACATTTGCCTCATTTTTAGCCAAAGGCAGACTAGTTCATGTTAACATCTAAAAGGAACTGAAGATATTTGACTTTGGACAATGCTCAAACTCTTTAAAACCTCCCTGCCATCCATTATTTTTCACACAATCAGCTATAGAACAACATTTGGTAATAGTATAGAGCCAGGGTTTTTCTTAAGTGGACTCAAAGGATAACCAAGAGATCAGCAACTCAATGACTTGCCAAAGTTCTGCAACAAATCTATAGCTCAGGTAAGACTTATACCCATGGGAATAATTTCCTTCTCAATTACCCAGTTGCAAACAAGTTGATTTAAAAAAAAAAAAAATCAATACAGCTATTTAGGTGTAAAAGTTAAATTAGTGAGATCAGAATCAGTTCCTAACATCTGTTCTATTGATCTAAACCATGAACAACGCTTTCTTCTCTGCATAAACCACATTTTTGCTTTTTAGAAACGTCACTTCAGGTCACAGCCAAACCAAGTGTTTTACTTTGTCTGCATTCATTCAGGAAAACTGTTAAACCAAAGAGTTTTGTGATATCAGAGAGATTGGAGAAAAGTTGGTTCTGACCCCATTGCTAAGGCTAAACGCTCACATTGAACATGTTTGTGTACAGCCTTCCTGGACATAACTCCTTAACGGAAGAAACATCACTGCACACAAATTGATTCACAGTGACTTTGTTTCCTTTATGCAACACCTAGAGACTCCAGCAGAACAGGCCGCGGTACCTGCCAGTCCTTTCCAAGATAGAGTTTCTACTGATTGCCAAAGAATGACCAAAGACATCCCACTGAACAAGGAAACACTACAGGATGTTTGAATTGAATTCTTTGGTTGAATTTCATAGATGTTACTTTGGCATCATTTGGAAGATGTTCAGTTTGCCAGAGACCTTTGCTTTTGTTGGCAGAGACCAAAAGCACATCATGTTCCAGTGATTTCCCCCAGTTCCCACAGGGAGCCTCTCAAGCTTCCATCCTCATACCATTCTCCTCCATATTTTTTGCTTCATGTGCAAGCTGCAGTTGCCAGCTTTTAGCCCCAGATGCTTTGACCCAAGTTCTCTGCTCTTCTCTATTTCTTATGTCTCTCCATCCTTTATCATCACTTAATGCTGAAACATGTTCCACATTGTATTGGTCTTTTTTCTCTGTTTTGCTCTCCTGCTTCCCATTCTCCTGCCCCCTCCCCACTATCCTTCTTTGCTTCCTGAACCTGTCATGTCTGCATCAGGAGTGCAATTGGAAAGGGGATCTCGGAGGAACTACCTGTCAGATATGTCTACTTGGAGATCAGCTCTGCTGCTTAAGTGTGGAAAGGAATGGTTCCTGGGAGGAAATATTGCTATATTGCTGTTAAGCACAGTAACTTTATCCAGCTGGTGAATATGACAGAGATCTATCAAAATAAATAAGAAATAAATATTAAGCCATCAAACCTTACTACACCACTTGGGTAGCAAGGGAGAATAAGGCTCAGAATATAAAGGAGATTTATTTTTTAACATATAGAGAGCATCTATGTGCAAAAAAGCTCAAGAGAAATTCTCACAGATTGATCATGAAATACCAACATGTTCTTAATGCACCTCCAGGTAAAAGGCATGTAGAAATTAATATGCATTTTAACTACAACCTAAATATAATTATAGTTTTAGGTCATAAAGTGATAGAGATGGATATCACAATATTACACCCCGGAGCACGCGGAAAAGATCATCAGCACTTGCTGGCACTTAAATGTACAATCTTGATGAATGACAGTTTACTGTTTTGTTTATCTATGGTAGCCTAGCCAGATCTCTGCAATTACTATACATTTTAACTCCCATTAGGGAGATTAGCTTTCCTGTGGGCTCGCTTTAATCTACACTCTTTGGACAAATACCTACTGGTAGCTCCAGAGAATCAGAAAATCCATTAGCTAGTACAGCATTTTACAAAGGAAGCTTAACTGTGAACTTACAAATGAACACTAGCAGTTTTTCCACAAGTTTCCTATAGTATAGTACTAATTAAAAAGTACTTGCTGATACCTTGACTTGCCTTCTATACGACAAAACATGGTCTAGCCCACACGCCCTTGTCTTTTAGAGGTCTGTGCAAGATATCTCTGCAAAGAGGTACAGAGATGCTGTGGATGTTCATCTGCAGTCTATCTGACTTTAGAAGCTAGCCAACCATCCACCCAGATGCCCGTAAGAGAAAGATGAAAAAAAAAACAAGTGTTCGATCCTTCTAGTGGATAAAATGTCACTTCCTGCACCAAGAACGTCAGAAAAAAAGAAAAGCAACAACCCGTAAGACAAAAACAAAAATAGGGAGAAAAAAAAATCTTTCTTTGGTCAGTAAACAAACCTAGAGAGAATAGGTTTTCAGTGTTGACAATGTTCTGGCAGTTCATTAATCCCAGCAAAATCTCTCCAAAGTTACTGATGCATGGATTCCATTTTCAAATTTCTCATTAGTTCCTCTTTATGGATTAAATGCTGATGTTCACGAATGAATGCACACAGCTTCAGCTGATGGATGTAATTGGGTTGTAATGGATTTTAGCTGCTGTTCCTTCTGATCTAGCCAATTTGAAATGCAGTATCAATGCATTCGCCCCATCTCTCTGTAGGGAATGAGAAATTGAAGCCTACAAGATGAAATTTATCAACTTCCATAAAGTCCGCTCCAACCGTCATAAAACTGTTAAACTTCTCATTATCATTCTACCACAGTTATTTCCCAAACTCTGGTCAGACAGTCAAAATATTAAAGTGCATTTGAAATAAGTAGAGTTGATCCTTCAATATTCTGTACGTCCTCAACATTGATTTAGGTGCTGTAAATATTACCAATGCAGGATGACATTAACATAGCAAAAGCTTAACAGCAGGAACATAAAGTGATATGAAAGGATTTAAAGGTTGCAGAACCTCCTTCCAATTTTTAATATATCTGTATCTTGATAGATGAATAGATAGATGATTTGCTATCACTGTGGGGCCAGTGTGCAGAATGCAGCTTTACACTTCCCTCCACAAACAGTATCTGCCTTGCTGGGTGAAACCAATGAAAGTTGAGAGCCTTGGCTAACCAGAGGGATATGGAATCATAAGAGCACATGTGTATTCCATAAGGGAATGTGGAACACCAAGGGCAGAGAAAGGTTTATGTAAGAATCTGAAAACGTAAGGATTTTTACAAAAACAAGGAAATTGATATTTTAAGGTGGGGGAAGAAACTGGGTGTGGTTTGGTTTTTTGTAGACTTCACCTAAAAAATTGACTTTGAGAAATCTCAGTCCAATGGGAATGGATCAAATATAAATTTTGCGTTAGATTCCTGTAGTCATGTAGTAGCTACAGGCCAGTAAACTGGCAATAGACTTTCTGCCTGGAAGACAGTAATTCAGATCCTTCTATTGCTTTTTAACCATCAACAGTTTAACAAAACGCTGAAGAGAAAACACGCCACAGGGAAAAAATTCTTTCCAACTACCCAAAGCTGGTCTCCAGAATACCCAGTATGAAGAATATTAACAGATTGGAAGGAAATTCACCCTGACATACCGAGGATTTTGAAAGATACTGAACTCACTGGCATGAATTTTCAGGAATCTGAAAGTCACAGTAACCCTAAGCATCCATGGGCTCCATAAAGCTGGAAATTGGGATATCAGTCCTCATCAGCACAACAAACCCTTTAGTGAAACGCATAACTTCATAATCACATGCTTGGGGGAAAGGAACAAGGAGAAAGAAGAATTTAATTGGTTCAGCACTAGTAGTGAAAACAAATGTCAGTCACCTGACTCAAGGCTTTTTGAAATCTCACTGCTCAAAGTGTTTTTACTTACTAGTTCTCTTGCATCTTTATCTACCCAGAGAGATACATTTTGAAGGGGGTAAAAGGCCGTGGCTGACACTATCTATCCTGTGATAGTCAGCTGCAAGGAAACCAAAGGCCGAGACCAACCAGAGCTGGTAAGAGGATTCAGGCCAATGGTCCTGCTGAAAGTTTTTTCTAATAAGCTCCACATGGCTGAAGATTATCTCATTGTAATATAATTTCTCTAAAAGCTGAGGGTGCATAATGTTTCTCAAAACCAGATTCAGATTTTAGCTTCCAGAAACCCCACAACTATAGGCATCCAGGTTTGAAAACACCACACTCTTTGCATGTATAACTACATAGTTCCACTCTGTACAGAACACTTCTGCAGAATAGCTTAGGAATGGTTTTTCAAAGTTTGGCCAGCAGCATGATCTGAACTGCCTTGAAAATCTCATTACTGTACAGAATTGTAAGCCTCTGCATATATAACTAGGTGCACACAACATTTGCATGCTCCTTAAATTTGACATTAGTAACAAAACCTGTGAGCAAGATCAATCGTGACAACAGACCCCCCAGCCACCGAACCAAAGCTGTTTCATTTTTATTGACTCCAATTGCCTTTGCATCAGGCCCCATCAGCTGAACTCATTACAGCTCTCTAACTTGCCAACCATCTTCCCCATCAGCTGCTGCTATGACTGAATCCATCCTGTCTGCATCATTCTCTTTCCCTTTCAGATTCCAGGCCAAATCCAATAATGGTTATAAGTGAAAACTTAATTATTGACTTCAGTGGAGTTGCTCATGCTCGGAACAGGGGTGAGTTTGACCTGCTCTGCCTATTACTAGCCACAGAATCCCAAACTCATTATAAAAACCAAGTAAAGCAGATTTTAAATTTTAGTTTTACTATTATTATTATTAGACTATTCATTCTACAAGGCATTTAAAAAGTGGCATCTCAATGAAATTATACATCTAGGGCATGTTAGAATAAACTCTCCTTCCTCTGCCAGCTAACACTCATCTGTCACTTCCCTGCATAGAGGTAGTATACCTGCTTGCTCTGCTTAGTTAAAACAAACTTCCTAACTGATTAAAATTTTAATAAGACCATCTACAAAAATGCTCAGAGATATAATCCAATCCAAAGCTAAACACTAGTGGGGACTTACACTAAGTCTCTCCTGCTAGGAATGAGTTTCAAGCCCTGTCAGTTGCACAACAGCTTATACCTAAATCAGTATTGCTTTAACATACAGGACTTAAACCTCTAACTTCTCCACCACAATGAATATTACAAAGGGGAAAAGTAACAGAATGCTGAATATAATCCTTAAATGTTATGACAATAAAGTAAAGGGGGAATCGTAAAAGTAATATTTCCTTTATCATCAGAGAAGAGCAGAGATGAAAGAGAGCTTGTGCATTTGAAAAACCCAAGATACACAGCTTTGGTTTTCCCATTTTTCCATTTCCCTTTCTATAAAATATTTTAGAGTTTCCCTGTGCATTGCACCCATAACGGAGCACATGTGAACATCAACTTGAGCCAGGCTTTATGTGTTTTCTGGCTCCATTTCGCTCTGAAGCAGGGATGTTCCTATCGGATAAGATGCTTTGAACTGTGTATGACTCAGTCTGCCCCATCACCTCAGAGGCAGCAGCTACCTGTCTTACCTCTTGAGTTGAGCAGTGTCAGAGCAGGCAAGGAGGAGAAAAGAAAGAGCTATCCAAGATTAGTAGTAGAAACTCTACGCTATAGACAGTCAGGAAGCAAGAATTGCGCAAGTGGCTGTGGCCAGTCTCCAGACCCCACTCTTCAGAAGAAGGGATGTGGTTTCTCCTGCACAGGGGCTACTCTGTTGTTAACACCTGGCTGGATTAGAAACTACTGTGATCAAGACTCAAAGGGCTTGACTTGCTGAACCTGAAAGACAGACTCCTCCCTGTCTCCAGCAGCAGGCAATAGCAGATGTTTCGGGAAGCTCAACAGGCTGTGAGCCTTCATCTCGCTCAGATGCGGAGTACATAAGCTCTCGCATTCAACAAGCGTCAGGCTCCCAAACACACTCCTTCCCTTACCATTCCTTAAAAAGAGGATTGTGACAAAAGTGTGATTATAGCAAAATACTCATACAGTTCACCTAATTAAAACAGCTTAGACACCTGTCTCCACAGAAGATCATGATACAAATTACCTCTGTTCCTAAACAGTACCCTACCCCAGCAGGAATGTCAAGTTTGAACTTTCCTTAAAGCAGTAAAAACTTGTTGGTAGTGGTGGCTTGGGCAGTACTAAAGCTGAAGTTGTGTAAGAAACCATCCACTTCCTTGAAGGCTATTTGAATACAAAGGTCTTCTCATTTATTATCACTAATACTTACCCTTTTCCAAAAACTCCTATATACTCTTAATTGAATGATCGCAGTCCTTCTGTAGATTATGCATAAATCTTCATTTGTTTTCTTTATTAGCATTCGATCTGGTTTTGTTAATCGCATAAATGTTCCCCTCGGGCAGAAAAGCAATATTAGTTCAAATGAAGCAGGGTTTTTGTTAAGGATAGTCAATTTGATTAACATCACTGTCAATATGATGAATGAAAATTCTCTCAAATGAGTTGCCCAATACCTTGAAATCATCACTGGAATATTCGCGTCATTAGGACACAAAAGATAAATTCAATTTGGAATCATGTTGGCCTGCTCAAAATTTCCTTTAATTTGGGGAAATACAGATGCTTTGTCTTCAATGTTTTTTAATCAGGATCTCAAAAGTTTTTATTTTCCTGCCTGATACACAAGCCTTAATATTCCTGTCTCACATTTGCCAAAACATTTTGCCTCAGTTTCTACCAAATTGCTGTCATGGCTAAAGGGAGCTCAGAATCTTAAAGCTTCTGCACTTGTTCTTCCACTCAATTCAGGAACACATACTTGTATTATGAGTAGGAACAAAACAATTATTACTATTCTTATTTTTTCTTCCACATGAAGCATATTCCAAATGAGGTCCTTGGGCACTTTGGCAAACAAGTACCAAAAAGGAGGGAGAATAACAGATCAAGTTTAGATCAGAAACCAGCTCCCAGAAGCTTCAGACATTCATTTAAGTGTTCGACTAACGCCACTTTGAAAGAGCAACAACAAAAAGACTGAGAAAAGAGAAAGTAGGTGTGTGGTGAAAGGTGGTAATTCTTGCACTTTCCCAGAGTAATGTTGCATTACTTTCAATGAGACACTGCATATAATTAACCACCAAGTAAAGATATCTTCCTCCCTTTTTCTTCCTCTTTTCTCTTTTTAATTAAATTATCTCCTGGTCTTAGTGATACTGTCATTATTTTACACAATGTGTGTTCATTAGAAATGCATTTACACTTATCATACCTTGATTTATCAGCTCTTCTACTCATTTCCATACCTTAGATTAATATGCCCTGCGATAAAACATATTGGACAAGTTCAGAAGAGCCTGTGAGAGAAGACAACATTAATAACCCCAAATGGAATCTATCAAGGAGAGTACGTGTGCATGTGTATAATGCATATTTATCTACACATATGCAGCAGTTGACTGAAGTTCTAGGCAGTGGATTGGACTAAAGTACATATAAACCCGTTCTGCAGACAACAAAGCCTTCTCTAAACTTCTTCACAAATATTCAGTACAGTACAAATATTTACCTACAGTTTTCCTGCCCCCCCAGCATACAGACTATTACTCAGACAAAACATGCCTTTCCTTATCGATATCAAATCTACAGAGCCAAAGGCCTGTTTTGTTTCTCTCACACAGGCCCCACACCACCCACCCTGTTAGTGCTGTCACCACTAGAGGCATTTTATACCAGCTTCACACTTAACTTAGAGAACTAAGCCACTTCAGGGAACCAGTACCCAGTCAGAAGAGCCTACCAGGTAGAAACATGTCATTACTAGCAATGTAATTACATCTAAGCTGTAGAGGCTGCACCTCTTAACAGAATCAAAATTGTCGCCTTTTGTCTGGGTCTGTCCAGAAGAGATCACGCACTTGCCAGTACAGGGCTGCATAGCCAGTTACTCAGATATTGCAACATTATTATTTTCTGATGTTCTGAGATGAGCAGATGATCTGTGCTATCCAATGTTTTCTGGAGAATACACTGAATTGAACTACCAGACAGAACGCAACCTGTAAGTTCCTGCTGACAAGACCAACTGTTTCCCTTTTTCAAGTATCTGAAGTCTATACAGCATTTTCTGTAGGATAACTTAATTCTGTAAGTAATTTCATAGTTGTTCAGTTATTAATACTAAGCTGCAGCCTGACATCAAATTACAGTATAGACACAACCTAAGAACTAACATAACTCTTCAGTGGGAAACAGAAGTTCCTTTAAGATTCCCATTAGGTCACTAACACATGTAGAGAAATAAGAACATTTAACTCCACAACGAGCAAAGAGGGTCCTATAGCAAAATAGATGTTTTGATTCCCCAAATTTCATTCCAATTTAAATTTCAGAAGGAGATTTTTATTAGAGCAGAGTAGGATGGAATTCTCCCTTTCATAGGATAATCTGCAAGACATTCTTCCATCCTAAGGTGAAACACATCTGGGATAGTATAACCACAACAGCACCTTCTAATACCACAAAAATTTCTAACCCCCCAGAGGGAGATTCAGACAATCCAAGGTCTCACCCCACTTCTGGAGATGTTTAATGTCTCTAAAGCTATTTTTGGCTTTTAACTTGGTTTTGCTGAGGGTGAATGACTGCTGAACCTGATGCATAGGCAGCAGAAATGCCGAAGACATTTGCATGGAGGGTGCTTGGCAGGTGTAGCTTCACAATGGCTTTACTCTCC
This sequence comes from Strix uralensis, assembly GCF_047716275.1. Taxonomy (NCBI): domain Eukaryota; kingdom Metazoa; phylum Chordata; class Aves; order Strigiformes; family Strigidae; genus Strix; species Strix uralensis. The sequence continues at coordinate 2,041,586 of NC_133999.1, forward strand.
ACAGTAAGGTTGCAGTGAAGGATGGACAGAGGACTTAACTGCCTTTTAGCCTGTATAAAAGCAGAGCAGCAAGAAATTAATACTAGGCAGAGGAGTGGGGAAGATGATGAACATCTGGTTTGGAAATGAGTGTGACGTGGAACTGCCAGGATCTCTACAAAACCTTATTGCAGGCAGGCTCCCTGAACCTTGCACTGTGCATTCAGTCTGACAAGGGTACACAGCCTTGAAATCAATTGACAGAGCAGGGAAGAACATTATTAGGCATCTGCAACCTCCAGACTCTGCAGAGACAAGAGTTGTTGGAGGGCAGAAATGACAGCTATGTAACAACAACATCTTATTGATATGGGCTTCCTGAGCAGTGATGGAAGAAAGGGTGAATGCTTCTGACAGCAAGTGACTGCAGCGTATGTTAGAGGCTTGATGGAGCAAGCAAGGCTACAAATGAAGTGGTACAGGAAGAGACATGGACATGGCACACCGCAGATAAAGATGTAAGTAGGTCAAGCATCACTATCTCAGGATGGTAGTGACATTTTGGCCTATACAAAGCAAGAGTCATTTGTTATTATTTTTGTTTAAGCCCATTAAGCACACTGGCTGCCTACTAGCAAAGCCATTTGTATTAAAATCATACTGATGATGCCATTGTTGAATGCTGCATTTGCTCTACGAGGTTATTAATTATGCAACCAAATTGACAAAGATAATAGCATTCACCTGGCTGCAAGGGTATTGGAAGACTGTAGAGTTACTAAGCCACAGCTGCTTATGTTAGGGAGATCACACACACTGGGGCTGTTTGTCTTAAATAGATGAACACCAAGCAGATAAACACATACACAATAGTGAATAGCATTGAAAACACAGATAGTGCACTTCTAGGAATCCTTCTGCAAAATACAACAGGAGATATTAAGAAGCAAATTAAGAGATACAGCTAGCATGTGAAACCATTGCTACAGCGTATTGATACAGGCACCATGGTAAAGGTGATTGTGTTCGTGTAGCCAGCGAAAACTTGCTGCAATGACTGCAATATGTTCTATAAACCCAGAATGTTTAACAAGTACTTTCAAAAACATCCACCTCCCTAACAAGCTCCATTCTGGTTTTCAACCTTTGCAGGGGGTCAGAGCAGTAGTGGTGACTAGAAACCTGTCTCACTGCAGTCACTGATAAAGGATGCCTAAGTATGTTTTTAAAAATCTATTAGCAAACATAGATCAGATTATGAACGGTACACAAGTATCAAGCACCCTTTTAAGTCTACAGCAATTTGACACGTACTTTAAAGGACACATGACTATGATAGACTGGCAAAAAACCTGTTTGCTTTTGAAAATAGGTCCAGTATTTTAACGCTTACATTTTTATTAACATCACTAAAGCTATTGAAAAACCAAGCAGAATTCAAAATACATGGCCAAATGTTATTGCTTCTAGAGTAAGAGCCTCTTTTTAGAGGTGCTTAATTCATGGGAGTCCAAAGTTCGTATAACTTCAGGTATTGATTTAATGGTAAAGAGATGTAACACCTTTCCAGGCAGAAATGCTGAAGTGACTAGGATAAATCAATTGAGAATATTTTTTCTGCATGTCATAAACCAGTTTTGCATTCCATACAGTCCCAAGGTGTTTTTGTTCAAATGAATTATTCTTTTCATTAGTCTTCCATCAGAGTTGGACAAACCATATGATTTTTTTTTCCCCAAGAAAGTAAAAAGCTTAAAATAACTGTTGGTAGAAACGTTAATTCAGAGCCTATTGTCTTCACTAATTAGCATATTAAAGGAAATCAGCTAGAAGAAAATATCAATTTATTAAGAATAAAGAACATTACCTCTTCCTCTGTGTTAAATTTTTCAGGGTTAAAGTATCTAGATGCCTGAATGCCCTAAAGACATCAGATTTCCCAAGGCAAATGGACTATGTAAACAATAACTGAGGTCTAGTATTACAATGTTAAATGGGCTGTTTCAGTTAGTGTGCAGTTTGTTTATAAGTTTTGGCATGATACCTACACATCAATATACCCTAAATAAAGCAGAGCCATTTCAACATGCACTGAAAACTTCAAGGATTAAGCAGCTTCCTTCTCAAGGAGCTAAATGCAACATCTAGGAACTTGTAAACTTACCTTTCCAGTTGTCTTCTGCTGTCTCCTGTCCCAGCACTGTCCTTTCCATAAACATATGTGAGTTCCTTCCCATCTGGAGACTTTTTTAGCAGAAGCCATTTACTTTTTCCTATAGTTCTTTGAACCAATCTGCTGCTGACAGTAGAGATCTGCAATGAATAAAGTGAGATGCTCTGAATTCCCAGAATCCCATAAGGATATTCACATTGGACATTACATTGAATGCTTTCGAGTAGCCAGCGAAATGCACATTGATAACCAAAGGCTGTTTGGAAAGAGCAGAGAATGTGCATCTTTCCTATATTTGTTTGAAATGTTCTATCCAGAAAATAAAAGCCACATGGATCTCTACTTTTATATATTTCCATTTTCTACTAACATCAAAATGGAAATTTTAAGCTTGTAGCTTAGTAAACTTAGACCGCAGGGCTGGATCCTCAGCTACTATGAATCTGCAGGCTTCCATGAAATCAGTGAAGCTTTCCTTGTTTACATCAACTGACGGGGCTTTAGGTTTCTTCTCAACTTTATATACATCATTGCAAGTCATTTATACTGATTTGCAGAGTTCCAGATGACAAGTGTAACGATGAATCAGAGTGCATTAATAGAACCACCCAAGTGCTTTGAAGGTGAGGTTAAGCTTTGCTCTTCAGCAAGGTTATTCTGCCATTACCGCATCCAAGGTTCATAAAACACTGGAAAGGACCATTGCATTAGTGATGGCATCAACAGTATTAAAAAGTTCTATTTGCTAGCCATACTCCTCCTCAGACCTTTATTACTTGCTCAGGGCCATGGAGTTGGAAATCCAAAGCATTGTTGATTTAATCCAACCATTATGATTTAAACCATATCCCTTTAATATATTTTCAAAACAATGTGTTATTTTATAATGAATACAACACACAGCATACACAAAACTCAGCCCCTTCCCTACTAAAGCCACTGTCAGATTTTGGAAATCAAATTTATATAAAACCTCTCCCTTCATAGGATTCCTTTTCCCTCTGCTCCATGTGCATAATAAATAGGTGGTCCTTGTGCTAACAGAAACAACTGTTGAAAGGAACTGGCACTATGACAATAAAGCTTTTATCAGTGGAAGTCTAAATAGTGACTGATATTATTTCAAAAGCAGATTGCCCAGAATTTAAAGGACACAGGCAACATTTGTCCATCAAAAATGCAGGCCCTGTTATCAGTAAGTAGTAATAACAATGTGTACAAGAAGAAATAATATGTCAGGAAGGAGACATCTTTCTGCTATTATCTAAGTATGTCATTACAACCACCACACGGCTCAGCAAGTTAATGAAAGGAAGCATTTTACCTTTCTATTAGAAACTTGAGAGTTACAGTTCATAAAGAAACCGCTCTCTATTTTTAAACAGCCACCAGTTTGAAGCTGTTTTATTTAAAACTTGATTATTCAATCGAAGTTGATTTCAGAGTGACCTCATTGTAGTCTGAAAAGATTTACAGCGGAGCTGTGCACAGTCACTGGGGAATTGATGACTTCATAGAACAGCAGACATCAATTTTCTTACACTGAAAGAACTTCTCCAAAACCCCTCTGCTCCCTCTATCTGAAACAGGACCCCATCTCTTAAAAACAAACATGCATGATTGCTGCAGATACCAGCAAAAGATTACTATAGGATTCTATTACTTTTGGGGAAAAAAAAAAAAAAAAGAATGAATTAATGGATTTACCCCAATGTAAGCAAAATCAAGATCTGGCTCCATGACATTTCATCAGCACTTCTTTTCTAGCATGACAGAGACAGATGGGCTTTTTTGGAAAAGGATTTTTAGAGAAAGAAGAGAAAAAACACATTTGACCCAAGTTTTACAACAAAATGTCAAAGCAAAGATGGGGGAAGAGAAAGACAAACATGTATAAAAAGGAATCTTTTCTTAGCCTGGGCTACTTGTCAGATTAAGAGCTTCAATTCACAGATCTCAGCAGTAGCTGAAAGTCCACACTCAGCTGTTGTAAGTGTTCAGGGAAAGATGCCCGTGCTTTGCCTAGAAGTTCTACTAATGCACTTATGCATAAAGATGTGTTTAATATCTGAAGACAGTATGTTGCCAGTATTTGTTACTTGACAAAAACGCAGCTCATCTGCAACAGGATTTTTGTTCAGCTTTGGAGTGGCTATAGCTGCCTGCAAAGCGCAGCCTTCCCTGCCAGAACGACATGGGGACAGGGTGGCACTTCAGACCACAGACAGGTCGCTGACCACCATGCTATGATCTGCCAGCTCTGTGGGGTCAGCCTTCCTCTCTGCTAAATCCCTTGCGCCTCTTAAGTCCCCTCAGGAGCATCAATATGATCATTACCAATTATGTAGCATCAAAGAAAAAAGAGATTAATAATTCAGACTTAAGATATCATTAAGATTTATCACCTTGTACGTATTGCCTCCAGACAGCATTGGGAAGCTGTCATTGGGGGACACCAAGAGGTGAAAACTAGAGCTCTGTACTGATTACAAAACAGTTATTCTTTATCAACAAGTGAAAACAACTTATGCTTGGAAATATATCTCAGTGTTTATCTCTGTCATTAACACAGCAGCCTCTAAATGCACAGAAATGAGGCATTTATTAAATTACTTCCTGGGCCCTTAGAAGCTGCTTGCTGACCCCAGAAGGACTAAAAGTCCCATATACTTGCAACAACATTCCCAAGGAGATCCCTCCTCAGGGCTAGAGCAGACACTCAGCTAACTGGAAGCCAGGGACCTGTCTGGCAGGGTTCAGATCCAAAGTCTGAGAAGCACAGAAAAGGACACCCACATTGCCTATTCCCACACCTAGCGAAGGATTCCGGTGAGTAGGGCTTTTGATCTAAAACCTTAACTGTTAGCCTCATTTGGAGAGATAATGATAAATGTCAGATTAAATACAGGAATTAGTTTAAAATTAATATTTTAATGGCTCACAGCAGAACTAAATAACAGCACGTTCAGCTCAAAGAGCTATATACTGAGACAACTTTAATAAGCCATTGTGCCATTAAAAGTGAAGGGTAAAGAGAACAGCTATCAAGAAAATGCCACAAGATTTTTCATGGTGTACCACTTCAATGTCCAAGGAAGAGCTGGGAAGAAGCAGAACGATCTCAGTACACAGGATAAAGAAGGGTTTTGATACATCTTTGCTATTCATATCCGAGATTGGTCCTTGCTGACCGTCACTACGGCCATTGCTGTTACCAACAGCATAACCAATGTGGTAGCTGCTATAGTACATATTTCACACATGAAATTATATTCCCTTTACTCCTTACAGTATAGTTTTAGGAGGGAAGATGCATCATCACTTGTTCATATATTTACAGATCATGTCCTAAGGGAAGGAGAGAACCCAGATCTCCTACCCCAGCACAGTCAGGCTGTATTCAGATCAGAACTGCACTACAGTCTCACTGGAATGGTCCCTGTTCCACAAGTGGTAACACACTTGATCAAAACAGTTTTCCCCATGAAATGGGGATATATCAGGCCCCTAAACTCAAGGGCCAGCTATTGGTTTCATTCCTACAGGAAACAATTCTGAAAAGGAGCATATTTTTCGGTGTATTTTAGGTAACACACACACACACCCCCCAACAAACTGACAACAATCAAGTCTCCCTAAATCACAACTGCACTTCTTATACACTAGCATCCTTCTTAACGTTCAGTCACCAATAAGCTCTGTACATATGGAAGAAACCCAGCACATTTCTGTATATTTTCCTTGCAATGCCAATAAGCTTATTTAACACACAATCCAAAGATTCTATAACCTTGCTGAAAATGGCTCCTTCTATAGTTGTAAAAGAAAACCCTTTCCAGCTGTACTACAAACTTTTATTTTAAACATATTTAGCATTAGAAGTCATATGCTGTTCAAGGTTTATTTATAGAGAGTGGCTTCAAGGAAACAGCTTTGATTAGTTGGCAAGACACTTGCTTGGAAAAAAAAATATTCAGAATTTCTACTTTAAAATCCACTCTATGCATGTTGCTTTGAAAGAAATGAGCTCACATGTTGCATCTTCGATTCAGGCAGTAGGTGGGATTAAGAATAAGAATCTTTATTCTTGAGGATGAATGGCATTCTCTTTACCAGCCAAGGTCTTGCGATGGAGCTCCTTAGAGCCTATGGTGTCCGTGATGGAGGATCCTTTCTGCAGTCTCCCCGGTTCCAATAACCCTGCCTTACGCAGTGAAACTTCCCAGTGAAGCTTCTAATCCTCTAGTCAGCCTGTCAGGCTCTATCAGAAGCCTCATGTCCTAGACTCTGCCTTCCCAGCCTTAAATTCTGTTTTCTCATTTTGTTGCACAATTTCCTGATGGGAGAGAGTAAAGATGACTGAGCCAGACCTCTCAGCAGTGGCCAGTGACAACACAAGAAGCAACTGTCACAACCCAAAATACAAGGAATTCCACTTAAACGTGAGAAAAATGATTATTTTTATTGATGGTAATCAAGCACTGCACAGATTGCCCACGTTGCCTATGGAGTCTCCATTGTTGGAGACATTCAAGACTTGACTAGACATAGCCCAGCACAAGCTGCTCTAGCTGGGCCTGTTTTGAGCAAGAGGATGGACTAGATCTCCAGATGTTCTGCCAAATTCAACTGCTCTGTGATTGTGAGTGGTGACAGACAGGATGTATCTGACCAAGTACACCACTACTGTCTGTGAAGGGAGAGGAAGACCTCAGCTATGCCATTCAGATACAGTGAAAAATTAAACCAGTTTCACTTTGAATGTATTTGTGTACAGGAGGGCTCTCCTCTTTAAACAAAATATTTTGGCCTAAATAAACTAACTTTACCCTTTCATTACTGCTCTCAAGCATCAAGATATGAATCTTGAGGAACTAATTTCTCAGTGGTTTGACTTCTTGGGAACATAAATTGATCCAAAATAACATCTAAGGGATGAATTAATTTGACAATGACTTTCTTTTAAGTCTAATTAAATGTTGGATGAATTACTGAAGGATGAGTTCATGTCAAGGGTGGCACTGGTTGAATATTTCATTAATCTAACCTGGAATAAATACAGACCATAATTAAAAAGAGAGCTTGCTCAAAAAAAATTATTATTTTTATCTACATAAAATAACTTTCTGCCCTTTCTTCCCATTTGTGGCTTTAACATGTTAAAAATCAAATTGCAGAGAGAATTACTGTGCCCATTTTAAGGCCATTTCAGCTCACTGACACACCAGGGTCCATTCAATAGCATTGTGCTGCCAGACCACTTAACACATGTAGCTACTTCAGACTCCTACAGTGTTGCTAAATGGAAGGGGCCAGATCCTGGGTTAGATTGAGTCAGTGTGCCCATGCTGATGTATGCTATTTAAAGATGTGGATTTCATGCACTGCAAAACTGCTGTGAAAATTAAGAAGCATTAGGAAGGCAGGTTTAACTCTTAGGTGTAGTCCAGCCTTGTCAATAAATGTCACTGTTTTCACTGAAATAAGGATTTTTTTTTTTCTTCATGTAAATGAAGCAGAGAGGTTAACAAGAAGTCATGATCTCTTTATACACTAACTTATCTTCGACCGCTCTGGCCTTCCTCACAGCATTTTAAACAGAGTAGCATCCTGAATATATGAAAACTGCTCTATTTCCAGTAATTAAAGAAACTAATGAATCCAAACACCACAAAAGGTCCAAATTTATCAGTCTGCTTCCAATTTGTATCGCACACTCTGTTCTCAAAGACACTAAAGACTAAATTGCTTAATTAGGAGAAGGTTAGAGTTCTCTACAACAAGTTTATCGAAAGCAGTGACTAACATCTGACAGCACACTCCCTCCTCTTTTGTCACCTTATTTTTCCAACTTGACACAGAGCAAAGTCAAAAGGCTCTGACTCACAATCTCACAACTGCAGCTCCTTTCTGTCCATCTGCACTCTTCCAGGTTACTGACAATCTAACAGGAAAGGCTGCAAGGAACATACATCCCCTCCCTTTGCTACTACAGTTTATAGCTCGGAGTATTAACGCAGAACACCTCTGGCTGAGGTTAACACCAATATACCAGCCTGTGATCTGCAGAAGAATCATGCTGCTACGAAATACCTCATCTGAAAAAGAAGGTACCTCAGGAAGCCCTCCAAGTCTGCATCTCACACAAATCATACACCACCTCCTCACGTAACTATCAGACCGGTACTTAAACCACATAACTCCATCAAATAGATGCTGGATAAAGAAGACATTTAGGGACTGAATTCATAACGGACCAGCTTAAGATGTCTACACTAGTTCAGTCCACAAAATGGATTAAGTTCTACAAGATAGCGAGCTTTTGAATCCCTTTAAGGAAAGCACTTAGGAACACACTTCAAGCTTGAACAGATTATTTACCTGCTTGAAGTCAACCCTGGTGTTCAACCTGTGGCTGAGGAAGGGCCAGGCAGTGTATCTGGGGGGGGGGGGGGGGGGGGGTGTCACACTCAACATGAAATCAATGGGGTATGTGCAATACAAACACTCTGCTTGCAACAGTCCACACAGAACCAGTAAGGAAAGAGCGAAGGAGGCATGAGGTAGCACCTTGATAAAAATTACTTTGGTTTTGAAGTCACGCTATCGGCCAGTGCATATAATGAAAGCACAACAAACCCCTTCAGTGAGGGACAAGTCCTGCCTAGGAAGGGCTACTTGATTTTCCTGATGATGTACTCACAGAATAAACGACTGTCCCCAGTTAGCCCAGCTAACTGTATTCTCCACCAGCAGCCACTGACATGCTTAGGAAGGATGCAAGAAACATGACAAGCGTGGCACATGCCATCTCCTAACACACCCTCCCCACTCCTGATAACAAGGAGGTTTGACATTCACTCCAGTAAACAACTACTAAACTTCTAAGATCCTCTTCTAAAAGTTTATAAAGCTCAGTAGTAAAAAAGCCATCAAGCGAAGAGGCAAGCTGCTATATTCTAGCTGCAAGGGGAACTTTTTTCCCCAAATTTGGAAGCACCATGTTGGAAAGAGAAAGGACGTATCTTGGTGTCAGAGGAACAGCACTAACATAACAAACTTTTCCAACATTTTATGTCAAATGGATGTTTAATTTACAATTTGGTTTAATTATTCATTGCATCTAATACACTTAACATTTCAATAATTAACTTCTACAGCAACAGGGGAAAAATCTGATTTATCTGTTTACTTCCATCTTTAGCTGTTTAATTAGCCGTACTGTCCTCTGCTCTATAATCTCTTTGCATGGACAAAAATATTGAGACAATTACAGGAATAAATGCTTTTCTTTGGAGAGTGCATAGGCCTGGAAGAAAAAGCCTGCTGCCAAGGCAGAGACAAGGTAATTTTCCTCATTACGGTTTTACCTGTTTTCCAGAGAAGCATCCTATGCTGCTCATTGCTGGGAACAGAATGATCTTCTGTGAATACCAAAGGAAAGATTTGAACAGAGTTCTAAAAATTTGAGCTGCTCCTCCTGAAAAAAATCTAGCTCACTATCATGTAATCTAGAATTACTATACAGCTCTTCCTGTCATCGAAACCTGATCTTTTATTTCTCTAAAGGTGTAATTTTTTTTCAGATTTTCAGAATCGGAGCTAATTCACAGCATTTTATATAGCCAAAGTCTGTATTTTGTGTAAACAAGCTGAAGAGTTTTATTAATTTAGCTTTTGTAAGATATGGGTGCTCTGGGTGTGCACCCATCATGAATTCATGCAAGCATTACACTTGTGACAGTTCATTTGCAGCAACTGAATTTTGTCACCTGCTCACCACATGCAAAGTCATCTCCCTCTCCCTCTGCATCCCACTGCCATAGTACACAGGGCTATAAGTAAAATAGCTGCACATTATTAAAATCCTATATTGAGAAAATAATCTATTCATAGCTCATTTCTCCCCTCCTCCCTTACCATTCCCTTAGAAACAGTTCTTCTCCACAGTAAATAAAGTTAGAAAGCCTTATCATTAATTCTATTTAGGCCTAATATGTCATAAAGCAAGGAAAGCAGGCCATTTTCCTCTCTGCTGGGGCACAAAACATGTATTAACTATTCCAACCAGAGCTGTGAATGATTTATTAATTCAATTTTGGAGTGTGTGACTGTCAGATCATATAAGTTCGTTATAAAAAGAGTCTCTCTGAGGACTCTTTTACTCTTTTTAAACCAACTGACTGACATTTCACATGCTTCACATCTGCAGCCATCTATCTCCTTGCTGCTTGTTCTCAGTGTCACAAAGAGGTTACGTAATTTGTCCTGTCCACATTAAAGTGTTTGTACTCGATGAGGGAGAGAGCTGGTAGCTGGTGATCTGTGGCTGTAATGTTCCAACCCACACACCCAGCTTCATGCTCCAGTCCAAGGACTCTCGAGCGCTCTGTGGGGAGCTGGGCAGTCAGCTCTGCTTGTGCAGAATCACAGTGGTTGAGGCTGCAAGGAACGCCTGGAGGTCACCTTGTCCAACCCCCTGGCACACGCAGGCCCACCCAGAGCCAGCTGCCCAAGACAACGTTCAGATTTCTTGGTGTTTGTTTTTTTTTTAATATCTCCAAGTTGGGAGACTTCACAACCTCTCTGGGCAACCTGTTTCCAAAGGGAATTCTCTACTGCCCTCTCCTTGGCCAGGGAATTGTGAAATGTCTTGTTTGAGAACCACTAGGCTGGTTCAGAGGCTCCCAAATAGTGGGGCATTAGCGTTGGAAAGCTGTTTCAAAGTGCTGTGCAAATACACACACCTCCAGAAAAGCTCCCTGTGCCAACCCATCTGCTACAGTGCCCTCCCAAAGGATGAAAAAAGGTTTCCCCTGCCTCTGGCCTAATACTGGTTCTGCCTTCATCTCCGCTAACCTCTTCATTGGAAACAGGACTGGAGAAATACTTCCTCCTGAGAAAGGCGAGGAGCTGCTACCAGGGACACTGCTGCTGTACTTGTACAATATATTTCCTGTTCTGCATGAGCAAACCACGTCTAGCAACCTTGCTCTATTTGATAGTTCCCACTAAGGGCGATGATGAGTTCCAACACCTCTTTCATTTCTCCCTGTCTATAAATAAAATCTTGTTCCTATGAATGTGAAAAAATAAGCAATGTGTGTAGCCAGCATTTCTCCTGGTTACCAACAAGGCCAAGTTTTAACGTAAATCCTTTTACCATTTGCTTCAAAATTTCATTTGTTAATGTAAAAGTCATTGGGGTATGTCTGTTAAATGAATATCAATAAAAGATAAAACATTTTAGAAAAAACACTTTGTACAAGGAGTTCCTCAGTTCAGAAAATTTCAGATCTAGTACACCAGCTTAACCAGCTGAGGACTGACAACTTGTAATCAGAAAAACAAGACTGACATCCTTAGAGATTGTAATACCAGGGAAAAACACAAACAATTTAGTTTGATCTCCCACTTTTTACACAGACCATTACATTTTATTCATTTACTTCTGGAACAAACCCAATTTTGACTAAAACATGCTTCCAAAAGGAGTCCTATCTCTGTTTGAAGACACCCCTTCCCCTGGTAGTTTGCTCCACTGGCAACCAATCACACCATTACATCTAGCACACATCTATCTTGCTTCAGCTTAGTCCACTAATTCTTGCTATGCCTTTCTCCGCTAGATTAAGGAACCCTTTTGTCCCCACAGTGAAGCAAGAATAGGAGCCTACTCTCAATTCCCTCTGAAACCATATGTTGTTTCATTTTTAGATCTAAGAACTCAGTCTCATTTCAAAATAGAAATAAATAAAAACCATTCTAAAGGATAGAAACATGAATAGTAAAGTAAATGCTCTCTCTCATTTGCAGTAATAGCTGTGAAATGCTACTTTGGGACTGGAAAGTATCTCAATTCTGTAATTACACGTTCATCATCTCTGTTCCATTTTCAGTCCCTTAGGCAGTATTTTACAGCTACAGCCCTCCAAGGCAGCCATACTTTTTTGTAATCGGTCATATATTTTCAATGCAGACGACAGGGTCAGTTCTTTTATAGGGCTCTGGCTCCAGCCAGCCTGACACTTCACTGGATTACAGTTGTATAAAGGTCCAGGAAGAAAAGCATTGAGGATATGAATCACTTCAACTCATTTGTACAGGCTAGGTAGAAAGGAGTCTCTGCATGGTGTCTGTGTCACTGATTTACCATTCAGAACCTCCTGGGCAACTGAAAAATGAGGTCTGGAGCGCACGGGTGCAATGGGAAGAGATACTTCTATAATCTTCCCCAGGCTTTCAAGAGACTGAAAGCTGCCACCTCCTCCTCCTCTTCAGAGATCAGTGGTTGCTGGGTTTGTGGGGTTAGGGATAGAGGCACAATAGGATGCAGGTTATCTAGTAAGAATTCTTTGTGGTGCAGCCCTTTACCTCCTGAGATACCCAGCCAAAAAAAAAAGAGATAGTGGAAAGAGCTGTGAAATGTAAACCATAAAAATAAAGATTAGCTTTTCCTTCACTAGTGGTTCATGTAACAGCACTCAACAATAGCAGAGGAAGAAGTACAGGTTCCCTGTTGCAAACTCCACTACGACCAGAAGTGGGGGGAGATGGATGTGTGGGGGCAATGACTTCTTCAGCTCCCACAACAACATTTGCTAGAGCTCTTCTGTCAGAGCATTTATTCTGCCACAAAAGATAAGTCTTGCCACACTTGTTTTTTGCTTTATAGTTTCCTATAATTCAGAGTGGTCCCAGTAATCAAAACAGGACATACTCCTTCCCATCCTGCAGGTGAGAGCTAGAGAATTGAATGGATGTTTCCAACACAGTGCTCTATTTATAATAGTTTGTATACAGTGAATTAATGCTGTATCTCCACAGATTCCCCTGTGAACAAAGAAAGTGAAGAAATTGATTTGTATCTGGTTGTATCATACACAGATCTAAGTTACAGTGTTTATCTCTGAATTACACAATAACACACCAGGAACAGAGGACTACACAGCTGAACACACCATCTTCAGGAAGTATCTCACATCTGTCAGGCTAAAAGCAGGCACCATTACCGCAGGCCAGCTGATGTGCACTTCTAATACTACACATATCTTCCTGTGCCACTGCTGATTGCTCATGTTTGAGCTTTAAAGCTCTTACCAAAGTAGACAAGTACTATCCCTCCTGCCTTTCACACTGTATAACCATTCAAGCTATTTCAAACTACAGCCTGCAGTAGGGAAGAGGAGAGGGCATGGTATTTGCAGTGGGACTATATTTTGGGTTCCTGCTTGCCACCAAGTCCTTAAGGGCTCTGAGCAGCCCTCTCCACAGGCCTTCCCCCATCCCCATCTGTAGAGAGGCCAGCAGAGACCAGCTTTCCAGCCTTAAGGGCATCAAGATTTCTGTCCATTTTTACCATACTTGGGCAGGTAGGGATGACACTACTCAAGACAGTTGAAAATCTGGGACGTCCTTTACAACTGCCTTTCTCCTGACATCGATAGAGCTCTACAGCAACACTGCAGGAAATCCTGGTTTACAGTTAAATAAAGACGATTTTGCCTTCTTTTGTACAGAGCTTCTTGTCATTTACAAATTTCAGTATAGCATAATTACTTCAAATGGTATTTCCCCCAGCAAAATCACAAACGTGTAATTAGTATAATTAGTTCCTTGCATAGGCACTATAGAAATACACAGATACGCAGGTACAGCGCATGTCTTACCACTGCCCTCACAAGGAAGCATTGCCAGATGGCTGCAGGCCAGTACTTTGATACGCTCCGACATGTGGACCACCATTAACCTTTGCAAAACAAGGAGCTGCAAACATCACAGCAACTGATTTCTAAACTCAAGAACAAAAATCATCACCTGTCAAACTATGACACGAAATCAACTCTATCCTCCCAAGATGATCATTTATCCTCTTGCAGGTCAGCTTTTCTCCTAGATCTTCAATTTAAAGCTGTTCCCATTGTTGTGAATCTAACACCCTCATTTAGATGAGGTAGAAGCTCAGAGTAGAGAGTCCATACAGTACAAGAAGTTCTCTTATCTACTCGCATTCTCAGAAATGTGGTCTTCGATGGTTTTAAGAACCATCACCGGCAGGCAAAGTCAGCAGAGACTGACTACTAAGGACTCAGAAGTAGATTCATCAATGCAGAGTCACCAATTATCTGTCAAAAGACCTCTCAGTAGCAGATGAGCAAGAGAGTTATTTGTTATGTTTCTCTCCTTGCTAGAAAAATTCAACTTAAACATCATAATGGTCATGGTACGTAGGGGGAAAATGATACTCTTAACTGCACGCAAATAATTTATATTGCAAGGTGCATAACAGTAAAAGAGTAACCTCTTCAGAAGGAGTTTATTGCATTTGGCCATGCAGTGTGCAGCTGCTGGTTGCCCTAGGCTGGTATCATGGAGATAAGAACTTCCTTTATACTGCAGGCCTTCCCTCCCCTTATCCCTTTCTTTCAAGTTGATAACAGAAGAGGAACTATTCTTTTATTTTGTAGGGTATATTTCTGTTGATAATCCACATGAAACACAGCACACCAAAGTCCCACTGAGACCCTGCTTTTTGCCCTTAACCAGTGTGCTAGGCTCCCACTGCCTGTTCATCACACAGCTGGGCTCCACTTGCTGTGAGAGTGCAAAACTGAACAGCTCATCATTCCATACTTGCTTCTGCGCTTAAAAAATACACTATAGAGAATTTACAGTTGAGATGATACATCCTCCTAATGTTACTTCCAAGAGACTATTTGCATATGCAATTGATCATGAGGTAACCATGGCAAACAACAGTTCCCAGCAAGAGATTTTGCACTTAAATATTCATTTGCCACTCAAGGTCACTTCACAGCAACTTAAAAGCAGTGGGTGCTAAGGCCCTCTGAGGTTCAACAATGTGGTAAATGCAGGAGAGCAAGAGGAAAAGGAAAGGATCAGAAGGAAGACAGACACAGAAATTATAATGGCTTATAATTTGTTTTGTTCTCACATTTATTCCCTAGGAATCAAAATACAGTCAACTAAGTATCAAGAGTGCCAAAATACTCAAAGTTGTGAAAGACAGGCTAATTATAGCCACCATTGAACAGATGGAAAAACTGAGACCGTGACAGGCCAGCAAGTATAAAATAGGGCTCTATAAAGACCAGGGAAAAGTTGTATCAGTGCATCTAATCAATCTTCTTTCTCATTTAGTTTTAAAGCACAACCAATTCATGTTTTCAAGTTTTTCCCTACAAGGAAAAGTAATTTAGTCTGCTAAAAATAATGGAAAGATAGTAAGTAATAGAAGTCTAAATTATCTCATGTTCTGACTGAGAATCCAGGCTGCTTTAGCAAATCCCCCAGATATGGTGCATTGTTCCAGAAAGCTTGGAGGCCAGGCTGTTTTCAGACTGAAACAGAATTTACCTTACAAAATACTAACAATGAAAAACTGGAGCTTTAGTGAAATGAGTTGTTTCCCAAAAACTTTCCAAAGCTATTTTCTATCAAAGTCTTGCTATGAATTTTAAAAGTTGATCCAAAATTCCCAGACTCTACTCTGCTTTGCTTTTTAATTTGGAAGGACTGATCTCAAAACACAGGTCTCCAGCAACTGGATTTTAATCACGTCTGTGTGAACAGGCCTCAAGCCTTCTTTACTAAAAAATACTTTGGGATGAGCACTCCAGAGACCTCATTCTTTGGTTTTATGCAGAACAAGCCAGGCACATTGACAGAGTCAAGTCCACCTCTCATTTCCACCACAGTTTAAGGATTCAGTTCATGAGGTGTTTACGCTACCTTGTAGTGCTAGAGGTAATCATGTTACAGATCCAGCTCCCTGATGATTAAGTTCTGTACTGCTACTGATGTCAAGAGCCAAATTATTTCACACCAAGAAAGGGGCAGACTCCTAATATTGTTTAGATTGGTAATGTATACAAAACCAAACATAAGTCCATTCATACTCATTTGTTTCTGCTTTATAGCAGTACATAACTCGGCAAAAAATGGGCAAGAAATCATCAGATCCTCAGATTTTCCATGTTTAAGGGGAGGGGTCAAAAATAATATTTTGGAGTTCTTTGGAAGGTCACTTTAAGGGGAAAGATGGGAAAGTTCTCCCAAATGCTTGGCCTTCATAATTAATGAATATGCTGAAGACAAACCCACACACATTTCAGGAACAGATGGGCTTGTTTTGGCTTAGTTGTCACCAAAAAGCTTTTTTATTATTTTTAAACCCAAAACATTAGTTATTTCTCTCAAGTACCTAGTTCTTGGCCTGCAGAGAAGGGGAAAGTGTAGGAGCAGAGGAAGACACCTCCTGAGTCTAGGAAGTGAGACAGACACATAAAAGGAAGAAATAGATGGGGACAGGTTGCCCATGAGCAGGGTTTTCCTCCATTCATCTAAAAGCAACGGCCATAGTGCTCCAGTAGAGAAACCTCAGCAGCTTTTGTACCAGTACCGCGGCCCACACGTGCTGCCAGGGAACGCGCTAACCCAGGGGCTGTGCTTGGGCCCACAGGGCACCATCAGTTCTGGGAAAAACCCTGCAGCTGCAGTCTGTACATTGAGCCTGCTTTGGAAACGAGTCAGGTTTGTGTTTACCTCCCTTCACTTGCCCATGATAATAATGAGGGTTCTCATTGTTACTGCACAGGAAGACTGAGTCAGTACACAGCTCAGTATTGAAAAGAATTAAGAATTTCTTCTTCCCTAATTTATTATTCCCTACCTAGTTTACAGAATGGCAGACTACACTGAAAAGCAGGAGCAAGTAAATCCCCATCACTGGTAAGTTAACTGTTAGACAAACCCCAACTTTACTTTGTTAAGTAAGAGCAGCTTCTCTTCCAGTTTTTAAAAAGGCAGAAAATATATACTGTACCACCAAGATGCTAAATTAGATTTTAGCAGTAGGACATAGTAAGCTGAAGAAAAAAGAACAGCCACAGCTCAGGATTAGATTTGGTTTGCTCTCGGCTCCTCAACCTTTGACACAAACACTTGTGACATCTAAATATCAGCTAAATCTCAGGGCATTTATTAAAATCCAAAGGGAGGGTGGAATTTCTCTTAATCCTGGCTGCCTGCAGCTTGTCAGTTCTCCATATTCCCTGTGACAAGTGCAGTACACCCTTGAAGGGGGAAGCATGGGAGAGGATCCAGCAGCAAAACAAGCAGGTGTGTGCATGTGGGAGACAGAAAAACATGAGGGCAGCAGCAGGATTTACACGTTCAAGTTGCCCTTAACACGCAGCAAAGGGACAAGTTTGCAACATGGCAAGCAGTGACACGTGCAGACTAACACCCTCCCCCCATACAACCCACCGCAGGGTACAGAGGGGTTGATAAGGCAAGAGCAAAATTTTGCCAAATCTGTCTGTGATAGTCAATTCCTGTGAGTGGACTGAAGCAAACAGCATTGCAGATCCACCACCTAGCAGGGGATTTTTCTCCTGGTGCTCCCCACCATGTTTTTAAGCAGTTGTACTGATGAGACAGAAAAAAGGCTCATATGGCCACTTTGTGCTATCAGAATGTTATAAGATGTGCCCTAAAAGCAAACTGGAACCTAGCTCAAACCTTCAGCTGCCAACATAGAGTCAGGATACATCTTAGGAGCAAGAATATCCTGTTCTTGGGGTTGACAGTTTTAGGATGAAACCTTATTGTGCCCCAATTTTCTTTTTGTAACAACAAGCATAATCTCTCTTCTCTTGCAGGTTTATTTTAAAGGGATTTGTGAAATACAGAAAGCAGCTCTGGCTGCTGTATAGCTGCATTATGGAAGTGACTGAAGATCCCAGCCGAGGCCAGGGAAAGCCACAGGAAGGACGTGGGCCTTGAAGTGAACCAGGACTGGCAGTGAACTGGTCCTGCAGATAACAAGTGCTGCGAGGCACTGCACGAACCCATAGCAACAGTCCCTGCCGTGCATTTGGTCTGTAAGCTCTCGGGGCTGACAAAAGAAGTGGCAGTAGTAGGCAGGGTTCCTCCAGGCAGCGGAAGAGGAGAACACCAGAGGGATCGTTCTGTCCTGGAGAGAAGACGTTGCTTTCCTTCCCAGGCACTCTGCAGTAGCTTACAAGATGGGATCTTTGTCCACCAAGTTTGGCCCCCTTTCCCTTTGCACTCTCAGTAGTAAACCAGCAATATTCATGGAATCCTAGAATGGTTTGGTTGGAAGGGACCTTAAAGATCATCCAGTTCTCACCCCATTGCCACAGGCAGGGACACCTTCCACTAGCCCAGGTTGCTCAAAGTCCCGTCCAACCTGGCCTTGAACCCTTCCAGCGAAGGGCATATTCTGTGTCCTGCCATAAACTCGAGGGATTTCTAAGGAGCTATAAGCATGTAGTAGACTAGCTTTCTGGAACTTGAAAAAGATTATTTCAGCCTTGATAAACTCATTGTACATTTCATTTGAAGACAGATATGGGTGACATTTTTAAACTATTTTTTCATTAAAAATGCAGATTGACATTTAAGTCTTTCATAGAAATTGAAAATGGAAAAGTGTCAAGAGATTGATTTCAAATACCTTGTTTCATTTCACTGATTAAAATATTAGACTATGTATATTTACATATAGTATATTTAATGTCTTATGTTTCAAAACTATTAAAATAGTCTTTGATGGCTCATAACACTTTTTATAGCGATTTACAGCCTGGCAAAAGAACTTAAATTTCCATTTTGTATTCTATTTCAACAAATTGCATTTCTAGATCAGGATTTCTCACATGTTGAAAAATACCATTTTCCTACCCAGGCCTATTTAAAACTGACTTAGAGACAGGTATTCTAACTACTATATCAAGTTAGCCAGCCAGTTCTGCGCATTTCTGCATATCTTACCCTCAACTGCACTTGCGCCAGCTTGCTAAAAGCAACATCAAGAAAATGATCTTTTCCTCAGAGACCATTCAAGGTGAGGTTTTCTTTAAGCAAAGAGAACATTTGTACATGAAGTAGCCTAGATAAAAATCTATTAAGTGAAATATTTCAGTAGAGAAGGTACTCCCTCTACCAGATTGAGAGGAAAGCCTTAGTATTAATTTGAAAGAGCAGTTTAAAATAACTTGCGTTACAACTTAGAGTAACACTGAAGGCAGAAGTGACAGTTTTGAGATACAAAGGTGTCCACTGAAGTCAGCACAAGGCCTTCTGTTACCTTCACAGCCTTCCCAATCCCTCTGGTGGCAACCCTTAAGGCTGGCTGGTCCTCAGAGCTGACACAGAGGGTTCTAATTCAACAATCGCTTTCTGAGGATACCATAAAGAACATGAAGAACCCCTTGTGTTCTTTACAGTGATAGATGCTAAAGACCAGTCTGGAATCCAGTGCTTTAGCAGCCATGCTGGATCCCAGTCCAGAAAAGCATCTAAGTGCCTCAATTCCTCTTCACAAGACATGGTCATTAAAGTTAAATCATACTTGCTGTGATGAACTGAGGACAGCAAAAGAATGAAAGAAGTAAGGTACAAAGAATGACCAGACCATATCATGGTTATTTTTAAAGATTATTTTCAGTATTGTTCCTTATTTTATAGGTGTGCCTCCTTTGCCCTGAAAACTTTTTCTTTTTTATTCTCATTATGCAGTAGTGCAGTACATTTAACCACAAGCTGAGAAAACCTTTTCCTCTCTCCCCTTTCTTAGTCCTTGAATCTCAGGCTTTTAAAACCTAATTTGAGATGCCAGGGATTCATGTTTAGCTGCCATCCCTGAAGATGGAGTACGGGCAATAGAAGACACCCAGCCCATTAGACAGCGTTGTACTTAGCTCCCTGAAGACTGTACTCAAAAAAAGAAAGTATAGACTTTTAAGGCTAATTGCTTCCAAAGTATACTCCCCATTCTCGCTCATTATAGCCCCTCTAGGGATAAATTCAGTAAGATAACTAGTGATATTTAGGTAGCTGACGTTTAGCAGACTATGCAGTGAGAGTGTGGAAAATAGTCCCCAGGCATTTTTGTCACCCAGCTGTTCGAATGTTTAAGTTCCATAGAAATGCACCTCCCTGGCAGCCTCTCAATCAGTCTTTGTCCTTCCTCTCAAGCTTCGTAATGACCCACTTCTGGACCTGTATCCACTTACCTCTACCATGGAAAGCTCCCTCACAAGCCATTTCCTCTAACATTTGTTAATCTACCCAGATGACACATTCAGGAGTCCACATCTTGGCATTTTCTGAACTCTAGTTCAGGGATTCTCTCATTACCCACTGCACAGGCTCCAGCTCCATAACTGATACAGAGTTGAAAAATCAATACTATTTTGGGAAAAAAGCTTTGATAAAACAGTATTTTAAACCAAAGATGAGACTCTAGGCTGGAGACAGTAACTTACCCAATCACCGGCAATAGCCAGCACTGTCCTGGAAAACAGTTCCTAATATAGTGCTGTCAAATCTACTGACTATGTGGGATCTATGATAATTAAAGTTCTACTTATAGTCCAAACTCACAGCTTGTGGCAGAAAATTCTGTACAAGGCCAAGTTCATGAAAGCTGGGTCTTTCAGTTAAAAAACAACTAAAACAAAAATCAAGGTTTCCTGATAGTGGAGAACAGCTTGAAACTAGACAGCCACATGGAAGAAACAACAATTCTTCCACCCCCTCAAAATTTATTTACAAAAATCTGTACTTCTTCCAGCAATATCACGGCTGTTTTGAGATGATTGATTTTAAAATCTTTCACCAGGCAAGATGTTTTCTATATCACTGCTGTTAATTTGACAGCCTTGCTTTCCTTGTCTGAAAAAAGTGTGTCTGACCACTCTTGCTTTTGCTTCTTTTAGTCTGTTAAACTCTGAGATACTCAGATCAGCAAGCTACAGCAAGCTATTCTGGCTGTGTATTTTACTACAGCAGAGAGGGAGGGAGAGAGTGGCATTTTAAGTAGAGACATGGTGTTTTAAGACTTCTGTTTGCACACATTAATTGGGATTAGCCTAACATTTATTCTACTTATGGCTCAAAGCCTATTGTTAAAGGAACACATGTCAAGTTCTTGTGGAAAAATTAGGCTAGGAATTGAATTGCTTACACCTTTTGTCTGAAAAAAGCTTATATTTGGAAGCCAAACCCCTCACATTGTCCTTTGATCAGCCTGTCTTTTTAAAAGTCTGGTGACCATAGTAAATGTTTTGGTTCTGTTTTTCTTTTAGGACAATAAATGTCATAAACTAGACAATGTGCTATTGTGACAGTATGACGGGGAAGAAGCAAGGAGAGGTCTGAGTAGCCACTCATAAAAGCAGTGGGGTATAGTACATCAGTACATGTTTAAGTTGGCTCAAGAGCAGATATTCTTTCAATTTGGTGATGAATATTCTAATGGTGCTTGCTGAATTCTTTAAATAAAAAATTGTCAGGACATTTTACTGGGCTTTGCATGCTGTATGCCTAGTAACTCCAGTCCACCAGCACTGCACGACCCAATGCCTTCATATGCTTTGTTCCACACCCAGTGAGGCACCTGACATTCCTAAGTGCTTTGCTTTCTAAAGGCAACAGCTTTCAGTTCTCTAATCAGCTATACCATACCTATTCACCTGAAAACTGCCTCACTTAACATCTTCAGTGCCACTAACATGGCTTTAAATACATTTTTCCCAGCTTTGATACCTGTGACAGGGATAATTACTACTCTTACTGTTTATCACATTTCAGATGGTGCTGACAGCACTATTTAAAAATAAAGAAAAATGGCCACAGCTCCAAAGAAGTCAACCTAAACAGAAAAATGGGAAGGTAATAAGTTGCAAGTGTAAGTACACTGGTATGTCCTAATAGAGCTTTGGGGCACTTACACAATGAACCTCATGAGATTTTCTTATTTTCTATTAGAAGTCTCACCCGCCTTTTCTCAGCTGACACTTTCAAAGCATGAAAGGATGCTGAAGAGATCTGAGCAATGCAGCTTCCCAAAAGGACAGGTGCTGGCCTGAGGCTGTTTCTATTATAACAGACACTGGAGCCTCCAAGGCTGAAGCCTGGGAAAACACTGGAGTTCCAGAGGAGAAACAGGAGTGTTTGGAAGGACTGTGAGGAAACACATGCCTACCCTAGTCACCCCCCTCTCACTTCAAAAAGAGAAGATTAAGGTAGACATGCATAGATAACAATCCAAAGGTCACTATTCCTCTAATCTGCAAACAAAAAAACTCAGCCCCAAGCTTTCAAGCATGAAAAAATACCGTTGTAATTAAAAGTGTAAGTTGGTTTTTGAAAATCACCTTCATTCTGAGCTTGCAAAGTGAGCTTAAAAATTTGTCCCTGATATAACAGGTTAGTTGTCAGATTATTTCTTTTTTCCTCCTATTTGATTTCAGCCAATCCCAGGCTTTAGGGTCCCCCCACAACCTTGCAGCTAGAGGACTGACTAGCAGTGGTGTAGGCCAGGGGTTTTAAGTGATAGCCAGCAAAGGAGAGCTTGATCTTAGCTCCCCTACACAGCCCTGTACAGGTTTTTCTTCTCTACATCCCACTGCCCCTTGCCACCTGCCCTAGAGAGAGCACATTTGCACTTCCATACACAGGTGGGCTTTCTGTAGAGTATGACAATCTACAAAGCAAAGACTCAGAAACTGGTAATAGTTTTCCCAACTCTGTGGTGGCCATTCTGCATGATGTAGCACTAAGAATGGCAAAACCCAGCAGTAGCACGCTTTTGCAATCCCTTATTCTTTTTAAGCTGCATTGAAAATGCCATTTGCAATTCTTCACAACTCACTAACAAATCATGTACTTCCTAACGAGAGATTATGAAGACCCTATGTCAAGATACTGTGTATCTAATATTTCATGCAATGATACCCTTCCAGTGTTGACCTATTTGCTGGGTGTAGACTGAGGATGCTATCACTGGCAACTGGGTCTTGCCATTTAAAAGTGTAATCAGTGATGACATTATTAAGAGCATTAAGCCTAAGTGTCATTAATTGTTAATGAGGGAAGTTTAGCTTTCGGGTGCTGTAGCTAGCAAGTAAAAATGTCTTTGAGCAGCTATTTGCTGTATGTGGCAAATTTATGCTATTGGAAAAAGCACCACTAAGGCTTTGAGGCCCTCAAAACATGTCCTAATTTACTTCTTTAAAATAGTAAAGGAAAAATAAAAAAGCTCCAGCTTTTGAAAAATACTGTAGGAATATACTGTTGGAGAAAATTATAGGGTAACCTCAAGGTAGTTTGAAAATCCAGCAAAAGCAGCTCTGCACTCCCCCAGCTGGCTGGCTTGTAGTACTTAACCAGCAAACAGGTGTATTTCTTACCCAAGTGCTTAAACTCTTCAGTGAGGTTGAATGAAGTAAGCACAGCTCACCTGGTGATTCCCTTCAGAAACCACCTTCTTGTTAACCTCACCCTTATTTTGAAAATGCAGTAATATCTACTTGTACCACATCAACACCAGCATGCAGAGTACTGGAGAGAGACTGACCCTTCCCCAAACAACTTACAGTATAAGCATACAGTATGTGAAATCAAAGACAAACCACTGAAGCCCACAGTTACACAGCTTGCAGCAAAACTAAAATAGTTCAACTGAAGTTTCCATGAAGTGCCTAAGAAAGAAATCTTCATTTTTAATGCCCAAGAAAAACAGGAGGCTGCATGGCAAACCTTAGAAGGGACATTTTTGTTTCTGCGCTTTGGAGTTTGCATCCAAGACTCAGCAAGTAAAGACCGGGCTTGATGACCAAAGTCACAGCTTCTGCTTTTCTCTTCACTGGTTCATTTAGTGCTCAAACCCTCCCTGAGGGTCACTGCAGATTAACAGAAGAAACAGCAGCTATTTTTATTAAATTACCCTGTGAGGCTTGATACGAACAATACAGTTTGAAACCCTTGTGATAATATGCTCACCACTGTCTGATAGGCTGCTGTCACCAACCCTGCTATATGCACAAGGGCCTCCAGAGAGGACAGGCTCGACTGTTTTCTCATCCTTTGTGTCAACCAGTTATAGTAACATTTAGGTTATATATTGATGTCAACCAGTACTGTAACACTTTTGTTTCCAAGCTTTGTGAAGAAATAAAAACATGTTCCTTCATCTACCACTCTCCATCATGGGGAATAAACCTTGAAGGACAAAAGAACAGAACCAGAATGCTAAAGATGACACCAGTGTAAATGTACAATAGAAGAGCAATTTTTTCCAGTGTCCACATTTTATCCAGATGTATATCTAACCATCTACTATGCAGGGAATTTCTCGTGAGGTTAAATAATGCAGTGGTTCTAGCATAGTTTTGTATTGTAACAGGGCCCATAGAAATGAAATGGTTTTTTCTAGCTTATTTCTTCAGCCTTAAAAATCTCCAAAAGGTTTTTATTTTCCAGGCTCCAGCCTGAGTCCTCAGACAACTACTGTCAGTAAAGATGAAGAAACACGTTCTTGGTTTTTGTTTGTCTCAAAGCAGCAGATGATTATGAATCACAGTCACATTTTGCAAAGCTAATGAGTGTAACTGATACATGTCGGTCCTCTTTCAGATGGCAGGAATTGTGGGAGGGGAAAGAGCATTCAAGATGAGGTACAAAGCAAATTGTCATGCCAGCTGAATCCAGACAGACTGAATGCAGAAGAACTTAAATAACTTGCCTATATGTCAGATGCTCATGTTCATCTGGTTAACACTTTGGAGCAGGCATATTATTTTTAAACCACAAAGACATCATGTGTGACATGTACCAGGTCTGCCAGATAGTCCAACTTATTAGCTAACACCAGTTTGAGCTCATTTAACCTGGCAGGTGAAAGATGAACTGCATAGGCATAACTAATTCTGACAGGGAAAGGACATTTCCTCACTTCCAGGTGAGTTTTACTGAACTAGCAGTTAAATATATGTAAAAACACAGCATTCCCTTAAGCTGTCCCTTAGACAATGGGAGACCAGAAGTATACCTGAACTGAGAACTTGAGTTTAACCAGGTTATTTGCTTTGATTCTACCATTCCTGAAGCTCCTCCTCATGTGTCTCCCTGTACTGAAAGAAATCTCTACAAGATGACTGCATGACTACATGCCAAATTGTCTTGCAAGAATGGTTTCTTTGTCTACAGAGCTTTGAAATTCCTTTTCTGCTTGGGTCATCTGATAAGGACAGACATCTCCACAGATAGTTTTCTAATATCTGTCCTCCTAGACACCAGAAGGATGCAACATCTAAACAATCCATCTTTTCTGCTTTGATCTGAATGTTCTCGCATAAATATTAAGTGGCCAAATCTGAGCTCCAGTCAAACTTATGTCTACAGTTTGTTTGTATCTCAATTCAGCATCATATTAGGTTGCCATCCTGAGGCTCTTGGCATAATCCTTGTTATTTACTTTCTGGTTTCCTACTCAAATCCAGACTTATTTTCCTCTTACAAGTTACTTGCTTTTTTTAATTTTGCAATTCATACTCAACAGCTGCAAAAGATTGCCCTGAATATAAAGTAACCAACTCTAAAATTATCCACAAATCCATAAACATCTTAGCTAGGATGCAAATAACTTAGGCTTCCTAGCTGCATCTTGTTTAGATAAAAATGTCAGGTTGTGGTCACAGCCATTTTTCCTCCAACAACAGGAAGAAGTGTGTATTGGTGTGTGCCAGGGCAGGGGAGAGACTACATGGGACAAGATCCAGCTGTAGGGCAGTATGTACAAAGCAGACTTTGCACATTTTTCATCCCATACCAGACACTTGACCTAGTGTCCTCTAAAACCACCTTTGCTGACTTCAGCAGTTTCTGGCTTGGGTCCCAGCAGCACTAGTGCCAGGAACCTAAAGAGAATAAACTCTGTTCTTGCAAATTTGAAGGCTGATTTTGCAAGCTCATGAGGTGTGGCTATTTTAGATTGGCTTTGGAAGAGGAATTGCACATTATCTGAACTAAACCTGCACTAACTAAAGCATTAAGCAAGATTAGAAGTAAAGCAAAGGCCCTAGGAATTGCAACAGTTTAAAGACAAGTCCAAACTATCCAAATATAGACTGGCCTGAGGCAGAAGTTTGCTTCTGAAGACAACTGCAAGGAACTTGGTACCAATACACACTTCATGTTATAGCAAGTGAAACAAGACAACCCTTCCCCTGCAAACTGTCTCTGAATGTTCAGACATTGAAAAATATGCACCTGATGTTCTGTTCCTAAGCCCTACCTGCCCCCTTAGGATGGGCTTGTCCCTCTTAACACTTGGGAAATACTAAAGGGTTAACACTGCTATACTTAAAAAAAAGAGGAAGGGCTAGACGCCCAAGATTTCAAAAATAGCTGCTGGGTATGAGCACATTTCAGACTCACTCAACAAGAGGCCAACATCCAAAGACATTGGTTCTGAAAGGCATTCAAATTACATGGCCCAAATGTTAGAAACTCCATAACCTTAAAAACTTTAGTAGTTGCCTGATGGTCTCTTTTGCAAGTCTGCCCCAAATTCTGCCCAAACCTGAGTTTGTGCACCTGCTAGAGAACCTCTGTGAGCGGCATCACTTGGGGCACCATTTCTGCCCTGCACTGTTCCAGCAGGATCTGCCTCTCTGTGTGCATGCATGAGCACACGGTGATATACGAGACTGAGGCACATAATCGGAGCAACAGTTCAGTCTGTTGATATATTAGTGTAATACTCTGGATGATGCAGGAGTATCAGAACAGGCCCATCTGATAACATGTACAAGTAATTCATCACCCGAATGAGTTGCTTCAATGATATATTACTCGGGGAAAAAAAGAATGCACCATCTAAAGGGGGAAACAGGTCCAGCAAAAGAGGAAGCTGTTTATTTCTCGAGTGAAATTTTCACAGAACCTAAAGGGCTTCCTTGTCACCAAAACATTGGCACTGTGCAAAAATACATGATGTACATCCCCTCTCTTCATTCCCTCCCCCAGGTACAAATCTAGTTAGCTGACCACTGGGAACAAAAGAAACTTCATTTCATATGCACCAGAACCACAAACCTGAGTGCTGCATTCAAAATTCATATTGAGAATCCCCTTGGATTTCTTCAGAGTGTGGGATCTGCAGTTTAAGCACTTTACAACTTTGCAGATTAAAATAAATTCAATGAAGTGATTTTTAATTTCTTATTCTGTATTGATTTGCTTCTTTCTTTTGGCTTTTTGAGCCTATTTAATTTAGTCCAAACTAATCCAGTTGGCTAGTGGGAAGAACGGAAGGGAGGGGAAAAGAGCCTCTTCCCTAATAAATCCAGAGTGGCTTACATTCTCTAATGTCTGCTGTATATAAGTTCTTTGTATCTGCAGAGATGACAGTACAGTATAATGAGAAATGATTTTGAAGTAGTAATTTAAACCCTATACAGTAATGACACCAAGAGATAAATAATTAATGTTTCACATTTTTTCAGTGCTTTTCATCTCAAGGAGTCTCCAGACTCCTCACAGTCTTTATAATTGACAAGAATCAATTCATTCGGTGTTCACACACATCCATCTAAACAAGACATGGACCCTGCTAAAGAACACGCTAAGCACAGCAGGAAAAGCTTGGGCTGGAAATAGAGAATGTTTCACAGCAGAGGAGGCTTCAGAAACACAGGAGACTGTCGGTCAGAGTGGAATTTGGCTGGAACTCAGGGTTTATCATCTGCATATTTGCAAAAGGTGCCACCAAGTGGTTTAAAAACCTCTCAGGTTTGTCTTACTGCTCACCTGATGTAGGTAAGCTGATAAAGGAAATAGATGCATCTCTAAACTGTTAGTCAAAGGCCAAAATAGGGGAATCTAACATCACTTGCTGGCATTCCAAGCTATGAAAACAGCTACTACTCTCAGTCTCCTGTAGGAGCTGAGCACTTGCTGCTCTTAAGCTACAAGCTGGAACCAACAGTCACCATGCTGGCAATTTGTAATTTAATACAAGTCTTCTTCCTTAAGCCACCCTTCCAGTTCAGAAATGCAAGACCCTCTTCTGAAAAGGCCACCTTCCAGAGTGTATCCACCACCCAACTACTACTCAAAAGCCTGCTGATTTTGTAAGCCTGACAGGGTATACAGCTACAGAACCGCCCAGCTATTGCAATGGCATCAGCAATCACCCTCTTCATGAACAGTGCACAAGAAAGAACATACCAAGTTACACATACTACAAAGAAGTAGAAAGAGACTTGTTTTTAAAGTGATTGCCATAAAACATTTTATGCTTCCCCCCACACACACCTTTTTTTCATGCTTGGAGAGGCAATAATTTCATTAAGTGATTAAGTGCTTTTATTCCTCTGACTCATAGTTCATAAGACATACGAGCATGAATTTCAATTAGTGTTTCTTACAGTGAAAAAGGGATAAGGAAAACATTCCTGAGCAATGTAGAAAGGGTGAGCTAAAGTGTCCTTAGTACCCCTGGTGTAAATCAGCAGCAACTCTATTGAACCAGCTGGAATATATGGATGTAAAACCGGTACAATACCGGAACGCAACTCAGCATGTCCAATCTCCTGTTTCTCAAGCAGCTTTACTGAAAGCCAAAGTTAACAGTTCTGTGTCTGTCAGAATTAAAACCTTCACTTTAGTGCAGGAGTGCAACTACGTGCTTAATTCTGAAGGAAACAGTCCTGATGATCTAAGCAGTACCCTAACCCCTGTAGCTGGATACTCGGCTCCCATGACCTTTGCATTGACACTACCTCAGGGTGCTCTTTAGAAACATCCCCTTTCTGCCAAGGCCAAAAAAACCTGCTCGTAAGAGCAATAATCCTGCAGCTGTAACAGTCAGAAGCCCAGCTTCTCCAGAAATCCCCTTCTTTCCATCATTTTCTTTCCAAGAATACTCTCCCATCTTACCCACTGGCTGCTCAGAGATCAGTGTATGCTTGCATAAAATATTTCAGACCCTTTTTTCCCCAGCCCAGGATTTTTGTCCTCAGCTTCAAGCGCTATTCTAGTGTCCTCAAAATTAAATATGCACCTCATATCTACTATATTTCTGTAAAAACACTTGATGCCACTCTCCCTTGTTGGGTAAAGGTGGCAATGTGACAATGGTGACCAAGGCTATTCTGAACTAGAAGATTATTGCCATAATGTAGTGCCATAAACTTTCACAATAATAGTGCGTTGTTTTACCTCTACTTCCACAAAATAAAGTGGAACCAGCCAGTTACCTTCCCAGAAAACATACAACTTCCAGAAAATATACAACATCCAGTCTCTGTTTTGTATAATTCAAAATGGAGTTGAACATAAGTCTAGAGTACCACAGCCAGGAGGCTTCTGTTTTCCTTCTGGTTGACTTACAGATATGTTTGTCAGGCAAACTTTTAGGCAGAATAAGTTGGAGTTCCCAAAGGCAATTTTCTGGTTTTACTTTTATTAGCCAGAGATGCTCAGCCAGTGCTAACCAGATATTCATAGCTTCACATGGAGGATTAAGATGAAGCTGACCACTCCATTAGTTAAGATGCTAGGAAAGGAGAGGGATAGTCCAAAAGCTGTGCTGCTCCTTAAGTTTGAGGTAGCTGGCTAAACACAGTTGATATATTTATACTTAACACTTCTTTGGATGACAGCACTGGAAACTGATACACACAGTCCTGTCTGTCTCCTTCAATCCTAAACAACGGGATGTTCAAGTTTGTTCTCCTTGACTAGGGAGTATAATTCTCTATAGATCTTGACAGCTATAAGAACAGTAAAATCTGTTAACAACAGAGCTCTTTGCCTGGGTTTACATAGATTTATAACCTAAACATTTGCTTTTCCTTTAATTGCCAGGCTATCGATGGAAAGATTCCCTATCCCATAGTGTAAAATGGAAAAAACATTACAACTTAAAACTTCCTGGTTCAAGCTGAACCATTAAATCCATTCTTGGCTGCAAGGATTTTGATTAGCTTTATACCAAGCCAGGATAGTGCAGTTCAAGTTCTGTAGGAGTTTTAAGTTGTTAGAATAAAATTTAAGCTCAGCTACTGCTTTTTTTTACTGTGTAAAACTCTGATTATCCATGAAGTCATGTGTAATAGTTTGGAAATTCAATGTCTCGTTGCTTTTGCTTCTAGAAAACTAATTGCAAAAGGGAGCAACTGAAGACATAGGAGTTTGATTTTTCTATTATGGAGATGCTGCAAGGAAAGAACTAAAATAAATCCTCAGGAGAAGCAGGTTTCTATCTGAGCCCCAGAAGTATTGCCTTGGTCTGCATCAAACCCTCACTGCTTTCTCTCCCTAGGAGGTAATAATTCCAATTTCAACAGCTGTCATTCAATTAAGAAGTAGAAAGTTTTAATTACCACCTCATTTTGTGTTTTTCTTGATTAATTTATATGCCATCACCAGTTACTGGACATAGACATTCATGGAAGTGCACAGTGGGCTTTTCTCCTGGGCTTAGTATTTATCATCTAGACCAAACAGTTTGAGAAGGTTAAAGGAGGAGGGGTAACTGCTCGGAGACGTCAGCTGAACACCATGTACTATATTTGTGATGCCTTGCTTGCCTCCAAGTCAAGGCCTTTGGGGATGTAGCTGTAATAAATAACCAACATCTATTTCATTCTCTAAAATGCCTGTTCAATTTCTGGAAGAAACCCTACCTCAGTGGAACTAAAGCTGTTCTACCAGGCACCGAGAAACAAGCCCTCAGTCAGCTTTGGCTGGCAGAGCCCCACAGGAGTCAGAGGAAATATTCCAGTTACGCTGCTGAAGTTCTGGCTCCAAATGACAGAGCAGCATGGGAGTTGCAACAGTTTCATTTAAATCCACAGTTAAATGAAAATAAGCTCATAACCACATAGGTCCTTGTATTATACTGAGGCAAGAACTGACTGTAGATTTTCCTGTCACCATACCAGACTATGGCCTTAACCATAAGGCCATCCTGCAATGAAAGGTCCTGTAACAGCGAGGAGAAAAACAGTTTGAGAGAGCAGATGCTGTAGCAAAAAAAAGATTCAGAAAAGGACACTTGTGTCAGAGAAGAGCCAGAAAAGAGACTACTATGCTGCAGCACAGTTTACAGAAGTCAGACTCCTGAGGATGCTTATTTCTTTTGTGTCTATGAGCAGGAAGAGCCGCAGAGGGAGAAAAACAAACCCGCACAGACCCATCGCTCTAGTAGTTTTTCAAGCATCAACGGATGGAATCAGACAAGCTTCCTGAGCAACAGAGAAAGTTTTGGCTTGTAATTAAATATTTGTCAGATGGTTTAAAGTAGCTTTGTTAACCACTAAACACAGGGGACCTTCAACAAGATAAATCCAGTGAAATATACATTTTCGCCCCTTTGCTGTTTTCTCAGCACTAACTCAGGTCTATTTTCAAAGGTCAGACTGGTAGGAAACCTGACCCTGGCCAAGAGTGCCCTCAAATCCAGTTAACCTTTTTCAGTATTTCAGTGAACTTTGAGCTAGGAACTGCAAAGCACATGGAGCATTAAACCTTCTCCAAACAGATTGCCATTGGCAACTGGCACTGCCCTGCTTTCACACCTGCAGTATAGTAGCATACAGTCAATTACAGCATCTCAATTAAGAATCAGAGATTCTTGACCATTGACAGCAATCTCCAAGTACCCCCTTTGACAACAGGTTTTACATAATGTAGATTAAAGATGAGCTTTACTAAAACCCACAGAGGAGCAGATTAGACCCTCTCAACACTAAGACTAGCCTTGTTGTAGATCCACATGATTATATCTTCCAGTGAGGCTCAACTTCAAGTTCCTTTGGGACAGAGAAATAAGTCAGACAATGATTGTATCTCCAGCAGGGGACATCCATTCCTCAGTTTGATCTGTTGTCTGTTCACTTTTCCTTTTATCACTTGTGATTGAGAACAGCATGGGTGATGGCCACTGCTATTGAGTGCCACTGATTCATTTTCATCCCTGTGTTGATTTCATATTGATCAGCGAGCTGAAACAGTTATTAAAATTTTATTTCAGCAAAACTCTCTCTAATGCTTCTGTTCTGATGTTTTAAAAGAATGCAGATCTCTTACTTTCTCTTGTGATTTCTTCATGCTGCTCAGTGAAGCTATCTTTTATTTCATAAGACTGATCCAGATCCTTTTCCAAGGGCTCTGTTCTGTCACCATACAAAAACAGTAGCAGCAAGGGACTTCAGAATGAAAGCCATGGTCTAACAAGATAACTCAGAAGTCAAATTTAGGAACATTATCCCTGTCTTGTGTATGCAGGATTTCAGGGTGGAAAGATGAAGGTTCTCAGCCTTTTTGCATTGGTAAGGAGATGTCAAATTGTAGGATTAAACCCTATTACTTAGTCCAGTGTCTTGAAGGAAAGAAACTTCTTTCCATTTACACAGATGCACAGCATACACAATCTCTCAAAGACTCTACCCAGAAAGACTGTTATGGTGGCTTGACATCAACAGTTTGGGTTAAAAAAAACAGCTTCCCTGTCCCTCCTTCCCCAGGCAGAACCAGTGTGAGCTATTGTTTGGGCTTTCATCTGCCAGGAGTGACAATTCTCTCCCATGGCACTGGCAGAGAGAGTTAGCTGTTTCCTGAACAAGTCAGGAGTTGAATGTGCCCTAATAAATATTCCTCAGTTGTCCAGAGTAATTATTTGTGATAAAGGCCAAATACGTGACACTGAGGAGGATGTGCTTACAAGTTTGTGGCCTGTAAAACTATCAGGGGAAACACCTTTCTACATTTTCATACTTCAAGATGAGTGAACAAGTCAATTATCAGGGGAATTAATGACCCTGATCACTGGACAGGCCTTCGTCTATCCACAGCACTGCTTAACAGCTCTTTTCAGGGTTTCTCCAGTGAATGTGAAGGTAGTGTTAACTCTAGAAACTGCAGTAAATACAAGAGGTGAGGTGAGCTCAGCAAAAGTAATGTGCTGAGGCCCCCCCACTGCTTCAGAAAAGATTAGAAAAATAAAGTATAGGAGCTTTAGAATACAGTTGTCATGAAAACACCAGATTGACAGCCCAGAGATGGATGGCCATGGTTTATTCTCAGAACTGTGACAGCACAAGCTCTGGCAACAAATCCCTCTGCCCCTACTAACTCTTCTTCTGAAAACACACACCTCCACCCAAATCCCAGCCTGCACGTCCCAGCCATAGCTAAAAGGAAACAGATGATGCAGCTGGTTTGTTGGTACACAGATACATTTCTGTTATACTGGTGGTTTTGTCAATGTGGACACCCTTCAAATCAAAGAAGGTCTTGATAACTACCAAAGTTATTCACATCAATCACAAAACAATTGTCATAAAGAAACCACACTTAGTCTTTACTGACCTGGGCTAAACTGGCAACAGCATCAAATCAAGTCCATTTTGCAGTAGCCCAGCATGAGCCAAAAATAGCAGGAGGGAAAAATAACATTTCTTACTCTTTCTAGAAAGAGGTGACTAATATACCTGTGCCTGTTTATGACCTGCAGTCTGTTACACCAGCAATAATTCAAGGTAATACAGCCAGGACCTTTTATTATGCAGCCTGTTGAGCAGCCAGCAGTTCAGGGTTAACAGGTTATGTACCTGTATCTCTTTATTATGTAGTCTATCATACTACAGATTAAATTTCTTTTTCTTTCTATGTACAAAAGGACCAGGATTTTACATCTTTAAGCCAAATACTGCATCTTTCAGAAAAACTTCATCTTCTCTTGGGCCATCACCTGTTTTTTCAATGCTTTCATTCTTTACACCAGACATGCCTGCTAACTGCTTCTTCTGAAGAAAGAGCTCCATGTAGCTGTGGTCTCCTTTCTGACAGCTCTGTGGTTTTGCTGGTTTAAGCAACATCATGTCTTCTTGTATCACACTATCACAATCAAAATGCAGACATGGAATGAATATTTGATGCCATGAGGCAGCAAAGGACCAGCAACACAGAGCTCTGTTTCAAAGAAAGCATCTTTGTGCAAAGCATGTTTGCTACAGCTCCTTTTCTCCTGCTCTGTGTTGTTACAGGTTTATCTCACAACTTTCCGTCTTAAAGTCTAATGTAATAATGGAAAGAACTAAACATATGAGAATGATTGTAAAGAAATCTGAGGACCTGGCATATTCCAGCAAGAAACAAGAGTAAGTCTTCAGCAAACCTGTCTTCACATTTACATGCAGGATTTGACATGTTCTGAGACCTATCTGAAACATTTAATCTCAAATCACAGCTGTTCTGCACAGTTATCTACCAGAACAGGACAAGCTCACTTGTAACACCAGCAACATAAATTCAAGCATGGTAGTCTTGTGCTGTGCCCCCGTTGCAACCTAGGGACTGCAAGTTCTGCCTTTCTATAGCTTTAGACATACAGAATTGAAAGGGAGCATAACGTCAGCAAGTCCACTGTGTTATTAACCCCTGCACAAAAGACTATTAAACTCAAGTTCCCTGAAGCCATTTCGAGTGTTGAGGCAGGACTTCAAAGGTAGACTAGCACTGTATTAATTCAGAAGGGTAAGTTTTACTTCTCAAGATAGCAGATGATTGCATCAGTACTCACCAATATGTACCCTAAAAAACTCTCAGCCTGAATTCCACCCTTAGACTCTAGGGGTATCTCTTTGATAGTAACTTCCATTCAAAGCCAGCTCATTCCAGCTACATCAAATAGTTATAAAATTAGTACAAGAAGGAAGGGGGGGGGAAATCAATTTGGAGTAATTCTACTTGTACATGATTGTACTTAACATTTTTCTACCTGTTATTGCATATTCAATTCCAAGTTTTCACGGCCATAAAGAAACCGGTGCTGAAAGCGATTAACTACTCCTTGTTCTGCTAATAGAGCAATTTTCCACTCGTCACAAAATCTCAAGGTAGGAGGTGTTTATAGCAAGGGCTACCTATGAAGAAAGGGGATTTGGCACAGGCTGCAGGACATACTATTTAAAAGAGCTGTCATCCTTGTTTTACAGACAAAAGACCCTGTGGTTAAGCAATTCACCTAGAGGTCTCCCACTATGCTAGAGATGGAAACAAAACTTGGGAAATCCCAGTTACTATGACAGCTAGAAACTGCAGTGGGATTAGAGGAGTAGCTTCACTGGGTAGGGTGGGCTAATCCTGAGGTTTATCACTTCCACTACCAGAAAAAGGTGCTACTCTTCTCCCTTCTGTTCTTGCTGCTTATCCCCACCAGCTCCAAACTCAACTGTCTTCTCTGTAAACCAATTCATTTCACTAGTGTCAGAATACTAGTTCAGGGAAGAAAAGGAAAAAGAACAAGTAGCCAGATAGGTTTTTGCCTAAGCTACTGCAAGAGAAAATGAATTAATGAAAACCCCATGCCTAGAAGCAAAGGAAGGAAAAGCAAGACCTCTCACTGTCCCCTAAGATGTTATGAAGGGTCAACTGGCTCCAGAACTACAATTCTGTATGTTAATATGCCATAAAGCAAGCCCAGTAGTTAAATTACTGTCTACCACAGGTTAGAACTGCCCTTAATTTTTTTTCAGACTGTACAGTGTTAAAGAGCTTGGAAAGGCAGCACCTTCACAGAGTACTTTTTTTTTAAAGGAGGAAGATCCCTCCCTCTTCTTCGGCAGCACCTGCTTGTCTGTTACGCAAGGATAAATATTCTCAGCTTGCTCAAAGCAGGGATCCTTAAGCCCTTTACAAGGCTGAAAAACTACATCTCTGCCTTAGTTTCTTCTCCTCTGAAACAGGATAGCAGCATTCTTTCTTTCACATGTCCCCTTGTTCATCATAAGGTAGGGCCTAGTATAACAGTACTCATTTCAAAGA
The DNA here is from genome assembly GCF_047716275.1 of Strix uralensis. Lineage (NCBI taxonomy): Eukaryota > Metazoa > Chordata > Aves > Strigiformes > Strigidae > Strix > Strix uralensis. The sequence continues at coordinate 2,077,407 of NC_133999.1, forward strand.
CTATAGTTATTAGTCTAATACAAATAAAACTGTGCAATTACAGACCAATGGTTGGTAGACTCATTCCATATCCCCTCCTAATGCCTCACCTCCACATTCTCCCTGGCCTGTGATGCAGCTAGTCCTTTAAAAGCAATCAGCCTTGGTGAACTCCTTTGCCTCCTCAGGAATGCAGCAGGGTTATAAAAGAGTAGTTCTATCTATATGGAAATGCAGATTTCAAATATATCCATCCTAGTAATCAAATCCAGAGGAAACAATTCCCTAATATGGAGCTAATAAAAGTTGATTTTAAGTCAGCCTGAAGCTGTAAGCAATAAGAAGCAGATTTATAATGGCGGCTTTCATTATTGCTGTTTTTGTTTTTTATAGTCTACACCAGCATAAAGCTATTGGTCAGCTTGCTACTGAATTTACCTGTATTCCCTAACTTCACTTAGCTCAAACCATGTTTCTTCTTCCATTCAAGTGACTCTAAATCTGTCTGCCTACACACAGAGGTTGGGTAAATCATGGTAGCTTAGCTTACTCCAGTAATTAGACTGATAAGGAGCAAGGCATCAAGCCTTGTTTCCCACATCCTCCCCGCTCACATGCTTGCAAACACACATGCCTGGTGCTGTTAGAAGAGGGCAGTGCTGCCCCTAGAACTATTATCACTCACTGAAATCCTGTTTCAGTGAGTTAACTTCAGGGTGAAAAACAGTCTGTGTAACTAAGAGATGAAAATATGAATAGTCCTGTGACTTAAGAAGGTCAAGTGAAATTTTCCTCCCTCCTTTCTCACACGGATCTTAAGCTATAAAAAGCAGTGAAAAGGATCTCTATGTCCTTAAAAATCAAGAGAACCAATCTCTTCAGTGGTGCAAGCAGATGCTTCGACAAAAAGAGGACAACACCCAGTGAAACAGGCTTGATGGTTGGCAGGGCCAAGCAGCTTACCAAGTTGCAAGCAGAAGCCAGCTGAACACAGTGCGTTTTTTAAGAAGACATGGAGCAATCAATCCAGATCACCCCCAGTGGAATCAGTCTGGCTGGGTCGACTTAGCGCTGAGGAATATGGTGTAGTTGGGAACTGTTAATGTTGGGTTGATGGTTGGACGGGATGACCTTCAAGGTCTTTTCCAACCTAGACAATTCTGTGATTCTGTGGCAGAGTATGCAAGAAACAAGGATCCTTCCACCTTGGTATTCTCCAGAGGATTAAGTCATCTTTCTTAAATCCTTTTTGGGCCAGTTTTATCCATGGTAAACACACCATTTAAAACAAAAAAGAGGCACCACAAATTATTTTGACCTTTTATGAAAAAGACACTGCTACCGCAATATGACTGCTGTATGATTACACTCTAATATCTGCATCTACCATCTATTCAGATATGCATTAACCATAAAATTCACTACATGACTGAAAACAATTAGTGTCAATCATTAGTATACTTGGATTCCAACAGAATCTTTTTCAAGACCAGAGAGCACAAGTTAAGCTTCCAGCTATAAATTAGCAATATTTTCCTGTAGCAAAACAAAACTACAGACTTATTTTAATCAAGACAGATCACGTCCTGAGACCTAAATATCAATCCAGTCCATCTAGGACCTTCCTCATTTCAATTAGCTAGTGGCAGTGAAGAGCAGTGAAGCATTTCTGTAGAGCTTATACAGATTTACCACTGGAGAGATAGGCACGTGAGCCTCAAAATCTCTAGGGCTTGTCCACTGTGTCTTTGTGCAGCTAAAGCTAAAAATGGATCCTTCCATTTTAACCCTCCATTGCACAGTTACCTGGGATTGCAGAGGACCAGATCTTTCTTATCCAAGCCTATCTGGGTCATTCAGTTCTACTTAGAGGACTGGCAGTTACCTGACAGGCAGGAGCTTGAGCACATCACAGGTGTATCCCCAGAGAAACTTAGAACCAATTCAGGAATGTTAGTGTTGTCCTCATTGCAGCAGCAGTAGAATCAGACCCTCTGTCTAAGGCTGTCAATCTTCTTTCATTGCCATTAAATGTACTTAAATGGGAACTCCCTGGAAGAGGTTAGAGCATCCAAAGTTTCAGCCTGCTTTAACATAAAGGCAGGCTGCAGTTACTAACATATCAGACATGCTTCTCAGCAAAGTATCTTCCCTTTTCCCAGCAGCATAACCAGAAAAAAACACTACTTTAGCACCAAGCTGAAGGACAAGCCTCCCAAATAATTACCAAATAGTCCAGCAGCTAGCAGCCAATGTATTATGCTGTGTGAACATAAAGTGAAATATAGTGAAATCATCTTTATTTTTCTGCTAAATGAAAATTGTTCCTCTGTCAGCTGTGGCTGAAGAGATCTTTCACTGATATTATGAAATACCAAAATAGAAGAGGCCATATCCTGCATTGTAATTGACAATTTAAGAAAAATAAAGTTGTGATTTCAAGGCTTACATTGTAATACTAGTGATTAGAGGAAATTGGATAGGAACCCAAGACTCATAACAGCAGCAAGCGAGAGAAGAATTCACTCTTGATTTCCAAGAACAACTCAAAATGCAGATTAGACATGCAAGAGGATAGGAGTCAGGCCTAGCCTATCCATCCAATTAGGACAGCTTCAAGAAAGTTTTCCTTTTTCTTATTTGGATTTGATCATGAGCTGGGAATAAATCAGGGCTACAATGAAGGGAAATAGTTTGGTGGCATTCTAAAAAAACTGTCTTTTAAGAGCTATTTAGAAGCAGAATAAAGAAGTCTTCACTGGTTAGCTACATCAAAGGGCTGAATGAATGTCAGAACTCCCACGTGGACCTGTTGGGATAATCTGTTCAAAACACTGATTTTTTTTTTTTTTTTTTCAGTGGCTACTTCTATCAGAAAAGTTCATTGACATGGTTTTAAAAAGGTCTTTTGGGAGAAAAAAGACAAACTAAACTTTAAGTGTTATTATTCTACTTTAACACACAATAGGCTTTTATTTAAAAAAGAAATTACCATTACAAAATTCACTTCAGAGTTAAAGCATTTCAAATTCATTTAAGATTTTAGGATGATCAAGATCTGAACCAGTTTTAGGTCTATGCAGTTTTGCCCTTTTCATCCCCAAAGCTACTTTGCAAAATAAACCAAGATTGTCACCAGTTTCAGAAAGAGTGAATGACTTGTGTGGCTAGGACAGAAGGTAGCCCTACTCTCAAGAGGTTTTGCTGTCCAGTGCACAGATCTTTCATCTGTCCAAAGAACATTCCTTTAAACCTGATTTAGTGCAGGTCTGAGCAATGACATCATACACAAAGCAGCAGGGAACTGTCCTAAGCAAACTGTTCAAGTTAGAGAGCCCAGATAGACCTACGGTGAGGCCTTACCTGACAGCATTCAGGGGTACTGAACCCAAAGAAGTCCTCTGTACTCAGAGCCACACACCTTAATTACCCACCCAGTTGTAGCCCTGTTTTCAAAATTCCTACAGATAGAAGTCTAGCCTAATGTTATTTAATTCTTCACCAGCTCAGCATCTGATTTAAAAATCTGTTAATTTCTCCTAATTATGATTAACAAGGCAGCAGGTTCAAAATGCTATATACACAAAATTATGCCAGGCATATAGAGGACAGGTGTATTTTTGATCTCTGGATAGACAGGAATTGATTCCTATTTAGTCTGAAGTTATTTTATACTTCTCTAGATATGTTAAGAACCTTAAACTGACTGTAAGCAATTTTTCCTCAGACTAAGGTAGTGGGATGTAACTAATAGAAGTGAGTATCAGGATCTAGAATTCAACTTGGGTTTTTCTCTGCTTGAAAAGCTCAGTGCCACACTGGAGCCAAGTTTTATGGGTAACAAAATCAAGCTGATAGCAGGCAGACAAGTCTAGTCCAACGTCTATACAACAATTGGTACAAGGATTCTGTGGAACATTTTATAACGTGTTTTCAATGACAAAAGTGTAGTATGTTATTAATTATAATAGACCGAGTTGGGAATAACCCAGACTCTTGACATATTTCCAGCACTGGGTTCTTCAGGTAAGTCCAGCTGCCCTTGTAAATGCTTTTACCGTAGTAGCAAATGGCTCCTATACCAAGTGGCTCAAACATCTTCAGTAACCCATTTTCTCACAAATGACTATCTCTAACACTTCTTATCAAAGCATTTATGTGAGGATTGGTGGTTCATTTAAGCTTCTCAGCATTGCACATAAATTCTGAGGAGAAGAAACATTCATGATCCACATGCATCTAAACATTCCTCCACTGACATTCACTTCTTAGGAGAACGGCAGCATCATGCAGGCTGGAGGAAGAGCACAAGAGAGAAACACCAGAAAGGCTTCTCCTCCTACTTATCTCAAGAAACTCCCAAATACTACTTTTATACCTTACGGACTTATTCTGTGAAGATGAGCAAGTTGTTTCTCTGCTGTGGCCTTACTAAAATGTTAAGCAAAGCTTTACAGAATTTATAAGTCACATGAGGCTTCATTATAATAAAAAGCTCCAAGGGCTTTTCCATTTCTGATTACTTAATGCATCCATAAAACCAACAGTGTGCAAAATGCCTTGGACCCTAATTAAGACAAGTGGAATCCAGAGACAATACTACATTGACATTAAGGTTTGCAGTGTAATCTGTTGGCAAAGGACAGCCATGAAAGCCAGGGTGGGGGTATTAAATGCTTCACTGAGGATCAGTGTAGGTTGCAGAATATCCTGGTGCAGTATCTGCTACTACTACTAACAATGGTGGCATCTACGCCATCTTTGATTAATTACCTCTTTTGGGAAAAAGTCTCACATCTTGGTTACCCATCTTCCACTGTCTTCCACACATTCTGCTCAACTGTACATCTGTGATCACAGCAGACCATAATATCCAAATTCCTTTCCAAGACAGACAGACACAGGGATGTGAACCCCAAATAGCATGCCACAAGTCAGTCTTACCTACAGCTCAAGATCAGCTTAGTCTCCCCACAGGCACAAATATTCCTTCCCCTATACAGTCTTATTGATTTGTATATTCATAGTAACAGCAGCGTATTGGACCATGGCTTCCAGACACGAGGCACAGCCCTTCCTTGAAAATCCACAGTTGTAATATAGGCCTTTGGATTCTCCTCCCTTACGGCTCTTTCTCTAACAGAAAGCAACAGGTTTACAGTGATGTTCACCATTCCTGGAATGTACAGAGCTAGTGGTAGATTCTCTCAAGTTTGTGTTGAGTAGAAACATACTGCATTTACTAATATTTCTGGATGCTGCACAACTCTGCAGGATTTCTCTCTGGAACAGAATACCTAGATACATTTCAGAAACATCAGGCTCCCTAGGGGAATAGCACCTCTCTGGCAAATATTAAACACATGCTGACAAAAGAAAATACTGTTAAGTGAAAGCTTATCCACAGTATTATCAGGTGAGCTTTTGTGCATGACTCTTATGTGATGCTCTAAAACAGATACAGAACAAGATGTTCCTGTAATTACTGATGTTAACAACAGCTAAGATTTTTCAGAGCGATGAGGCAAACAGGATTACAACAGCCATTTATTTTTTAAGTGGAGAGAAGTTGCCCGAAGTCCTAGGTACAATTATATCTGAGTTAGAGTTTACCATGTTGAAAGGGGAACAGCAGACTTCAGATTAAGCTTCCAGCCAACATCTCCTATCAAGCATTCACTCTAGACTAGCTGGGAATGTTCTTAATCTTACCTCCTCCCTATAAGTACCACTTACTCCCCAGATACATACACACATTGTTAGAAACCCTGGTTAGAGAGCACTACAAACAGACCCATACATTTTTTTGTTTACCAAGCTTTGGTATCCAGTGCTTGAAAGGATAAAATTGCCTGTGATAATAACTATGAAGAAAGCTCTTTGGGTAATTAACAAAGCTGACATGACAAACAAACCCAAAGAGGTAATTCCCCCAGCTCCAATATGAAATTAATGTATTATTTCTGCCCTTTCAACACTGAAGTCAGAAAAATCTTCTAAGTCAGGGCAGTAAGGTCACCTCCATGACTTCATTGCAGGCAGATCATCAATAACTATTTGCTGCACAAGGTATGTTTATTTTGTCAACGTGCTGGTTCCTGTTTTGCCAAGGAGTTTCAAATCAATACCCAACCATTGAAACTTCCAGGCTGCTTTAACCTCATGATTATTTCTGTCTTGTAGCAAAAAAATCTCAGTGGAATTAAACTGCTAGACCATCCTCCCTCCTGTCTTAACTCAGGATAAATATAAAGGAGGTAGAGGAAGTCTCTTTAGAGCTAAGATCTGTCACGCCCAAGAGCATTATCTTTGCTATCTTTACCACTCAACACAAACTCCTTCTGTAGCTGTCACCTTCAGCATCCTACACTCTCAAAGTTGCCCACAACTCAGGAAACCTTGGGATTTTTGCATGCCAGTTGGCAAGACATATTTTAGCCATAAGGGCTACCCCAGAAGTAAATGCATGCTGAAGAAACAGAATACTTAAATCACAATTCAGCATTAACTTCTGCCAAATCTTGGAGTAAGCACAAGGCCCACTTATCTATACAGGTACCCACACTTTCACGAGCAGAGTTAAGTGCATTGATTCCCCCAGTGTAGTGAAGAGCCACTTGTTCCAACAGAGCTTAGAACTGAAGGCTCCCAGGCTTAGAAGAACAAGTGTACTTTTCTGTCCTCTTCAGCATTTAAGTTGCCAGTTTTTCAGGCTGACGGCTGTACCTAGACTGTTTTCATTTCTAGGCTCCTATTTTTTTTATCAAACAGGACTTTGCTCCACCTAGTATAGACGCCCTTATAATCCCTTAACCATGCATCTATCAAGCACTTGACAACAGGCAAAACCTGACTTTATACATAAACACTGCAAACAGATTCATATTCTGTGACTGCTCATTTAAGACAGGGTAATAAAAGCTTGTTGACTTAGAGAAAAGCAAGCTATACTTCATGGAGGGGAGAAAAATCACACTTCCTTTATTGTTCTTCATTAGAAATACAAATTGTTTTAAAACCCCAAAGCATTCACTCAAAGAGGTTGGCAGGATTAGTAAATAAAGGTTACACTTTAACAGGGGAGTTGTCAGCATGACCCCTTCTTTTACAAAACAGATGTGACAAAAGACAACATTCTCCCCACCCCTTATTGCATTTCTAGTGCATTTCAGAAGAGGAATGATTCCTTCCCAAACCCTAAACTCACATGGCTTCATATAAATCAATCTCCTATCACAGCCAGGAGAGGAGAATAAGACAGAAAGAAAATCTCCTCAGCATCTCTTTAATATCAGCATCTAGCCTGATTGCTTGTATACTCATTTAAGATAAGGTTTCCTAGCAACCTCAGGGATTTGTAATTAACATTGGGCTTTGAAAAAGACTGCTTTCTACATCCCCTGGTTTTACCTCTAAGATATAAGTATGAACTGACATATAGTTATAAAATTGGGTTTAAAGTCTAACGCCTTGGAAGAAGTTAGACATTTTAATACTAGACACACTCCTTCAGGTGGCAAACCTGACTCTTAAAAATGAGATTCTAGAATTCTTCAGCTCTTTTTGCTCTCACATCATGGTAAAACCTTGATGGGCTGTTTCACATACACCAGTGTAATTTAGATAGGTCACAGAGATTTGAACAGTATAAATCTCGGATATCAGTGAAGTTTCAGCACCATAAGAATCGAAATTGGATCCTTTTTCCTGTGGTAACTAGAACATCTAAGACAGACAAGACATTCCTCTTTTCCTAGACTCAAGTATTACAGCTTTTGCTGTTCACTGTTTTCTACTACCAATAACAATGAAGTAAAATATTCATGTACTATCATTATTCTAATGCCTACAAGGATGGGAGACGCAGTTACTAGCCATCATACTGCTTGAAGGAGCCAAAAGTTATCAGTATCATTACTCAGCTTAGTTTTATGATTATTGACATTGGTAGCATTAAATCCTAACTAGTCAGCTACAAAACCTATGGTGAAAAGCATGAAACACCCATAAGCGTCATCCTAGAGGTAAATCTATGTTACATGCACAGAACTAAAACCTTACTAAATAAGACAAATGGCCCCACCAGCATCTGAACAGCTAACTGCATTAAGGAAATATAAAACTGTCTCTAACCATGACAAATTCCTCACACAGCTTCAGCTACACAGCTGCAGCCCCTGCCTTCCTCACTCCCTTTCCTGGCCAACACTGAAAGGAACAAACCAGTTGTAATGCCAGGACAAGTCAAGAGCTGATCACAGAAGGAAAGAAAGAAAGAAATATATTGGCTAAGAGAAAACATGGAAGAAAATTTCATCTTAACAGAGTGAGTCACTTTAAAGCAATTGAAGACAATGGTTCTATTTACAAACCAACAGGAGACTCTCTATGTAACAGCTTTGTTCCTCCTGGACAGACAGTCACAACCTTGGATTAGGGAAAATGAAGTTTAAGTTTATAGCAGAATGGAGACAACTGTCCAAATGTGAGGTACCCATTGCTGGCAGAGGCACAGCAACAGGAAAGTATATTTTCTATATCATGTCTGGAAACAGTGAAGCTTTCTAGCAGAAGTCATACAACTGGGAGAAAGTATATGGTAAAGGTAACAGCATTAGATAAGATTTAATCTACTATTACCACTGAAGTTGCAGCAATGGAATTTTTTTTGTATTAATAAATCAGACACAAAGAAAGCCTGAATCTCTGCTGTCTGACCCTTTGTTCCTGTATGCTAAGCACATCCCCTTCCCCTGCATTTCTGTGGAAGCAGTGACTGACACAGTACCCTCTACCACATGCTCTATGCTTTGGTCACAGGTCCGTCCCCTCAAACAAGATAATTACTTGCCATCTTCACTTCATCTAAAAGTCATTCACAACCGACCTATCCCCCCCTTTACATCCAAGCTTCCTCTAGTTCATTGGAAACTCATCTACTATGAACAAGACACACACCTATTCTGTGCAAAGAAACAAAGAAAAATACCTCACCAGAGTTAATGTCAAGTTGAGGAGCTACCCTGAGGTACAGCTGTATCCTTTCCATCCTCTACACAGGTGGAAAGAGTGACACACTAGTCAGAGTGTTAACTGGAGACAGTTGAAAGTGTTTCACATAGAGCATTTCACCTGACTGAAGAAGTGCTTGGGCAGAACTAATTGCTAAAGGAATAGGTTACTTTACCTTAACAAACCATTTACACCTGTGAAAAATTTTGGAATATTACACTAATATTGACATACAAGGCAAGCTTGTATCCACATTACTCTTACTAAAATAAAAATACTGCCATTTAATCAGAAAAACACATTAAGTAGTTTTCCTCATGATAAGTTTGAAGTGAACTTTCACTTTCAAGTGAACTAAAGACCAGGAGAAAGGAAACTGCAGATAAAAACCCCCTATAAACAGCAGTTGCAGATGGGTCTTCCTTCACTTTAAGTATTTTGGGGTTTTCATCTCAGAGTACCCCTCCCCTTAAACTACCAGGTTTCCACAATGATGCAAGTCTTTCTCCAGCCCACTACTGCAGATTTTGCTGCTTTAAAACACTTCTCCATAGGCTTAAGTGGCAAAACCCAGCAATAATCAGGCACTTTTTCACCTTTCAAGAACTGCTATAGACTCCGGGTCAATTAGGACTAGCAAAACAAAAAAAGAGAGGGAAAAAAAATCAAAGTGACAAAGTCAAGTTGGAACCACATTAAAGCATGAGATAAAGCTCAAATGTGACATGATTTTTAGACTAAATAACCTGCTCATCTGAGAGCTCTTCCACATCTTTAGCTCAATCTTTGTTGTTCATATAGAGTAGGCTGCAAAGGTCAGGAAATATCAGATAGAGAAATGAGTTACAATCTTTACTATTCCCCAGGATGCAGGGAAAAGGAAGCATCTTTCTGCAGTCTTTGGCACAACAAGCTTTTCAATAGTCAGCTTAGACATTTGAGTAACTCTAAATCCCTGTTGCATAGCCTTTGAGTTGCATAACCTTTGTATTGACAGTAGATTTTCAAGGTTGTTCTGAGGGGTTTTATTCCCTCTCCCCTCCACGCAAGCCTCCTGCATAGCTTTACTGCTAAAAGGTTGCCAGCAGTACTCAGTTTTAGAAATTGAGACAGCAAAGCCTACTGCTTCTTTTAGAATAAGAGCAGGGAGGAATTATTCTTTTCCTCAGAAAGAAGAAAATAAGAATTTTGAACAACACTCAGACTGAGCCCCCTTGGCCTCATTTAGCACCCTGAGAACTCCAGGATTAAACGTGCCCTGGAGCCATAATACATGGTATCTCAGCCATAACACAGCACATTCATAATTTCTATTTTAATAGTATCCAGATACTGTAATTTTTAAGCAGGAACCAGTTTTTAAACCAGCAGAGATCCCTTAGCTCCCAAACCCATTATTTTTGTCACTACTTACTGAACTATGTAGAAGTTTGAGTAGGAACAAAGCCAAGCATTACTACCAGAGAACATTACCAAAACACACCAACACCATCCAGAAAGCTGATCCATGGCCCTCTGTTGACCAGGGAAGCCTCCAGCAATGGATGCCTCTTAAGTTGCACCAGAATTAGCAGCTTTTTCACTTTAACACTTCCTTTATTTCCATTGCTTGAATTATTCCCCCTTTTTCAGGATGCAGAGTTAAAACACTATTGGAGAAACCTATGGAGTGAGAGACTTCAGGCTCAGAGCAGGCCTCAGGCTTACTCCTCACCAAGACAGCATTTTTTTACTGAGCAGCAGCTGTTCCTTCACAGTCCCAACACTAGAGTGGCACCATATACAAAATACACTGCCTAATTAAAAAATAAGACTATTTAGCTAAACACAAACCTCATCGGAGAAAGATACCCTCAGCAGCCAGCTCCTCACAGAATTAACCCACCACAGCTCCCTCATCCCCACAACACCATTACCTACCTGAAGCAGCAGCTCTCCAAACAGCTGGGACCAAGGCAGAGCTTTACACCCTCCTGCTTTCTAACAGAACAGTCACTTTTTTTGCTCTCTTCTGCTTTAAATACCCGCCTTCCTCCACAGGTGGGGCTAGGGAGAGCAGCTTCTCCCAGTGCTGCCCTCAGCCGAGTCCCGACCGGCTATAAATCCCCTCTCAGAGGAGCCTCACTTCCCTTAAAGATGGCCGCCATCTTCTTCTCTTCCCCTCGCTGCCTGTGGTGCTGGTGAGACATTTCCTGCTTCTTTTCGGCTACAGGTACCTGCAGCCTTGTCTACCTAAGCAGGTTGGGGGTGTGTGTGTTGCTACACTTTTGTTTTCTTCTTACCTAAAATGTCTGTCTTTAAGTGATTTATTTTTTTTAATTTTTTTTGGTAGCTAGGCCATGCTTTGAGCTAGGGGTTGGTGAAGGAGTGTGGGCAGAGGCTGTGCCCGGGCCTGCTCTTCTGAGGGGGCGAGCATAGGCCTTGTGTCCTGCCCCAAAGCCAGGGCTAGGCCCTGGCCTAATCCACAAGGGCTTGGAGGAGACTCTCTGAATTTTTGCTCTTAAGCCTGGCCTGTTGCACTTTATCTCAGGTTTTCAGTCATCTGCTGCTCCCATGCAGCAGAAAGAATCTGGATGAGGAGCAAAACCTAATGGTTTAGGCTTATCTTGGGCTGTGCTCTCTGGTTTCCCTCAAGTGCCAAGAGGGCACAGAGAAGGGGAAAAAAAATCCTTCAGGCTTTAAAAAGTGTCATTTTCTTGCCCTTTGGGCCCTCCTAATGTATCATTTTATCTTATTTGCTGTTTTTATCATGCTGTAACCTGGCATGCTTCTCAGCATCAAAGAACATTGCTTTATTGTGACATTTTCAAATGAAAAGTACATGGCAGTAATAGTGTTCCAAAGAGCATTCATTTAACTTGGCAACATTTATGTGTGGCAGGGAGAAGAAGGGGGGGAAAACCCCAACTCTACATAAAAATGGTGCTTTTAGCAAAACTCTATGATGATTATTTAGCAAACAAGCTCCTCTATTAGAATGGCAGAGAGGAAGATTGCATATCCAGACTAAATTACACTTTACAGGGAGATGGCACAGAATGGCTTTCTGCTGAGGTTATGCTTAAATTATAGCTGTTGCTAAAGCAAACAGCTCACAGTTTATATGTGAATTTGAATTATGCATCCAGCAGGCAGTATGTTTATGAAAAAAAAAAAAATGAGGTCAAGTTAATAGTTTGCTAAACTGCAACCACATTTGTAAAGGACAAAAATAACTGTGGTAGTAGGGCATCAGAAGTGAACTACAAACATTCATTAATCACTGTTGTCCAGCACTCTTAAGAGAAACATTTTGGCTCTTGAACATCCCAGGAATCATTGCCAATGATAAAACTGTAAGGTAACTAGGTAAGTTTCTGATTTGTGAGTGTTTAATGTTTGATTTGCCACCTTCAGTGCCTGAGAGTTGCCCGATGCTTTGGATAAATATGTTCATAAATGTATAGAATGTGGTGGTGAATGGTTTAGGATGTCTTCTGGAGGTGTTACTGTAGTAAGAAAACTTGCTCATTCACATCAAGTAGTGTAGATAACCAGTGTTTGGAGATAGATGTGAATTTGTCACCTTTATTGTGTGACCTGGAGGCAATGTTTTCAGAACAGGTTAGATAATTTGAAAACATTAGTCCATGGAGTGCTGTGGGGCACCTCAGTCTCCTAATGCACATAGGCATTTAGCTTTTTATTTTAAGGTGCATGAAACATTAAGAGATTTGATTTTAAACATGGTTTGAATTTAGATGTGACAGCTGGGGCAGCTCTCTTCCTATGTCTGTGTGTTCCACTTCTCTGCATAGGTTATGATCTCAACAGCATGGAAGGCAGATGCAGTTCAGCCCCTGGTCTGTTGGTCTATGCAAAAAAAAAGTCATCACTAAGTAGTGAACGGTGGCTGAGGGAGGGCACATCTCTTTTGCTTTCCTAATACAGCTCTTTTGGGGTTGTGGGTCAAGTGTGAAGGGAAAGTCCCACCAGGAGGTTAGTGGCTGAGCCAGGACCTCCCGGGAGGTCTGTCCTTGCTCTGCTACTAAAATGCTCTTCAGAGTTCCAGCCCTGAGAGCACCTGCTGAGCAATGTTCATTAAGTTCATAATGCCTAAGTGCTACAGTGGACAATTAAGGTAAACCTCAACAGTGTATCTTTCATTTGAAACCATGTGCTTCTTTGCTAATACTGTTTTTCTTGCTGTTTTTTATTAAAACAGAGCAATTTTTTTTCCTGGTCCAAGAAGTTATTTTTTCCATTGTTATTAATGTGAGTGGATCATATAGTCTCTAACAAAGATCAAAGTAGTATTGTTCTAGCTGTTTCATCATTACAAAGGGAGATGTGTAAAAGGCAAACAAGACATAGGCTTTCTCTGCCTGTTGGAGTGGAATCGTGCAAGTAAAGTCCTAGAAGAGACTATGGTCATGTACTGCATATTTACTATACTCTAATTGCTTTTAATTGTAAGTACAAGCCTTAAATTTGTGATCCAATAACTGTAATGGTAGGATTGTCAGGACATTCTCCTCACCAGCCTTTTTATTAGCAAGTGAAGTAAAAAGATAATGCAAGATTCAGTCAAGCACTTTCCCCATAACGTTTCAAACTGTTGCTTAAAATATACAAACATTCCTGAGCAAGGGAGATTTTTTCTACTCCCACCCTTTTATTCCTTTGTGATAACTCCCCTAACAGTACCTTTGACAGTTGAACATAGTTTCTGACTTGTGATCAAAACTGCAAGCAAACTCAGTTCCTCCCCTTGTCTTGCCCTTCCTCCCTGTTCCTTGTGCAATGCTAGCCCTGTGAAAGTCAAACCTAATGCTCCCACTAAGACACTGGCTATCAAAGAATTACTTATTTATGCTAGCATCTAGTTAATGCTTTATTACCCCAGGAACAGTTTTAACCTAGGTGAGGGGGGAAAGACTGATTGAAATGTATAGGAAAACTGTAACCTGCAAAACAAAATGTGAAGAAATAGGAGTATAACCGGTGTATAAAGGAGGCAGTGACACATACTGCAAGGCTGCAGAGCTGCTCAATAGCTAAAAATGTGAGAAGGTGCATCTCAATACTTTTAAAAGCCCATTATTAACTTTAAAAACAGACTTTTAAAAGGACTTTAGGAAACAGGGTGTTAAAAATGGTTAAATACATCTTCAGTCGTGCACATGAAGCTTTCAGTGTTAAAACCTTGAAAACATGGGGAAGAAATGGAAGATGGAGGCAGCCTTAAATATTTTCCTCTACTGAATGGTAACAAGCTAACTTTGCAGTCTCAGGGAGGCTTGTTAATATGATGCACTAGATATTTGTTCCTGTCTGTAAGGACCAGCTTCGTATAAAGTGCTTATGAGAGAGAGCAATTGCAGCTGTTCAGCAAATGCATATGGAAAATTAAGGCAGATGCTCACAAATGGAGAACCAAGAATCAGAGGCAGGAGAAAGAAAATGGAAAATTGAAAGCATGTGTAAAATGTAAAGGGTGGTACTGTGTAATTGGTGTGATGGTAGAAATTGAAATGCACTGGGTATATCAAGCATGTGGATGTGTAAGATACTTCCACAAATTCTAGAGTACTCTTCATTAAAAAGTGATGAAAAGAAGCTAAATAAAAAGAAGAAAAACAGGGGAAAAAATGGATAAGGAATAACTACTACTGCTGCTGTACTTGAAGGAAGTCTTTTCCCTCCTGCTTAGACACACATTATTTACATCCTTATGAAGCCAAAAGGTCTTTCTGATTTGTTCTACTGCAAATCCAAACAATACAAATGGAGTCCCATGGAGTGTCTTACAGCAGTTGTTGGCATCTTGTGTGCTGAAAGGATCTGTTACACACCTGCCTTGCTAAAGAAAGTGGAGGTAGGAATAAGAGGAGCTTGTATTCGGCTTCACTGAAGCTCCTCCAAAGAACTGGAGAGTGTGAACATTTGCCCACGAGCTGCACCAGAGTGAGGTTTCTTGAGCTCTTACATCTTAATTGGCTTACGATATAACACCAGAGAATAGGTCAGAGGGACAGAGCTATTTGTCAGACTTATTACTAACACTGGGCAGGTTTAGTGTGTAGTCCTCTTGGGGAGGAAACATGTTCTGTATTGAGTGAGGGAGAGAGAGCAAATAGATGGAGTTGGGCAGTAAATCTAGAGATAAATGACTCATGAAGATGGAAGCAGCCTGTAACTTGTCCATGCATAACAGAGAAAGGTTGAGATAAATAAGGGGATATTTTTGTCCAGAAAAAGAAGTATAAACTGAGAGAAATAGATGGAGGAGATGTAGGGTGGCATCTCAGCAGGCTGTGACGAAAGGGTAGTTAATACTACTAAGCATTAACAGTGACTTAGAAGTGAAAATTAATCCTTTGTCATGGCATTTGGTGGTATGCTGAACTACAGACAGCCAAATGAGATGCAAGAGTGCATGGTTGGAGGTAATCTTACATTCATGGAATAGTTTGTGGAAATGGATCTTGGACTGACACTCGGGAAGGCTGGATGTAGTTCCTGGTTTTTCCCACAGACCTGGCTCAGCTGGGGAGAAACAGAAGCACTGTTTCCCAAGTTCCCCACCTACAACCAGTTTTCTGTCCTTAGGCTGGTTTCCTGAAAGAACAGAAATCCAGCAGTCACACTGCACGTGTGTGCTTCTTACTGTGTTAAGACGGAGCATCTAGAGCAATGGGGTCTGACTTCTTGGGGAGATACTAGTTCTTAATGAAACACAAATAAAAACAAAGGTGGATTGGCCTCAGTGAGGGATAGGATATAAGCAGCATCTTACAAAGTAAAGCACTTGGAATTGTGGCAGTAGAGTTTGTGAAGAATTAAATTCTCAGCTCCTTAATTTTCTTGTTTTAGTTAAGAACTTGCCTGTCATTGCATTACCAGTGAAGAATTAACTCTAAGGTGTTTATTGTATAAGCCAATATGATGTTTCAGGGTGCAGTTGTGTTTGATTCATAATCTCTTGGTCCCAGATGTTGTGGAATAACTGATAGGCTGTCATGAAACAAATATGCAGATGTGTATCTTACTGAACAAGCCATGAGCAAATGCAGTCATCTTTTTATGTATGCATGAACAGAAGTGCTATTGGAAACTGCCAAAAAATGTTGCATTAAGATACAAATTTTTTATATTTTTTTCCAGAAAGGTCTCCTGGAAAACTTCCATCAAAATGTGAAGAAATGGGTTTAGAATATTAATCAATCAGTTTTAATGCACAGCACCAAACACAAGGAGCCCAAAAACCTTTTTGGCCTTTCTAGATTCTACTATAATACAAACAATAAAAACCAGTAATCTAATTGTTAATTTCTTTTCTTTCCTTATTGAGATATAAAAATACCAACATGAAGGGGGGGAAGTAAGGAAGGACCCATAATTGTTTTACAGAAGCTATTAAAATGTGCTATTAAAATAAGCTTAATGAATAGATATTAATATCTGGTTAGGGCTGCTCTGACCTGCTGTCTACAGGTCCCATTTATGTCTTGTTTGATGAAAGTTCTCTGAGACTGCGAAGCAAAAGGGCAAACTGATTTATGAACAAGACTTATTGTTGCACTGGCAGATTTGTATAATGAGAAATATATTAAATCTAATGAAGGGAAAGCGTGTCTTTCCAAGGCAGTAACTTTCCACCATGATGAAGTGATTCAATATCCCTCAGTGGATTAATTTAGACAATGCAGTAAGGCATGCAGCCACTGTTGCAGCCTCTTGCACTAATGACAAACATTAAGCAATGTCGAGTATTTGTTTTCTATTTTAAGTTGTGGTGATAGTGAGAAGAGGTTCACTAAGTGACAAGTTAACAAGTCCCCCAATGCCAACATCCCCGATGACTGTGTTGGAAGAAGATGCATCAGAGCCTCTGTCACTTTATACAAGAGAATGTCATGGCTTATTCCATTTGATAAGAATTGACTGTAGGCAATATTCTTTCAGTCACCAGCCTGTACAGATTAAAACTGTGCCATCAGCCTGTTCGTCATGTGTTCATAGTCCCTAATGTTTAGGGTGGGAGGGCAGGGTGAGAGTTGTTGCTGGCAGTACATGATGGTAAGAAATCAGCATGAACAGAATTCAGAGACAGTGTTTTCAGAGCAGACATTTCCTTATCTAGGAACAACTCCCCTAAGGCTGGAGACTCTTCACTTTCTGAGCAGGAGTGTGCACAACCTTACCTCAGTGTGCTCTATAAATCAGTGTAGCTCCATTACCTTCAGTTTAAATCTAGTGGTACATTGTCTTGAGGTCTGTACAGTCTAAGCTTGCCTGACTTGTTCCAGAGCTGTGTGCCTGAAAACATAGCACGTGTGAAGGATCTACTGCTCTAAATTGAGAACACAGGTGGAAAAGATGAAGATGGCTTAATGGCCAACATCTGTCTTCATTCAAGGTTTGGACTCTGCAGCATCAATGTTCTGGATTGGTCAGATGCCTGAGATTGTGCCTGAAATAATGTAGCTGCCTTTGTGCTCTAAGAAATGTCATGTTCAGTGTAGATATGCCCTTAGTATTAAAAGCTTGAACTTCAAATCATGATGTCCTCTCTCAGTGAAGTGGCCAAGCACCATTTAGGCAGCAGAGGCTGCACGCGTATCCCTGACTTTCTCTGCTTTGAAATATTGAACAGATTTGTGTCAAGAGAAAAAATGAAAAATTAAAAAGCAGGGTACAGGGAGAAAAAACTTCCCCTGCCACCCCACTAAAAATATTGATTAAACAAAGAAAAGCCTGGGGAAGATGGTGGAAAACAAGGCCAAAGGGGCCAAACATTGCTGAACTTAATTAAATTTCTAATGAAAACAGAGGCAGCCTGTGGTGATTACTCTGTGTAACTGAGACTAATACACCAATTAGGCTAATTCATCCCCTGGTGCTCTAAACACAGTTATAAACTTAATCCATACTTCTCACATGTCAACAATTGATTTCTTTAGTTTTGGAAGCTCCTGGTTTGGACATGGAAAGCAGGAGATACTTGTTCACTAGGGAGATGCTATATAGGAACAGATAATGTCCTACTGGCTGTATGTTGTCCTCTAGGGATTCTCTTTCTTCCTTAATCTTTCACAAGAACCCTAATCTGCACTGAACACTTAATGAGCCTAGTTGAAGATATTATTAATTAGTGAATTCAGGAGTGGAAAACATTACCTATGCTGGAACAAATGCACAACGGATGGAGAAATTCCTTATGTCTTTGGGATGAGGGAAACCTCCTGCACAAGGTAAAGCTGTGCAGGACATTTTTGTTGGTCTTGTATTTTTGGGCTTGACCAAAGCATCAGGCTCATACAAAGCATTTTGCACTAAAACTGAAATAGTTTCTTCCTGATGTACAATAGAAAATAATGGAGGATTGAAGTGGTCTGACTCCTGCTTTATTTATAAAATGTCTTTGGATAGCAGTTACTGAACCCCAACAAAAAGACACAGAGGTTTGGAACGGCAAGAATAGTTTGTGTGTTTGTGACTATGTCAGAACGCAAGCCTGCCTACCCGATTAGTCCCCTTTTGTGATCATGCAGAAGTTTTAAGATGTGTTTAAGCTTTTGACATCTCTGCACACAGATAAATCCTGTTGCATATGGGAATTAGTAGAAAGGTCAGACTCTGCCTGATGCCAGTTCTCTGTATCCTGGAAACAAATCCTGGGCAAAATAGAAGGAAGAACAAACATTTAGCAACTTTGGCTCAGTTGCCTGTCAATAATGTAAACTTAGATCAGCTAGTTAGATACAGTGGCTGTACCAAATAAATACTATCTCTGGCAATTAGCAACACTTAATTTTGAAAATGAGCTAATATAATCAATTATGTCTTTTAATTTGCTAGACAGTATTTTACAGGGTTTAATTTTCTGCTACTACACCTTTCAAATTATCTTCAGGTGTTGTTTTGAATGTCATCATTGATGCTTATTCTAATACTATTAGCACTGAAGGTGCCCCCCACATATACAGCCTCCTCCAACCACCCACAAAATACGTTAGTGATCTGTCGGATAGAAGGTGGTGGCAGAAGATGTCTTGGCCCATAATGGGATCCCACCTTTTTCTGTGTCATTAAAACTTTTTGGTTTCCAGATCACTGGGTGTGAACCTGTTCTGCTGCTCTATGAAGCACGTGTCTGGCATGTTTTATTTTATCTCAACCTGCTGAAGAATAACACTATTTCAGGAGGTTTTACATGAGTAGATTAGAATTATTACCAGCAGGAGGATATGCAGTATGCAGATTGTGAATGGCATAAAGAGTGTGTGTATGCATGTATTTCTTTCCCTCCCTCTCTCTGAATCAGATAAGCTGTGCTGAGCTGCCTTGGGTTTGCACAGAATTTAGAATCAAAAGTTTAAAGAGAAAGATTAAATTAAGGAGCTGCTTTTTAGGTAGGAATTGCATACTTGGATAAACCACTGACCTACTAGTCTAATATTTTATTCATAGCTGTGGCTAGTAATAGATGGTAAATGCTAGTCATAGCTTGATCTCTTCTGTTGTGTTCCCCCAAGCAAATTCCTGGTAATTCAGCAGAAGGGAGGGATGGAGAATGGCGAAGCTTTAATGGTGATCCAGCTGGGGAGAGGTGTTCTGCATCCAGGCTCTGCAGTTTTGGTTGCAGCTGATGAATTTTAATGGAGCAGAAACTCCAAGCTTATACTGTCTGTCTGCTCAGGGTTTAAGTGATCATTTGGTAGTGGGTATAAATTCATTGCTAGGTAAGATCCAAGGGGGGGTGAAGGGGGGCAGTTGTTCTCTAGAGTAGGGTACAGCCTGTTTCTTAGGATGATCCCCATTTTGATTTTTCTTCTGACAAAATTTCCTACCCTTGCAGTGACAAAGGGCGTTGCTTCTGTGCTTGATCTCTTATTCTCTCTTCTCTCCAGTGCAGCCTTCCTGGCATGTTGTCATGCAGTCCACTGCTCTGCAGTGGGTGTGTTTAGAGACAGGCAGGACCCCGGGGTATGCCACCTACTCTGCAAACAGCTCTTGAGAATAGATTATCTCTGACTTTATTGGAAAAATTTCTTAAACTGATGTTTCTCAGTTACTGGAAAGGTGGTACAGAAGCTGCCTCCCTCCCTGGAGGGACAGATCATGGCTCAGTGACCTGTTGTACACAGTATCTGATTCCTCTTCAGTGTGTTTCCTTACCAAGTTGCAAAGTGTTTGAGGATGACATGAACCAGAACAGCCTTTTATTCATTCTTGCACAGTTTGGGCTTGAGAAATACATAGCACTCTCTTTGGTGGCACTTGTCTTACCAGAAGGCTTTGTTTGTGCCTGGCCTAGGCCGAAAAAAAATGCATTTAAATCAAAGCAATTATATTTATGCAAATACAGTGAATGTGCTTTTCATTTGTTATTTGCAAAGAGTGCTGTGATTGCAAAAAAGACATGGTTGGATAAAGGGCCAGTAGGTATTGCTGGCATTTGATTTGCTTCCCTCAAAAGGAAAACATGCTTTAAAGCAATGCAGTCAAGTTATGGCCATGTATGTGGAGTCATTGCACTGAGGATCTCCATTTCCTTTTTACATCAGCTGTGCTCAGCAGGAGACCCTAGCATAAATACAGAGTCAACCACAAACTTGCTCCAGGTTTCCAAGCTTCTTGTTAGGCAGTAGCAGCCACGCTGAGCGATCTGCGGTTACCAAGGCTATTTTCTTGTAACGTGTAACCCTTTCTTCAGAAACTTCTAAAACATAGGTAAGTCAGCAGCTCTTCACGTAGTCCCATCCCAGCTTTGAGCTACTCCACAAGCAGCTGCTGCGGTCAGAAACCCAGATTTGAATGTAATAATGATTTTAGTCAATTTACAGAAATAATGTGATTTCCTAAAACATGGGAATTAGCAAGTCAAGCCTGGAGAATTAAAATTGCCCAGAGGCTCAGATACTTTGAAAGAATTCAGTAAAACTCCATCTAAAGTTAGTAAGAAACAGAACATAGCATCTATTTTTATTATGACGTCCTTAAGGTCAGACCAGCAACGGGGAGTGGAAAAAAATTAAAAGGTAGTTTCTCTGAAGACACTATTTTACAACACTTTTTGCTTGTAGCTTGTTAATTTTCACAGCAGAGTTGCCTTGGGATGTGAATTAAAGAAACAGATGAAAAAAGTCTTGTGCCTCTAACTGTACCAAAAGCCCTATGCATACTCCTGTGCCTTTGATGAGAAACATTAAACATTTTTAATTTAGCACATCAATTTGAAAATCTAATTTTTTTAATGCTTTGTAGCAGCAGACGCTTTTCACGGTGCTGTCACTACCATAGAAGAATTATGAGAAACTTGAACCGCGAAAAGTAAATTAGAAAAATCTCATTTCAGTTACTCTAAAAAGAGGGGAAATTAGATTTTGATTAAAATCACTCACACATACAATTTTAGGTAAACTAATTTAGCAAGACTGACTATATAATTTTTTTTGCTTGCCTCTGCGTCCTTTTAATAGCAGTTGCAATGGCCTTGTACTACCATCTTCTCTAACAGCCAGTAGGAGAGGAAGAGCTGACAAGTGTGGTCTTTTCCTTGACCAGTTGTTGTAAGGCTGTGGAAAAGAACTACTTGTTTAATTTGTCAATGGAAAGTCAATAATTAAAGAAAATAGTTAGAATTTGTCATTGAAATGTGCCATATTGGCTATTTAATTTTTCTTATCAATCTGCTTAATTAACAATAAGAACAATCACAGTTAATTTGAGCTTCTCAAAATTCTGGTACCATTGGAAGGAGTTTAACATTTTGATTTGCGGATGAGTGATTTCCAGAAGGCACTCACTCTATCAGCTTTTTTCTAGTTCATGTTGATTCATGAATTCTCAATGAATACAGTATGATTTTTCTGAAATATATTTGTCGTTTTAAAGTATTGACTGTATAATGACAGCATCTAATTTTTGACCTACAGTTCATTTGAAAGGTGGTTATTGAGAGGGGCATTTGAGTTTTAAATGCATTCTGTGATTTTACTTTTGATATAGTATATCAACTGTATAGCCTCCTTTTTTTTCTTCTCCTGTGCTGGTAGAGTCATTAAGAGACAGGTTTACAGTGCAACTATTCACAATGTTTGTAAAAAGTTTTTTGTGTTGTTGTTTTATTGTTTCTGTTCTATTTGTACAGTTCCCCTACTTCTTGGTGTTTAATCTTCATAAGTACTTTATAAACTAGATAATTGAGTTATAAAGGGATGTGAGAGTAGAGAAAGATACTAAGGCTCAGAATCTGTACCACAGATCTCTGCAGCAGAGGATGAGAACACTGGAATCCCAAACCCTGTGTTTTAGCAAACTCTTCCATCACATGTTTAAGAAGCTGACTGGCTGCAGTTGTGGTTTCACATGCAAGAAAAGGTGAGACGGGAAGAATCTTTAACTGGCCTTAGGTGTACAGTGCTTATGGAACAACTTCTAGTAACTCCAGCTACTTTTTTTTGAGAGAAGTAGTACATGATTGGACAAGCTCATGTGATGGTGTGACTGCACTTTTGCATTTCAGGCTGGTGGAAGCAATAAATGTTCAACTGAAAATAACTGATTCAGTATTTTATGTTTGACAGTAGTTTGCATTTGACAACAATTTTGTGCACTCTCGGTAGTATCCTTATCACCTGAACAGGTCTTAGTGGGACCAAAGTGATGTATTGCATTGGACTGTTGCACAGGGGTGAATTACACCCATGTAGTGCTGCAGAGCATTCCACTTCCCATGTTCTGCTTCCCTTCATCAGTAACTCAGATGCAGTAATAAAATATGTACTTTTTCCCTGGGTGGTTGGATCAACTAAAGTCAGCTAGCTTTTATCTCTTTTGCTTTGATTTAATTTGAATATCCTTACAGCAGAAATACCATGATCAAAGATGAAATGCATAAAGTGCTAAATGAATTTATTTGGTCCTAATATCTATGAGCTGTTTGTATATTTTTTTAACTGCAGACCTGAACATTTGCGAGAATATACAACTGACAAGTTTTTTTTATTTTAGCGACCTGTGAGGAGACAGAGGAGTGAGACATGTCCCTGAGGAGAATATAAGATGAAATACCGTCTGCCTTGATGTGTGGGGAGCTGAACTGCACACGCTGGTGCAAAGGGAGTGAAGTGGGAGCAGCTCACAGTGGTAAGATTACACGCCCTCTGCATTGGCATGCACAATTACACCAAATAGACCAGTGTCAGGACCAAGCAACAGCATAAGGCATCACAGGAGGGAGAAGCGATTGATATGCTAAACAAAAAATCATAAAGATGATGCAGGATAAGCTTTTGTACAAAAACATAACCTTAAAGATAAGGCCAATTGACTCCGTATCCCAAGCCAGTTTCTCTCATCACCCTAAGCTTCTGATCTGTACAGAAGTATGAGAAATGTTAGTCTGTCTTTTTTAATCACTTGTATTAAATTCTGCTTTGTTCATTTGCATGTGAGGGAGCAACACAGTCTCCCTGTGGGTAAATTTTCAGCCTCGTTCAACTCAGCTGAGCATCAGGATCTTCAATACAAGTATGTAATTTGTACCCGTGGTGAACCTGCCCCACAAGTGTGATGCCCAAGCCTTTTTATTGCTCTAGCATTTAAGCTGCAGATTGCTGGCATTGTTTTCCTCCCTCCTTCACAATATGCTTCCTTTTTATTAGCTTGTTCTAGCCTTTTTAGTATATGATTAAACTATTTGGTAGTTTTATTGCAAGATCCATAAAATAAGTAATTTACAAAGAACCTTAAAATCAGTTTTATTTCAATAATAACTATTTCTAGTGTAATGGTTCTGGTATAATTGAATCAAGTGAGAAAACTGACCTGTCTGTATGAAGAATACCTTTGATACTTGAGCCAATTTTTACTATGACTAGATGAGTGACCTGAGCACATTGACAATGGCCGAAGTTTTGATAGTTAAATAATTTTTGCATGGTGGCTGCACAATCCCAGCTGAGATCATATTTAAGATCTGATCTCTTGTCCTGTTTCCATGTGAGAGAAGACATGAATAACTTCTCAGACCCTTGTGTAGCAAAAATCAAGTCCTTAGCTTTAAGCTAGTGTTCTAGTCAACCACACAGATCCAGAGTTTGAAGCTGTATTTACTGGCAAGTACCTGCTAATATGTATTGCTGAATTAGGGCCAAAAGTAGGGAGAGGCCTACATATCTCTAAGGTACTGTCTAGGTCCTCAAAATAGAAAGGAAAATGAAATTTCAGCTGGCATGTAGGCTTTGTACCAGGTCTTCTGCACTGGGAAAAAGATCACCTATCTGCAGTGCGCTCTGACTGATGTTGTGTTCCCAATTTCCAGCCTGTAATTGGGCATGAGATTCACTTGGCTGCTGAAGGGACCGGTTGATGACTGCAGAGTGGGCTGTACTGATCAAAAGAAATAAAAAGACAGTGAAGGTGGCAGGTGTTTTTGTCTCTAATGAAAGCTAACTGGTGCAGGGCTGAGCTGAACACAGGAGTTTCTCCCTGCTGTTAGGAACGGGCTGGTAGCCAGTGCACACCTGCCCTTGTGACACCGAGGGTCACTTCATTACAGCAGGAGGTCCCTGTTGCAGCCATAGGGGAAGGATACACATCGAAAAGTTTGCAGGAGGAAATAAAAGTTGGAAGGTGCCTGTGTGTAAGCCAATGAAAGAGGTAACATCCAGACTGTATGATGGGTAAATGATTGCTCTGTGTGGCCTTAAAGCTGCAATAACTACTCACTGGTGTCAGAAGGAGAAAGCTGTGATTTAGTGTTAAGGCCAAAATTTGGCGATCTGGCATCCTTAGTTCAGTATATTGCTGCTGCTTTTCTGTATGTTCCCAGGGAGAAATTGCCATGTCCTAGCAAATACTGTTCACTGGAGAAGGTCAGAAAAATTATAGCTGTTATGTGGGAAATAACTTAAAGGGAATAACTAGTTTTCTATTTTTCCTATGGGAATTTTCTTGGGAAGAAAAATATTATTTCTCTTCTCTTTTCCACCTTCCATTTCTTCTTCATCTTTTATTTTTATAAGTGGAAAAAGGAAAGGGATAGTTAACTCAGTGGAAAGTAAGAAGCTTTTGCTTTTCTATAGAAACCAGAAAAAATAGGTGGCAACAAGTTAAAATGGGGGGATTATTATTCAAAAAAGGCTTTGTTTTCCCAGAAAATGTACCCCTAGTAGGTTTGCCAGTTATTTTCATGAAGTGCTTTTGGTGACTTTGCTGTGTAAGTACAAAGTATCCTAAGCAAGTAGATGTTTTCATGTGGAAAAAATCCTGTGGTCTCTTGCCCGATGCGTTGTCTCCTCAAGGCATTGGAAACCATTGGAAAAAACGTTGCTTTAATTTTCTTACATTAAAATGGTTTCTTAAGCTTCTGAAATCTAGGAGAGCATTTTTCCTGCGTGTGACCCAGGGTGCCAGTGGTAAATGCATGCATCCTGCTGCAGGGTGGGCTGGGGGCACAGCCCAGCTGTACACCTGGCCTGGAAGTCTGGAATGACTCCCAGTGCTTGGTTTGGAGCAAGTGGTGTGGCTGTTCCCTCACTGCAGCGGAGCAGGAGCTGCTTTGGCAGTACCTTGTTATTGTGTGATGCAGGATGCTGACAAAAGAGTCTCTGTCTGGTTTTTATACTGTCTCAGTAGGAGTTTTCTTTCACTGGGGTGTCCCGAGGATATAAATTATAAATTAATCTGAATACCATATACACTGACTCTTTCTCCCTAAGCAAATGTTGGCAGTTGGAGACCATCAGTGTCCCATTATTACATGAGGATGATCTGAGCTATCTGTGGGTTTGCCAAGGCTGATATTTATTTCCTTCCTTTCATGTGTGTATTTGGCCAGGAGTGCACAGGAGCCAGTGCCCTTTTTTCTGCCCTGCAGCCATTTTCCAGAGCAGTGAGTCACACTCGCATGGGGGTGCAGCCAAGCATGTGTCTAGAAGTCATGTGTTTGGCAGCTCCTTTTATGCAGTCAGGAGCTTATTAATGCCAGCTGAATCCATGGTGATAGGAAGTGAATGTGGCAATGCTACCCGTGGAAACCAGAGCTGCCTACTGTCACTGCATCCTGCTCATGGGTGCGTGAGAGTTCACTGGAAATCTAAGGAGAGAATCTACCTGTCTCCCAGTATTACATTTAAATGTAGGTCCTAAACACGGCATAAGAAATTTAAGTAATTAGTGAAAAGAAAATTAAACTGCCAGACATCTTTATTATATAGCTGATTGATAGGAGGTAATAGGCTTTAATATGTTGTCATTTATCTTAGCTTTGCTCTCCTGTACACCTTCCTAAATCTGGAGTAAATCTGTTTCAGTCAGTGAGTCCAGAAGCATTAAAAGGAATTGGAGCCAGTGGTCTATTGCCCTCTCAAGGAATGACCAGCACACCACATCTTTTTGCTGCACAGGAATATTAACATAGCTTCCTGATAGTGTAATTGCAAGCAGACTGTCTGCTCTCCAGAGATCCAAGGAAGGTATGATTTCTGCTGTGTCCCTGCAGAGGAACAGAGGAATATTTAAATGATATAGCTGGGGAGTAAGGCAGCAAATCAGCAAATAAATCAGTGCACTCAGATTCTAGTCACCCCACAGGGATGGGTTAGGTGTTGAACACAGTGAGGATACTTTCCATGCGTGCACTGCCCAGCCTAAATGAAAAGGTGAGTTATAGTTTGTGTTTCATTATTGGACAGAGACTAGAAGAACAAAGATTTATAAAGTTAGGTGATGCTGTGTCCCTCACACTTCTTGCTTTCCTACTTGTCTATTCTCTGGTCCTAGTTAGACAAAGAACTCCAAGGTAAGGAGGAAGGTGTGTGTTGCGTAAAATCCTTGTTTTCATGAGGATGTCATCTAGATCAGCTTCCTTTTTCTGGTGGTCTTGCTGAAATGTAGGTACAAAACGTCTGTGTGGCTGTAGAAGATCATTCTGCTCAGCCCAGGTTTTTATAAGTTTGATTTAAAACCAGCCTGTTTAAATGCCCTGTGGGCACTGATATACCCTGCACACACAATTTTTATATATCCCCATAATATATATATGTATGTGTATACTTTTTAAGTCTCTGAGCTAAACCACTCCGAGCTGATATTTTTGGTCTTAATTGAAATCAGTGTCAAAAGGACTAATTGTTGAGTCCAGATTTTTACCACCATCTTTTCAGTCTTTGAATTAAAATCCCTTCAGGACTCTGATCATTCCTTCCAGTGGTCTCTTAACACCTATTTCTCTATTGCATAGCGAGGTTCCATTTCCGATCTCTCAGCTTGGAGATGCTCCAAACCTGGCCATGAGTTTATCGCCAGTGCACAGGACTGGAAATGTTCTCTACAAATTAATTTTCTCCATATTCCTTAGTTTGAAACATAATCAGCAAAAATTAATTTACAACAATTTATAGCACTAGGTCAGTGGCAACTTTCCCAAGGACAGACTTGCAGGAATCTTGAAATGATTGGACAGGAATATCCAGACCGGCTGTTTGATCCTGAAATAGATGGTAAAAATGTATTGTATTACTACTAGCTGAAGTAGTAATAGTGGAATAGTCATACTGGTAGCTGTCATGAAAGATCTTAAACCTAGAATTACTAATTGCTATCAGCACTGTTAATCTAGCTATGAAATCCTTCAATTGTTCTCTAGAATGATAAACTATTGGTCTGTTGTGGTCAACACTGATCGGGGCAGGCTGTGATGGAATCTTTCTGGGCTCTTGTGCCCTCCCTCAGAGAATAATGTTCAAAGTATAACACAAGGAGCAACAGCTGGATTCTGAGACAGATGTGGGGAGCAGGGAGTCAGTGAGATTGCTGATTAGTGTGATAAGCAGCAATCACAGCACACCAGCTGCCTTATCACTTCCAAGGTTTCTGCAACATGGTGTAACTCCTGCAATGTCTCAGCCTAGGAAAGTCCCTGACATCTGTGTGCACAGCTCAGACTTCTCTTTCGGTAGGACCAGAGCTCACCTGTGTGAAGCATTAAAAGATGTTCTACAGTGACCCTATGGTTACTGTCTGCCAACCTGAGATACTTACAGCTCTTCTGTGAGGTGAACGCAGTCAGAGCTTCATTGGCACTCATGGGATTCTGAGACCCCTTCTCAGTCCCCGGTGACCCATTTCTCCACTGTTCTTTCTGAACTCTATCCTGACCTCTATGCTGAGGCATCATTTCAATCTAAAGGCAGGTGCCACTTTCCCTGATTGCCAGATTTTTATGATGTTATAATGTGACCTGATAAAAGTGTCAGCAGAATGCATCCATCTGGCCTTACTTATTTGATAAAGTGGTAATGAACTGAGATCCAAAGTATCTGCAGAGAACAAATGCACACATAGGCACCCTCTGTGCACTCATGAGGGTGTGCTTCTGTTCAAAAACATTTGATCAATAATTCTCTACCCATGGAGTAATGCAAAGGACCTCTGTGTCCTGGAAGCAGCCCATCTTCAAGACTCTGGTAGAAACCCACAAGTTTTCCTAGGGCTTCATCAACAGTTGGTGGCTTACTTAGCTGTGGTTGTACTCTTGCAAACAAGACAGTGGTGTGAAAAGACAGAGGGCTCACAATTATGAATAGGTGCAGTTATTCATGTAACCAGAGCCTTATACTCCATTTGAGATCAAGTGCTGAAAGTACAACTACGCTACTGGTTTTCTTGGGTCCTGTTTATCAACTGCATACACTTCTGCCTGGTATTCCAGAAGTACCCAGAAAGCCTCACGCCTAAGACAGTGAATGGTGCCAAAAGCTCTGGAAACAAGAGTAACACCAAGAGATGTTAGTTGCCAAAATGGCTAAATCATTTTAAAATTATTGCCTTGCCTTTTTTTCCACTGGCCTTCAGGTATGAAGTGTAGCAGTGTTCCAGAACAGTGTAAGTCTGGTGACTAAGCATGAAGTGCCTTCTGCAGCAGCTAGAACTAAGCCAAATTTTTCACTAAAGCATATGAAGAGAGTTCGTGTGCTCTGTTTTACCAGCAGAACTTTAAGGATAGTAACTTTTGCCAAGAGAACAATCTAAACCCTTGCAGCTATTTTAATAGTGAATCTTTTCTATAACCTAAGAGCTAGTTCCTTCCCTGGTACAATGATGTGCTAGAAGTGTAAGGTGCATGTGGGGGAAAAGACAGGGCTGTTATTTCTGTTTTACAGGTGGGAAATCTGCAACATAAGGGAGATGATGTGATTTTTTTTATTTTTTTTTTATTCCCCCCCCCCCACCCAAACTTCACAGGAACTGCTACAAAACACCAGACTTCAATGGAGACATACCCATTTTATATTATGGCAGGCAAGTGCAGCTTGTGACTGCAACTACAAGGTGATGTTGTGGTTTCAAATTTTCTTGTTTGCTGTTGGATAGAGGCAGTGGAGCTGCCGAGGGGACTGTGTTAAATGTGCCCATGTAATTACAGGCCAGGGAAAGGCAACTGAGAGCCTGTAGTCTTCCAGCACGTTGAATGAAGATCTCTTCCCTGCTGCAGCAGTTTGGGCTAACAAAATGGTGTTTGCATATACTTGATGCTTAATCTGGGAGCCCTCATGCCTGCCACTTAGTGTGCGTGATCACTGCGGGGCAGAAGGCTGCAGAGCGTCGGCTCACAGCCTCTCTCCTTAGAGCAGTTCCTTGCCTTGTGCTCTCCTCAATCAGCTGTGAATGCCAGCTGGGTGGATATAAACAGGAGGGGGTTTTGCATATGGGAAAATATATCAGGAGAGGAACGGAGATGTGCAAACCTCCCTACAGGGAGTGGCATAAATTAGCTGTTGAAGAGTTAGGCTGTGGCCATCACCATTACCTGAATTATGGGTCTTTAGTCTGAATGGCTTCAAAGTAAGCTATGTTTTTGTATATTACCCCTTCATCCTTTTATATTTAGAAGATGAAAGGAATGATTTCAAGCATCAGTGGGGAGCTTAAGCAGGAACAGAACATTCTGTTACTGTGTAGACAGAGGATATGTCTTAATTAGGGTAGAAACTACATACACAACTACATAGAAATGTTCATTTCTAATGGCTTATGGGATATGTCTGGGAATACAGTTTACCTATGTGTGTTCTGATCAATTCAGGCCAAAAGCAGGACACACCACAAGGCCTGTGGTCCTAAATTTTTTAGCTCAGTTTCTGATCTGTTGGACAAGTCTCAAGCCAATACTGCTGAAAGCTAGCTAAAAACAGTGGGTAAAGTTAGTTTATAATTTCATTAATACTTACAAATTACTACTCTTGCTTTTTCAGAAGATGATGCCTGGTAACAATAGCCACAAATCTCCATTTTGGGGGCTTTCTGGTAGACCAGAAAGCAGCTCTTGTGAGGCATAACAACTGTGTATGATGCCAAGGAGAAATGAGAGCTAATAAAATGCAGAATATACATCACCCATTTACGTTTATTGCACATTAAACCTCGGCACACACAAATGATAATGACAGATGCAAATTGAGAGCACTCAAACAGTGTGTCTGTCGATGGGGAACGGGCACAGAGCCAGAGACCCATATTCTCAGCAACCACATGTTTTGAGGGAGGGTCAGGGAGGAACCAAGCTGCAATGCAGGGTCTATTAGACTGTGGATTAACCTCACCAGGGAAATGTGCTAGCACCTTTCCTTCTGTTTTGCATCCAGATTCCCTGCAATCAATTATTTATTTGCAGAGGTGGGACTGGAGCTGAAGCCAAAATACCATCTTTGCAGGCTGATCCAGCCGTCCTGCCCTGGGCTCATCCGACTGTTCATTTGTATTAGGGCAGCAGCTAGGAACCCCCGCTGAGGTCAGAGTCCTGTTGTACAGATGTACAAAAGGCAGTCCCTAGCTGGAAGAATTTATGATATAAATAGACAATTCAGACAAAGGAGTTTGCAGGCCTCTTGCTCAGGTGAGGTGACACTGAACTTTGACACACACACACATGATTCCATATGGAGTGTGTGGTAGAGCTGGAAATTGCTTTTTGATGCGCAGTCCTTATGCCAGTATATTAATTACAAGACAAACTGTTTGCTCTTAGGAAGGAGCTGGCTAGTTCTTCCTCCTTATTCTTTGTATTCAAACTGTTTACTCTTTTTGGATCACTTTTAGTCAGTCAGCACAAGAGTCTGCTCCTCTAATGCAGAAATTCCCCTTTTAGATGGGAACAGCAGAGCAAGATACAGGTTTCTGCACCGCTGGACTAATACTGGAGAAACACCTGGGTAGAACACAAAGCACTTAATATTACAACCAAGTGAGTTGACAGGTCTCTATCAAAATAGTCACCTGGACAATTACCCAGAGATCTGATCCTTGTTCAAGTATTTATTTTCAAGAAACAATGCTGGCACCAAAGACCAAATATGTTTGTCTTCAGCCTTTCTGTCTCTCCTCCTCCTCCTGTGAGTGAATTGCTACAAGAACATTTTGCTGCTTCCTTTGCTTCTGCTGTGCCAAAGATAAACAGCCCGTCAGCGCAATGCTGAAAAGGAACAGAGAAAGGGGGCTGGAAGTAGTTTAATTACTAAGAGTGCTTGTTTTGTGTACGGTGTGATTGCTTCCTATGATACAGTAACTTCTCTTTCCCTATGCAAGTGTGGTGTTTCTATTTATCAGGATGAAACTGAAGCAGCAAATTACAGAGGGAGAAGGAGCAACTGTATTGCTCTATTTGTAAGCAAAGCTGGCAGCGTGTGTGAAAAAGCAGCAGTTCCTGTTGGAAGCCTATTATGGATTTTCTCTCTGCAGAATTCCAGCTTGTTTGGCCCTTCCTTGCACTTCCTGCTCTTAATTAGATTTTAAAAGATTGCCCAAGTTCTTGCCAAGTTTGAAAGAGTCGGATGTTGTTATTCCCATTTTACAGAGGGGAAATCTAAGACACTGAGCAACTTTTATCTCTGAACATTGGTAGTTACCAATTTTTCAAATACTGAAAATATGTTGAAGCTGGAAAATCAGATATAATGGACAGCAAAGCTGACTCTGCTCTGGCTCTGTGCTTGCAGGGAGCTGTCTCAGTGGGGTCCAGCGCTGTTCAGGCCTTGAGATGTCATGGGCTATGCACCAGGAAACCTGTCTCAGTGCAGCAGTGCAACAGACTGGAAAGATGCAGTCTAGCCAGTGGATTTATCTGCAGAGTCATGTGCAGCACTGGGGTCTCTGGCAGTGGTGGGAAGCATTCTGTTTACATTAGGTAACATTTCTTTAATCACCTTTTCCATTTAATTTTCTGTGCTTTGTGCTGCCTGCTAGGGATCGTTAAGCAATACTCTGGTTATCGCTGCATATCACTTAGTGTGCTTTGCTCTAATAAGCTTTTGTAAATAAAACCCGGAGAGATGAAAAGGCCAACGCCTGATTACGAGCTACCAATTTTGTCTCATTAAGTTCTTATAAGGGGAAAAAGTAAATAGAATCTTTATCAATCTCATACACTTACAGCACTGAAGAGAGCTTTCCACATTCATTAAGGAGGATGCTGAGAACAGAGATGCATTTCCAGGCACTTTTGCTTATGAAGCTGTTAAGGGATGTTTTACTGATGATCAGCTTTTACTTCAATCAAAAGATGAGAAGGTAAAGATGGAACCAAAGGAATCATAAAATATTTATATGCAGAACTTGGAAGGGGCCAATACACAATGGTATGCCATTTTCACTCTTCAGAAGTGTATATTGGCAGTGTTATGGATACTAAAAGAGAAGAATAGCTTTCCTGCTGGAACTTTCTGCATTTCCATTTTGGTGGCTGTTTACATGGGATTATCAATAAATGTGGAAAAATATAATACAGGAATCATACATAATTAGGTTGACCTGTCTGCTGATCAATAGGAACTTCCCTGCCATTTTGTATTTCTTTTTCTACATCTACAATTTAAAAAAACCCCACCAACCAGAAATAGATGTTGTTTATCTCTGTTTTCATCTTTTATCATCCATACTTTCTTGAGTGTGTTAGTCATCAGTTTAAAGACAAATTGCTATTGTGGTCATCTCTGACTATTGCAGTAAAAACAGTCGGTTTCACTAAGCAAAACTTAAACCCAACTTCAGCTCTTCCTAGATAAATGTCTTTACATGGAAAGCCTTCCAGTTGCAGGTATTTCCCTAAAATTTGGGGTAACATTTACTTCAAAGTCTGCAATGGGGAAACGTTGGCCAACTATATGCAGACCCTGGAATTTTCATTGGCAATTTGAAATTCAGGGAATCCTGATGGATTCCTCTCAGGGGCAAGGCTAGTAGCCTGCATATGTATCCTTACATTATATTTCTTCTTTTAATACACTGAATACATAAAATCCCACATTCTTCTCCATCTTCCATTATATAGTCTCCTTTTATCTCCTTGCACTTCCACACTCCAGCTTCAATGTCCCTGTGTTTCCTTCCTTCATGAAGACTAGCAATTCATTCATCAGGCAAATTCATGAAATGGATGAGTAGAGACGGCTTAGTCAGCTAATTTCTTGTGGGCGTCACAGCACAAGTAGATGATTTAAAAATTATAATAGCATTTTCTTTTGGAGGAGATAGTGTGGAATTTTTCTTTGCACTTTTCATCTTTCTCAGGTTCTATTTAGTCTCTTTTTTTACCCACAGCTTTGACCTCTATCATTTCTGATCATTCCTCCTTTCATCCTGTTTAGGAACAGAAGCAATCTTCCCCATAGGGTACAATGGCAAGGAGCTTAAGCTTTGCCCCTTCCTTTAAACACTGAACAGAAATTATCCATTAACATTAGCTGAATGGAATCTGCACTCCCTAAAACTGCTTGGCATTATTATATTGACGTTCCTGACCTCTGTTGATATTTGAAGCCTGACCATTTTTCTGGCATGCTGTTCTCAAAAAACCACTCTGACACATGGCGTATGAAGGAATCTTTAGTCCTAGACCGCTCAGGAGCTGTGGATGTGGGTGAGGTGTTAAGTAACCATCCAGTTTGAAAATTGGGCACTTTGCTTTTTTCATTGTGGTGGTGGTTGGCTTGGCTTTCCTGCATTCAGTCATTGTGGCATCACAGCCCAACTGTCTGCCTGCTTCTCGTGGTACGTGCTTTTAACTGCAGTCTCTTCTCCCTGTACCACTTTTCTCCACTCTTTGGGCTGTGCAGTGCCATTTCTATTCTGTTGATAGGCTCGGATGGCACCAAGATGCACTCTCAGCTGTTGCAGACAGTCTCAAGCTGTAGTCTCCAATGCATGAAGCCAATACTGCAGAAGCATGGAAAAGGGGTTTTGTGAACCAATGCGGCTGTAGGTTCTTCTGTGACTAGTGCATCTTAGAGGGCCTGGAGGACCTGTCCTTCCAGTATGATTTCTATTAAAACCTTGTAAAAGCTGCTGAACCAGGGATGCCATGTGCCAGTCCATACCTCTGGTTAAAAGTGAGCACAGCAGCAGCAGCAATACAGATGCACCAGACATGTTAATAGCAAAGGCATACATGCAGGTGTCAGACTCAAATATGGCTTGTGAAGTTAAACAATACAGTTTTAATCTACAGGCAACTTGATTTAACGTTTTCTTTAATAAAAAAAAAAATGTGTTTGCCAAACTGTACTGCCCTTAACAGTAAATGCAACAGCACCACCTTTGGGTCCTAGAAGAAAATGCACTTTGAGCCACAGCTACTCTCCCTCTGTTTTTCTGTGGAGCTGACTTATCTGCTGCATTGATGAAGATTTAATATGAATAGTAAAACTGGGGAGGGGGGAGGAACTGCTGCAGTACTGAAGTAGCCTATCACAGGGTAGAAGCAATGGCAGGTCCATAACTATCGTACACATGATGTCTTGATGCTGGTAAGCACAGGATGCAGGGACACACTCAGACTTTGTAGGCAATACTAGGACCCAGAGTCAGGCTACAGTGGATTTTCAAACATCTAATTTTTATTTTTGCATCTGACAATAATTCATGCTAACGTTATGCATTTGACAGGAGCATTTTAATTAGAAAGATTAGCTCTAAATAGCAAGCCAGGTATTTTTTTTCCTCTAGAAAGGAGGTTTTGAACCTTTCACTTGCTTACAGAATGTGCAGGTCTGCCTGAGACTGCATCAGATGGGTGCATGTGGCCGTGCAAATACGGGAGCACGCCTACGTGATGGCTGTGCTGATAAGCACGGCTGAGCACACGCACTGGGTTCCTGTACGTGCCTGTGTGTCCGTGGGCAGCGGATATCCGCAGCAGCAAGCGGTTCTACGAACATGCAGGCGTGTAGCTTTCGTTCTGGTGGTGTATCTGTTTGTATGCTCCCACTGATATGCTGATGTCTTACTGTGTTTATATGGATATATCTATAGATGGTGCCTGTGCGTATGCAGATAGTTATTATGCTTGCTTAAGAATCTAATCCCGATGTAACTGAGTGTGTGTGCATGTGGGAGTGTTTGCACAAATACCAGTGAAGCTAAATTCCAGTAGAAGTAATTGGATACATTTATTATTGTCAGTGCATTCAGAAAGTGAGATTCCTCATCAGAACAATTTTTCCCTCTAAAACAAAAAGCCCCAACCAAGTAAACGAAGTAAAAATGCTGTTGCTTTTATATGTGGAAGGAGAAAACTAAACCTTGTTAGACCATGTGGAAGAGCAAGGGCTAAGAGACTGGAAACTCGCTAATCACAGGGAGATAAACCGGAGAAGTGTTGCTAACAAGCCTTCAAACTGACAGCAGGATTTGGCAGGACTGCTGTACTGCTGTGTGGAAGGTCTTTAAACTTTAGGGGTCGTTATCCTCTGACCCTGGAAAAAAACCCTACCAGATATCCGTACACACTGGCTGCACAGTCCTCACTCCTAATTGGACATACGGGCGTGCTGAGGAGCACCTGACACTGCTCGACGGACTATCTGTGCAGCTTTCACATCTCTCTGCTTTGCGCCTTTACAGAACGAGAGAACAGCTTGCACTGTGTCTGTCCAAGATGGTCATCAGCCTCATACCAAACTGTGGATGCCAGTCAAACAGCTCCCCTGGGCTCCAGCAGGCTTTAAGCCAGACCTGGCCAAATCCTCTGCTTTTGTAGGTATTTGTGTGTGAGTGTAAATATGACCCCAGCCTTGATCCTCTGTGCTTAATGTTCACAGGACCTGCAGAGATTAGCAACCTGCAGAACACCTCTTTGCATTTCATGCTCACATCCAGTCCTATGAGCTGGTCCCTTTACGTTCAGGCTTGATATTCCTGGGAGTACAGTCTTTCAGCACTATTATCCTTCAGACTACTTAGCTTTCAGCAAGGTCATTTCCTCACCTTTCTTAGGTCCTCTGTCATTCCTTCTTCCTATACTTGCTTTGATGCAATTGATTTCATTGCTGTTTCTCAACTCCCCAGAGGGTTTTTCTCAGATCCTGCCAAACATGCTGCAGTCATGCACCTCTTAGCAGTTTCTAGCTAGGCTCTTGTTAAGATCCCTTAATTGAAAAGGCTCCTAAGATGTAGCACTGTGTGCATGTGTCATTTGAAGTATCTG
Source organism: Strix uralensis (assembly GCF_047716275.1). Classification (NCBI taxonomy): domain Eukaryota; kingdom Metazoa; phylum Chordata; class Aves; order Strigiformes; family Strigidae; genus Strix; species Strix uralensis. The sequence goes on from NC_133999.1 coordinate 2,113,870, forward strand.
TATTTTTTTCTCACAGTTCACTTGCATATAATGCTTAAAGGAATGAAATTAGTGAAGTGGGATTTGGCCCGTTCCATCTCCTGCTTTTCATTCCTTCCCCCATCTCTGAGGCAATGGTAAAAAAAGTGAGGATCTGCCCATCTGAGCCACAAAAGGAGATCAGCTCCCTGGGGTGGAAAGGACAAAACCCAGATTTGTTTTTGTTCATCTTACGCTACCGCTGCTCTGTTCGCTTCCCCCGGGTTCCGACACTGGAAGACTGAGCACAGCGCTAATTCCACAAAACTTGTCTGATCTACCCTGTGGTCTCATCCACATGTTGTCAGGCCCCTCTGAGTCTTTTTTTGAGGCCTACAGAGTACTTTTAACCACATGCAGCTCTTCGTGGAACAAGCTGCAAATGCAGAGCAGTGTTTGAGAATCAGCCCCCTGAGATGACGCGCTGCGTGTACCTCATTCTCCTTAGGAAGGTCTCTGGGGCTGTAGGCTCTCAGGGGCTGGGGTAAGCTACATGCCTTGACAGATGAGTGCAAAGCACCATGCAGATTTATAGCACTGCACGCACGATTTTAAGTCCCTGTGAAAAATAATTGATAGCAGCACTGACACACAGTGACCCGGCTGCCACCACTTCCCTGGGGAATGCAATGCTGCCAACTCTCTGTGACCTTGGTGCTTGAGATCGTGTTGTGCCCTCGGGGAGGCATCCAGGTAACTTCCCTGGATCAGGCCCTCCATTAGCAGGACTTCCAGATCGCATCCATGAGAACCAATTATTGCCTGAAATATCAGTAAAGGGCAGCCTGGTGACAGCAGTGGGTGACCACATGAACTAACAAGCAGATGTATCTTGAGAGAGTTCTCTCATAGGAAGGGGAGGGAGGAAGGAGCAAGCAATGTTGCTACTTCCACAACATTACTTTAGGGGAAAAAAGAAAGCAAATGAAGTGGAATAAAAGCTGCAAAATAGAACACCCCTGACAGTTTGCTACTGAATGTAGTTTTCCATTTAGAACCAAGAGGGTGGTTCGTAATGGGAGCAGAATGAGGGGCACACAAGTGTAGGTGCCATCCCAGGGAGATTTCAAAGAATATCTTGAACTGAAGAATTTGTGTGATTAGCTGGAATTACACAAAGATGCACAAACAACCTTGGCAAAATGGCATGAGCAAAAAGAAAAAAAAAATCCAGTGCTTCACAGTGTCTGATGCTATTTTGTCTTTTGATGTTTGTTTTCTTCACAGTGCCAGCAATTTCTGTCATCTCTGGTGCGTGTTGCCAAGTCTATTATTCGGGATGATTCCTGCTTTAAATATTTTTAGCAGCAGCGGATCTTTAATCATGGGGAAATTGTTTTCAGGAATGATTATTTTATGTGCATCCAAAAGCGTTTGTGATCATCTTGTAGCCAAGGGACAAAGTAGGAAGGATGGGGCAAACTCAAAGGCCATTAAGGAGAAGGATGTTTCATTTGGATGAAACAACTGATCTCTGCCCTCTGCTGAATCTGTAGGGTGCTTTTGACTGGTAATGATAAATTCAGTCTGTGACCAGAGAAAGCAGTCCACCCTCTGATATCCATAATGCTGGAAATTAAGTATTTATCTGCAGCATGTTTGTAATGAGCTAAGTAAATCATAACTATAGAAAAGACTTATTCATGTGTGAGTATATCCATTGTTCTTTTTAAAAGAAGCAATGATTTTTGATGTTTGAGAGTTAGATACCCAGCTGGTGTACATCTATATGGTTGCACTCATTTCACTAAAACTGGAGAGCAGCAAAGTAAAGTCAAGCTTGGTTTTTATTATTTTATTCCTAAGATCCTGGAATAAAATAGTCTGATTTTGAAAAGTCCTATTAAGAATTTAAGAACTGTGGCTTCGGAGCTAAGTGAGACATTAACCTTTAATTTGTTCCCCCTATGAGGTAAATCTCACCCAGGATACACTGGTATTTGAGTACAAAGCTTCCATGAATTTTACTGTTGTGTTTCTCTGTGTGTGTGCTAAATACCTTTAACAATGTTTCCTCAGTATCAGAGGCTTGGAGGTTCAGATAAGCACAGAAAATCTGAGATTATTATCTCAATTTTGGTATGTAAAATTAACAACAGCACAGCTTTTCTAACAGCCTATCTGCATGACTCCTATTGATTATTGTTTGTATTAAGGAAGCACCTCTAGTTGTCCACTGAAATTAAAGGCAGGCATTTTTCATACTTGTGCTTTAAATCCGTAGCTGGGGCTTGTAAACTCAGAAATGTGCACACAACATCCATTCACAGGGATTTCCATGCTACCGGTGAAACAACAAAGACATTAAGACCTTGTTTATACAGGTAGACAGAGAAAAACTAATCCAAACTAACTTTCAAAGTAGATTAATTACGTGACCTTAATGTGGTGTGGAGAACCTCAGTCAAAACTGAAGGAAACGTAATTCATTTGGTGTGTCTGTAGGATTGGAAAAGACTGAGCTTCACAGCTTCCCGAGCCACCACCTGTCAGCTGCATTGCAGCAACTGACTCTGCACAAACTCTTACCCTGCCCCAACTGTAAAGCTAAATCCCAGTCAAGCTCCTGTTTTTCTCTGCAGTTAGGATGGGCTGAGAGCGTGCACACAGGCAGTTCCTGTCTGCTATGAAGTTATTAAGTCGTGGCAACATTATTGCTCTCGACAATACCCATTCTCTCTAGACGAAATTAAAGTTGCTTCAGTTACAAATGCGTGTGTCCCCATGAGGCTAAATGTGTTTTAACTAAATCATTCTAAATTCACATCATTAGTTAATTAGGATCAACTTTCCCAAGTATCTCAGTATTGTGTAGGAAAACTGGGACAGAACAGGGAGACACATTAACCAGCTCATTTATTAACCAAGACTGGCTTTTCTGTCATTGCAATTAGATGCTTTAACATGGTATGTTTTAGTATTTTGCTGTTGGTCCTCCTCGGAGCCTACTGATAAGAACAGAATATAAAATGAGAAAATAAGGAAGAAAACCCTGTAGACTATTTGGGCCTTTCCACACAAAGCTGTGGTTCGAGGTCCTGTATAGACAAATAGCTGGTTCTTCTTTTAGCCTGGGGTATATGGTCCTCCTCTGGATTCTGGTGCCTGCTGTCTAGTCTGTGTCTTTGAGCAGAGTTGTATTTATGACTTTCCCAGAGCTGTCACCCCTGCAGAGCACTGCCTCGCAGCCCCAAGCTATTTGACACTGGGATGCTGCCAGTCCTGTTGTGTTATGCAGTGTATGTGTGTGGAGCTCTCAGTAATGGCAATTTAGGCCACGTGTGATCAGAGTGCTTTGGCAATCCAGGGAGCAGTCTCAGAGCTGCCCCTCTCTAACGGGAGCTAATCCTTCCCAGCTAGAACGCTGTCTGCTTGGAGCTGGTGGTTTTACCTCGATGGCAAATTACAGCAACTGACAGGACCACATTAGTTACAGTAAATTAGCTTTGGTAACACTCATAGAGAAACAAGCATGCAAACAGTCTCTAAAGGAGTTTAGCTTCTGCTTGCTGACTAAATCAAGATGGGATGGTGTGTGGATTCCCATCCTTCCATACGGTAACGAAGAGCTTTGTTTTAACTCAGGGCAGCAGCCTGCGCCACAGAGCTCAGGCTGATCCAGTAAGAGGCATTACTCAGAATGGAAATTTATGGTGCAATCAATTTGGTAATTTTTGAAGAAAAGGAATGGAAAACCAGAAGAGTGATTCCTTGTCTCTTTTGCAGAAATATGTAGGAGTTGGTTCATTCTGAGTTATACAATGTGTGCCAGTCAAAAGGAGTGTGTGGAACAGGCTAAGATGAGGCATATTGTATTTCTGTTACTGGTATTGTTGTTGCAGCCTGGCATTCATTAACCAATTCCTCAATGGCATAGACATATCTGCCTCAGGAAATTAATAAGAGTGTGATTGAGACCATCTTCTGGGTAATGTGGGTTCCAGTCGACTCTGTCAAAATTAAAATTATCAGCAAGAGTTTAACCTTAATAAATCTTATATCCTGGGTGGTTCCAAACGTATGTTTATGCCTTGCTTAGAAATAAGTTAACATTTACAGAAATTGATTCAGTTGATACAAGCATTTGGGGGCAAGGTCTGTCATTTTCCTCTGTCTTTGTAGGATAGTTTTCTTGTTCCGCCTGTAGGCACTGCTATAATAAACGCAATGGCATAAGGTACATGCAGAGCTGGAGTACAGGGGCTGCCTCAGGTCAGCACTCAGGTGCAACAGAAGAGCTAGGAAGGAAAAAAATCCTCCTTGCTTGAATAATAGTCTGATACATATGTGTTAGCCCCGCAGAGAAATCAGTGTGTAAAATATTGGTACTACTGGGCCAAAACAAGTCTATTTCAAGCTGATGCTAAATGCAAAACATAATCATGTGCTTAAAATCTGAGGTGCTGTATACATGTGTCAAAAGAGATGTCTCTAATGAAATTGGCCCCAGGAGCATAATTCAGTACTCATTAGCCTCCTTGCTTTCATGATTATACCAATCCAGAGAAGGCAATGAGGAGATGGCTGAGGTAATCCTGCAAGTGATCTTAAAAAAAAAAAAAAAAGTTTGTTTTGGAATTTTATAATTTTGCAATTTTGGGCTGAAAAGAAACCTGGCTATTAAATAAAATAATCCCAAAGCAAACCTGAAGCAAATCAAAACATTTTCTCAGGTTTTGCATCCTTTTTCCTTTTCTTAATGTAGCAGTTTCTCTGTGTCCGTGTAAATGCAAACAAATGAGAACGAGAAGGGCCCCAAGAAGGGACTATGTTGTTGGCAAATGAGCTAATACAATGCAGTCCATGACTTGGCTGATGCCTTGGGTCTCCAGTAACAGAGCCCGTTAAGACTGGTAATTACACAGTCCAATCAAGAGGTAAAGGACTGATCTGGCTGCTTTACCAGGTGGGGCTCTATGAAAGATTTTGTGGCCACCAGCCAGTCATGGAAACTCAGATACCTCGCAGCAGTTCAGCAGGAAGAATTCCTGGGTCTGCCAGCTCACACTGCAAAGTTTGTGACGTGGCAAAGGGCCCATCATGGGAGAGACCTGGAGCTGGAAGAAGAGGTCCTGCAAGCCTGTTGTGGAATCCAGTTTCCTTCATTATGCTGCTGTTGTAAATCAGGGCTTTCACAGAAACCTGAGGCAGTCTGCTTCTGTGGGAGGGCCACAAACTATTTGCTTTTCGTTCTTTTTTTGTGTAAATCACTTTAGGCTTCTAGTTAGGAAACAGACCTGTAAGACTTACAACAACCAATCTCCTACCACCAAGAGCAGATAGCTATGTAAAATTTACTGAGCAAATACTTCTAGGATTGCAAGCTTTTAAGGATAGGCAGGAGATATTCAGAGTCTCCGAAGGGATTTATAATGTTGCCAGTATTTGTAATTCTATCAGTACAAGCCTCTCAATATTTACTGTTTGTTCTTAAGGCTGCATGTGTTGCAGAGATGTGATTACATGTGAATCTCGGCGTTATGCACTTGTTTTTTTATGAAAAGTAATGTTTCTAACCCTTGTAGATTTAGAGGAAAAATGGGAGATGTGCCTTACCTATACCCTGGGGCAAATACGAAGAAATCTAAGCTTGAATTTTAACGATATTCCATAAATTTAATCAGACTTTTGTAATTGGAGCTATGCCTGTGACACATGATGGGCTTAGTTGAGCTGTATGCTGCCTCTGTATCTCAGTTTCCCTGTCTTTATCATGCCTGAGGCAGATTGTTGTCTTGATAGTATGGTGACCACTCCAGAGGAAAAGTTTTATGTTTGTTATTCAAAGTCACTCAGATGTAAATTCCTAATTCCTAATGCTTTATGTACATAAATCTGTAGACCAGCGGAATATGGTTCAGAATCTCCAGGACTCACTGTTTACCTCTGAGCTGCAATGGGACAGGGATGCAGCAGGGCAGTTTCAGCCCTTTCCTCTCCTGCCAGAGCCAGAACTGCCTGTGTATGGAAGCTTTTTCAGAGATGTGCTCCCTCAGTTCATATTTCTGCTGCCTTGCAGACAGAGCAAGTCCACCTCCTGGCTGCTACTACCCAGCCTAGTAGTGCACTAAGCCACAGATCTTCTTTTACCCTCTGGCAGTCTAATATCTTCTCTAATGTAATTAAAATTATAATTATTCCCTGTCTAGAACATTTCTCTTACTTATAGTCTGTGGAAGTATTAAAGTTGATTAAACACATATGCTGCTGGTAGATAGCTCCTCCAATCACATATGGAGTGATAAAGGGTTAGCTAAGGGAGGACAAAATATAATGCAATATTCTGCTTCATGCAAAAGAAAGGGCAACTGATAAAAGCCAAGTGTCTGACAGTGGGAAGGTCTGCATTCAGCAAAAAGACCTCTGCTTAAGGTAGGGCTAAGGCAGTAGGGAGAACAGGCCTACAGAAGTTTTCTTTGGGAGAGCTGGGAGAATATTTCTTACCTCTTTGCCTGATAGAGGCCAAATATCTGCACTGCCAAAACTGATCATTCAGCCAGCAGACAATCTAATACTCTGCCCTCACCAGGCATCCGTGCGATTCCTTTGCTTGGTTTCAGTGTGTGCGGTGCACATGCTCAGTTCTGAGTGAAGTGCAAATGCAGAGAGATGGCGTACGGAGGCATATGCCAGATAGATCTGGTCTGTCCATCTGTCTATGTATCCATATGTCTAGCCATCCATTTATTCTTATCTTTATTTGCTGTTGTCTTACATATGTCTTTTCTCAATCCTGATAGAACAAACGGAATCAGAGGGGCAATATTATGAACAATTATTTCATGGTGTGTTTTCCTGCACACTGAAATTAAGCAAGGTCTGAGGCATATATATAAAGGCCACTCTACCTGACAAAGCTTAAACTGAGAGCAGTTTGGTGTTGGCACAAGGGGCCCTGCTGCTGTGAGGTTTTTCCCCCTCGGGAGTGGCTGTGTGGGTGCTGGTATTGGAGCGCTGCACCCATCTCAGGTACTGCACTGTCCCAAGCACCCACGTACTATGAATAAGCAACAGTGGAAACCTGTGGCAGTTTTGGGCCTGAAGAACACCATGGAGGAAGATTTACTGGCTTTTGTGGATAAAAAAAATTCAGTATCCAAGGCTTTCAAAGAATTTTATTTAAATAGTATGAAAACTAGTACAAAGCAAAGCTATTTGCTCATTCCCTGATCTCCTAGACTAGACACAAACTGCTGGAGGTGGCCATCTTCCTCACCACAAACAAGCGTATCTTTATGTATCTTAAAAGCATTAGTAAGACTGCGAGGCAAAAGGGACAGAAATAGCACTTGCTTTCACAGTGTAATTGCCTATATTCCATCTGGGGAAGAAGTGTGTGTTTTCTAATTTGCAGAAGTCACAATCTAAAATGCTTTAAAATGTACTTCCCCCCCCCCCCATTTTCCTCCCATGGAAAAAGTGCTGAGGTAGATTTTTTTCTTTCCCCATAAACAGGATGCATTTTATCACTGTGGTAGGTACACTGCAAACCTTTACAAAGAAAAGAGAGTGGAAGTCAGAGTGAGAGAGAGAATGACAAAAGCTTCACGGATTGAATTTGTTCCCCTGTACACTGGAGGGAAAGAATAGGAACGTGTTGGTATGGAATGAGGTCTTTGATCATATGAAAAAGTGGAGGAAGCTGCAGAGGTAGGGGCAATTTTTGAATAACTAATAACTAACAAAAAATTGTTTGGTGCATGCTCTTTGCTCAGAATTTATTCCTTTCTAATCACTACCTCTGACTACTTGCTTTTCTGCTGCTGTCAGCGAAGTTTTATGGAAGAGTCAGGTTCCTTTTCCTGCTTCTTCAGTGACAAGGCTGCATTACTTGGGCTGTGTATTTTGTAAGACTGAAGCTGCTGAAGGCATGGGTTTACATTCGCCCACCTTCCTGACCCACGCATTTTCTGCCCACGTAGCCTTCTGTTAACCTGGCTGTACCTCGGGACCGTTGATTTTTTAATATACGCCTGTGTGGTAGCCTAGTACAAGGGTTAGGTCCAGATCTATAGCTGTGGCTGTAAATAACAGAAATACCTAGCTCTTACTGCCAGGAAATAGCCTACCATGAGGATTCCCTTCTGCAAGACTTACTTTCCCTTTCCAGAAGAAGCCATGGAGGATTTTTCCCCTAAGCAAGGCCGTAGCTATCCATGAGAAACAAAAATGTAAGGAGCCAGCCTGTAATTTGTTTGTACATCCAAGCTCTCCAAGCCTGAGTGGTATTTTAGATGAGATCACACCTTTGAACCAGTTCTGCCTGCTCCTGCCCTCTCCCATGCTTTGCCCATCAGTGGCTACAAATTAATGTCCCCCACTCTCTGAGAAAGGCCCTTGCAGGGCGTGTGATATGGTGTTCTGATTCAGCCTTTGGATAAATTGAAAGCTCCTCATGCCCATCTATCTTGCTCTGGTGCACGAACAGATGATGAGTAGACCCTATTGTAGTTCATCCTCTGCCCATCCATCACCCACCGTGCCACTGGCTGTCCCCTTGATGAAGGCAGCAGAGACAGGTGAGAGCTAGACAGACAAATGGACAGAGTCTGACAAAGGGGTACGCTCTGGGTTTCACTGCTCTTGGCACCATATGAATAAGGGATACGTGGAGCTAATTGAACTACTTCCCCTTGATGGAAACTGTTCCAGTTGGGGATTTTTTCTATATTTTTTTCTCTTAGGGATTTGCAGATAACACAGTTAATTTGGGAACAGCATCTGCACAGACACACACAGATCAGGAATCATTAACTAAAAGGTATTGGTGGGAGCAGCTAATTCCATAGAACACTACTTCTGTGATATAACCTGCTGCAAGGTGGCACACAGAGAGAAAGGATGATGTCCCTGTATGAGTAGGAGAACCTTTTAGCTTCATACCACACTATTTATAAGGAACCTAACACAAAGGTGATTGATATCTGGGCAAGACTTGCAGTGGCCTTTGGATCAAGCTTATATTCAGAGAGTAAGACATCTGCAGCATTAATTGTACTTGGGACTTTTATGGCAAGTAGAACTTAAAGCAGTTTGCAGGAGCAGGCACTCTCTAGTACGCAATCCCTCGTGCTGTGCTGGTATGTCACCCTGTGCATGTCAGTCATGCAATGGAGATAATAAAAAATATCTCTCTGGCAACCTTCTTATTTATGATCTTAGATTAACACTGCCTACGAGGAGGAACTCTACCCTTATATTTGACTGTTGTCAGAGAAACAGTGACAGAGCACTGGTTTCCTGACAGCCTTATCTCTCCCAGAGAAACCACTATGGAGTTTCTTCTAACCCAGAGAAGATTTGCTCCTGTGCCAAGAGAACGTATAAGAGGACGTGTAAGGGCACCATCTGGAGCCCCCTGCTACAGTGGTATTAGCAAAGACATCCAACTGAAATGAACTGCAATGAAAGTGCTATTTGTTTGTAGAAAGGAAAATGGAAATTCGTGATCCTGTGGGAGAGGGAGGTGATACCAGCATATTCTTGCCCCAGATGCCAGTTTCAGCATGCAGCGATGCAAGCTGAGAGTAGAAGTTCCCAAGCAGTTACACTGATTGAGAAAGTTGCAGTAGGAAAGCCATCCTGCAGTGCCTGGCTTCCTCTTCTCTGCGGTTACTTCAGGTCCGCTCATGCTCAGGGTTCCCTGCTAAAGACTACTGCTGCCCTCATCATTCCATATTGATATACTAGAGAATCTCCACCCTCATTTAACATGACAGAAAATATTACACTGTTGTAAGTACTGTTGATGCAGTAAGTTGTGTCTATAAGCTCACCTGTCACCTTCAAAGGGGTGGGAAAGGATGGAGATACAGGCTCTGAAGTCTCTTTTCTCAGTGGGTTTTTGAACAAGGCAGAAGAAAATTCTACTGGTTTTTTTTGTTTGTTTGTTTTCTCTTTTAAAGCAAACTGATTTGGTTATAGCAAACAAAAGAGTGTGTGCTTAGCTTGTATACCCATTTCTTGGAAATACCGTGGAATGAAAAACCCTCGTCTCAACCTCACCCAGGGTTTTCGTGCCTCTCCACAGAACCTAAAGAGAAATTATGCCAGCTGTACACAGGACTGCCTTTTATTTATCTTCTTGTGGTTATTACCAAGAGGATACAGTAACTAGCATGGATGCTCAGGGATTTGAGAGAACAGCCGGGTAAGAAGGCAGAAGGCATCACTGGGGTGCACATACACCTCAGCTGCGGAATACCAGTGCTCTGCTTCCAAACAAACTCTGCCCGTTGCCATGGGCAGCTTGCTCTACGGCATGGATGTGTGGTCAAGGCATAACATGAGAGCAGTAAAAATCTGTTGCAGCCTGCTGAGCCACCTGCAGATTGCAAAGCGTGCCTGATTATATATAAAACCAGGCCTGATGAGAAGCTGCTGCATTCAGGTTGTACTGGGTCCATTAGGGACAGGTAGCTGACTCCCCGGGTGGAACCAAATACCCGATTAGCTCTGGCATGGTGTTTGGCAGAGCCCTGGGAAACAAGAGAGACAAAGAGAGGGATCCATAATCAATAATTAATCGCCTTACTCAGTGTTTTACTGAGATATGATTACACTGTTCCAAAACTGCTTTTTCTTTTTCTCTTCTTGTTCAAGCTTTTTCAAGCTGTCTCCATCAAATCCCTTTTTTAGTGAGCATCGCGGCGATGACTCTGTTTTCAGTCCTGACTGGGTACCAATGCTATAATAAACACAAATATCTTCCAAGCTCTGATCCCATCCAGTATGAAAGCCACATGAACACTAATTGTCTCCCTGTGTACTACTTCTGGATGCTGTACACAGGCTGTGATGAACTTACCAGCTTGTTTGGCACCATCCAGACGAAGCAAGTGTACTGCCAGTTATGCCTCCGTGCGTCCTTTGCCAGCAGATAATGAGACCTGCACAAGGTGTCCCTGGCAAATGATATGATACTCACCTGATTTAGCAGCAGATACAGGTTATGTTCTTTGCAAGATTCATGAACTTTTCAACCTGTACAGATTCTTATATGAGGATAAAATCTGAACATCTCACTAGCATGAATGCTTTATTCTACCAGTGCTGCCACTAGCTAAACAAGGATTATTCCATTTTATAGGAAAAACTGAATCACAGATGGATCAAATGACTTCTCATGGCATCAGGAAATGCATGTAGTTCTGATGCCTATCGACTATTTTGATTAACCTCTCTGAATCTGGCTACACGTGGTTATTGGTGAGCTTTTAGGGCCTTTGCCTCAAAATCAAGAGAAGCTGGCAATTTTTCAGTGTTTCAGGGTAAAATCAGATGCCATTTGTCATTGGGTCCTTTTGTTTAGTCACACAATAGGACTTTTTCAGCATTTAAGGACAGTAAATTCCTTTCACATAATGTCCCACGAGCACAGATAGAAAGAGGCAAATCTCCCCTTGCCTTGAAGTGAATCTCTGCCTACCCGTCTTGCAGCACCAGGGTATTTGAAGAGAGCTAGAAGCTTGTTAAAATCAATGGGAACCAAGCACAGACAGGGCAGGGAAGGCTGCAGTGATTTTAATACCATGTTATGAAGGAAAGAGAAAGGTGCCTTTCAGCTGAAGGGAGAATGGGAAAAGACAGCTCTTTCCTTCCCTAAACGAACCCATCTGCAACACTTCCAATTTGAATCCAAATAATATCTGAGGTTTGGGATTCAGCAGCAAACTAGCTTTGAGTCCTTAATCCCAGCGCCTGATGTTTGGGGGTGTTGGGATTTGGAGCTAATTAATTCAGCCACCTGTAATTTTTGCTCAGATGTGCTGTCTGCCTTTTCCTTAGATATATCATATGGTTTGGAAGGCTGCAGACAATGCTGGCCTGAATCCTAATCCCCCTGTACTGCTTTATTTTTTAATTTTCCCTTCTTTTTTTTCACGCTTTTTCTTGTTTCTTCTTCTTTTCTTCCATCTTTCTCCTGTTGCTGTCTCCCTCTTCTGGGTCCTTACTCAAAAAAAAGCCCAACCAAAAAAAAAAAATCTGACATTCAATCGGTGATTCAGCTCTGCACGAATGGAACGGTCTCGTTCCCTTCAGGGCTGTCTGCAGAATGACGCTCCCAGTGCCTGTCCCAGTCTCCCTGGCTGGTTTCATCTAAGCACAAAAGATTCAGTGCTGAGTGTTCCTGTTGGGAACAAGGCTTCAGGTGATAAATATTGCAAGATCTAGAAAGCCCAGGAGCCCTGTCCTGATTTCTTTCCCTTGGCAGTGAAAGGATGGAAGAAGAATGAAAAGATAATTAGTTTGGAGTTTTCAGAAATGAAATGGAAAAGGTTAGTTCATTCCCTTCTAACACCAAGTGAAAGCTTGGGCTTAAACTATGCCGGCTGCAAGGTTCTGCAGCCTGTGAAAGTGTCTGCTTGCTTGTTCGCAAAACACCCTCTGTTTTTTGTTCCTGTAAAAATAATGCCTTGCAATAACGAAAGCTGGAGTCAGTCTTCCCACATCTGTAGAGCCTGGAGCTGTTATTTTTTATGACAACTTTTCATATTACATTAGTGCCAAGTGAGCCTGGGAGCCTGATTCTACTGGGTGCTGCAGACAGGCGGCGGGAGGCAGCTGCAGCCCCAGCAGCTCGCAGCCCGCGGCCTCCGTCCAGAAACCAGCTCCCCGCAGCAGCTCTGGGCGTTCATGCAGAGGCTTAATGGCTTCAGCGGGGGTGCCATACTGAAGAGGGGTGTCTCTTCAGATCTTAGGCGGGCCCGAAGGCTAATGAGTACATGAAAAAATGAAGAGGGATGGAAGATGTCAGAGCAAAGGAACAAGATAGTGTTGTTGCATTGGTTACCTTTACATCCAGCTTTTAGGTGCCTAATAGAGATGCACTAAATCAGTGAACAGTACAAGGCTCATCTCATCCTCTGCCCAGCCAGTGACTTTCTGAGCTAGTCCAGTCGAATTTCCAAATCCACACCAGCTTTACCTTGGTTTTGCAAGGGAAAATGATCAAGCTTTGCAGGATTTCCTAGTTCAGTCCCTGTTTTCCCAGGCTGTTAAGGGTGGCTGGTAATAAAACTTCCCCTAAACCACCTTTGTCATTTCATTTTACATAAATTGGTGGCAAACTTGAGAAAATCCTACAGCTGCAAGCCCTTCATATGGTTTGGAAGTCTCTCTTGAAAATATGTCCTATTGCTCTTGCTTGATATTAGGTGTGCCTGGTAGATTCAGGTGTATGAAAACCCTTCTTTGTCTCCTGCTACCTTAGCAAGCATCAGCTCATATTCTTGTCTCATGCAACCAGGCAGCAGGGCTGTGAGTTCTGGTGCTGGCAGCTGTTCATTAATATTGTCATCCATGCTTGGATTTGTCTTGAGGACTCGGGTGAAGCACTTTGATACTGGTATAGTCAGACTGCTAATGCATGCTACCACAGTTCCTCTTGCAGAAATCTTTCTTTTGAAGGTACAAAGAGGCCACCCAAGTTATTTTGATTGAAGGTCAGGGGACATCTGCAGTGGTAGCAACAAATAGGCCAGAAGGACCCTGGAGTCATGGGCCATTGCTGTTTGAATGAGATAAAGTTATAGCTATTTAACATTCCTGGGTGTGAAATTAGAGCGATCACATAATCTCCTTAGTCTCTGTCTACAGGTCCAGCATGGGAATATGAATCTTAATTGGTATTTTCTTATCAATACACTCAAATTGAGGGATTAAGGATAAGACTCTTAATACAACCTGAATTTTTTGAAGATGCTTCTGATTTTAGTGTGATCAAAGAAGCATCACTAGTGCGGGGAGAGCCTGGGGAGAAGGAGTGTAGGAACATGAACGCCAGTTCTTAAGGTACACATATTCTGTACACCCAATCCCACCCGTGCTGCTCTTCACCTGCACACCTAAGGTACAGTCTGGGCAAAATCTCCCAAAGAATCAGAAACACAGACAGGTAGGAAATGCAAATGCATTGTTGCTTGGTCTCTAGGTATTTTTTTAGGCGTTTTATTGGTATGACAGTGCTTTAAACAATATGCCATAAAAAAGATCTGTGACCATGTGAATAAATACACAAAGGACTCCTGTTGATTGCTCTATTTTTATTTGCTATTTAAAGTTAAGGGCATGGTTAAAAACTTAGCTGAACGGTGATGATGAGATGAATTCCCTTAATGCATACCAAAAGATGCATTACAACCACACACTGCATCTCGTCTGTCTTCTCCTAAATACAGTGTCATGAGCTACCGTGTTAATGCAAAACTCTTGCCGTCCTAACAAATGAAGAGTGGCAGGTATAATACACCATCGACCAGGTCCCAGAGCACCAGCTGCTGGCTTTGTCAGGGTGACCTGGAGCAACAACAGGATGTGTGAATTGGTGTATTTTCCTCCGATTAAGAGCAAACTCAGGGCTCTCTGAAGTACATTAGTGTGCAGGAATGCCCTCTGTGCGAGACTGCCTGCCAGCACACATCCGTGTCCATCTTCATTTACAGTGAAAGGCAGAGGTTTATACCTTCTGTGGTAGTAAATGGGCAAACACGACTGCAATAACCAAATCTGCAATTCTCTTCTGTTGTGGGAGCTCTTCCTATTTGTTCCCTCCCTGTCAGCTCCAAGTTGCATTTCTCTCTTCATTATGTCAGCTATAACTATATGTCTTAACCCTCCTTCCCTGCTCCCCCTTGTTCCCTAGAGCTTTTCCTGTGAAGTTCTTGTATTTCATTCTTTCTTAACTGCAGTTATGTCCTCTGCCTGACCATCAACCTTAGAAGTTGAATGGATACAAGGAAATACTGCTATATAGGGGGACATTTCCATCACCTTACTCTCTAAAATGGCTGGGTTCAAAGCACGTCTCCATAGACTGCTCTCATAGTCGTGAGACAAATTCCTCTCATGAGCAATTCAGAGCCAGATGTAGCTTAGGAGCAGAGGCAGCTTGGAGTGAGGAGGAGCCGACCGTATCAGTTTAATAATCATCCCTTTGTGAATGAGAACTTCTGTGCAGACAACCCTGAGTGCAGAGATGATGAGGCAATTGTATCGTAGCCGATATACACACTGGGCTGTGTCTTCTCTTTAAAACATTCAGTGCTGAAGGCAGGTAGAGACTGACCGGGCCGCAGTCCGGACAGTGGCCTAATCCAGCCTGCGAATTGCAGTGGGTCCTGCATCAGCGTATGTCAGGCCTGATTTTCCTCTCAGATCACTGTATATCAAGTATTTACAATTGTGTATTCCCACCTTGTAACCAGCAAAAGAGTTTTACTTTCTTAGCTTCAGTGGCTGAAAGGTTAGAAAGTGAAGAAGATACTTTATTCCTGGAACTTGGAGCATTTACCATTTTCCTCATACAGATGGACGTGGGCACTCATGCAGGGGCATGACTGTATATATTAAGGATATCATATATGAAGTCAGTGATAAACTGGAAAAAACTCTCCTAAGTCTCAAGACCAAACAGTATTAGAGAGACCAGAGAAAACACCTTGCAGACAACTACAAACACTTCCTTTCCAGGGAGCTGGAATCCTGTCAAACTCAAACAGCCACCAGGACTGTTCTTGGCACCACAGTGTCAAGGCTCCTGAAATTGCCCTGCTGCTTAATCCTTCATGCCTAGCATAACATGATGCTTAACTAAATGTACCATTTCCTCATTCAAGAAACGTTTCAGGAGTAAATGGAACCCTTGGCCTCAATGAACAGGCCATTTTGTGTGTAGTTATTAGAGTCAGTTTGTGAAATGAGCTTGCTGTGCTGCGGAGATGGTCGTTCTAATACAGCCGTCAAAGACAGAAACTGCTGGGATCGCAGAGGGCGAAGGGGAGGCTGCCCTGGGCCTCCCTGCGCTAACAAGGCGCAGCCTGGAAGACCTCCAGCCCCGGGATGCAACACAGCATCCCAGTCCAGCCCCAGTCGCTCGGGTCGGAGCATGACAAAGCAGGACTTTGTTACTAATGAGAGCAGTAAGAGGCCATGTTATAGCGCTGTGCAGGGTTGCGTGAGCCCACCCAGGCTGTGCTGTTAATTAACATTTGCTTTAAATTAACTTTTCTTCTCTGTGTGGGATAGCATCAAACTGCTGAACTTCGGAGCCTGATGGTACCTGGCTCCTTAGTGCGAGATACCTGTGTTTAGAGCAGCGCCAGCATAGGAAAAGCGTGCAGTTGGTGAAACCTAAACCTGTGTGGGCAAACAACACAAATCTCTGCGTGGTGCAGAGCTGTCAGGTTGTGCCTACAGCCGTAAGCGTGCTTTGGCCACGCTCGGGGCCAGCTGGGTGTGAGCCAGGCCTGAAGTGGAAGCTGTACAGAGGTATTAGTGCAGTGCCAGCACCCGGCTAGTAAACTCTCCTGAGGGGCTGGGCATATTACCCTGAGCTCAGCATTGCTCTAAAACTGGTCCACCTCTTTTGGACTGGAGCTGGCTCACACCTGCTGGTAGCTGACCCTGTAGATACTCCTTTAAATCCATCATTTGCATGCTAGTTCTCTGCATAATGATGAATCTCACCCAGTATAATTACTGTCCAACTCCAGTCCCTAAGGTCAGAAGCTGGTTCCAAGGAGTTAAAAGTGTATCCAGGAAACTTTGGGTGATCTGGTATGCACAGGCGCGGCACTATCTGGAATAGTTCAGTTCAGGAGGCTGCACTTAATTAGAACTGCAAAATGGAACAATTAGCTGAGGCTGAAAATTTCCTGCAGTCTCAGCTGAGTGTAACGAGTGTTTTCTAATCTATTTATCTTATTGTTAATCTGTAGCTATCAATTAAAATAATTCTCCAAACTTTGATGGGTCCATTTGGAAACTACTCAGATAACAATAGAATAATTTAACTTTTCTTTTGTGAAGCTTAATTTGCCTTCACTTTCTTTTCAGTGCTTGCCATTATTAAAGGGAGTTGATGTTCTGATCTCAGACCTGGCATGTTCCAGAGGATGCAGTCGGGGTGCCAGCGCTGACTGGGCTGGCAGAAAGAGCAGAAGTATAATTTATGGCAGTTTTCAGGTGCTGTAGTAACTCCCAGTCGTGCTGATAGTTGTAGTCAGTTGAGGAAAAACATGCAGCAGAGTCCTTGGGCCAGGAAAAAGCAGTTGAGGTATGGAGCCTTTGAAGTCTGAAAATTGATTTTCTTCAAAAGGAAAAAAGCTTCCTATCAGCTACAGTCATGGGCAGTGGTGGCTTTTTCCTGTAGTCACAGTTCAAATCCAGACTAAGAGTTAAAGAATAAATAGTGTGTAATGCTTAGTCAGTCACAAGGCATTACTTTAGGTCCATTTTCTGCTAGTCAGGCTCAGGGCATCTAATTGAATTGGCACTGGTGAGAAACTCTATTGCCAGTTCAGGGTGTCACAGACTTCTGCTGATGCAAGGAAGGAATGATGCAGAAATTTCGTAGGAGCCCCACAACTCCTGCCAAGGTGTCAGCATGTCCCAGGCCGCCTTGCAGGAGGCTCGCTGGGTTGGGGAGCCTTTGAGTCACGCCATTCTATCCTGCATCACTCTGCTGGCGTTGTAAAAGGCTGGTGGCTCTGGTGCTTGTGCATTTTTTTTAATCCAATGTAGATGCTGTTCTTTCAGGCCGTTTCACACAAGTTGCTGGGCAGGCAGAAATAAGCTGTATTGTCTGCTGGCCTCAGGCAGCGCTCAGAGCTGTAGTGCAGGGACAACAGCTCTGCCTCCCTGCCCCCTCTCAGTGGAGCCCTCCAGTTCCACCTTAGCATTTGATTCAATAATCATGAATATACTGTGGGAAGAGCTGACCTTTGCAGTGACCCTTCCCACACAAAGCTCATGTTCTAGCTGAGAGCTGCATTTTTGTTTTTAGCATGAGTTTTAAGCACTCTAATTAAATCAGGGACCTGGTTTAATAATCCTAGTTGGCTCAGGCAGCTGAGACAATTCGTTCACAGTTGCTTTATTAATGCAGCAGTAATCTCCAGGTTCGGAGTTCACCTCTTTATTCATTCATCCAATTCTTTGGGAATGGGGAATGATTTTTTAAAGCAGCACGTGCTCTGTCTGGGAAGGCCCAGTGTGCAGAATTAAAGCACTTGCCCAAAGAGGGCAGAGAAGGATGGAGTAAGGAAACCGCACAGTTTTCCATCAGGCTTTTCACATGGTGCCATTTTGTATTTCCATAGCGCTCGGTATAGTTCAGGTCCTTTAAGTCTCGAATCTAAGCTCCTGGGCACCCACTACAGTTAATAAATCTATTGTCACCTCTCTGTGGTTTAGAGCAAGCCTAGCAAAACCCTGACCAGGTTTTGAACTGAAAAATCATACTGTTCTGTAAGTCCCAAGTATGTGGCTTTGACTATTGAGCTTCCTGTATGTGGCTTGGATTAGAATTTATTCTAGTACCCTCCCTGTAAAACTGATATATTCATCCGATGTCTGATGCTGTTTGCACTCACTAGGGTGTAAACCAGGAGCTGCTCAATTCAAATTGACAGCTACACCACATAAAAATTGGCATGAGCAAGAGGAGAATCAGTCCCCTGTGTATTTTCAAGGTGTAGAATGAAATGCCTTTCAAAATGCTGCATAATATACAACCTAGTGAGTATATGGGATGGTTTGATTTTTCTTGGTTCTCCAAAATATATAAGAGGATAGAGATACGAAAAGAAAAAATATGCATTGCTCGATACATGGAAACTATATCACAAAGTGGCTCTAAGGCAGATATATTTTCATAGATGACACCAGTTGCTTAGTAAAATATCCAACATCTCAACTGCTGTAAATCACCATTGCTGTGTTGACACAAGTGAAGCTGCATTGATTTACACCAACCAATGATCTGGCTTTTATTCATTATTATGGCCTCAAATTAATCCCTCTGGAGAAAAACAGAGAAGTTTGGGAAGTTGGGCTAGTTTGTTGTGCATGTGTATTCAGCCAAGACAACTTCCAGAAACTCAGATAAAGAAAAACATTCAAATGAAGCAAAGATGAGTAATTGACGATCACAACTGTGATTATAAGGTATAATTACAATTAGCTGCACAAGAGTGTTAATCATGAAAATAATTACATGTCAGCTGTTTCCAAAAGAAAAGAGAATGTAATTAAGTGGCCCAAATGGCTGACAAAAACATAGCACAAGAGTGACAGAGATGGTGTTGGCAGAGGGGGAACAGGAATGTGCTTAGAGGCAAAGTCCACTGGATATTTGCTATTGCCTCTCAAGCCTTTCCGCAGAAACGCAGGAGGTCAAGCTCTTTGCTCTAATAATGGGCTGTATAGGTTGATTGAGCCAATTTTACCATCACTAGAAAATGGGGAGAAAAGGAATCTCAGGGTTACAGCTACTGGATTTCTCATCTTTGTTAGGTTAGGGCTGTCTTTATATCTTTTGCAATGGGATTAAGATCAGACCAGTCCTCAAGCCACCTCTCCTCTACTAGACTCTACTACCAAATGAAGCTTCGTGTTTTGTTCCTCAAAATAAGGCTTGAGGCAGCCACCCAATTTTTAGAATGTATTTATACATCAAGTCTCTTACTTCTCATGGGGCTGTTTTAGCTGGCTGTACTGCTTTGGTCCTTCTCTTTTCTCTTAGACAGCTACTTCTTGTTCCAGCTGGTGTTGGGTGAATCAAATATTGCAGCCTCCAGAGCAGGTCATTGTGCCACAAGATATCTGTCAGAAAACCCAACCGTCCATTCCCTTACACACACATCGTGAATTATAAAAACCTCTCTTCAGGGAGTGAGGGTGTCAGGGTCCTGTAATTTATCTTGCATGAAATGAGCTTGTTTGAATGGACTGGAAAAGCCAAGCCATTAATTTAGAATAGCTTCTAGACTCTGCAGAGCTGAAATTCCATTCTACACATCCACTGCCGTAAAGTTATGGGATTTTAGTACCCTTTCCTTTTTTTTATTTTTTTTATTTTGTCCTGCTGCAGACTCAGTGCTGGTTGCTCTGGTTGCATGCTTCTGAATGCTTCTTCACCTCACCAGTTGTGTGTGAACAATTGAGTATGTTTGCTCAGTGTAAATCCTCTTCTTTAAACTCATTAAAGTGTGCCAAGCCTCCCCGAGAGCCATTTGACAAACTCCCCTGAGTAGCAAAGTAGTGTTTATTATGATTATTATTACTATTATTATTTTTCTCTCAGCTCCATCTGTAATGTAAACACCATTATGTTTTAATTATCTGTTTGAAAAGGAGATTTAAAAGCGAATCCCGCAGGAACCTGGCCAGCATGCACAATAGAAATCCCCTTGAGAGTCACTCCGGGAGGTGAAATCTGACATGGGAGGCATCAAAGATGTGCTGCAAGGAGCAGGGCTGGATGTCATGGCCATCCCGTACCCACAAAGTCTTTTGTCCCATAGAAGTGGGACTGAAAGCTGATGGGTCACCCCCTCCAAGAGGCTGTTTTTCCAGGTCTGTTCTCAGCTGTGTGTTAGGGGAAGGAAGGTGCTGGCAGAAGGATGTTTCTCTAGCTTTGGTAAAGGGATTGTCAGCCATTCAGCAGAGAAGGGACTCAGGAACTAAAGGAGCATCACCCTAAAGAGAAGGGAATGAAAATGCATTGGTTGCCATGGTGCCTCGTCTCAGACACGATGATAATAACAAGTGTGAGATCGCGCAGACAGCGTACCTCTGCAGACCCCATACAGATCACCAGCTGGAGGTCTGGTATTCTTGGCCAGCTTTTCAGATCCCTTTTTCTTCTCCTAAGCCAGCTCTGTCCTCTCCCCTGTTGTGCCCTACAAAGGGAACTGGGAGTCTCTGCTCTTTCCTGGTTTTCCTCCCCTTTCTTACACTTAGGACTGTGTTTTAATGTGCAGGATTTGGCAGGGGGCACTTGGACTCACCCAAGTAAAGGAGATAGGAAGGGTTAGTCATTAGAACAGGTGACCAAAGGGCTTGCAAATATATTCATGAATTAAAAATGCTGCCAGAAGGAAAGGCACACTGAGGGAGTGAAGTCAGATCAAAATCAAGACAGGAACGTGTTGGTGCAAAACCTGAAAAATCTCTCTCTCACTTCTTAAGCTTGAAGTAAACTCGGCTTTGTGACCCCTTTTTCACAGCCCTGCATTGGGACAAATCTATTTGCCAGTCCTCCTCCGCAATGTAATCACTCCACTGTTTAATGTTCTGCATTTCCCATTATCGCTAATCTCCTCAAATGAAGGGCAGGAACCTAGGCTGCTCCTCTGCCCCTGCCGGAGCCAGGGTGTAAATAGCAGCCCTCCTGCCTGCCAGGGCCGTGGGAGGCAGATTCCCTCCCGCACAATGGTCCCTTCCTGACCGTCCCCTGTGCTGACCGCAGTGAAAACACCCATAGGGAGGATGGACAGCAACGCACAATAGTCTTCAGGTCTGCAAAGCTCTTTTTCCCCTTCCAGCACTCCAGAGAGGTCAGCAGCCCCCAAGAGAAGGTCCTGTGACATCATGACTTACACGTGACCGTAACACCTTAAAACTGAAGAGTTCCCAGAAACTTGGAAGAGGCCCTCCTGCGTCTTGCAGATCCACAAAGCTTAGAATTCCTCTAGGAGGAATGACACTGTGAAGATGGGAGATGAGAATACGAACACCCCCAGGGTTACCAAATTAAAAAATTGATTTTTAATAACTCTAACCATCTCTTCAGCTTTCATTAGTCTCCTCTTTGGCTTTATAGTGCTGGGCATGAAGAATATGAGGATTTGAAGAATTAACTGAATTAATGAGGGCTGATTATTAATGTTCAGAGCTCAATAAAAAAGGGAGAGAGAGAAATAAAACACAAAAAAATGAGCTGAAAATAAGGGTAATCTTTCATTCCCCCAAAATGAAATACACTGAATTATTGCTATACTTAAAATTGAAGCACCAAAGGAATGGAAATAAATATCTCGCATTAGCTACTGGAGGGACTGTGAAATTTGCTGCAAGCAAATGTCCCAAGTCAGGGGAAGAGGATGATAAGGAGGAAATGGTGCTGAAGACCATGCTGCTGAGGCTTTGGGCAACTCCTTTTGGGCCAGACGTTGAAAAACACTCAGTCTTTGCATTGTGGTCAGATCACCAGAGAACCCAGTGCCACTTCTGCCCTGCCCGAGGAGAACCTGGTCCATAACCAGGAGCTGTTTAAGCGGTCAACTCCTCTAAAGTTTTAGCATTCAGTGCTGTAAAAGGCCTGCTCCTTTGCACCTGTGAGTATCTGGCCACTAACTCCTCATCTCCATGGAGAGTTGTACCATCAGTGGGATGAGGCAGAACCATCAGTGCTCCCATGTGTTTAGGTTGCAAAATCTTAAGGAGTGGGATTGTCTGTGGAAGTCTGAACTCGGCCCAGACCCCCAGTCACACCTGTAGCATAGATATTACTAACAGTAGTCTCTGCCTTCCTCCATCCCAAAGCCCTAACCGGCTTCACCCTTACAAGAAAAGCAAAGCACTTAATTATCTGCATAGAAAGAAATACGGAATTGACTGCCATTGCTCCTTCTCCATGGGTGGGATCGGCCAGGATTGTCAGGGCTAATGGTAATTGATGTTTCCTTTCACACCTGCTCTCTTTCCTGCTTTATTAAGCCTCTGCAAACACTGCTGTCCCTGGGGAAACAGTGGGAGTGGAGGAGGAAGCCTGTGGAAGAGAACAATTCCGGTTGTTCAGCACAGCGCTTTGCTAAATTGCATTCAGCCTCTTTTGCAGAGTAATAAAGTGTTGTGTGAAAGGCAGCATGGAGTTTTAATTTTCTCATTGTCAATGGATGCTGTAATCACGTAATTAACAAAGTGTGGGAGATAGTCATTTAAAGCAAGCCGAGAAAGCCAGGACATGAAGCAGATGCCTGGGGGAGTGGAGCAACTTTTATTTGAGCTCTTCTAGACCTGGAGACCTTTTTAGTGCTTGAAAGATGGAGGAATCACATTTGGGTAACAGCAGTAGTTAAAAGAAGGAGGGTGCTTTGGCTTGCTATTTTATCCCTGTACTAACTAAAAAATTCAAGGGTTAAGTTTTCCTCTGCATTGCCCCAGTCTGAGAGTCTGGGTGCTTGATGAGGGGTAAGTCCAGTCCACGGGCTTTGGGGAACACCGATGTCTCTGGTCCTACAGCCTCAAACCTCATGCTGTTTTTTCTCCTGCAACTTCAAGATTTCTCCCTACCCCAGCAGTCTTCACTATATCTATTTTTCACCGCCACTGCACTTCTACCAAAGTTTATTACTGGTTGGACAGAGCCCTGGCTGCTTTATATTATGATGACACCAGTGTTTCTTCTGCTGTAGTTTTGTGTTTTTCTCGGAAGCAAGCAAAGGGCTTTTTGGACCAAACAGCAGCAGTGCCTCCTGCTCCTGATGGAGCTGTGAGGGTGTTGGGTTTGTCGTGGCAGCCGCACAGCCGCAGCCTCCGGGTGTCCTATCAGAGCAATCAGCAATCTTTGGAGAGACAGCAGGCAGTGAGACGTAACCAGTAACTTCTCATACTCTGTGATCAGCAATAGGCAGCTGATGACTTTCAGAGTAACTCTAATAACCGCGTGCACAGACCGTAGGCACAAATGCAGCAGCTGCACCCAGACAGCTCTGGTACGCGGCCCCAGAGCCTGTTTTACACAGAGGGCAGCGGCTCCTGTGCCTTCGCCCTGGCCTGGAGTCAGATTTTCTAGAGCCGAAGACACTAGTGAGTGCGGTGGTGTCTCCTCCGTTCCACACCAGCTCTCCGCATGGCTTTGGCAAGTGCCAGGACCACTTGAACGTTCCACCACAAATGCTGCTGCCTGCCTGTGCGCTGCGTAAGCACCCTTGGGCTACCTCGGTGCCCCGTGGCTGCTGCTCGGCTGGGCAGGTGCTGAGCGGGGACCAGGTCTTGCAGCTGCTGAGGACAAGACCAGATCTGTCACTGTGTCTCTTTGTGGTGCCTTTCCTCAGCATGGGCTGAGAGCTGGAGAGGGTCAGAGCATGGTGTGCCCAGCAGCCTCCATAAAGCATACTCTTCTTACCGCCCCCCCCCCCCCTTTCTATTCATTTGTAGATATTTTAGGGCAAGGAAATGTAATCTATCTGCAGGGAAAACTTTCTTCCTCAGCAGCTATTGTCCAAAGGAAGAGGCTGTCTGGAGAAAGAAGAGAGGTACTATTTTTTATGCAGGAAATGCCTCCCCAAGTCTGGGAACCCAGTAAACAATTACAGATCCTGGAGATTTAGAGATGCAAGAGTGCTGACAAAGGCTAAGCTTGACCCGTTTATCTCTCGGCCCCTCTCGGCATATTTAGCAGCAGCTAAGAAGCACCTCGCAAAATTGAAACCAGTGAATTTAAATGATAGCCTCTTCTGTTCTGGCTTTTTAATTTCACATCCCTTGGATACTCCCCTCCCCACTTTGAAATGTGGAGTCCTCTTCATCTCCAGTGATATATTACGTGTCTGTCCCCACCTCCACACCGCTGAACTGGAAATTGTTTACAAAATGGACATTACAGGTCTGCTGACTTTAATTAGGAGGAGGTACCAACCTACAGGTTGCAGACAGGGAGTGCAGACTTTGGGAGGAGGTGGGGCTTGAGGGGTTGGTTTGTGGACCAAAATGAGCTTAAGGAAATGTTGCAGATAATCAAAGGTCACAGTGTTCCTCCAGATGTTTGCTGCTGTGAAGCTCCTTTCACTATCAGACCCCTTTTAAAGTACTTGCTTGTTTTATACCTCATTAACTGAGAAAGAAATCAAGTGACAGAGCCCATAGTTTTGTGCTCGTGACCTGTGGATGCTCTGTACTTCTATGGCTTTGAAGAAACTGTCAAGATTTGTGGTAGCATTTGTAGTATGACTGTGTTTACAGGCCCTGGCAGAGAACAAGACCTACAGTACGAGGTCTCATACGTACATTGTGAGAAATGTGTGAGGTATGAGCTTACGGGCTTAAAAACTGAGGGGCAAACAGGCTGCAGGATTTCATAGGAGGACAGCTCTGGAAAATGGTTCAGGTTTGACAGCACGTTTGCTAACAGCACGTTGTGTTGGCGACTGTCCATAAGCATCAGAGTAGAACTGAAGAGCTCTGCTGAAATTCAGTATCTTAGGAAGGCTTCAATACGTACTGGGATTTAATGGGGAACAGCATCCAGGTTTGAGACAGAGACTGCTGAAGGAACTGCCCCTGCAGTCAGTGGAGGGAAGTAGTTGCAATTCTTTCATAAATCATCTCTAGGAGACAACATTACTACTTGATATTACACCCCTAAATAGTAGGTGATGTGCATCCCTCACTGCTGTCTTGAGCTTAGGCATCATAGTTGGTGGTTTACCTCTCAGTGCCTCAGTTAATGTTTTGGGTGTAGGGCCAGGAACCAGACAAAGACCTCCAACATCTCATTTTTAGCCATAACATCACCACATCTGTGCAAAATTGATGCCAGATTTATACACAAGCACAAATGCACTGGCTCGGTGGAGTGACTCCCAGTTTGCGTGGGAGTAAAGAAAAGGAAAATCATTTCTGTGCGTGCTGCACGGTCCCTGTTAAGATTTTCTTCAGGACTGTCAGTGTCTGCAGTCCCCCATCCAGATGGGAAAGTAGGAAACCTTGCTGGTAGCTACAGTGCTAGCAGCAGTGCAGAGCTTGTCTCATCTGCAAGTCACTGCTTGCACAGCCCGCAGCCACCCACAACAGTAATTATTCACAGCTCTTTAAATTCCTTTTGTACTGCTCCACTGCAATTTGAAATCACTCCATCAGTTGTGACAGTTTATGAGAGCTGATGTGGCTCGTCCTCTGGAACAGACAAGCATGCACAGGAGCGATTATTCCATAAACTCCATTTTATTTTTCACC
This sequence comes from Strix uralensis, assembly GCF_047716275.1. NCBI lineage: Eukaryota > Metazoa > Chordata > Aves > Strigiformes > Strigidae > Strix > Strix uralensis. Next base: position 2,139,631 of record NC_133999.1, read on the forward strand.
CTGTGTCTTCCCTGATCCTTAAGCCGTTAAATATCAACTGCTTTCCCTTTTTTTTTTTCTTTTTTTTTTCCCTTGAGTAACTCTTGTCAGCAGGGCTGGAGCCCAAGTTATTTTTTTCATAACACCCCAGTGTGTTCACAGCTCCACGACTTCCCCACAAATGACAGGCTCCATATTGTGCCAGGGAAAGGTAAATTGTTAAGTGCATTTACTTCTGTTAACACAATAGTCGACACAGTGCAGTCTCCTGTTTGAGCTGCCAGGCACCGTAGGATTTTTAAGCAGCTGTCACTTGGTACCTTGGAAGGATAAACTGTGCTCTGAAAACTCAAAGATGCGCGGAAAGGTGTTTGCTTAGGTAGCTCCTGTAAAATTATGAGCCCTATTAATTAATCACTTCTTTTCCAGGGTAGATGTCAGAATCAGACAAGAGCTCATCAGTAAACATGGGAGCAGCAGGAGGAGGCAGGGGAAGGCGAAGAAGGAGCCGTGCCAGGGGATGATGGTATCGCCCCAGTGGTGTGTTAGGCCACAGGATAAGCTGTCCCACAGCTGACCAAGGCTTTACAGGTAAACTGTAATGACTCTCTGTAGCCTACCCATGGCAATGTACAACAGGAATAGCCCTACTGAAAGGTAACAGGTTATACCAATGTAGAAATCACTGAAGCCTAGAATTTTAAAATTCATTTAGGTGCCTCACAGCCATTGAAATCAACGGCAGTTAGCAGCTTAAAATCCTTTAAATACAGCAGATCTTACTGAAAGCCAGTGAAGTCAGTGGAAAGATTCCTGTTGATCACAACAGATATTCATCTGAGATGGAAATGTAAGAGAGAATCAGGGAACGGTTTGATGTGGCCCTGTTGGTTTCTTCTAATGTTACCCTACAGGTGGTCCCAGTCTGGCTGCACGTCTGCACCAGCCAGGGTTCTTCTTCAAAGGGGCATGTTCAGATGTAAAACTTGAGCAATAAATTGTTTCCAAATGCACAGCTAGGTCAAGGGAAGGCGTCAGCAATCCTGGGGCAGTTTTATGATCTGATTTAATTTCTCAAGAGTATCAGTCTGTAGTTCATACAGTCCTTGACATATGCACTTGGCCAAAACCTAGGAGTAGGAATATGTGGGTGGCAGAATAACTCTGGACAAGACAGGAATATAGACTCTTACCGGCAGAATGAAAACATGAACCCTTTATTAGTTCGAATTACTTACCTTCACTCTCCTACAGAGTCAGATCTCCAGTTGATACATGTAACAGCTGAGGATCTTCCTCGTGGCAGCAGTATCAGCAGAGAACAAATCTGGCCAGGGTGAGCCTGCATTCTGTTTGCTGTCCTCACTGCATTCAGAGGCTTAGAGAATTATTTCATGCTTTGTGTTGAGGGCTGTAGTCCCCTTCTACTCCAGCAAACAGCTGTATGAGGCCACCCAAGTATCTGAGGAGAGGAATTAAGCTGCAAGATGGCTGGTGAGGTCATGTAACACCATGAAAGCTGTAATTTTCCTGCAATTGATTTCCTAAAGACAACTTGTGGTCTGTGTGCAGTGAAAGCTAATTTAAACAAGAAAGATGAGTCTTTCCAACACACCTTGATTGGCAATTGTGATAAATTCCTATAATTACTATTGACTCCACAGAGGGTTTTCGTTGGTTAAAGATGTTGCTGAAATGACAGCCCAGTAATGGAATAAAACAGGCGAAAGGGAAAGTTGCACGAAATGCCTGTCTTTGCAGAGTTCCCTGAGTAGGTCTGTGATGAACCACCAGCCTTCCTTCTCTCTCCCACCAGCATCTTACTTCTCACAGTCAGATAATGCACACTGAAGTTGTTTTGTTCTGTTTTCTGGCCAGGTAGTTTCCAACATGGTCATTTATTATTCAGTCCTTGTACTAGAACATGGAGTAACGTGTGCTTGAATCACATGGGGTTTAGTCATAGGAGTAAAATATTTACAAATGTGAACTATTTCACAAGTCTCTATGGTCTCTACCAAGCATTGAGAAATTATTAGTATCATCCAGAAATCTTTTTTAAAAGTCACAAATTTAACAATGCTATAATACATGTGGCAGCTTCATCTTCTATTTGTGATTCTGCAAGTTGCTCTTGCTTCATGTTTTCAAGCTTTTGTCATTCCCCCTCTCATTTTTTAAGAAAAATGGAAATTGTGATGTTCTTGCCGTGATTCAGCTGCTAAAATTGCAAGAAAAATCAGAGCTGAGACCCACGATAAAACAGCAACACCAGGCAACATTGCTACACCCCCCCCCAAAATTAATCAGGAGGTTTGCAAAGCCCTACTCTCTAAGGAGTCTTTCCGGATCTGTTTGGAAGTTGTTCTTGCCTCAAAGCTTCCAGGACGAGAAGAACAAGTCCAAATGAAAACTGCAGATGGACTCTGTGTTAAATCAGCAGCGGCTGGGAGGAGTCCTGGGCTCTGATGCACTGACTTCAGCGGGATTTGGAGGAAGCCCAGGAGGGAAACAGCTCCAGAGCCATTTTGCTTCTATTAAGGAACAAAAATATGAGACCAGGTCACTCTAGAGCTCATGTTGGATACTGAGCTCTTTTAACAAGCAGACCACACATCCGCTAAGTTCGTTATTCCCTTCCCTGCTCTTTGGAGACAGCCCCAGAGCCCATGCTGTTTTGTAACCTCACAGATTAAGAAACACAGGCCTGGAGCTGCAAAGAATGCCAGTCTGCATGACCGAACCCAAAGGGGACAGATATTTTCCCTCTGAAAAGAAAGCTACATGTTTACATCTGCTATCTGCTTCCAAAAGAAAAACAGTTTAGAAGCAACAGACAGAGAGGCCAGGTCTTCAGTGCGAAACACTCAAAAGCAAGCAGAAATCATACTGGCCACACTTAAACCTGCTTTTCTGCATTATAAATTTTCATACCTTAAATTTGGCCAATTGTGTGGGTGTGGAAAGCTCAGCCAGAAGCCATGTTTCTTGCAGTGAAGAAGTGAGCAAACACAAAGCAACAGAAAGGGAAAGAACAGCAGGTAAAATGAACGCCTTGTAGGAATCCTCCACTCATTACTGCAATGATGATTTGACCCATGCACTCTTGCTTTTGGGCTTTTTTTCCTCCTTGGAGACAGAGCACTTAATGATAAAATACCACCTTTGTTAAAGCAGAACTAATATTTAACAGCTGCAAAGAAACCAGTTCACACTGGAGTCAGCTTCTTCAGCAGAGAAGGAAGGGGGAAATGTCAAGGGCACAGCAGGTGCTGCAATTTCCTCCCAGCCTGCTCGCCTCTGCGTTTAAAGTGGATTTATAGACTGCTCGTGGTCCACAGGCAAACTGCAGATCCTGCACTACACGCGTGTGCGTGGATCTGTGACGTGTGTAAGTGGTGGCTTTGAACACACGTGGCCGCCTGTAAGGTGCGGTGTTACCTCTCGTCACCTAGCAGTCCCCGTGCCCTCTGTGTACGGAGGTGCCACCCGATACACGCACTGACAGAGACACACGTTACACACATCAGTGTGCCCCTACACAAACTCACACGTGACTGCAGCCACCTCAGGAGCACGTGACTCTGCTCACAGCCGCAGAGCCGTCTGAGCTTTCCTTCCATCCTGAAGAAGCTGGGAGCTGTGAAGCTAAAATCACACCAGCTGCAGGGTGTCCAGCTTCTCCAAGACCTTGTGAAAGAAGCTGACAGAGACTGCTTGCAGGCAAAATTCTTTGTGGGGAATGACCATCGAGGTCCCAGTGAACATCCCCGCACACCAATTGCCATCCTTGGGATATTTGCACTGGAGGAGGAGGATGGAGCACACTGTGTGTACACGCAGAGCGGACTGCTGAGCCAACAGAGGAAAGGAAAATGCAAGCATTTCCTACAGAAGTATGTGACAAGAGGCTGCAAAAATTTCAGGCAGAGAAGTCACTGTAGTTTTGTGTTCTGTAAGAACTTTGCGGGCAGAGAAAGAGTGAACTTCTGGCACTAATGGTCATTTCTGAGTCAGCTCTTCCAGCGATTGCTGAGACTCTGCAGGAAAGCTCAGCACAGGAATTTCACAGACTGAGCCCTTCCAGTGACTGGGTCTCTCAGCAAGGGTCTGCATTCCGCTCTAAGACCTCTCTGCTGAAAAGGAGGGGGAAACATCCTTTATCTCCCCAAATCTGTGTTTGAAGGCCCAGCTGTCTCCTTTAGATTCTCACTGGTTTTAGTGGGAATCTGGCACACCCAAGGGAAGCAAGGGCAAGGGAAGCAAAGCAAATGGAACTTGCTTTGCCCCCTGACGAGGAAAGAGGCAGGCTGTGTTCCTTACCCCGCCTCCCAGAAAGGCATCTTGACTACATCTTGCCAAATTGGGACCTTATTTTCACTGGGGAAGCTTCTCGGTCCCACCAGATGTCTCAGAAGTAACCCCACAGAAAGCTCACGTAGACAGATCTGGGTTACAGTGCAAGAGGAGTAAGTGGGAAACTGGGTCCTGCATCTGCGGTGGGGAAAGCCACATCTCAGAAGATTAGTTTCTTCACCTGTAGTTTGCCATTGCTTCTTGTTATCTGCATCATCCGAGATCAGCCCCTTTCCACTTCTTTCTTAACCACCTCCTTGCCAACACAGCCCTGCAATTCCCAGCAGAGTTACTCTGTAAATATGCTGGTTTAGTGAACGCCAGAATTTGACCTGCCTTGTTGCCGACACGATACTCTCCTATCATTCCCATTCCTCAGTAATTACAATAGCTCTACATTATTGTAAGACATACATTATTGGCTTAATTTTCCTTCTCTGGAATTCCAGGAGAATGTAGACGTATTCTAGATAAATTCTGCATTCTAGCCAAAGCTTGGCGAGTGCAGTGTGTGTATCACACCAGTTACAGCTATAGCATGAGTAATTTAGGGGAGGAGGGAGGTGAGGGAGCAGAAAAAGAGCTTCTCCAAATCCTTCAGCTCTTCACTTGGACACCGTGAATGAGATATTTAAATACGTTGCCGTGGAAACAATCAAAGAGGGGGTCTTTGTGTGTGTGTGAGTGTGTGTGTTTTAGTAATCCCAAAGGGGGTATTTAATTGGAATCAACCACAGCTTTTTAACTGTGTTTTAAATTGGAGAGAAATAAAAAGAAGAAGCTGCCAGAAAAGGAACATTAAATAAAAGGGAAAAAAAAAAGCCCACATGAAACAAGATGGGGGGAGAAAGGGAAATCAAAAGAATAAATTTACTGTAACCGGCAAAGGATTCATTAGGGTTACAACAAAGCTCAGTTCAATTTCCCTCCTATTGACATTAACGAGTTTGATGTAGGTCCGGCCTGAAAGGCAGCAAGAATGTCTTTCTCTCCTGTTCTCTGCCTGGTCCCAGGGGACCAGGCAGCTGTCTGTAAATTGCTCCACACAGGGGAATAAGGTTCCTTTTCTTTCCTCCTTGCTTTTTTCTTTGTCCAACCACACCCGCATTGAGTAGTGCCCGAGGAACTGGCCTCAACACTTTTCACTCATTGCAGCATGTCTCCTCCCTCCTGGACTCTCTGACTGGGACAAGCCATTTTATTGCTGATAAACCTGAGATGTTATTTATTACTATCCTGCAGCTTGAATATATTGAGCTCACCAGGGTTATTTTTGGTTCCAGCAACAGCCCCTCTAGGCTTGTAATTAACTATTATTATTGTTAATGTTAGTACTGAAGTTGCTACTTCAGCTAAAGGACACTGTTAGTATAAGAGCAACCTCACTGTGAGTAAATTTATGCTGGAAATTAGAGGGATTTCTACACATTGGAAAGACTGATCCTGGGGTAAGGGCAGCGGGAGAGGAAGCCTAAGAGTTTTAAGAGAAAATTTGTTAGGGTGTGAATGAGGTTGTATCTCAAAGAGCTGAACTTCATGGTCCAGAAGGTCTTTTCCAATCTCTTGCTCCTAAGTTTTACGCTTTTTGTATTAAAATGTGATGTCAGAGGGTCTGAATTACAGTGCAGTGTGTATTTAGTCATGTGCACACAGAGTAGGAGCCAGTTCCTGACCCTTGTGTAAAAAGACAAGGTTACATTTGAGATTAATTCTGCATGGAGGGAGGTGCCAGTGCGTGCACATTAAGGAAGGGCACTGATCCCAGCTGCCAGGATCAGGCTCTGATGTTCTGCTGCACAGAGAGCCAGCACAAAATTAGCACACGAGATAGACAGTAGCTGGGAGGAGTCCAGAGGCACAGCGAGAGGAAGGGACTTATTCAAGGTCCAGTTTTAGTGTTATTTTTAGATACAGCACATTTTCACCATCCTCTGCAGAGGAAATGGAAGAATGCTGCTTGGTCCTACTGCCTTTCTAAAGGACTTGAAGCTCAGGTGACAGAGGAAGTTAGGCTTTTCTGTCACTATTAATAATCACCTGTTGGACTCATAAGTGCAGTTTTTAGAAACAAGGAATGCCCAGGGAGGTGAAGAAATCAAAGGCTGAGCAGGACCAAGCTAAATCAGGCTCAGGCTCAGCCTTGCAGACTGGCTCTGTTACATTGAGGATGACTGTGATGGAAGTGCTCTGCGCTTGGTACTGTCCCAGCACCCAAGAAAAGCATTCTGTCAGAGATAAGCCTCAGAGACCCTGGCACACTGTCAGGAGCAGCTTTATGTCATGGACCAGAAATTAGGACAAGCTGAGCTCCCATCAGTTGAAATTATTATGTTTGGCAATATTCTGCCTTCCTACCTGGCCATTCCTTGACAGGATCTTCCAGTTTTCAGCCACGACAGCTCCAAGTGGTAGCTCAAGTGCAGAAACCTCTGCTTGCTTCTCCCTCCTTTTCACCATAAACCAAATTCCTCCTGCCAGCCTTTCCCCCTCCCTCCCTGCACTCTTTGCAACTGGCACCTTCCTTGAAGAAGAATAGCAAGAAAGAAGATGTATAGCTGTAATAGATTTTCCCCACTGGAGTGTACATTAAATTTAAGGCTGTGCTCTGGACACTGAATGGTTGGTCATTAACGCACCTCGAACCAGCAGCATAAAACAATCCTCATAAGTGCTACCATGAAAAATGGTGGCAGAGATCAGAAGTGATCAGAATGCAGACGGGAGCTGCAGCTCTCGGCGTAAAAATGATTAATGAAAAATCCCCAGCATCCTTTCTTCTCTTTGCAAGGGAGGAAGCGAGCGAGCTTGACAAGAACAACGGCTCCTCATGTGAGGAGGATAATAGCAGGAATGATATGTCTCCAGGAGATTCCCAAGGCCTTGTGCACACATAATAAATTGCCCTTGTCACTTTTGGGAAACTTATGAAGAAAGATCGCCAAAGCCAGCAGAAGCAGTGAGAGAAAAGAACAAAAGATTCAATCCAAAAGAGCCCAGCCTTGCCTGGGAGACGCACCGGCTCTGCTCACCCCTTGCCTCCGTTTGCTCAGCAAAGTGATTTTGAAGTGAACAGAAGGAGTTGGGTCCCCAGGCTCGTAAAGTATCTGTCAGCGTATGACGGCAGTAAAGCCAAGAAAGGGATGCAAGATGCAGAGCTGCAGATCTTAAACCCTGCGTTAGGGAGAGCAGAGGATGCCACTGGCCTGTGCTGCCATGGCAGGTGCTTGCGGTCAGGCGTCCAGGTGACCGACCAGGATGTTGAGGTAGGGGAGTGCTTTGGCTTAGGAGAGCTTGCTTTCTTCCTGAATTGAGTCAGATTTCTTGCATGAATGGTGCAAATCAGCTCATCTCTGCCTGCCTCTGTTCCCTGCCTGTAAACCAGAAATGTTTCCTTTCTGTTCTCCCTTGGCTACTTACACGCAGATCCTTTGGGGCAGGCACTGTCTCCCCGTGCACGCGTGTGTCACACAGCTCAAGAATGGGACCCTGCAAACACAGGAGCCAGTTGTCACACAAGCCCAGCCCTTGGGCACCGCTGGGGTTCTCCTTCAGGCAGGCAGTGCCACACGAGCAGTGCCACCAGCCTGAGCTGCAGCCCCATGGGTTTGCGTAAGCCTGGCTGGTGAGGGGAGGAGGGATTCACAGAAGGGGGTCACACTGGGAAATCAGCTTGAATTTCCTGCTCTGCCTCCAGCTTCCATCTGACATTGTAAATCACGGAAAGCAAGAAACAAGAAGATAGATTGACTTTGCAATGCTTGACTGGTGCTGCCCAAAGCACATGGGGACCCTCTAACAGAGCGCAGTCAACACAGCTCGGGGCAGCTGTTTGTGCATATGCAGGAAAGGCAGTTGAACAGAGCAGGGGTCCTTCAGGCAGTGACTCAGGAGTGAGATAGTTTCCTTTTGTGAGTCATCTGGTAAGACTTAGGACCTTGCAAATGATCTTTGTGGATTTTTCCTTTGGTGTCTCTGTGTCACGCTCTGTATTTTAATGATGGGGATGGCAGCACTTGCTGTTATCCTTCTTTCCCGTGGGCAATTGTTTGAACACCTGCTGCAGGTGGCTCATCCTCCCTTGCTAAAGCACCAACATCAGCTCTGAGAATATTTCCATGAACACCTGCCAGGTGTGTGGAGAAGATAAAGGCAGGTCCTGCATTGATGGCTGCTCTTTGGATTTCTGCCATAGCTCCAGGACTGGCTGTGAAAGGAGGGCTGGACCTGCGGTAGGTAGAAGTCCCCCTTGGCAGAACGGGGATGACCACGGTCAAACAGATGCTACTAATTCTGCATTGTTACTCCACTGAGAAAAATAGAGAGGAATGGCTTTTGCTCAAGCACTAGCTCTCCCAGGTCTGTGTGGGGAGATAACGGCCCATTGAGGCCAGGTCAGCTCGGTTCTTGGTGAGAAACACATTGTGGAGTTGGAAGAGGAGCTTCATTCCACCTTCTACCTCTGGGCAGCATAAATCAGCCGAGAAGAGTGCCCAGTAGTGACTCCCCCCACCATGCTGGCCTCACCTGCACACGCTGCTTTTCTGGCTGTCGTAGCCTCTTAGTCCCAGTGCTTCGTGCAAGGTGGGCTCGGGCCTCCCAGGCTCAGCCAAGTTCTTTCAAGGTATTTGCCTTTGTGCAGTGCTGGAATAACAGCGGCCAGTGGCAGGGTCGTTTATTTGGCCTTTCATCCTCAGCATGATGGATGAGGATACTGATAAATAGCTGCCTCTGTGAGAAAGTCTGGTTTTGGTCCTGAGCTCTCATGTGGCTGTATGAATTGTCTTCCTGCTCACCTGCTTCACAGACCTGTTAAAGACTTCTGGATCTTTGAATGCTGTGCCCAGGCTTAAAGCTGGGCCTTGTGATAAGGGCTGGGGATTTTCTGCTCCCTTATTGTAAATAAAATCAAGTTTCTTCCCTGTTTACAGTCAGATCCTTCCCGTGGGGCAGCGTCTCCAAGGAAGCCCCTGTGATGCCCCTGGGGCTGCATCAAATCGTTGTGGAATTCACAGCCTGTCAAGTGTCCCCATCCCTTGGCATTTCCCAGCATTTCCCAGCTCTGCTCGTTCCTGAGGGACTGACAGCTGCTGTAACTTCCAGGTCAAGGACTCACAGTATCCCTCGGGAGAAGGGCAGAGGGGGAAACAGGGAAACGTCCTCATCAGTTACAGAAAAGTTAGGAAAAGGAAAGCTGTGGCATGGGAGTGGTGTGCAGGAGGTTTAGGTTCAGGGCTGGTTTTGCTTCAACTCCCTGCATGACTTTGCAGCAGTTGCTGTGCAGAAGTATGTGCTGTAATTTTCTCTCCTGTTTCTAAGCATATTTTCTATTATTTTGTTTCTTGTCTATGCAAGACAGAACTTGGGGTAGATTTAGATACCTGCATTCTGTGACTATATGTTTCCTAGTGCCATGGGACACTGATTTCATTTGGATTTCTAATTTATTTCACAATAATGTGGAATAATTAGAATTATTAAAGCCCAAAATGTTCTTTGCTGCCTGTTTCTATTAGGCAAAGCAGCTCAGACTGTCAGGTCTTTGGGGAGGGAGGAGAAGGTTTGTTTTTTTACCACCTCCCAATCTTTTGTCCTTCATGACCTTTACTTCTTTTGCTAAAATTAACATTCGTGCAAACAACGGAGGTGGAAAATTGGTCCCTCTTCCCACTGCACCAAATATTCCTGCAGAGGAAAGGTTATTCTTTTCATAGCCGTGCTACAGGGCATATTGGATGATGTGATCTGCCCTTTCTCAGGCTAAATCATCAGCTCTGTTTTCCTTCTTTCATTATTCCTAGCCTCTCCTTGGAACATGAGTACTTTCCATGTTGACTGTAACATTACTGTCTCTGCTGGTAGCAGATGGAGAGCCACACTGGAGGTACAAGTCATGTTACCATTAAGAGCCAACAGTGAAATGTAATGGTTTCTAATGTAACCCTTCAAGTCATTGACACAGCTGTTTCTCAAAAAAATAATAATAAAAAAGAAATGGAAAAAAAACCCCCAACCCTGAGGCACAGCTAAGTGTACTGGTAAAATCCTGTCTTTAAGATGTTGAGAGTTTTACAACTGGCTTTGATGGAACTGGGAATTTTTAGCTTTTTATTGGAATAAATCAATCAAGTGAGAGCTTTCCTGGGGATACGCAAGGAAGAATTCCCACACTATGAAATCAAGCAGCCAAATTCTCAAAAGGAAGACTATTCTTGACAATCTAATTTGAAACATCAGTTTGGGGTCTAATCAGCTGAAGCAAATTGGGCCCACATAATCTTGAGCGCATGCAATGAAAATCAGAATTTCTATCTACTGGGGAGAGCCAATGTGCCTGCATTTGTTCTGAGAAAATGAACAATTTAGAAATGGCAAAACATTTTGTTGGAGTTTAACTTAAATTGTTCATTTTGGGTTGACCTGGTGTAATTTTACCCCCTGATGACATTTTTCATTCATTTTTCAGTTCATAATGGAAAAGGGGAAACATAACCCCCATTTTTAAATGCCCCCTCCCTGGAAGGGTTCAAGGCCAGGTTGGATGGGGCTTTGGGCAACCTGGGCTAGTGGAAGGTGTCCCTGCCCAGGACAGGGGGGTGAGAACTGGGTGGTCTGTAAGGTCCCTTCCAACCTAAACCAATCTGTGACTCTGTGATAATAAGCTAAAGGTTCCTGTGCAGGTATGAGGTCCACATGTGGATTCTGGTCTCAGTTGGGCTGATTTCTCAAAAACTGGTGCTGAGACACTGACTTCAGGCGCGTCCTGCTTGTTAACTTGCATGAGCGACGCAAAGATGGCAGCTGGATCGTTCCCCTCCAGGCAAGGCAGGAGGGTGGTTCAGGTAACCTGCTGCAGATCCAGGCTGCTCTGCTCGCAGCGGGCGCTGGGGGCACAGCTCCCTGCCAGGGCTGTGAAGAGCAGCCGGCCCTCAGCTCGAGCCCCGCCACTCTCCTGGGTCTTTGGGTATTAAAGTTAATATCCCGTGACTGTGGACTTGCCGAGGCCTCTACAAGCTTTCTAGAGCATCATTGCTGGGCCCGTTCTCACCCAGTTCAGAGACCCTTTCCTCACCTCCCGATCCTGTACAGCCAGCTGCTGTTAGAGAGCAAACCCTGAGCTCAGGAGGAGAGAGAGGAGCTGATTTTGATTCATTTCACTTGCAAATTTAGTGCCTTGCCATTGTTAGATCTTCAGGAGCCCTATAGCCAGTATGGGATTTTAAAAGCTCTCTGTATTAGCCATCTCTCCCTTGTCCTGTTCCCCGCTCCCCCCGAGCTTCCTCATTCCCTATTCAAGGAGCCGCAGTGAGCCTTTGTGCTCCCAACGCCCAGCAGTCACCGTTGTGTCTCCGTTCATCAACAAAGAGAAACCTTATCTTCTGATGGACACATACAGCACATTCTCTGTGACATTTAAATCTCCCTTTGTAGCCAACTCAGATATTTTTGCTGTTAAAAGAAGACCGTACAGCCGGGTGATTTCATTACTGCAAATGTTATTACAGTGAAAGCCTGTTTAAGACATAATGTCACTGAAGGGAAAATAGGATCTAGCAGCAAGTGTGGCCTGATGGAGGGTGCTGGGATTCATCACAGGCTGAAAGAAACCTCTCAAACATCAGACCTGCTAATGGAGCAGCTTTTTTCTTCATCAAATCAAACCAGCCACTTCCACAAAGCCCTAAGGCTAGGAATTAGAAAGAAGATTGAAAGGAATTAGGCACCCAACTCTCACTGACTTTATATTTGAGCTCCTAAGCTGTTCTTGCTGCTTTAGAAATTATAGCTGGGCTGCTGGGGTTCTCAGTGCCATAGACACAGCGAGTAGAAATGCATTGTGTTAACAGCAGCCACAGGCCTTGAAAAGACACAGCTGCTGCGTGTCCATGTTCGGGATGATCAGTTCTTGGTCCAGGAACACTCAAGAAGAGAAATAATCCCAGAGAGGTCCCAGTCTCCCTGAAGTCAGTATGAATTTGCTAGGGACCTGGCCCCAATTTCCATCCTGATGCAGCTATAATTCCTTTTTTCTCCAAAGCAGATTTCCCAAAGGATTTTGGATTTGCAAGAGTAAAATGTGAGCTCCTAGAGTCAGAGGTGTCACGCAGAGCAATGAGCATGCGGCTTCGCACACTCGGGTCTGAGCCGCGCTGTGCCGGTGTGGTGGTGACAGAGCAGGGCCGCCCAAACGGACCTACACCGTGCTCCCAACCCCCTGCCTTTGAGGTGCTGGTTTCTAGGGTTGATTGGCGCCGTTTTGAAGATCGCTTTGCTATGCAAGATAGATGTGACCTTCATCTTAGCCTTCAAAAAGTGCGAGTAGCTCAGACTCCTTGCTAATGGGGATCGTGGATGTCTCAGCTGTGCTCCCTTCCAGGGGGGGCGGGTAGTTCTCTTCCATTTGATATCTTACCGAGCGTTGAAACACAATGAGGATCAGGTCAACAGCAAACCTCTCACCAGCTTCAGGAGGGTTTGGACTGTGCCCCAGCCTGCTCTGCTAACAAGATGTGACAAGCTGAAGTGAACAGTTAGACAGAAAGCATCAGGATTTCACAGCATATTTTGCCAGCAACTTACTGTTTTTTCAGCTGTTTTTTTCTTTGATTTTTTTTCTCCTTGTGCTGTAGCAACTCAAATCTATCCCAGGCTGCTTCTGACATTAACAAGACAGTGGATGACAGGCAAAATGCGTCCACGAGCAATTCAGACTCTCCCCACTAAGTAATCATAAACACTGCAAGTTTGCAACAAAGCAAGCAGCTGTCTTTCTCCCTCTGGACAAGAACTGCTTCCTCACAAATTGAGGCTCTGCAGGTTTTACAGCTGTCGGACAATGAGTCTGGTGCCTGCTATTTCCTCCTTCTTTTTTTTCCCTTTTTCTTTTAATGGAAAATATCTCGGCACTGCCAGAACTCGAGTGGCCCCCTCCAACAGTGAATCAATACAGCCAAGTGACGAGGCTTTAACTTTCTGGCTGATGCTACTGGAATGGGCACAGAGGGGTTGTGTTCCTGGCACATCCTCCCTTCCGAGGGTTTATTACCTTCGATCACATTTCTTACAGGGCAGCAGATACTTATTTGGGGGCTGCGAGAGGATTCAATAGCACATAACTTCTGTCCCAGAGGTGCTGAGGGTGAATAGGCTGCGGAGGGGGGGCTGGACCTGGGGGGCACCCCCGGCCGGGTGGTCACCTTGAGCTTTGCAATTTCTTTCCAGAGCATGTAGGGAGCCCCAAAAGAAATATTTATCCCTGACCTAGATGTAGGCAAGTAGAGAGTGAAGACTACTCTTTATTACTTCATTACTTTGGTAGAGAGTTGATCCTACCCTGGACTGACTGGCCACTTGGCCTTAGCTTTTTCAGATGAATTTTCTCTGTATTCTGAGGCAGGCTGCAGTGGACCCCACCTCTGCACTGCTCCGTCCGTGGTGCAGTCCAAGAAGCGCCGGTGCCACAGAGTGAGCGGTGGATTCACCTCTCCCAGCCAGTAGTTATTGCCCCCTCAGCCGAGCACTCAGTTCCTCCAGGGGAGTTTCAGTGCCAAGTAAATCACATTTGTTCAAACCCCTCCCAGAGATGCGGCTGTAATGCTGCTCTGCCATCCTGCACTACCCTTTTCAACGCTGCCACCTTCTCACCCTGACTGTTAACTATATAGTAATATAAGTAAGCTTAATTTTACCTTGTTATGCTACGGCTATCTGTGCCCTCTGCACTCCCTCCATCTGCCACCCTCCTCTGCAGTGAGTCTATCAGATAGCACATGTTGGATGAAATACATATATTCTTTCCGTTTATGATTGAGTATAATAAAGTCTGACTCCTGTGCCTGCCAGGTGGCTTTTGGACATGCAGCATTTAGCGCGTGAAGTGATTGATCTCTGATCTTTAAAATAGAGCTGTGAAGACCACGGTGAATTTGCATGCATGGGGAGTATAAAGGCAGGAAATAGCAGCTCTGCAACTCTCTAACCCCTGCCCTTTATTTCCTTGTGTTGAGTTTTCCATGTCTGACTATGCGCACCGTGGTGATTTATGTATAACCAGAGCAGCCTCCAGTGGTTGGATCTGTGAACTTTTCCAAGCAGCCCTTTATCTTTGCTCACTTGTGGGTTTTGCAGACCCCAGCCCTGGTTCCTCCCTGCTCCAAGCTCAACCTCGGAGATGGGGGGGAGAGCTGGGAGCAGCGGGGGCGCAGCTTATTCTGCTGGGAGCCGATTCCATCCCTAATTGAGCTGAAAACAGCCGCTCCATCCTCGCTGCCACAGGCCTGCTGCGCGCAGCAGTTTTTGACAATAGCTGAGAGATGGGGCTATCATAGCCTGTGCCAGCATCTCCCCCCGTTGTAAGAGCAGCACCCCCCCCAGCAGGCAGCTCTGCCAGCCAGGGGCTATAGGAAACCTCTGCGGTGTTATCCTCAAGCTATCCAGCCCTGTAGGTGCTAGGGGGACTGGAGGATGCCAGACCCTGCTTCTCCATGTCATAATCTTTATCTGCCAAGGCCTGGATGATCCTTCTCAGAGGGCTCAGGCATCATGGAGTGATAACGCCCGCAGGGGAGCAAGGTTGCAGGACCCCTTTGTGCCCCGTCCTGCAGCTGGATGCTTCCCAGAGGGACCAGCTTTGAGAGAATTGCTGCCAGGAGGAGAGAGAGGGTTTGGGGTTTGTCTTTTACGTTCTGTCCCTGTGCCTTGGTGATTAGTTCTCAGTGATTTTTGCTTCTCAGGACCCTTCAGGGCAATACAGGTGAGAGACAGGACTCTGATCTGGGGGTGAGTGGAAGGAGGGGGGGAAACTGAGCAGGATGTATGTGAAAGTCATGACAAAGCCCAAACGGTGTTTGTGCCCCCGCCCAGCCTGCAGACCAGTCCCAGTGCTCTGAGTGGCCTCTTGTCTTCAAGGACAGGAGCTTCAGAAGTGATGGACTGAGCCGATAAATCCTACCAGGGAGCAAGGAGCAACTGTCCCTGCTACAGCCCTGATGTTTATGGAAAACAAGGAGAGAGGTCTGGCTTCTGTCTAAGAAACTTCCCTTATAAAAAGATAGATTGCTGACACTTTTCCTTGATGCAGCTGCCCAAGCATTTCAAAGCATCTGAGATTTCATTATCGAAGAAGCCATCACTGGCTTTGTTGGGGACTTCTGGCTGCTTTACAAAGCAATTCCAGTATTATTATTGGAATAAAAACATAACAACTACTAATCCTCTGTTTAAATGACCAGTAAGTTCCCTGCAGGCAATGCTCTGCCAAAACATTTATCCACCTAATTTTATTTCATGTCGTTTTTTTAAATTCAGATTTAACCTTTTGTGATGGGGGTTGTAGGCATTTCCATTCAGAAGCACATTTTACAGACTGCTGGGAATGTAATTCCTTGATGCAGGGGAGGGAGAGGGCCTCTGCTTGTCCACGTTAAAGGTGTCTCGCAGAGCTGTGAAAGCCCAAATTTCTTTTTAGGTCACTCAACACCTGTTTTTTGGAGGAGTGCTGCCACGCAGAAGTGAAAAGCTCAACCTTTTCTGCAGGTAAGTGGAACCAGACCCCTTCTTCAGGATACAGGACAGGCTTTGCCCAAGCTGGCAGCATCACACAGCAGTGAAATACTGTCAGCAAAGTGAGGACAGTGGAGCCAGCCCTCACCCCGGCCCTCCTGCGGTCCAGCCCTCGCTCTCGGCTGTGTGTCCCGGGAGTCTGGGCACGGAGGAACAGGAGCAACCCATGGGGGAAGGGGATGAATCGGGTCTCTGGGTGCTGCTTCTCATGAGTTGCACAGGAGTCCAAGGGTGGGAGCAGCGACCGCTGCTCGCTGCCTGGGAGCAGAGGCAGTGGGGCAGCACTTCTTGAGGGCTGGAGGTTCTGGAGGCCGTGGCGGGAGCGGGCGGGGGGGGCTGCTCCCGGCCAGCCCGTGGGGCTGTAGCTGGTAACTCTGCCTCTGTGCCTGCAGCTGGTGGCAATGTCACCTCTGCAGCCCCAGCGTGGCTGATGGACGGTGGGGCCAGTCAGGGCTGGGCACAGTCGCCCTGGGGGTGTTGGCCCAGCAGAGCCCCTGGGATGGAGCCCCTGTTCCCTGAGGATCAGGTGAGAGTAGCTGACAGGAGGGTTTATGGGGACTGCCTGGATCTGCAGCGCTGGGAGCTGTGTTAGTCTGGCACGGGGGTCTCCTGGGACTTGTCAGCACTGGGTGAATATTTCTGCAGGTGGAAAGGAACTGGAACAAAGTCCCTGATCCCTGGTCCCCAGCTCCCACAGCGGCCAGCGGTTACTGCCTGGGGAAAGCAGTTCCGAGCTGGGCATATCCCAGATGCCATCCTGAGTGCATCCTCCAGCTTCCAGGGTGTTACCAACTTCCAAGGCTGAAGCTGTATCCAGAACTTCGTGGGGAAGGCTAAGAGATCTGCAACCCAGGTGTGTCCGAAGTCTTTCTGAACCCACGTATGTACCTCCAGTACAGCTCCTGACAACCCTGTTATTCAGCTGTGCACGCTGCGGGGAAAAAATCCAGGCCCGTGACACACTGAAGGGTGTGTGCAGCTTTGAGGCGGCGCTCCTGGGACCTGTGCTGTCCATGATGGATGCTGGAAAAGCCCAGGTACAGCTCATCACGCGTATGTACTGCGGTGCCGGTGGGGCAGGATGGGTACCCTTAGTTCATCCCTGAAGCTCCTGAGATTGTGTCCTGGGATAAACACAATTTCAGCTGAAAACAAACCAGGAAATTTTCCTGGGTTTTAATCAAATGAGAATGGGGGAGGGAATGCCATAAATCTTCTTAGGATGTGTCTTTTGGCCTGGAACAGCATGTTTTGATTCTTCCTCAGGTTGTTTTTCCCACCACACTCCTACTTTCTGATTTGAGTCAAACTTTTAAACTGAAAGCCAGCACTTCAAAGGGAAAAGGAGAATATTCTGCTGGAAAATGTTTAACTGAAATATTGCAGCACTTCTGAAATGAATGGTGTCATTTAGAACATGTCAAAACAAAAAGCTTCAATCTTTTGAGTTTCCTCTTTTTTTTTTTTCCCCCAGAAAAAAGTATTCCCAGACTTTCACATGAATTTGTAAATAGTTTGTCATATCACCACATACGTGTTCCCCCAGGATTATTTTCTTAGCAAGCGAAGAAAATGTCACCAAGCCTTGGCTCTGCCAAAGAGACCCTAGCAAGGGGGGAGGACAAGGTCAACTGTAAAAAATAAAATGAAGAAGCATCCTCTAGAGACAGCTACAGATTTATGGTATGGGTAACCATGTCATCAGCACCACTTTATCAGCTTTTGCTTCTCCTTCTCTGCACGCCTTTGGCTTTTGGTTTGCTGGAGGAGGAGTGAGAGAAAAGCTGGCAGGGGAATTTTGATATGTTATTGTTGCTGTTGTTTTTGTCTGCGTAGTAATGGGCTCTTGTGTGTACGTCTGTGCACGCCTGCATTCGATCGCTGCATTTGTGTCTGTCTCCCTCGTTCCTCCCTTCCCCATCCATGCACAGCACGATATAAACAAACCTGCCTCTGGACATGTCATGGCTTAAAATAGATGTTCATACATCAGCCTTTCTACAGCAGCGGCGGCAGCAGCAGGAAGACATGGCCGACTGGATCTGACTACAACACTCACTTTGAGCTGAGAAATCACAGCCCTCACAAAGGTAGAGTAACGGGGTGGGCGTCTCCTTCCTCCTGCGTGTCTGTCTGTCTGTCTCTGCAGAGTGTGCAGGGCTGAGCAGCCTGCGCTCGTTCAGCAATGCCTCTTCAGCGCTGGCTCTGTGCATCCAGGCAGGCTCGGGCTGTTCCTCCCCTCCCTCCCAGCGTGGCACGACTGGCAGAGGGGCTCCGCAGGCAGCCATGAGCGCGCTCGTGGGAGCGGGCTCCGAGCCCCCCCTGCGCTTGGCTGCCAAAAAGGGGGGGTACAGCTGACACCTGTGAGAGGTTTGGGTGCCGGGAGTGCTTTGGGGTCTGTTCTGAGGTCCTGGGGCAGTTTCTCTTCCCCTGCAGCACTTTGGGGGGGCTGGCACGGTGGTGTGTTGGGGGTGGGATGCTGGATGCCAGCTTTGGGCCTGAGGCTTCCAGAGCTACATCCCGGGATAGGTGCGGATCACTGTTTTTCCAGCCAGCTGTAGCAGGAAGAGGATCTGCTATTTGGCTAGTTACAGCCTTACACTGATGATTCAGTTGCTTTTTTCAGACCCTTCTGCTGTTTGGTTCTTAATGCTGCCCGGGGCTGGTGGCATGTGGCCGTGCTGCAGCCAAGGTCACACAAGGTTTAAGGGCCCCAGCACGCGGCCATGCTGAAGGCCTTTTCCAGGTGGGCTTTGCCAAGTCCGAATTCCCAGCGTGAAGGAGTCCAGAACTCACCAGGGCAGGGGAGACGTGTCCGGGGGAGACCTGGCCTGTACCCTGTGCTGGGGGTGGGCAGCGCGGGCAGGGCTGACCCCTCCGGTGCAGGGTCTGAACTGCCGCCCCGGAATGGGGAGTGGAAATGGAGACCCCCATGAGTCTCTGGGCTCCCTCCGAGATCCCCACTGCCCTTGCAACGTTTTCCTCCTCTGCACATTGCCAAGAAATAGCTGGAGGCTTCTTCCTTCTGCACCGTTGGCTGCTGGCCGGCACCTTAGGCAAAATGTTGGAGCAGACGGACACGTGCTGACCCAGCCGGGCTGGGCCAAGGTCGCTGAGTTTCCTCCCCCGAGTCCCAGTGACAACTGGCCAGGACTGGGCAGCTGCTGGGAGGGCTGTGATGGGATGCGCTCTGGACACCTTCCAGGGCAGCTCACGGCAGCAGCAGTGATGGTGGGAGAGGGAATTTTATTCTCATGTGTGGGGGGGGCGGGTTCTGTCAGTGGGGCAGCAGTAGAAAAAGGCAGCTCTGAGGAACATCTGGCTGCAGGGACTAACTGCTCCAGGTGGGTAAGGCTGTCCGGGGAGGTTTCCTGCAGATGTATGACAAGTATCGGTGTGATCTAGAGGTTTGAGAGCAGAGCTGTGTCCTAGAGGATCCGCTCTGTGAAATGAGCTTTCTCATCCTCTGACATTAACTCTTCCCACCCCAAACCAGTCCAAGATGTTCAAACACAGTGGCAGGGCTGCTGTACTTGGAGGGGTTAACCCTGCCTCTCCCTCCCCGCAGGCTTTTGTGTGCCTGGCCCGTCGGAGTCTGGGTCCCGGCCAGACGCTGTGTGGTGCCATATGGAATCCTCCACCTGTTTGGGGGTTTTTCCTCCCCAATCCTGGTGGTTTGCCCAGACCTGGCCGCCTTTCATCACTTCTGATCGCAGGTTGGCAGCATCAGTTCTTGAGCTGGCATTGTCCCGCTGGCAGGCAAAGCCCCCGAGCCAGCACAGAAGGAAGGTGGTCCTGTGTCGAACATCTCTTGCCAATGTGGCCTCAACCCAAAGTCGTGGGGCTGGAGCAAAACCTCAGCCTGTGGAGACTCAGCAATCTGGCTGCCTCTGGCTCCTCTCGCCAGCCCTGGCAGCATAAACTTCTCCCCAGCAGCGCTGCTTCTTGGAAGGGAGTGTAGGTGATGCTCTGTCTCACGCTGGGAGCCTCTGGGTAGCTGACTTGACACAGCCCTTTCATCGGGAAGGTGAAAATTGGCTGCTTTGGGCCAGTATTTCTACAAAAGGGATGGAGTGAGAGGTCCCCAGTTCTGTCTAATGGCATCTCCCCTGCTTCCATGACAGGACCGTGGGTGGCAGCAGCAGCAGAAGCGACCTCCAGGCCGCTCTCCGGCCTTCACGACCCCACAGGTATGCCTTGTGGGTCTCGGCAGCTCCAATGGCTTTCCTGTCCAGGTTCTCCAGGAATGGCACCAGGTCCCCGAGCCGGAGCTCACGGGACGAGCGCAGCACCCACCCCATCCTCAGTGTCTTCGAGCTTGAAAGGTTGCTGTACACAGGCAAGACAGCCTGTAATCACGCGGATGAGGTCTGGCCAGGACTCTACCTGGGCGATCAGTATGTATCGGAAGAGGATGAGAACTGGGGAGGTTTGGGGCTGTTTTTGTGAAATGGGGAAATCTGGGAGGGGGAGGTTGGGAAATGGGAGGGAGAGGAGGACATGATGGGTGCGGTACGTCGGGACAGAGGAGGAAGAAGGACGTAAGCATGGCTGTGCAGAGTTCAGGGCACCGCTGCGGTGGGGCAGGTGGAGGTGGAGTGTCCGTGGAGTCAGGGAATGTGAGATTGACTTAAAATTCAAGAATCTTCAGATTCTGGCACTTTTCCTTTGCATCTCAGGCATAAATGTTTGTCCAGGACAGCCCTCACGCCGTCCTTGGAAACTTTTCTTTTAATTAGTCTAAACTTCTGCCTCTCCACACCGTTATTCTCCGCAGAGATATAGCTGCCAACCGGCGGGAGCTGGCCCACCTGCGCATCACCCACATCCTCAACGCCTCGCACAGCAAGTGGCGGGGGGGTGCTGAGTACTACGAGGGCACGGGCATCCGCTACCTGGGCATCGAGGCCCATGACTCGCCTTCCTTTGACATGAGCCCCTACTTTTATCCTGCAGCTGACTTCATCCACCAAGCGCTGAACGAAGGTCGGTGGTAAAGATTTCTGGGAGGGAAGTGGGGAGAAGCAGCGGGGGGGGGAAGAAACTGCCCCGGGCAGGTGGGACTTGAGAGTGACATCCTATTGGTAAGAATCCTAGAAAACAGCAGTATTTCTAGCCTGGGACGGTGGCTCCTGCAGGGGATCTCCTCCTCCAAAGAGGGAAGGGGCTGGATGAGAGCACTGGCCCCCCCGGCCGCAGCCCAGCCTGTGTCCTGAGCCGTGGCTGGTCCCAGTCTGCTTTGGGAGATCAGGACATACCGACAGCTTTTGCCAAGAGGGGCCCCCGGTGCATCGCAGCACCCTACGCCCACAGCCCAGCCCCCGGATGCTCCACGGGAAGCAGCTCAGTGTGTTTTTAGTTGGGACATTTGGTCTGCGGTGACATGGCCCGTGTTTCGCCCCCAGGAAGGATCCTGGTGCACTGCGCTGTCGGGGTGAGCAGGTCGGCCACCTTGGTCCTCGCCTACCTCATGATCCGCCACCACATGCTCCTTGTAGAAGCCATAAAGACGGTCAAGGACCACCGCGGCATCATCCCCAACCGGGGATTCTTGCGCCAGCTGGTCGCCCTGGACAATGCCCTGAGGCTGAAGAGGAGTGCCTGATGGAGGACGTGAGGGGGGGTGCTCTGGGAGCGGTGGGTTACATGCAGCTGGTCCCTGGGCCTCCCCCTCAGCTAAGGGGGTCCCCAGCCACACGAGCTGTTCCCAGCGGTAAAGCACAGACCCCCCGCCTGCAATCTTGCCACCCAGCTAGGCCTAAGGTCCAGCCTCCCACTCAGCCTGCTCACGCCCAGACGCCTCCGTGGGCCTCAGCCCCGCCTTACAGGTTACTCCATCCCTCTTGGCTCCGGGAAGCCTTCGAGGCTTCGTTCTCCCACGTGGCAGATGCAGCCCCCAAGCAGCCCCGTCGCTCCCTCCCAGGAGACTGAGGCTCTGTGTGTTTCCTCTCCTCTTTCCCATTCGTTTTCGGTCTGTGTAGCAACGTGAATTAGGTCTGGCGTGTGGGGTCAGGCAAACGGGCCTTTTGTCGTCGTGTTTGGGTGTCCTCCGTGCCTAGTGTTAACCTGTCAAAATAAAAACCGTGCTAAGGAAAAAGTCTGGCCACCCCTGTGTGCTTTAGGACAGGCTTTACGTGTTCGGGCCGGCATCTGGCCCGGGCGGTGGCGGGAGAGCATCACCCTGAGGGGCTGAGATGGACCCGAGTCCTTCCAGAGCCCCGGTCCGGGGGCTGAACCTGCCAGACCCCACTGGTGGGTGCCCAGGGCCTGTGTGGGGCCTCCCCACTTGTTTTTTCCCAGTGGTGGGGACAGAAAGGGGGGCTCCTGGTGGCAAGCAGAGCCAGGCTGGCAGTCACCGGGATCACCATCCATGATGAGGTGGTGATGTCGGTCTCACGTCCCTGGTACCCAGTAGCCACCCAGGCTAGCTGAAGGGCTGGCTGTGCCCTCCTGGGCTGGGGACGCTGCTTTTACCAGCGCCCGAGGTGCCCTCGGGTCACGGCACATCCCAGAAAGGCGCTGGCAGAGGGAACAGAGCAACTGCTGCCAGCGGGGCCAGGGGCTGCAGATGCCGAGGAGGAGGAACCGGTGTTGGACAACGCGCGGGGGCTGGCCGTGCTCCGCGACGTGCCCGAAGCTTCGGCGGGGAGGATTGCGGCTCGGCGAGCTCCTGGCAGGTGGGAAACGCCTCCCATCCGATTTTGCAATTCTGCTTTGTGCTCCTCGCCGCTGCGAGGCTCCCTTTGTGCAGCCCGCTGCTCGTCGGGCCCCGAACACGGAGCGTGGCTGCTGTTTGACAAAGCTGGGATCAGGGAGGCTCCGAGCACGGCGCGAGATGCCGTTGGGAGGATCAGCAAACTAATCCGGAGAGTGAGATCACCAGCAGCGCCCGCGGCGTGCTGCGCCTTCCTGCAGCGGCCGGGCACCTGCCTGGGGGCTGTTTCATGGCCCCGCGCTGCCAGTCCTGCCACGGCCCCTCTGGTCACCGGTCACCCGCAGGGTCCCCAGCCCGGCTGGAGACACCGATTGTGTCCAAAACCAGCCCCTGCACAAAGCTGGGAGCCGGGAGGAGCTCAGTGCCTTCCGGGAGGTTCCGGAGGCAGCGTCGGGCTGGGCTGGGATCCGCAGCCGGGCCATGTGCGGGGCGATGGGGCCGTGTAGGTGCGGAGCCCCTTGCCTGTTCCACGGGAACACGCGTGGCTCAGAGGCGCGTCGTGGGCCACCGGGACCTGCGTGGCCGGGACCAGGATCACGGTAGGAAGGTCCCTCAGGGGAGCGACCTGGGCCCGGGCTTTGGCAAGCCGCGCCTCCAGCTCCCCGCACCTCGCCCTGTCCCAGCCCCGCGGTGCTCGGCGCTGCGCCTGCCGCGGGGGCGGCTCCGGGGGGGGCCGGGGCGGGGTTTGCCCAGCCCGGCCCGGCCCAGCCCCGCTCCCCGCCGTGGCCCGGCGCCGCGCTCGGCCGAGCCGGCCGGGCCCCGCGGAGCGGCTCCCGGATGCCCCCGTTCCAGCGGTGCGACGGTAAAACCGGGGGGGCGAGGGGGGGCGGGCTGTGGGGCGGGGAGTTGGGGGGCAGCGGGTGGCCCCCCCCTTCCCCACCCCGGTCCCTCCGGTGGGTCCCCGGGAGCCCCGGTCCTGCCGCCCAGGGGATGAGCCGGGGAGGCCGTTTTACTTCCAGAGCAGCGAGTCCCGCTGGGTTCCCAGGAATAAAGCCAAGGACTAAATGAGTTTGCCATGCTTTCGCTTCGTGTGCTGGCTGCGAGGGAAAAAAAAAATAACCCACCCGCCCTCTTTCATCTGTCCGCAGAAGTGGAATAAACTTATTTTTAACGGACCCCAGCCAAGGCCCTGGCTCCTCGCTCTCGCGTTCGCTGTAAGAAATCCTGAGGAACGTGGAACTGAGTCTGCACATGTGAGGGGGTTTTGGTTTAAATGAGAAGTGGTTTCATTTTTATGACTAAGTAGTTGAGAAGCTGCGCTGGGAGTTCTCCCATCAAAGCCCTGCTTGAGAAACAAAGGCTGGGTTATTTTAATTTATGAAAGGGTTACAGCCTTTGAAGCTAAATAGAATGCAGCCAGTGGCTTCCTCTCCGGTAACGCGTACCTGGGGTGTTCTCGTGCAGCCTGGGGGGTACGAGGGCGCCGGTCCCGCGGGCAGCGAGCCCTGGGCGTGCGGCGAGCGCGTGGGTTTCCATTCGGCAGCGTGCACGTAAACGCTGCACAGCAGCAAATGCGAACTTGGCTGGGTGAGAGAAACGTCCTAAAAAAAAGAGAAACTTTGTTTTTAGAGGCTCTGAACAGCCACGGCTCTCACCATCTTCCCCAGGCACGGGCTTTGGGAAGCACCGGGAACGGAGCCCGCTCTTGTTCAGAGGCCAAGATGTGGGTTTAGGAGACCAGCCGTGGGCATCTGACTTGTACGTTTTGGCTTTGAGCCCTGAGCTCGCAAATATTTAAATCAGCAGAGTCCAGCAAAATCGCTTATCTGTGTGTTGTTAAGGGCCTTTGCAGAACTGGGGCCACTGGTGTAAATAAGTCTGAGAGCCAGTAAAGAAATCAACATAAATAGGTGTATTGAAAATATCTCAGCAGACGGCGGGTGCTGTGCTGCCTCGGCACTGCAGCTCCGCTCTTGCATCCCAACTTCTCCTCTGGTTGCTCAGCTGTAGTTCCGGGGACGCTGCAGTCACCGTAACTTGATTTGGGGGGGAGCTGGTTATCCCCCCTGGAGAACTGCTTGGCTCGGGGGCAACTTTTGCAGGAAGCCTATTCCAGCATCACAGCAAAAATTATATGGAAGCTGCATTCAATTTTCTGATGCAAAGCCCACAGCTTTTGTGTGGGAGTAGAAAGAATGGTTTTATTTAATGACCTGCTGAGTTTTCCATTTGTTTTATTGAACAAGAATTGGGGTGAGGGAGAAGCTCTGCTCAGCAAAAACCCCGTGCCTGCGCAGTACGGGCAGAAACTTGTGTCGGTCCTGACTTGAAATACTGTGAAATATTGCAAACTGTTGCGTCCTGTTGCGCGGCTGGAGCGCGAGGGTCTGCGTTTGCAGAGGGACCGGCTGAAGCGCTGGCCGAAGTCGTGCTGTGGGGTTTGGGGTGGGGGGAGCAGCGCTGGGGTCGCCCCGTTAGCCAGCTCCAGCGGAGGCACTGCATGTCCTCACCTCAGCGGGCAGTGGGGGGGATTTAGGCCAGCTCAGCGCTTAAATCTGCCAGGGAGCCCTGTGGGGAGGAGGAGGAGGAGGGAGGAGGAGGACGAGGAGGAGGAGGAGGAGGAGGAGGAAGAGGTGGTGGTGCAACCCACAGCCCCCACAGGTCAGACTGCACCTTCGCTGCTTCTGCTTACAAAGAGGTTTTGCAGTTTGCGTAAAAAACACTTTGCTGGCAAAATGAACCACCTTTCTGAGCATCCTTCCTGTAGCGAGAAGAGTCCAGAAAGTCAGTACGTGTCTGTAGGTGCTTCCACAGATGTGTCATGATCCCTCTTTTCTCATTTTTCAACTAAATAATTGCTCCAGCACACTGCCTTCAGGGGTTCTGCTTTCAGGTACAGAACTGGTGGACTTGAGCTGGTGAAACGGGTTTGGTGCCCATCAGGTCTTCATTTCATGTCGGTTAAAACCAGATTTGATCCATTCCCCTTGAACTAAAAATACGAATGCCTTTGTCAGGCGAAGGGGTTTGCGCTAATCAAAACCATCGCTCAGCCAACGCGCCCACCATGTCGATGAGCTCTGGTGGGGAGGAGCGGGAGGGGAAGGGGCCGGCCGGGGTGGGGAGGACCTTGCTTTTCGGGGAGGCTGGGCTCAGCAGCTTCCTTGCCTCGCTGAGACCCCCTGCTCGAGGGCTTGTCCTGGCAGGACCTTCTCATCCCAGCCGAGGCAATGGCTGCTCCCCGACCAGGAAAGGGCACTTCCCCGGAGCCACGCTCGCTTTTCGGCACCGCAGCCTGGAGCTCATGAATTCCTGAAAGCCAGGAATGAGCCTTGCTAAGCTGGTGAGTTTAAAATCAGCCTTGCCAGCTGTGTTACAGCTGGCAGGGACGTGTTAGACCAGCTCCTCTCTGCTTCCTTCGCTACGCGGCTGCAAGTTGCAGCATCTCTTGTTCCACCTCAGTTTTTATACTGCTGCTGGTGTGGCTGCCCCTCTCCCGTGTGGCTTTCACACACAGCTGTTGCCACCTGGGGGGAATTCGAGCTTCTAACATGGAGCAGTGCTCAGTTTGCAGCTTGCGGGGTTGGGGAATACGATTTCTGCCCCACAGGATGGGGCGCAGCCGGGCAGAGCGCGGGGAGCGTAGGGACGACCCCGTGCAGAGGAGTGATGTCTGGGTGTGACGTTCAGAGGTTCGTATGCCGGGTTTTGAGCCCCTTAAGACGAGCACTGGGGAGGTCAGCATGGGATCGGCAGTTAGTCTCCCTCCGGGTTCTCCTTCCCAGCCTGACTGGTGCTTCTCCCGGACAACCTCTGGGATGCACACCCCAGCCTTTCCCTGCTCTCTGCAGAGCCGATTCTCCTCCTGTTGGCCCCGGACAAGGGCTTTTCCATCTCTCCATGGGTGCCCATGGAGCAGGGCCAGGTCACCCCTTGCTGCGGCACGAGCAGAGCGAGTGCTCGCTGTGGGCAGCAGCCGCCCTTCGGGCTGCTCTCGGAGGCTGTAACTTGGGTTTGGGCTGTTGCCGTCACCACGGCTCTCGTGGCATGGAGGGGAGCGGCTGGTGCTTTTTGGGAGATTCTTGGAATAGTTCTCCATTTGAATTACACCTAGGAAGTGTTATTGTTTCGCTTGTGACCTGGTATTGTTACCACAACCCACCGCTCGCTGTCTGGCCAACTTCGAATGAGGCTTCCTCCGACCATCAGCAGCTGCTCCGCAGCCGGTGTCCCACCACCGTGTGCACCAGCGTTACCTCATTTCGTTGCTCAGTGGGGTTTTTTTTCAGAGCTGATACACTGGTGGGTTTTTGGAGCATTTCTCAATCATTTCCAGCAGGGAAATGGAAAAAAAAAAAAATAATAACCTTTCCTATTGTCCTTTCCTGCACCTGGTGGTCTCAAGAGCAGAAGGCTGGGAGAGAAGGACCCAACAAACAAATCCTCCCTTTCTCGCTCTGTAGTTGAGGCGGCCAATGAATTCTCCAGCGATTGCAAGAGGCAAAGATCGGCCAGTGGCTCTGCCCTCTGTAGCAGTAAAACCCTGTTTCCTACAGTCCAGACTCTTGTCCGGTGCCTGCTGCAGCTACACAGCACCAAACCGCCCAGTGCCCCCCTGGCCGTGGTGGCTTTGGCCACTTCATCAGGGGGACACGTAAATTCAAAGCACGTGGCAACACAGATGCCCGGGAATAGCTGGGAACTGTGTCCCCGGGCAGGATCCCGCCCCAGGGGTGCCCCCTGCCCGTCCTGCCCAGGCTCCACTTCCTACCCAGATGATCTGGGCCTCTCTGGGGGGGCCGGTGAGGGAGCCCACACTGCTGCCTTCGCTCCCTATCACGGCGGGGGGGGGCACCCAGACAGACCAAACCTGGGACCTCGCAGCTCGTGCAGAGGTTTCTGCCACCCGCTCTCTTCCTGTCTCTGCTCTCCGTGGCGGGGAGCAAATTTCACCCTCTCATGAGAAACAGGCGGGGGATTTTAGTGGGCTGTAATTAAACCCAGAAGTGTTTCTGGAGGAGCTTTTTGATGAGATTGCACAGCGTGGGAGCCGAGGGTGCTGAGCGGAAGGGGCGGGGGGAGATGCTCCGCGGAGCACAGATGGGCCTGGGGGCTGCTCGCCTTTAAAGTCCCGTCTGAGCAAGATCTGATGAGAACTCAAAGCTCTTGTGGGGGTCAGCATGATTTCCAGACATCAAGAGCCTGACTTTGCACTGGCTCCCAGCGGAGGCAGTGTCAGCGGGTCTGGGATTTCCGTGCCTTTCCCCCTTGGTTGGGTGGGGACCCCCCTGGGGTGGCCGCGCTGTCACCTGCCTCTGCGTGACACCCTCCTCCGCCTTTCCCCTGTGGTGTCAGACTGGCAGTGAGAGGTGGTGGCCCAGGCAGCGGCGTGTGGCCGGCGCGTGCCACGTTTCTGCTCGGAAAAGGGAATTCGGTCGCTGTGGTGCTGAACGTGCTCCTGCACAGCCCCGGCGCGTCTCCCAGCCCCAAGGACGAACCAGCCACTTGCTCTTTCTGGCTCCCACGGAGCAATGACAGACGCCAACTGTTCTTGTTTTTCAAGCTCTTTTTTCGCTCTGTCCTTCCCTAAATCCCTTTCCAGCCTCCATGTATTTCTCTGGAGATGAGAGCACGGGGCCTCCTTTTCTCCCAGACGCCTGGCTGCTGCCTGGGGTACGTTTGTGCTGCTGGAGAAGGGTTTTGTGACTGCAGAAATGCAGCGGTGTGTGCTGCCCGTGCCGCACTGAGCTGCTCTTCCTGGGGAGATCTCTGATCCGCAGGCCACGGGACGGTGTCTTGGCATTGGTTTCTGCCCACTTTGCAAACTCCGGAGGGGACGGAGTCAGCCCAGGCTCCCTCTGCTCTCACAGAACATCCTCTTCACCTCTTTTTCCCCTTCTTCCATCCTAAACACTTGACTCTTCTCTCCCCCCCGAAGGGTGCTCCTGCAGTCTGGGGCTGATTTATACCAGTAAACCCTGCACGATGCCGCCCATCACGTTCCAGGACCTGCCGCTGAACATCTACATGGTCATTTTTGGCACCGGCATCTTTGTCTTCGTGCTCAGCCTCATCTTCTGCTGCTACTTCATCAGGTGAGCGGGGGGGGCTGCGGCGGTGGGTCGGCATCCCCGGGGCACCCCCAGCCCTTCCCAGCGCCCCGTTGTTTTATCCCGTAACACGGGAGCCGCTTGGCAGAAGGATCTGCCCTGAGGAGTGGGGCTGGTCACCCGCTGTGCTGGGGCCAGGCATGACCGTGGTCCCCGCAGTCCCCTGCGGCCAGAGCGGGGCAGGAAATGCAGGAAGGGGCTCCTGTTTTTCAGGGGACCATGCGGAGGGACGCATTGTGTCGGGCAGGGAAGGAGCAGTGCTGCCCGGGAGAGGATGTGTCTTTACATTACACTCCCTGTTCAGGGAGGGCTATTTTTAAACCCGAAGCCGAGGCAGCAGCTGGCGTTTCTGCAGGGCCCTGGGTGGCTCAGTCCTTCCCTGCAGGGTGCCCCGGCTCCGCCGACGTCCCGTGCATCTCTCAGCCATTTCTGGGACGTCGGAAGCACGTGTCTCGGTTGGAGGAGAAGTGAAGGCTGCGAACGGTCCCCTTCTCCCCACGTCTCGCTGGGTTTCTCTGCCAGGCAGTTTTCCCCGGCGCCCTCGCCCCGGCCAAGGTCACGGCGGGGCTGGGAGCTGCCGGCGGGCGAGCAAGCACTGGAAATACAGCGCTTCCTGCGCCACCAACGACTTCCTAAGGCAAACAATCGGGGCTGCCGGCTCTTATCGCTCCCCGCTGCCGATTCCTGCCGGCGGCACAGGGCCCCGCGGTGCTGCGGGAGCGGCTCTGCCCGGGGCACGGCCTTGGGCTGGTTTTGCCCCCGGCCACACTGCTCGAGCGCAGCCTCAGAGCTGCTTATCCCCAAAATCCTGGTCGGGAAGGGTGCGTTCCCCTGATTTCAGGTGCCTCCTGAGTAATTTTGGCTGCAATGCTCAGACGTGACCCTTGAGGATGCTGTAAAACTCACAGTGCCTTTTTCTCCCCCTCTCCAGCAAACTGCGGCACCAGGCTCAGAGCGAGCGGTTCGGCTACAAGGAGGTAAAGCCGACGGTCGTTTTCTGCGCGTCCCTGCGGCGATTCGGGGCCGAGCGGGAGGTGGGTGCAGGCGGGTGGGGACGCAGCGGGGGCCGATGCTGCTCGTCCCAGCTGGACACGTTCAAAAGTGGCGTGACGGGACACACAGCGCCATTCTGCTCCCGCTGCGGCTCCTGGCAAAATCCCTCCTGACGTTCATCCTCTGCCTCCTTTTCTTCCTCAGGTGGTTTTGAAAGGTGATGCCCGGAGGCTGAACGTGCACGGGGTGAGCGGTACCGCCTCTGGGTTGGGATGGAGTTGGGGTAACGTGAGGGGACGATGCGCTGGGGCACGTCCCCTCTGCTCCACGGCGTCGAAGGCAGCTCACAACCAGAGCGAGGCCGGGAGCAACGGTGCTGGGCTGGGAATCGTGAGGGAAAACCCCCTCCCCAGGGGGTGGTTTGGGAGCTGGGCTGAGCTCCCAGCTGGAAATATCCAGGAAAAAGCACCAGCAGGATTTCCCCGGCCACGGCATTCCTGGTGGGAGCGGGGCCACGCGCGGGTGTCACAGCATCCCGCCCGCCCTCACCCTCGGTCTCGCCTCCTGCAGCAGACCTGCGCCGTCTGCCTGGAAGATTTCAGGGTGAAGGAGGAGCTGGGGGTGCTGCCGTGCCAGCACGCCTTCCACAGAAAGTGAGTCGGGCCCCGGCGGCGGGCAGCAGGGCGGGGGGGTTCCGGTGCGGGGATCACCCAGGCCGTGTTTCTGCCCCGCAGGTGCCTGGTGAAGTGGCTGGAGGTGCGTTGCGTTTGCCCCATGTGCAACAAGCCCCTGGCGGGGCCGGCGCCGCCCCGCGCCGCCATCGACACCCTCCTGGACGAGCTGGTGTGAGCGGCCCCGCTCCTCACCCCGCAGATCCCGCCGGGACCCCGCGCCCAGCCCCGCACGGCCCCGGCGAGGGGAGGGGGTCGAACGCTTCGTCTTGAAGGATTCGGATTTTTCTGAGTTGGGATTTTTAACGCGCAGGTCGTTACTTTGTTTCGGGGGGCGGGGGTGGTTGGTTGGGATTTTTTTTCTTTTTTTTACGTCACTCCGCGGGGGACCGGCACCACCCTGGGGTTAAACTGAGCCCCACGGCACAGGCGGGGGCTGCGTCCCCCCCCCCCCGCTCCCTCCTCTCCCTTTTCTACACAATTTTTGTACCTGATCCCCTCCGGACTCTCAGGCTCCCCGCGTGGCGGGGGGGGGTTATACAGTTTTGTGTAAAACAACGATTAAACGGACAATTTCCCAGCCAGTCTGAGCTGTGGGGGCTCGCAGCGTTTGAACGGAGAGAGCTAAAGAGGTGCCGGGAGATTGGTGACACGAACAGCCGCTGACTTTTCAAACGTTTAAGACAGAATGACGTCACGGGTGACGCCATGACCCCCCGGCGCTCAGAAGGGGCTGTGCCGTGCGTAACGCAGGGCGCACATCTCACGCACGCGCGTGCCGCTCCCATTCATCACTGACCATGAACCGGAAGGATCAAAACATGGCTTCCCCGCGCCCGGACCCACCCCTGCGCCCCTCACCCCCAGGTCAGGGCGAGAAATTTTCGCGCGCGGTTCTTCGCGGCGTCTCGCTGTGGGACGCTCTGCCCCACCCGCTGCCGCGCTGGCGGCCGCTCCCCGCCCTCCCCCGAGCCGCGCGGCCGCTCCTTCCCCTCATACCTTGGTTAGTTATCCATGCTAATTTATTCACGCATCGCCACGCCTCCCTCGCAAACCACCTTTACGGCAAGGAGGGGATTTTGCGACAGCGGCGCGGTTTGCGGCGTTTGTTGGGAGAGCCGGTGGCTCTGCGCTGAGGGGGGCTGGCGGCGCGTCCGGCAAAAACCCGATTTTGAGAGGTTATTGAGCGGGGGGGGGGGTGGGAGGCGGCTCGGGGGGGTGGGCCTGGCCCTGGTCGGGCTATGGAGCTCGGCGGCTTAGTGCGAGCCCTGAGGGCGGAGGGGCCGCGGGACGGGGAGCAGCCGCCGCCCCGCGCTGTCCCGCCGGCCGAGCAAATCCTCCTCCAGCTCGGGCCGCTCATCGCCGAGGGGGCCGCCCCCAAGGCCGGCGTGGTCAGAGACCTGGGTGCGCTCGTCGAGGCTGCGGAGTGCCAGTGGCTTTTCGGAGGCCTGAGCCCTGCGACGCTGGGCGAGTTGGTGGCTGCGCTGAATGGCCACGCGGCACCCCCAAAGCAGGAGCAAGATGCTGCGGATCCCCCCGGTAAGGACAGCGCGTACGCTGCCGCAGCTGAGCGAGCGGCAGAGGTCGGCTCAGTGTTTCTGCACCTCCTGGCGAAGCTGGAAGCTGCCAAGACCCAGGAGTCTCTGGGCGTCCCCGTGGTGGGTCCAATCCTGTCCCGCGTGATGGGACCCATCTACATCTTTGCTGCAACACATATTGTGGAAAGGCCCTGGACAAACGCGAGGTCTCAGTCAGTGGCGCAGGAGCTGCTGGCGTTGCTGGTTCAGGCTGCGGGCTGCGGGTCGGTGGCTGAATTCCTTCGAGGAAAGGATGAAGATGAGGAAGGAAGATTTGCAGCAGTGATGGGGCTCCTGAAACAGGAGTTGACCAAGTGAGTAGGAAGGGGAGGGCAGTGGTGGAGAGGGTGGCATGTTTTTCTGGTCCCTGTGTAGGAAATACTGAAAACTTTGGGGAAGCTGTGTGAGCTCAGGCGTTACGAGGCACTAGTTGATAAATATGGGGCCAAGAGCTTTACAAATATGCCACTAATGAAAGGGGGTGGGGGGGAAATCACTTGGAGTTTACTGTCAGCTGATAGGCCCAAATGCATAGGAAATGAGCATTTGTTAGTTCCAGTGTTCACTGAGCTCGTGTTTGTATTTCCAGAGACACCTGGAAGTGTAACCCTGCCACAAAGCACGTGTTCTCCTGGACGCTGCCTCACGTCACCCGGCCCTGGCTTAGCCATTACCTGGAGCGTGTCCTCCCGCCGTCGCTGCTCATCTCGGACGACTACCAGGAGGAGAATAAAATCCTGGGTGTGCGCTGCCTGCATCATATCATTCTCAACGTGGTAAGGGATTTGAGAAATTAGATCCCTTTCTGGGTGTTGTTTGAAGGAAGGGTGGGTTGGACGCCTCTTAGGGTTCCTAACTTCTATTCCCGGTTCTGCTGTTAACCAAACAATTCTGCTCCATCTTCCACGCTGTCCCTGTGTGTTTAAGTACATGTAGTTCTTAAATTTATTGAGCTAAACAAATAATTGCTTTGCCACCTTTTGAACTCGGCAGATTCACTGTCAGCCTGACAGCAGTTTGCAGGGTGGGGTGTTAAAGTAACGCCAGTGGAACTGCCAAACAGCACCTGGGGAGGCGAAGGAAAGTGGCTGCTCCTGTGCACGGCGGGGTTTAACCTGCAGTTCTTACAGCACCTGCTCCCACTTCCTCGCAAGCAGTTCCTAACGCACAGCACGTGCAATGGTTTGTGGAGGCTGTTCTCTTTTGTTAGGTTAAGCGGGTGCTGAATGTGACGCACAGGAATAACGTTCTGTTCTGTGTTGTTCCAGCCGGCTGCTGATCTGTGCCAGTTCAACAGGGCTCAGGTTGTGTACCACGCCCTTTACAACCATCTCTATTCACGGGAGGCCCCTCTCATCCAGGTGAGACAGCAGAACTTCATTTTAATCTGCCTTGTGATCTTGCATGTCAGCCCCACGAGGGACAGCCAGCTCCACGCATGAGAGGCAGAACCTGTTTCCTCACAGATAGTCCAGTCAGGCTGTTACTAGCCAATGCCTGTGGCCAAGAGACAAAGTAATTCAGTGGATTTCAGAAAAATATCAATAGAGGGAAGACCTCTTGCCTCCTGTCCCCTTCCAAGTGGCAGCCTTGCTGAAGAGGGCTGCTAATGGGTAGCAGAAGTAGTTGGCTCTGTCAGGTGAACTGCAGCAGCTGTGGGTGGTCAGTGGGGTTGGAAGTTACTAGTGTTTGGAGACATCAGCTGGATTGCCCAGATTTACTGTCTCTCGCCGAACCAGGCAGTACTGCTGTGCCTGCTGGACTTGCTGCCAATCCTGGAGAGAGCCCAGCGCCAGCAGAACCAGGGCAGACCGACCACCCCCTGCGATGAGGTGCTGCAGCTGGTTCTGACGCACATGGAGGCAGAGCATCGCCTCGCGCTGCGGCGGGTGTACGCCAGGACCCTGCCTGCCTTTGTGCAGAGGTGAGAGCAGCTGCCGCAGCCCTGCGGGGACTCACTTCGGCCTTGGTATATATATCTCCCTTCTCAGTGTGTGTTTGTGTTGGCAGACTTGGCATCCTGATAGTGCGGCACCTGAAGAGGCTGGAGCAAGTTATCCTGGGCTACCTGGAAGTCTGTGATGGCCCTGAGGAAGAAGCCCGACTGGGAATACTGGAGACGCTGCAGTGCACCATAGAGCACGCTTGGCCCAGGTACCCATGGGGAGTGAAAGACACTACTAAAGCCTATCCTGAATGCTGTCACTGCTCCCGAGCCAACGTTACTGTTGCTTGAGGAGAAGGCCCTGAAATCTTAAGAGAGAATCTTTCACAGGGAGGAATCACTGGCATTACTGCTTTGCTGAAAAACCTGGCCCAAAAATTAAACTGGGTCATCATTTTGATCTGACTTCTGCCTGTTCTAGAAGCCCAACTTAGCTAAAAACTCAACCTGCCTTCTCTGTGTGGCAGAACTGTGGAGTAAGCCCCGTGCTGTGAATGAATTAGGCTGCCCCAACAGCAGGTGTTCCTGACAGACCATCCCGAGGGTACCCGTGCTCGGGGCTGGTGTCCTCCCTCTGGTGGGCAGACTGAAGGAGGCAGCTTCTTATCTCAGGCCAGCTACAATCCTGCTCCACACGTAAATGGCAACGAGCAGCTCCTGCCTGGAGCATCTTGGAGCTGCTAAGCAAGGCTGTGCTTTCCCCTGGCTTGTGACGAGGATTTAGAGTGAGGCACAGTTGCCATTTCCCTCTGCAGGATGCCGTGCAGGCTCCCTGTGCTCCTCAAAGCCCTGCTGAAGATGATGTGGGACGTACACACGGACCACGGTTCAACGCCAGAGCTGGTAAAAGCCGCCTTGCTCCAGGGAGCCACCGAATGCCTCATCCTGCTGGATCGCTGCTCTGAAGGGCAGGTGAAGGTGAGCTGGGACCCAGCACTGCTTCAGCTGATCCCTTGCCCCTCGGAAGCGACAGCACGGTGCCTGCAAAAGCCCACTGGCTTCCTCAGTCCGAGTGTTTTGAAAGCATCAATTTCCACCCACCTCAACACTGGCTCTTGACTTCATAAATGACTTCTGTATGGGCAGGTGTCTATATATGCTTTGTGTAATTCTCTTTCAACAGATAGCTGGGGGAGGGCTGGTAACACCTTTAACCCACGTGTGCCAAGGCACTGGAAAACGATGCTTTTCTCGTTTCAGGTCCTGCTGGAAGGCGTGTACAGCAGCTGTGAGGAGAACCGTGTACGGGAATGCATCAGAAAAGTGCAAGAAAACACGTGAGGCGTGGCCGATCAATGCTCACCCCACTTTTTGTACAGTAAACTTTTATTTATTTAAAATTACTGTCTTTCTCTTCCCACCCCTATTAGCCTCCTATCTCCCCCAAACAAGATACACTTGTGTGCTTGCCTAGTCTCTGGTGAGCTTTTCCAGCCTTTGAACAGCAGCGGTGCCCCCGCCCTGGTCCAGGTTCCCTCCCCGAGCACAGTCCGAGCTGAGCCTTGTGTGGCTGTGGAGAAGGTGGGGAGTTGCCTTCCTTCAAACTGCACTTCGTGCAGGAGTTGTACACACTTGCTGCAATTGCCTGGGGTTGGGACAGAAACCCTTCTTTTCATAAAGAAAATTATTAATTAGAATATTGAAAAAAGAGTAATTTTTGAGGGTCCTGCACAGAGTGGCAAAAGCTGGAAGGAGTTCTAGTGGCAGATCCGGAGTTCTGTCGTTCAGTACAAAATGTGGCTTCAGGAAGGAGTCAGGTTGCTTTTGTTTTGGTGGTTGGCTCTGTTTCTTCTTCATACTCTATTTCAATGTAGGGACGTTTTCTTCTGGCTGGTCCTTTCAGGGGACTTTTCCCTTTAGATCTGGAGAGAGAGGTTTTCTTCTCTACTTCTTCCTCCTCTTCCTGCTCCTCTTCACTACTTGTCTCCAACTTATCCATGTCCTGAGAAAGACAGACAAGAGTGACGTCAAAGCATGCTGTGTAGCTAAACCTCCTCTTTCTGCAGAATTCTCTTGTGTATATGATTCTATTTTATAATTCCTGGCTCCCAGCTGTCTAGCCAGAGGAGCTGGGGTGTGGTGGATTACAGTGCAGTCTGACACTATCATTATGTCCCACAAATCTGATTTTGCTGGATCTTCCCCCATCACCACAGACACCAAGAGAGTGGAGGTTACTTTCAAACAGCTTAGCCTGACAGTTTATACCTGGTGCTTCACCTACCTCAAAGTCGCTGAGGTCACTGTCATCTGCTTCCACAAACTCTCTTTTATCCATGTCCTGTAAGAAATAAAAGTCAGAAGCTAGTACAGGCACCCTGAGCACAACACAGTGTCCTGACGCGCAACAGAAGAGCCACCAAGGCCACCACTTGCACGCGCACACACACATGCTTTTCCTGAGCTCACCTCTCCTAACCTCTTCTCACCCCAACATTCAAACTACAATGCCCAGCACGTTGGTGAATCAGAGGGGCTGCGCCAGGTCAGGGGAGGATTAACGGCTGCTGTGGCTGAAAGCGTTACCTCATCATCTTCATCTTCCTTCTCTGCATCGGACTCGCTCTCGCTTTCTGCATCTTGCTGTTGTAGAGCTTTGTCAAAGGCGTGAATGGGGAAGTTGTAAATGTCTCCATACTGAAAAGGAAAAGGTGGATTTTCTGTAAGTCACAGGAGGAAGACAGCCACTGGTGCTAGGGCCGTCTAAAGCCTATGGCCTGCACGGAGGCAGCGCCCAACTAGGCTGAACTTGTGGCTCAGCCCCTTCCCTCGTTCTGAAGTGTGCGCTGCTGTACAGAAAATGAGGGGCTCTGTGTTCTGAGGGAGCAAGTTCTCCAGCCTGTGTTAAAGCCATCAAGAAGGGCAGCGTGTGGTCATCCCCTACCCCTCCTACACAGGCCATGCTTCTCTGTCATACCAGCGCCCGTGGCCCTCCCGGGAGAACCAGGACCAGTTTTCCTGCTGTGCTCCGACCGCAGTGATCCTTACCGTATCCTGTTTCAGCCTTTCCAGTAACTCCTTCTCAATGGCATTATCCAGCTGAGCGGCAATCAGGGCTTTCTCCTAAAGGAGCAGAGAGGAGCCGTGTCAGTTGTTTGAAAGACAACGTGGAGCAGAAGCAGTGGACAGGAGATGACGTGACAGCGTGGCATTACCTCTCGTCTCTTCTCTCGCCTTTCAATCTTTCTGCGTAACGGAACGAGCTTCCTCCTGCAGGGAGCAAGAAGAGCTTGTTAGTGATTTATCAGCCTCTTGTGTAGCAGATGAGCAAACGCTCATTCAGGACAACAACCAGCAGTTATGAGAAACGTATGCGACTAGTTGAAATGCGTTTATATATGTAGACAATTAAATCCCTTTCAGACAGGTTCATTTACAAGCCTGCCAAAGCCTCGGGAGAACAGCTACGGGTGCACTGGGGCTCTGCACACAGCCAGTGGCAGTGGCTTGATAAGCCAAACCATGACGACTCTCAGCTCTGTCACTTACTGTCGCTTGAGCGTCAGCTTCCGGATGCGGATGAGGTACTGCGTGATCTTTGTGAACCGCTGCTTGCACTTGTGTCGGATGAACCGTGGCCAGTAGATGAGGTTCTCATCTATCTCTTCCAGTGCTTTCTCGTAGTTCTTGCTTAGCAGGACCTGGGGAGGGGGAAAGGAAAGAGTTGAGCTACGGAGCAAGGCCACGGCTGCTCTTGGGAGGAGTCCCCTTGCTCCCTGCCCTCCACTGCCTCTGGGAAATTAATTAGACCCCACTTCATTAGCAAGTTGCCCTCCGTAACTCACCCGCTCCCAGAGCCGACGGGGAAAAGCTGCCCGCTCTATTGTCTTCATGTACAGGTAACACCGCCCTGAAGAAAAGAGGAACAGGATCCTAGGAGAGAGCCTGGGCGCGTCCCCGACAGCGGGCGAGTGCTCGGAGCCGGGGTGCCCTCAGCCTGGCGCTCTCAGCCCGGCGCTCTTTGCCCCCTCCCCACCCCGGGGGTGGTTCGTGGCAGCTGCCGGGCTCTCACCTTTCTCCTCCCTGATGGTCGCGTACTGGCTGTTTGCCAGCGGGCAGGACGAGCGGTTGCAGAGCCCCGTCAGGTTGTACTCATTGCGGCAAAAATTCTGGGTTTTTGTCCTGGAAAAGTGAGAGGTGAGGGGAAGGGTGGGAGTCCCCCCGCCGCCCACCCTCGGGGCCGTGGTGGCACAGGGATGCGGGGAACCACGCCAGGCCCTGAGGGGCACCCGAATTTGTGCCTCCCGCTCCTCTCCCTACTGAAACACCCCGCAGCCCCCCCTCCCCGGCCCCCTAAAAACTCACGTTATCTTGTAGGAGCAGAACTGCCTGTTGCCCAGCGTGTCCCAGACAACCTGCGAGGGGAAACAGCGGGTGACACACACCGACACCACCCACCCGGCCCCTGCAGCCCCCGATGAGGCCCTAACGGGCGGGGGACACACCCCCCCACACCCCCACAGCAGGGAGGGGGCGGCATATCTGCCGCCATGTTCCCATTTGCAGCACCTCCCCCCCGTCCCCCGTCTATCTACCCCCCACCCAAGCACCCCCCGGCCTGGGGACGGAGGGGGTTGCGCCCCGACCGGCCTCAGCGGCGGGGGGAGCGCTGGCTG
Organism: Strix uralensis; assembly: GCF_047716275.1. Taxonomy (NCBI): domain Eukaryota; kingdom Metazoa; phylum Chordata; class Aves; order Strigiformes; family Strigidae; genus Strix; species Strix uralensis. The sequence goes on from NC_133999.1 coordinate 2,178,092, forward strand.
CCTGCGGGGGGGCGCGGGCGGGCCCGGCGGACTCACGTCGTCCGAGTGCATGGTGCTACGGGACCGCGAGGGCTGGCGCCGCCATCACCGGAAGGGGCGGGGCAGGACGAGATCTCGCGAGAGCTGGCGGGAAGGGCGGGGCCGGCCCGTCATGGTGGTTTCGCTCCGCTGAGATGGTGGCGTAGGGCAGCAGCGGTGCCTCGGCCCGGCGGGGGGGAATCTCTGAGCGGGGAAATAAATATTATATTGAATGACTCGAGCGTGTCCAGAGAAGGGTAACGGAGCTGGTGCAGGGTCTGGAGCACAGGTCTGATGGGGAGCGGCTGAGGGAACTGGGGGGGTTTAGTCTGGAGAAGAGGAGGCTGAGGGGAGACCTCCTGGCCCTCTCCAACTCCCTGAAAGGAGGGTGCAGAGAGGGGGGATGAGTCTCTTGGGCCAAGGAACCAGCGCCAGGCCAAGAGGGAATGGCCTCAAGCTGCGCCAGGGCAGGGTCAGACTGGCTCTTAGGAAGGATTTCTTTGCAGAAGGGGCTGTTGGGCGTTGGAATGGGCTGCCCAGGGCAGGGGGGGAGTCCCCATCCCTGGAGGGGTTGAAGAGTCGGGTTGACCCAGCGCTGAGGGATCTGGTGGAGTTGGGAACGGTCAGGGTGAGGTTCATGGTTGGACTGGAGGAGCTTCAAGGGCTTTTCCAACTGAGATAATTCAGTAATTCTGTAAACCCGTGGCACAGAAACCTGAGGGGCTGTCGCGGCCCGTGGCTGGTCGGTGCCGCTGAAGGTGCCCTGTGAAGTCCACGGTCCCTGGGCAGCCCCGGGCAGGTGCTGGGTGAGGCCTGTGTCTTGCTGAGGCACCAGGGTGGCGGCAGAGCGGGGTGGCCACAGGCCGTGTCTGTGTGGTCATTCCTCCTCTGTGCCGTTGGCAGTGGGAAATGGCAGCTGCTGCAGCGGCGCAGGGGATGGCCGGTACCATCAGCTCCACATCCAGGCCCGTGCGGTTTAATTTTGCACCCCAAAAGCTGTGAGGGAAACATTTATCTGCAGACTGGGCCTAAGGGGGAAAAACTGTTTCCTTCACAGCTACCAAGAGGCCCCACTTGTCTCCCCAGGCTGCAGACCTATTTATTTCGCTGTTAATGCACTCAAGAATTAGATGAGATTTTTTTTCGGCAGGGTGGGTAAAAATATCGTGTCGTTTGATGCAAAGATTATGATCTAATTCTTCACGCAGAGCAGAGAAACTCGATCAATGTCACTGGCACTGCAACTAATTTATTAATTGAGAAGTCTGAGCTGCCAGTGCTGGAGGAAAGACTGACTCGTGTTGCTGATGGGCACAGCAGAGCGCTGGGTGATGTGCTGGGGGGGGGCTGGCGAGGAGCCCACCTTGCGGGGACTGAAGGCTCGTCCGCCTCCGTGATGCTCGTAGCGGGTGGGTTTCCAGAGCAACCAGCCACCGGGCACGCAGATGGCATTAGAGTTTAATATTTAACGGGGAGGTGTGCTGTGGAGGTGTGAATACATCCCCAAATAGAACGGCTCACATTTTTTCCTTCCATCACAGAACGCAAACACGTTTTTCCTTTTATTCTTGGCAAAGCAGGGAAACAGGTGGAAGATAAAAATAACCAGTTTTTGAGAACAGGCTTAGCATTAGTCATTTCCAGTCAGCCTAAGAAATACAATTTCATCTTGTATGTGCAAAGCGAGGGGCAATGGGCCCACCGTGGATGTGGGATTGCCTGACAATAGCCATTTATGACCTTTGGTAATGAGTCATAAGGTACCAAATCTTGATGAATTGTTATTATCCTCCTGTTTTCCTGCTGGCAAGCACATCTGCATTGTGCTGCTCGGGCTCCAGAGCAGTGAATCATCTGTTCTTTCTGGCAAGTGAAATGGCTGTGCGTTACACAACTGCTCATTCAAGACAGAAATGAATTTATATAAACTGCCAACGGTGGAACCAGAGAAGTTGTAAGTTTGAGGTTGCACTGGAAAAAATGAGATTACGGGAATTTCTCTGATAGTTGTAAAATTAATTTGGTACCTCTATTACTTCACGCTCTTACTTAACTGTAGTGTACTTCTACAGACCATTATGCTCAATAATAATTGTTAACAGTGCAGCTGCTCTCTTTCTGAACTTGTGGCCAGGAAATTGCAAAAGGGCAATTAAATCAGTCTATTGTACTTCTCATTGCCACGGGTTAGCATCACAAACACAGCCCGTTACCCCATCCCAGCTGAGGGGCGGGGATTTTTAAAAATGCTCTATTAGTCACTTACAATCCCAGGGGATCTAACTAGCTTTGTTGGCTGAGTCTGCACTTAAGAGCCTGAAACTGCTTTCAGCCTAATTTCTACCTGAATTTCTTAGAGTTCTTCATATAAATGAATTAATTTAATGGATGGCAGAAGAGAGACACAAGCAGCCATAAGTAGCACATCAAAAGCACAACACGTAAATATACCGAGACAGCAATGAACTTTTTTTTTTTTTTTTAACTGTCTTCAGAGGAGCGTGGAGCACGTTAGCAGCGCAGTGACATCTTTATTGATGGCCTGGCAGTGACACAGATGGATAGTGCCCTGTTGTTCCAGAAAGGTTTCATGCTGGGGATTATAGCAGAATTCTGGAGACAGAAATCTCCCAAAGCTGATGCTGCTGATTTAATTTTCTCCAGTGCTTTTCTTTCAAGGACAGTAAGCGCTTTAAAGACATTAACAAATGCCACTGGACTCATCTGGGAGAGATGTTGATATTATCCCCTACGGCATGGGGAGGCTGTGCCCAAGACAATGTTGTTCTGCAGGACAGGTTGATAGGATTCTCCTCATCTTCATAACTTTTTTTTACAGGTGAGATGAGGTGAGTTGGGGTAACTTGCCTAGAAGTCACACAGCAAATGAGTGGCTTAACTAAATGGATAGAGCCTCTGAATCCGGGGTCTCTACTCCCTGCTGTGGATTGCACAGCCGAGAGAACAGGTCAGCGGTACAGCCTCTGTCCGTCCTGCATCCACAAGTCTTGGGGGGCTGGGTTATTTGTGGGTGCTAATACACCCCGTGTTCTGCAAACATAGTATTAGCTCAGAACAGGGCACGCAGCCTTGCACTTGCTATTCCACATTTTCTGCCTCCACATCACTGTCATCTGTGAGGGGGAAATCGCGCAGGGTTTTCTGAGTGCTGTAGCTTTTGGTTTGCAGGGGGCATTCCTGGTTTAAGATTGCCTGGGTAAAGGAGAGAAGAAATCATGCTTTAGTAAAAATGGTGATTAATTTGAATAGTTAATGGGAGCATTACCACTTTTAGAGAAAGCTGAAGCAGCCAACAACTTTTGCACAGGGAATACCAGCTGTGAGTTTGGGAAAGGACCATAGCTCTAAACTTTACTGGGTTTATTGTTTGAGTTTTTTGTCCCTTTGTTGAGGGTGGAGTAGAGCCCAAGAGGGAAGACACAATCCCTAGCAAATTTATTCTAATCCCCCCCCAAATCTCTGGATTATCAATCCCCTGTGCTTTAAGGGAGTCAAAGATACTTAAACTCACAATCTTCTCCTCTTTAGCGGGAGGGTTGCGCAGGTGCCAGCAGAGAGGAGCGTAAGCGATGTTGATAGCTCCAATGATGATCATCAGCCAGGGAAACCCAATAGCTCGTACAATCGCACCGCCTGTGGATGGACCTGCAAATTTAAAAATGCAAAAAGGCCAAGGTGACAGCATAAGGTGCCTCTCCCGTTCGGAGGGGGACTATAAATCTACAGTGGGCGGGTTGCAGCCTCAGTGCCGATTGCTTGCAGAGAAGGCTGGGTGGAGGAAAGGGAGTGAGATACACGCTGAGTACGTCCCCCCGTGAGTAAGAGTTCCGCCATACCAATGGCAAAGCCCATGCAGAAGGCGACATCAGCTATGGCATAGACGTTGCCGTAGACGGAGGTGTGGCGAAGGTCCACGAGGTGACCCATGAGAGGCATCATGGAGGAGTCCACCATCCCTGCCCAAAGCAAGACGGACCTGATCAGTCATCGCCTCCCCCAGGGGCAGTGGCGAGAGCTGCCTTGTGTGGCCTGAATGCCGACTGCTTACCTATGGCAAAGCCAAGGCCACCGTTTGGGCCAATCAGCCCGTAAATATTTTTGGCCAGAGGTACCTTTGGGAGGAGAGAGAGAGAATACATGAACGAGGCCAGAAGAGCTGTGCGAGGTGTGAAGGTGTAACGTAGATCTGTGCAACCACTGAACATCTGACTGCCGGGCACAGAGCCCCATCTCGGTGTTATCACCCACACTGCCCCTGCTGATTCTTCCACAGAAGGTCTTGAAATTGTCTTATGCTACTTACACAAAGGAGACTAATTCCCACCACGGCCATGCCGATCAGGGAGCACAGCCACCTGCAACGAGGCCGCCGTTAGGAGAGGGCAGATGTTCTCAGCATGCACAACACCATGAGTGTAATTCGTGCTGAAAGCACAGGGCTGGGATGAGCTGAAATCTCTTAGGTTCCACTTACCGGCCCATTTTGTTAGCCAGAATCCCGAAGAGATTGGTGCCGATGAGGTAGGATATACTGGCAGGGAGGAACGCCATCCCTGAGAGAGAAAGAATAAAAACGAGCGTGTCATCCCCAAGCAAGTACAGGGGATTTGCAAAAATACTCACTTCACTAACTGCCTCTCATTTGGAGAATATCATGAGCCAGGCAAGGTGGGCTAACGCCCAGCACCCGCTTTGTGGGTCCTTCCCTGCAGTGGGGCTTCTCCATGCCCTCCGCTGCCACTGCCCTGTGCACAGCTGCGCTGGCTCCCCTTTGCTCCCTGCCCTGCAGAAGGGTGGGGGTCCCGCTGTGAAGACAGAGGGAGGCCTAGAAAATGTGTTTGCTTTTGATGGGGGGGAAACTGAGGCACGCAGAGGTGCAGCGCTTCACCCGCAAGATCTGCGAGACAACCAGAACGTTTTTTTGTCCCCAGTGCTTTAATAAGCTTGTCCTTGTCTACTGTCATAGTTTCTTCCTCTTCCACCTTTCTCCCCTTCTGCTTTTCACTGACTAAATAAAGAGGAATAAAATAACTGCTTAAGTGAAAAGCTTGGGGATTATTGTGTAGTCAAAATTAAATATTTGCACTGTTTGCTGATTTACCAGCTGTTTATTTTTAATATACTCTCCCACCAACTATAAATAAAACTGCTCAGCTCCATTTCACTAAGACAACTTCCTTATTGAAACACACTGATTTATGTTTAATTTTCTTTCCTCTCTAACAACTGCAGAACACAGCTAATCCTGCAGGTTTAGTCCAAGCTCTTCTGGTTTTTTTTCCCAGAATTAAGGGAGTGGGCAAACTGAAGCATACAGACAAACAAGCTCCTTGAGTTCGTAACAGCTCGTGAGATGGGTGACTTGCAGTTGAGCTGCGTCTAAATCCAAACGGCTCTCAAAACTCAGGTACCTGAACATCTAGTGAATCTATTTGGGATTTTCTTTGGTGTCTACTGACCTCTGGGTCCTGCCAAGTCACCTCAGAGGTCCCCCTTGAGTTCAGTGGGGACGGGGGCAGCCCTGAGTCTTTCCTCAGCCTGTGACATCTGTGGTTACCAGGTGGCTACGCTGCCCCTTCTCCCCACTGCCAGAGTCCCTGGGACGCTGTTTTACCCTCCCCCATCCTTGTGCAATTGCTTGCTCATGAGAAGCATCGTAGGCTCTTATCGGGATGGATGCTCCTGCCTGACCAGAGGATAACTCAATTAGGAGCTCTCTCAGCCCTCCTGCTCCAGGCTGCAATTAATTCAATTTGGGATCTAAGTGTAGCCTGGGGCACCCCCTGGGTCATTCCTCAGCCAATTGGGTTTTATAACAATTAGTTTTTATTTTTGTAGCAAACACAGACAATGTTATCTCCATATCACATTTTCTAGGCAGCTGGTAATTAGCACGTCCCATCCTGTCCTGCCTGGGACTCTCTAAATGGCCTTGTTTAACTCAGAGCTGCCTCTGCAAAACCCATCTGGCTGCCACGATTTCAGCCCAGCACGATACCATTATCTGCCCTGCAGAAGACAAGACTTGACAGGCTTCCCGTGCATGAAACAGCCTTTCTTCCACCATTATTGCACTTGTGGGGAGCCTGATTCTATGCAATTTTTTCAATAATAGAGAAAAGCACATTGTATAGCTACCACTAAGGACATTTCGAGCTGAAATTGGAGCAACACGCAGCCTGGGATCACTCACTCTGTGCGGGTGAGGGCATATGTTTTCTTCTTTTTTCGAATGATATGAGAGATTATTCAATCCATCTCGCAGTGCCTAAGCAGGACCGGTTCTAGCTAAACTACACCAAGCAGCTGTTCAGGAGCGGCTTGTTCAGGCTGCAAAGCACGGCACCTACCTAGCTGCCATTTCGGGGAGCACATGGTTTGCATCATCCAGATGGGCAAGGTGGGCTCGAGCATGGCCACCCCCATGTTGGAGAAGCAGAGGGCTCCTGACGGGGAGAAAGAGGAGAAACGCTCTAGTGTAGCCGCCTTCTGCTGCCGTTTCAAGCAGGCACGAGGGAATCTCTTTAACCAGGAGACGCAGGGGCACGAAGAGGAGCGCGGCGCGCGCTGACGCCTTTACCTGCGGCGACCAGGATGTAGGGGTCTCGCAGCAGGGTGAACACCGGCGTGCCCTTGGTGCTCTGCGGGATGGCAAAGCGGGGTCACGTCGGCTGAGAGCCGCGTGTGCCGGCGCCCGCACAGCCCCGCTCCCCGGCTCCATTCATGCCGCCTGGCACCGCCTCGCGTACGCACACGTGTCTGTACTCACCTCGGGGGAGATCTTGGAGGGCTGCAGTATGCAGAGCTGCAAAGCTGGGAAGAAAACGCTGATGTTAGCTTGCTTCTGGAGACAGCATCGCTTCAACCCGCATTTCCCTCTGGTTTTTCCTTCAGCCCGACCCCCTTCATCGGCAGAGCCCCCGGGGACACGGTAGCTGTGTTTGGGGACATCGCTGAAGCGGGCAGAGGGAGAGGTGGCTCCCAGCCCGGCTCCCACGGGAGGGAGCAGCAGAACTCCCTGAAGTGGACTGTGTTGTAAGTATTTTGTCAACCCATGAAGCAGTCAAATATGCAAATGCTCTCCGTCAGGCTGCCAGCTGCGGAGCCACAACTAGAGCGTGACAGAAATTAGACATGGAGAAGAACAGGATTAAAAAAGAAAGTTTCATATGTATGGGACCTATGTTTCATTTTCCAAAAGCTCTTACATGCTTCATTAAAGATGTCTCGCATTACATCTAGGCAAAGACAGTAACTGTGAATATAATTTAATTAGCTTAATACTTCGCACTAAAACCGCACATTTCTGCTACCTAGATCTTTGCCGTTACACTCTGAAGGCTCTCGTGGCCTGCATCTGTAACACAGCCATCGGAGAAAGAACAAGGATCACCATTTATGCTGGCAAAGTCTAATTCCTTCCTGGCGTGGTGAAGAGGCTGCAGACAAGTGTGCCTTTCACAAAGAATTCGCAGTTCAAAGAGCTTTACTGAATGTGCTATTCAAGCCATTAAAGCAATCAGGGGGTTTATTAAGTAATGAGGGACTAATTCTTACTATATTACTATGTCAATCATCTGGTGGTAGAAAACATATGATTTAGCAATAACAGACTAACCAGTGCTGATGATATCAGCCGTGCCTCTTCCTTCACACAAACCCTGTGAGATTCTCCCCGAAACATCTGCATTTAAATCTTTACACTTTTTTTTTTTTTTTTTTTTTTTTTTTGTAGCATTAAACCATTTGGCTTCTCACCTCCATCCAAGAGGGCAAGGAATGCCAGGACCAGGAAGGGAGATGACTTCCCCACGAATTCATACATCACGCTGCCAAAGGGGGCCCCGACTGCAAGGAAAGGCTGTGTCACACAGCGGCAGTGCCACCGTCCCCAGCGCCCGGGGAACAGCAGCGCGTGGCTCCTGCTGCCGTGGTTTTCTCTGAATCCCCCGCTGGGTGTTTGGTGAAGGTGGTGGAAGGTGTCGGGTCCCACGGGCAGCGGCCGTGGAGAGTGAGCGGAGGGAGGGAGGAGGACAGACTGGCCGTGAGGAAGGGTGGAAGCTGCAGGGGATGGCCAGCAAAGCTCTGGAGATGCTGTTGATGTAAACCCCCTTGGGAACAAGGTTTCCTTACTCAGCACACCCAAGGCCAAGCCTCCGAGAGCGATCCCCATCGCGTTGCCCCTCTCGAAGTCATCTGTGTACACGCTGGCCAGCATGCCCAAGCCTGGGAGCAGAGAGAAAGCAGAGGCCACATCAGGCTGGCTGGTGCCGTGGTGGCGGAGGGTCCTCTCCGAAAGCAGCCTGGGCTTTTGGGGGGATTTATCTGCTCGCTGACTGGTCTGTGTGAGTGCAGCATCTGCATCAGCCAGGCAGGCACAGCGAGGAGGAGGAAGCTGAGGAAGGCACTCGGTGTGTCTGTGCTGCTGATTGTTCCTGAGATGATAATTGAACCTGGACAGGGGAGCTAACACAGACTCTAAGGTGTAGCTGAAACATTTACCTGCGACTGATGAGAACGATGACCCAACGCCTTGGAGGGCTCGGGCGACGAACAGCAAGGTGTAGGTGCCTGAGAAAGCAAACACTGCGGAGGAAGGAGAGAGGCGGCGTCAGGACTGCGGACTGAGCGTTAAAACCCTGCAGAGGGTAAGAGTGGCCCCAGTTTGCACCAGTTTGGGTGCTGGAGGGGGCAGGGGGCCACTTGTCCTTTCTTGTCACCAATTTCTGAGACCGGGTGCTCTGCTCTCACTCCTTTCTCCTGCACAGGGACAGCAGTGCAGGCACAGACCAAAGTATTTTCTCTTGTGCTGCGGCGTATCAAGAGCATATGGCCGGGCAATACTCACTGACTGTGGAGATGAACATGATGATGAATCCGATGAACATGGGGATGTGGTATCCTATCCTGGCAAGGGAAAAAAGAGGCACCATCTCAGGGAGGACTCCTGATTCCAGCTTGAGATCTGGTCTTTCTGCCCAGCCTTAACACACATGTCTCTGTGGGCTGCTGAGCATCTCCTGAACTTGTGGATGTGCCCGTGAGTGCTGTTCAAGGAGGCAGCTGGTGTCTAAGTGCGCCCAGATAATACCATAAAGCACACCCAGACATACGGCTCTGTTTTACCAGCTCATCTGCACACCCATACATGTGGAGGTGAGCCCGGCACAGCTCACACGTGTCTGCTAGAAACAAAGGCAAAGAAAAACTCAGGGGCAGAAAATCTGAACAACAATATTCTGTCCATAGCGGGTTGGGAATATTTGCTTGTTTATTTGATGGTTACTGGTATTAAATAACATCTGTCCACATCTGAGGAGAGCATTAGTGAGGCTTACGTTGTAATATAAACTTGCAAGCCATTTGTAGGCTTTTAGAAGAGGTAAAATTCATGCTTATTTTGATGCATATATCCTCCCCTTTGCTATTTTACCCACCGGTCCCTGTAATTCTGTGATTGCAGGGGCTGCACATGTGCAGCACAGACCCTTACTGCCCAGCTAGTGGTGATTTCATTAGCAGGCAGGAGCTGCCTGTCCCTGAAGGGCTACACCGCGGTACAAACCCAGGTCTCTGACCTACCTGTTGGTCAGGAGACCCACGGATGGGTTGACCACCAGCTGTACGAGAGCCTTGGAGGCGAACAACAGCCCCACACGGACATTTTCCTTGGCGAGGAACTCCTCGCCCTCTGGGCAGCCGCTCGGCACTGGGGGGCTGCTGGTGGGGGGCTGTGGTGGGCGGCTGCTCTCCGTCCCGTTCGCCAGCTCTGCAGCACTGGCAGAGCCCGAGACAGTCACCGTGGTGTTGTCAAAATAGGAGAACATGGAGGAGAAAGGAGAAGCCTTCAAGGCTGGAGGAACCGGCTCAGTCCAGGCTGGGGCAACAGAGCTGTTTGTGCCTTCGTATTCTGTTGTATAAAGGAAGGTGGGGACAATCGGTACTGAAAGAAAAGCCAGGGAAGGGATTAGTCAGTGATTTTGCTCCATTTTCTGGCTCGGCATGCAGCTGATCTGAACGGTGCTGGCCAGATACTGGTGTCCTGGAGGCTCCCTGCACCCAGCCCTCCCCACGGCTCTCCCTGCGCAGGGACCCTGCCAGCATCAACCAGAGACCGACCGAGGAGCCGAAACCCCGAGGCAGGACCCGAAAGGCACCGCGAGAGCCGCACGCCGTACCCACGACCGTCAGCAGCATGTTGTCCAGCAGCAGCGCGACGAACACCACCACCAGCACCAGCCTCTGTGACGCCCTGCCAGCTGCCAGCCAGCGCCAGGGAGCGCGTTCAGCGGCCGGGGCCATGGCCGAGAGCCTGGAGCCCAGCCTGGGTCCTGCAGGCGCCTGATCTTCAGGGCTGAAGGTCTCCTATAAGCTTTAAAGAAAACACTCTGAGTTACAACCTCCCACAGCTCATGGCTTCTCCCTTGAGACAGCAACTCCTGAGGTCACTTAGTGTCTGTGTTCTCCAAGAGCTGGGTGCTGTTCCCTAGGAGCTGGGACCACCAGCTTTGCTATCAAAGACCCTGGTTTTATCAAGCTTGCGTTTAAAGTTGCAGATAGAGTGCGCTCTAACGCATCTCCACTCTCCTGAGACATCTTGTACCTGCTTCAAGGCATCATTTAAGTCGTCTTCCAAAGACTCAAATCACGGATCAAGCCAGCAGTTTATCTGAGGTAATCTCTACATCTTTTATTCCATGTTTGTTCTTTGGAGATTAAATTTGATCTCAAAGGAAATTCATTTACCCTACGTGTCTTTTCATTTGACCTAATTGAAATGTCATGGCAAGATACAGGACTTAAAAACCTAACATACGTGATTAAGATCAGGGCTTCAGAGGAGCTGAGAGAAGATTGCTTGCTTGGACTCATTGAAAATATCAATCAGAAATTTGCACTAAACCAACCAAACAATTAGCCATTTACATTCTTATAGCTCTTAGGCACTTCAGAGACTAAGTGGCAAAATGAATGGAGCTGAGTCCCAACTATCACTCTTTCCAATAATCCTGTGGTTTTCTGAAATCCCAGGCAATGATATTTACCAAATTTTAAGTAAAACAAACAAACGCTTCAAACCCTCTATCATCAAATATGAATGCCACACAAGTCACTAAGTTGAGAAACAGGGATGGTTTCTCACTGTACCTCCAAGTACTAGTAAATACCAAATAATAGAATTAATGCAAGGGAAGAGACACATGTATACAAAAATTAAGAGAGAGAGAGAGAAAGAGTAAGGAAGTATAGACAATAAAGACATGTGGACTAATGAAGCCCTTACATCTCAAGCCCCAAGCCCTGTCCCCTTCTCAATGCAAACCTGTTGTGTGGAGCAGAGGAAAACGAACTCTTACCCTGGAGCCCATCTTGGTGTGAGGAGCCGGCCGCTGCTGCGGGAGGTGGTGTGGTCTGCAGCCACTGCTCCCAGAGGATTTATGATTACCTTTTATCAGAAGAGGATATGAGTGTCCCTCTTCCGTGGAGATTTAATTGGAACCTCAAACAAGTTTCATTCAGCCCTGCAGCTCCCTCTGCGTCAGAGCAGGCCGGTGGGGTGGGCTGAGGGGGACTGGGAGGAGAGAGGCAGGAGTGTTTATCTGCGGCAGAGGCACCCGCTCTCCAGGCTTTCATCAACGCTTATCTCTCTCCAAGCACCTTAACTCTTGCCTGGGTCTGAGCACACTGAATGTGCCTCCCTGGGACTGCACAGCCCTCTCCTCCATGGGGGAAGCCCTCTCTGCCTCGGCGGCGGGTGGTTATGAGGCGCAGTGAACAGATTCATCACTGGGCGGCAAGGCTGGCATCGTTAAATGGCCCTGGGAGATGCATTTATAAAATATGTAATAGTCTAGGTCTTGGACTACTCTCCAATGACTGATGGCCAATGACAGCCCTTCCCTGTGCAGTTATGCTGTCTACTTTATCTCCAGGGACAAGGAGATGTTTCTTGGACCAACGAGGATGGTTTCTCATAGTCAAAGCTGGATTAAAAATGATATCCATGCATGGGTGAGGTACTGCAAATGCCATTTACAATGTGATCTCTTTTCTTCCATAATTTCAATTTTCTTAAACTTTTGACACTTTGCTCCTTGATTTCTTTTTTGAACCAAACCTGATACCATCATTCATTCAGGATGCAGAGATTTACTGCAGAGAAAGAAAAGAAATCCTAAACATATTCCCCTTCTCTCTGCTGGCACGTAGATCTGCCATTGAGGCTATTTATCTGCCTTCTGCATGGCCAAATCTATTGCTAATAACGTGAGATGAGTACATCCTACCAAGGAATTCCCTGGGTGTGCATTAGAGCAGAAGCTGAAGCCTTTAAATATATTTCATGAGCTGAGAATTGAATGTCTAGGCCTGGAAATTACTTTCTAAATATCTGCGAAGTAGTCAGAGAATGAGCAGTGCAGCACTACCATCTACTGAGGGAGCTCAGAATTGCTCAGCTGTACCTTGAGCTCTGAGTAGAAAATAATTTAGATTCTCCTTCAGGTGAGGAGGGGCATGTGGAGACAGTTATTATCTTTTTCTTTTGTAGGCCCCAAGGTCAGGGGGCAGTTGAAGGAGATTGCAGTGTCGTGTCACTTGTTTCGCAGGGATGATGGGAAAGCTTACTCAGATGTGCTTTGGAAGTGTTTCCATGTGTCTGTCAGATTTTTCCAGGCAGTTCTCTTCCAGATTTTTTTTTTTTTTTTAACCATTATAAACGTTTGCCATGAATTTTTCATTCAATAACCCTACGGAAAAAAAATGACTACAATTTTCTTCCTGGCCAGACTGAGGTAGTAAAGTATAGTGAACATTTCTGATGTAATGAAAAGTATAAGAGAATTTATGGGCTGTCTCAAGGCCCAGCATAGGATGTGCGCCTGAAAAACTGCTGATAGCAGACCTCACGCCGGCTCTGCAGGCTGATTGCAATTCCGGTGAATTCAGACGACAGCAGGCTTCGCTCGGCGAGATTGCTCTCTGCTGCTGACTCACCTCAAAGGTGCAGTGAAATACATCTGCTGTGTGGCGAGGGCTGCCGCGTACCAGCACAGAGCAGCATTTTACAAACCAGCGTGAGACAAATGGCTTATAGATGTAACGCCACCAGCCTGGGGTCGGGTGAACACGACAGCATAAACACAGATTGGAACAGGCACCCATAAAATCATACTTTGCTTTAAAGTCACTCCCTGCTAATATTTCCTTTACCAGGAGGTTTCTCCTACCCCGCACAGGAGTCGCTGCCCTGGCAGTGGCTGCTGCCCATTGCCTTACGCTCTCCGGTGGGTGAATTTCCATTGTCAAATGCTATTTTGTTGTTAGTCCACGAGGCAAATTTTCTCAGCCTGTGAGACTAGTTAAGAACTGAATAAAAATACCGAGAACAGAGAATGGTCTGTTTTGAGCGGTTGGAGTTTGCATCCCTGGGCCACCTTTTAAGCCGGGCTTTGAATGCAGGTGGAAGCAGTTTGCAAAGTGGTGCTGGCTGAAGTAACCCTTGAGGCTGCCATTTAGCGAGTCCTGCTGCTTTGTATTTTAAGTCCTTTCAACTATTGACAAACAGGAGAGCTCGGTAATTTGCTCAAGGTCATGTTGCGTTAGAAGGAGAGCTGAAACCTGGCCAAAGCCTTCCAGTTTTGTGTTTAATCCACTCGACGGCATTTTCCCTTTGTCTGGGGATTATTTATTGTGTTTACTCCCCCCTTAGCCAAACAGTTTCTTGTGCGATTGTTAAGTTTTTTTCCATCAGTCTCACCAGTCCCTGGTACTTTGTTGCTCCTTCAACCAAGCACAGAATTGCCAATGTCTCTTTAAAAACATATTCCCCTGAAGTATTTCTAGTTTTAATGTAGAAGAACATAGAATGTTGTTTTATAACATCAAATAATTCTGTCTCACTGCTAAGACGGGAGGAGAACAAACAGCAACTATTAAAATGTAACATGTATGAAGAGATGCATAACCCATAAGGAAATAGAAGGTTGAAAGACAAATGGTTTTCTGGAAAAAGGTGTTTATAAGTAACCCACTATCTTTTTCTTATCTAAGGTTTAGGGGGTAAGGCATCTCGTTCTGTCCTTTAAACAATTGTACCAGTCAGCCCTTGATGTGGCACCAGTGCAAGTGGGGTGTTTCCATCGACAGCCCTGTCTCATTGCCAGATCCTACTGTATTTCTTATCTCCTATCTCCCCTAAGCAGGTACCGTTACACCCTTAGATCAAAGCGCTGGTTTTAGGTGAAGTGTATCCATGAGAACACGGCTGAGGTGTGAGGACATGCATGGAGGTTGGGGGACACCAACCCCCCCGCCGGAGCACTGCTGAGCTGAGGCAGCGGGGCAGAGACAGCCCCAAATGCCCCTTGTGCCCCTGGCCCGGGGCTGGGGATGGCCGTGCTGGGGGGTGACTGGGCAGGAGCCCAGGGCTCTGCTTTCCTTTTATGGCAGAATTACTCCTTTTCTCGTGTTCTCAGCCATTTAACCCTTCTGTCAATTCATTAATTAATTAGCCTGCTTTCTCTCCCTTTTCCCCCCTCTTCATCCTTTTTCTCTTTTTCTTCTTTCCTCTTTTTTATTTTTCTCTTTTTGTCTTTCATCTTCTTTTTCTTCTCATTCCTTTCCCCCTTTCCCTTTCCTCCTTTTCTTCTTTCTCTTGCTCTTCCTTTTCCTTTCCCTTTCCCCTTTCCCTTCCCTCGTTTCCTTTCCCCTTTTCCTTTTCCCCTCTTCCTTTTCCCTTTTTCCTTGTCCCTTTTCCTGACACCTTTTCCATTTTTCCTCTTCCTTTCTGCTTTTCCTTTTCCTTTTCCTTTTCCTTTTCCTTTTCCTTTTCCTTTTCCTTTTCCTTTTCCTTTTCCTTTTCCTTTTCCTTTTCCTTTTCCTTTTCCCCATTTTCCTTTTCCTTTTCCCCTTTTCCTTTTCCCCTTTTCCCTTCCCCTTCCCCCCCCCTTTCCCCCCTCCCGCCGTGCCCCCCCCAGCACCCCGGTCAGCTCCCGCTGCCGCCCCGTTCCGGCGGGCGGGGCCCTGCGCGGGCGGCGCTATATCAGCGCATGCGCGGCGGGGCGCGGGGGGCCGGGGCGGCGGAGAAGATGGCGGCGGTGCGGGCGGTGCGGGGGCTGGTGAACGGCGCCGGGCCCGGCGGGCCGCGGGAGCAGGTGGCGGCCCTCACCCGCGACTACCTCTCGCAGCCGCGCCTCAGTGAGTGCGGGGCCCGCGGCGGGAGGGGCTCCCGGGGCGCCGCGGAGGGAGGCCCGGCCCGGGTGGGCCGCACGCCAAGGCCGGGCCGCGCCGGAGCCGGGCGGGCGATACCAGCAGCGGGGCCGCTCCGTGCGGCAGCTCCTGCGGGGTGCGGGGGGGTCGGAGCGGGGGGGCTGCAGGCCGGCGGCCCGCTCGAGTCGGGCTTTTAACGGCAGCGGGTGCCGCAGTGGGGCCGTGCACGGCCCGGTCCGCCCTGAGCACCGGAATCGGGCACTCGCCGGTCCACGGGCCTGTTGCCCGCTGGCCATCGCGGTGTCCTTCGGGAACAGCCGCGTGAGGAGCAGGAACTGGGAACTGCTGTGAGCTGGCGGTGCTGCGGGTTCTGTTCCTGTAAAACGAATTTGAGAAATCTGGTGGAAAAGGGGAAATACAGTAGCCTTGTAAAAACCCCGTATTGCAGTGTAGTAGGGGGAAGTCAGAGTTGTCTGAAGGTGCGGGTTTTTTTTCCTGGCCTGTTTTTTGATCTAGGGAGTCATTACCCGGGTGACTCTGCCTGCACCCCCGCGCAGGCTGCGGACGTACGAGGTGGCAGCCGGGCAGCTGCTCTGCGGTGGTTTCTTTGAAAACGTCGGTCTGGTTTGAAAGCCAACTCGGTCGTTACAATTCCTGCTCTCCCAAGGCTTACGGTGGAGCGGAGGCTCCTGGCAAGGCTGGAGCTGAGCTGACTTCATATTCAGTTCGTGTTTTCCTGTGTAGATTTTGGCTTTTGCCCAAGCTGACATCGCTTGCAGGCTAGATATGAAAAACACTTCTGTTGCTTTTTGTTTGTCATAGAACTGGTTGATCTCACTGGAAACAGGAATTTTGAGGCAGTGGCGAGCGGCCTTCAAGGGGAATTGATGCAGATTGATGTCAAGGAACTGTTTTCTTGCAGACAAAGCGAGGAGTGTAAGCCCCTTCCCGTTGGCTGAGGAGGAAGTGCTCATGAGACAGTCATGAGATGAAGTGCTTTGCTCAAGATAATGTTTTCCATTTCTTGTCGACAGTGGGTTGCAAACACTTGCAGTCTAAGCAGAGTCCTCTTCGTAGCATGATGTCTGTGCAGTTCTCCTTGCTCGGGTGAATGGAGCAGGACTTTGACAAGAGTTAAAACCCAGAAATAGGAGTTCCAGCCTTAGACCATTTTACACACCCAGTGACCCTCAAACCTTATCTAATGCAGTTGTGATTGTTGCTGTTTAAGAGATTACATTGCAACAGTTCAAACTGTTTGCTTCGGTGTAAATACCACGTTGTTGACAGTCTAGACAACGCGCGGTGATTGTGCCAGACCCGGGCAGGCTGAAGTGGCTCAGCCAGGTGATTCCCTGCGGCCTGGCGCTGGTGGAATTTGTGATCTTTCCAGTACCACGAGTGCCCGTTTCCTCTGCCTTGCAGCGTGACCAGGAAGGGGTGTTGGTGTCTCTCCTGTTCTGTAAAGCCTCCACTTGCTCATTTTTTCCCCTCCCAGGGATAAGTGATTAACAGTCACTCTCTTGGTCACTGCTCCTTGTGACCCTGATAAAGCTTTGACTCAAGGTTACTTTTAACTGTGGATCAAGTGATGCTGGGCTCTAGCTGGGACACCAGCGTGTCCTTGGAGCAAGGCAGGAGGCCTCTTTACTACCTTTTCACAGGTTTTCTCGGGGCTGGTAGCAGAGTGAAGAATTCTGGGCACACGGTACCTCAGAAGTTGTATGTAGTGCTAATGCTTGAGCTGCTGATGTTTAAGACAGGAGCCTTCTGATGAGCCAGCTGGCTGTGGCCTTCGATCAGGTGTCAACCCTTAGGTTAAACCAGGATAACCCAAGAGTAGGAGGAGTGTGGCTAAGGTGAAATTCAACCTTTTGCAGTGTAGTGCATTGACCTTTTCTCAGGAGACAGGAAAGGTGTTATAAGGTTTCCTTTTAGCACTGTGCCAAAACCCACAACGTACTGTAGAAGCTCTGCTGATCAGCTTTTGAGCATGAGATCTTCTTGCTTTGCCAAGTCCAGGCTTTCACATGGGCTGTTCCAGTGTTATGGAGCAGGACGATTCTGTGGTTAAAAAACCAAACCTTGAAGTTGAGTGTTGATACTAAGGTCTTCTCACCGTTGGACATAACTATCAGTGACACCCGTGATTGCTCCTTTATCACAAATTTCAGATGTTGTTATCCCTGGTTTTTAAAGATCTTGCAATTGTGTATCTTCCTTAACTTCAAATGTCAACCTTACATAGTGTTGGTGTTTCTGGTGGCATTCAAATTACCCCTGGATGTAAGCTTGCATCAGTGAATTTCTGTGACAGACAAGAAAAAGGCAGTATTATATATCTTAACATTACCTCAGGTGCATTGCAAGTAAAGGCAAAAAGTGCTGGCCACACACTTCAGTACCTAATCCTTCCTGTAGAGTTCATAACAACCATAGAAGTGGTACAGAGCTGGGCCCAAAATCTGCAAACTTGGGCCTGGTGATAGGGATGAAACTTTGAAAACTTTATGTAGGATATTTCAGATGGTCTGAGGAGGTACCTGACTTGTGGCTTGCTTTCTTTCAGCTTATAAAACCGTGTCGGGTGTGAATGGTCCCCTGGTTATCTTGGATCAAGTTAAGGTAAAGTTTCAGGTTCTTGATGAATGAAACTTTTTGAGGGAAGGTTTACAAGAAAAGCTGTCGCAGGTTAAATCCAGACTGTTGTGAAATTCATGGGTCCACTGAGCAATTTTAATACAAGATATGTTTCTGACTGCTGAGAGAAATGACAATATGCAAATTGCTGTAAGGAGAGTTGTTGGGACTGTTGGGGGAAAGAAAGGAAACAGTGTTTCAGTTTTACCAAAATCCTCAAAATGTTGTCTAAACTTGAATGCAGAAACATACCTATTCGCTCTGTTCTTGACCTTTTTGTTACCAAAGCACGAGTGTTCTGTAAAAGGGACCTGTAAACCATTTTGGCTTGTTTTCACATTACTGGCCAGTTACTGTTGAAGGTGAGCAGCTGGTGCTGTCCAAGCAACAACCAGCTTTCTCCTCCTGTTGTCAGATGCCACATCGTGGCTTTCCGTTAGTATTTCAGGACTACTGGGGTGTTTGGAACGGGTTCTGTTAGGTCTTTCTGCGGCCTCTAACTCTGAGGAAATGTTGTATAGTCCCTGTAAAAATGACGTTAGCCTGATAAATTTTAATTGCCTTGGAATGAGTTTTGTTCTGATAAAATTGTTTTTAAAAATAGAGTAGCTGTTAAGCTTAAGCTTGCTTGAAATTGATAACTTGTTTCACGACTCTTTAATGCTTTCCACCATCTTTCTTGCTCATCTTCAGTTTCCTAGGTACGCAGAGATTGTCCACTTGACTCTTCCTGATGGCACAAGAAGAAGTGGGCAGGTTCTGGAAGTCAGTGGCTCCAAAGCTGTGGTTCAGGTACGACTAGGGACAGGAGTGTCTCTTATTGCACAGAAAACAATTTTATTAATCAGCATGTGTCTGAGCCACATCAGATCTATCTTGTGATGTGTTCTTCTGGTACTGTAAATTAAAAAAAAAAATTACCTACTTATTCCAAGTGCAAGTGGCATGAATAATTTTAGAAGATTGAAAACTGGAGTACGGTGACATTTTTTTATTTGCATCCCTCCCTAGATTTCTTTGCTGCTAGATTAAAGGAGTTGTACTGTAATTGTGCACTATTAGATTCAAGATCAACTCCTGTGCTATGTGGGTGCAGGTATTTCTTCTAAGCAGCCGTCTCTTGTTAATATTAATTATTCTTATCTGAAGAACTTTACCCTGTTGGCGAAGGGAGATACTTGAGATCAAAGGGATGGCACCAGGTTTGTTGGTTGCTGCTGATACACTTCATCAATTTTGTTTAAAGTAGGTTTTTATGTGATGCTTTGTAGCAGCTCTTGAAATTCTTTGCTTGCAGAGGACTGCCTTTTTTTCTGCCCTGTGGCTGATCAAGTTCTCAAGTGAAGCAGCATTCTAGTGTGTTATTTTGTAAAGCACAATATTTAGTCCTTTCTCCTGTTTTTTTTTCTTCTTCTGGTATATTTACAGGTATTTGAAGGAACTTCAGGTATTGATGCTAAGAAAACGTCTTGTGAGTTTACAGGGGATATTCTTCGAACCCCTGTCTCTGAGGATATGCTTGGTAAGTACTTGCATAATGCTTTGAAGAATGAACAGACTTATCACATGCTAACTTATTTTCACAGTAACTTACATTTTGATTTTACTGCTGTTTCTTGTAGGCAGAGTATTTAATGGATCAGGAAAACCTATAGACAGAGGCCCCATTGTTTTGGCTGAAGATTTTCTTGACATAATGGGTATGTTCTTAATCCATTCCTGGTGTGGAATTAAATACAAATCTGGTGTTTCTGATTTCTGAGTGTTACAATAGATTTGATTTTGAATGTGGGATCTAATTGTTAGGCAGAGTTTAATCTTGTTTTTAAGTATGTGTGTGGCATCAAACTCAAATCAAATTTACACAAGTGGTACAAAATTTATACAGGAGGTAGCAGAAAATAACTGTTTTCTGTGACGTTTGGAAGCTGTTCTTTCAAGTATTTGTAGACTATCATAATTATACAGCCTCCAAAGATAAAAAGCCAATAAGCTGACAGGCTTTTCTTGAAAGCACTCTTACCATTTACATGACCACAGAACGCCAGAGTCCTGGGATCTACAAAAGGCTCAGGACCAGGAGCACATAAAGATTTGTTGGCCTAATGGTGGGGTTTGCACCTTTTGAGATGAGCCTCAGATCAGTGCTCCAGGTCAGTGGTCTGATTGAGCCTCAAACATGTACATGGAATAACATGTGTTCTCTTAAAAACTACGACAGGTCAGCCAATCAATCCCCAGTGTCGTATCTACCCAGAAGAAATGATCCAGACTGGCATTTCTGCTATAGATGGTATGAACAGTATTGCCAGGGGCCAGAAAATCCCCATATTCTCAGCTGCTGGCTTGCCCCACAATGAGGTGAGTACCCAAAGCTACTCTCTAAACAGTTAGTGGCTTGCATTTCGCTGAGGTTAAAAAGTAAACCAAGTTAAATTCTGTGTAATAGCATCAAATATACAGACAGACTGAAACACTTTTTCCCCTAGATTGCAGCTCAGATCTGTCGCCAAGCTGGCTTGGTGAAGAAATCCAAAGATGTGATGGACTACAGTGAAGAGAACTTTGCCATTGTGTTTGCTGCTATGGGTGTAAGTCATTACTAATGGAGAAAAATGATGCTTGACTAATAAATAAGCCAATGCTAGGAGTAGCTGAGCATCACTTTTTTGAAAGTATTTTAAGTAGGTCTTACGTATATAACTAAAAGTGCTGAATTGGTTGGCTGAATGGCTGAAAATCCCAAATGGCCAGAAGTACTGTAACTGTGTGTCTGATCAGGATAAAATACCCTAATCTCTAGCCTGGAATTATAGAAATAACTCATTCTTCTAGAAATAACTCATTATGTTGGGAATGTAGGGGAGTCTTCATGATAGAGAGCTTTGCTTATGGATTATTAATGTGGTGGTTAGACCTTAATACAATGCAAAAATGTAGTAACTTAAAATCTGGTCTGGAACTGATGCCATAATGTTGTGATTTAGGTGAACATGGAAACTGCTCGGTTCTTCAAATCAGACTTTGAGGAAAATGGGTCCATGGACAACGTGTGTCTGTTCCTGAATTTGGCCAATGATCCAACGTAAGTAGTTGTTGGGGAAAAGGCTGAGGAGAACAAGTAAACGGGAAGCTGAAGCCTCACTGGTGTCCTGCCAGCTGTCACTTACGTTGACATTTTGCAGCGAAGTTGAGGATGACGTGCTCGTACTCCAGTTAGTAGCAGGTTTCCAGAGGGTTTTAAAGTCTTTGTAACTTCAGACTGTTACCTTGCAGCCTTAAAGCGCTTGTCATAAATACTGCCACGCTGTTCTGTTTCAGCATTGAACGCATTATCACACCTCGTCTAGCTCTCACGACAGCGGAGTTCTTGGCATATCAGTGTGAGAAGCACGTGTTGGTCATTCTGACAGATATGAGCTCCTACGCGGAGGCTCTGCGAGAGGTACGCATTTATTAACTCGCGTGCTGGGTGTTGGCAGAAAGGGTTTGTAGTATGAAGTGAGAATGTAAACTTTTGCTTAAGCTGTTACAGTAGTAGTCATTACAGTGTTCTTAAATAGCCAGTGAGGCTTTTAGTTATTCATTGCCTCTGTGATAGCTGAACTTACCTGACTGGTGGCACTCAGCCGTTGGATATTATAGTACCAGATTTGGAACATCTCATCATACGTGGTTGTGGTGACGTACTTCTGTTAACAGGGGGTTGTCTCACTGTGTTTTAGTATCACCTGCAGGAAGAGGTACTTTAAGTCACTTGTGTAGTTTAATTAGGGGAGGCAGCAGGTCTGTGTGAGTGATCTGACTTCTTAGAAACGTTTTTCTGGATTGCCTCAGGTTTCAGCAGCTAGAGAGGAAGTGCCTGGCCGCCGTGGTTTCCCGGGTTACATGTACACCGACTTGGCTACTATATATGAGCGTGCTGGGCGTGTGGAAGGCAGAAATGGCTCCATTACTCAGATTCCTATTCTTACCATGCCCAATGATGGTGAGTTATTTTCAAGTGTTTTTGATAAATAGCCCTTTAAAGGACTCCTTTAGAGCAACCTGCATTATTTGGGACACGCAGCGAGATAGGAGGTCCTGTGGCCTTTAGGTTTCCATTTGAATATTGCAGTTCTCGGCTGCCTTCTCTGTCTGTATTGCCACCAGAAATGCTTTGCCCGTTTCAGACTTCAGGACTGTTTTCCAGCCCCCTGTCAGTGCTCACAGCTCTAATCCTCACATAAGAGCATGTAGCGATATGTGGGGGCACTGACTGATGGCATTTTACTTCTGAAGTCACTTAATGGCGAAAACCTGCCGCATCAGAGCTAGAATGGATATAAAAGGTCTGAAAACTGTCAAAACTTTTTTTTTTTTCCCCCACAGATATTACTCATCCTATCCCTGACTTGACTGGATATATCACTGAGGGACAGATCTACGTGGATAGGCAGCTGCATAACAGACAGGTGTGTACCACACCAGTTAGAACATATTTAAGATTACTCAGTACTTTGTAAAGGATTAATGTTGAAATTCTTGGATGTGTGTTTCCTCCAGATTTACCCGCCTATTAACGTCTTGCCCTCCTTGTCTCGACTGATGAAGTCAGCTATTGGAGAGGGCATGACCAGGAAGGATCATGCAGATGTGTCCAACCAGCTGGTATGTAGAAACCTCTTCGGAGAAGCAGAATCGTGTTTCAAATAGACATTTTACTAAACAGCCTGTAAAGGGAATGCCAAACAGCAATTGAGAACACTCCTGAGGCTGCTTTAAAGCACTGAGTGTTTAGTGAGCCCCTTTGTTTGAGTTCGAACAGAACTTGTTACGTGGATGATCAAGGTAACAGCACTTCTGTTTCTCCCTTCTAGTACGCCTGCTACGCTATCGGAAAGGATGTGCAGGCTATGAAGGCTGTAGTTGGTGAGGAAGCTCTTACCTCAGATGATCTTCTTTATCTGGAGTTTCTGCAGAAGTTTGAGAAGAACTTCATTGCTCAGGGTGAGTGTTTCTGAACATCCCAGTACACCGTAACACCTAGAAGGTCTTGTCCTCAGATCTGCCTGGCGAGGAGACACTTTCCTGCCCCATATTTCAGGCTGTGGTTGCTTTCTGCAGGTCCCTATGAAAACCGCACTGTTTACGAGACCTTGGACATTGGATGGCAGCTTTTGCGAATCTTCCCCAAGGAGATGTTGAAGAGAATTCCTCAGACCACACTGGCTGAATTCTATCCTCGAGATTCGACTGCGAAACACTAGCCACAGTTTCACCTCTAACTCCTTGCTCTGTGAAATGCTGTTTGTTTTCTTTTTCTATGTGTTGGTGTTTACTTGTCGCCCTTATGATTAAAACCAAGAATAGGTGACACTTGTGCCAGTGTTCCAATGAACACTGATACCAGTTTTTAAAATATCCCTTCTTCCAAGGTCTGGATCTTCAGGAAGATATTTAGGCCAGCTCTTACAAATGTGCAATAGCTCTCCTGAGGCTTATTTTTTGAACTGGACCTTTTGTAGACATTTTGAGGGAATGTCTGAGGATTACCAGAAACTTGCAAATCTTTACTTTCAAACCAGGAGCACGTGGTTTAGAAAACCTGAAAGAGCGAATGTGAGTTCCTTTGTCCAAAGCATCTGCTCCATCTGATCGTACGTGGTTGCCATGCTGCTGGTAGAACAGATGGCACTCTGCTGCCCTGCTGTCACGCCTGAAGACCAGGCTAAGATGTGGAGAGCGTGGTGCAGGGCAACATACCTTTCTGAAAAATGCAAGTCACTGTTTTTTAACTATGGTTTAAGATTCTTAAAGGTATGCGTGGACTGAGGACACGAGTAGGCATGCTAGGTGCTTTTCCACTAGCAAAGGATCTTTTCAGAGGTCACAGGCCGCTGCGTTGCTACCTGAAGGTAGCATGATAAGGCTTTATTACCAAATTAAAGGTTTTAAATTGAAGTTTGCAGAGTAAGCTTCCTACTTACCCATTTTTTTTCTTTGAATTCTGGAAATGCCAGAGACAGAAAACAGCAGCTAAAGCATTCTGAGATCAGTAGTGTCCCAACGGGCAAAACTATATGTAATTCAAGGCTTTGTGCTGCTACTGAAGGGGATTATGAGATGTGAAAAAAAACCTCTTCTACCCGACGCAGTTGTACTGGTGGGAGGTCAGCTTTTAAAGTATGTCTTGTACTAAATGATGCAACAGGAGAAAGCAGCTTGGTGTGTGAATGGATATTTTGAATTCTGTTATAAAGCATGCTCTAGGTGGCACTGGGTCCCGAGTCGTGTTTGAAACTGTTGTGGTTTGCACTCCAGGCACGGATTTGGCTAGCCAGGAGAGCTCAGCATTCCCAAACACTGCAAACTTGGCTAGTCAGTTCAGTGTTGTTTTTTTCAAATTGGTTCAGACGAGGCTCCAAGCCCAGTGCTGGCAGGCTTTCTTGCTTTTTTCCAGGCTTAATGTAGTCTAAGCTCTGGTCTAGCTACCCAAAGCATGTTGCACCTCTCTAAACGCCTTCAGTGCTTGTCTAGGAAGGTGCTAACATGACTTGAACGATAGTGCACTACTTCCAGCTTTCCCTGACGTCTCCGATGTGCAGTTCTTTCTATAGTTTGTTCCGTGTTCTCTGTAACTTGGACGCAATAGCAACTTTATTCCAGTGCATTCCACCCTAAAGCTGTGTCAAGTCTATTTTTCTTGAGGTAGGGATGGGAGGTCGGAAGTGTTGGCATGAGAATACTTTAATGTAGAGAATATCTAAATAAATTAAATATGGAAGGTGTTGAACAATGTGGGAGCTTTTGTGATTCTGTGGTTTGGAAACAGCTTCAGGTCTTTCAGCAGTGGCTGAGATGTCCTTTGCCTGGTTACATGAATGAAACGACTTCCTAACGTGCTGAAAACACTTTTCATTTCCATTTTGAGGTGTGCGGTGAGGGCCGCTGGAGCCACCCCCACATTATGACAAGAGGGTTTGTCCTTCGGTGTCAGGATGAAGGCTTTGTGCTGCGGGAGCGGGGGGGTGGTGCAGTCACGGGGAAAGGCTTTGCAGGAATGTTGGAGGTAACGCGATACCGCTGTGTCCGCATGCGCCAGGCTAGGAAACCTTAACAGGCTTCTTGAAAATGAGCTTTGGGCATATGTTGACTTTAAATTTCTGGATGAACAGTGCTAGTAAGGGTGAGGGGGGCCTGGGTAGATTTATTCAGGTGTTCTGTGCAGCCAGCCTGGGGCATGACTCTGCTTAAATTCCTGGTGTCGGTCCCTCTCCGTGAATTACTTGTACCAGTTTCCCTGCTTCAGGGGTGCAGCGCGGCTGGTGAGGGTGAGGCTGAGAACACTGTGAAACGGGGAGACCCAGGATCCTTCCCGATGTCCTCCAGAGAGTGGCGGCAAACCCGAACACACCTTCCTTTGAACAACTTGCACATCAAAACCAGTCACTTAATGAGGGAAGAAAGCACCTTTCTGCTGATTTTGCTGTTCATTTCTGAAGAGCCGTACCTTGATGTGCTGAGCTGCACCGACACCGTCTCCGTAAACAGAGTTTGTTCTGACTGATAAAAGCCTGAGGCTGTCTCGGATCTTCTCCTGTTAAGTGTTGTGCTGTGCTATAATTGAGCTGTTTCTTGTACAGAAGTACAAGTCCTTGAGGTAGTAAAGACAGGAGCTCATTTTTTAAAGAACTCATTTAAATGTCCAAGCTGGTTCCTGCTGTATGTTTTTCACCAGTGGAGAGACTTAAGTTACAAATCCCATATCCTCAGTATTAATAATTGCTTTGATTGTCCCACAGAGATTGAAAGACTGTTCACTTAATGTGGTGGAAGAAGAGGAAGGAGGATCTAGTATGCTAAAAACATGTCTGATGGCTTAAAAAAAGTTGGGACAGGTGCTTTTGACTTTTTCTACCCATTTACCCCCTCAGTTACAGTTTGTTTTGAGGGAGAGAGCCTATGGTTAGGGCATGGGAATAACTTCATGAACAGGTTTTTGAAAAAACAGGCGCTCAGTAATTTTGAAAACATGAGTAAGAGGAGAAATTCCGAAGTCCAGTGAATTCCTGAAATCCTTCAGCAGGTGACAGGTTTTGGGGACAAAGGTTGAACAAGCATTCCTGAGCGTGGGTGAGTGCCTCTGATACCTGCATATGGATAACATGGCTCCTGAAATGTGCATGTTACAGAGCAAAGCAAAAGGAATTCTGTGATTAGGAGAATATTTATGGCAATTAAGCTCTAATTTGCAGCTGATGGGAGCAAAAGGGAAAGAATGAGATGTATTTTGTGGCTTGGGGCAGGCTGCACAAGCAAGCCATGACAGCGTGGCTCAACCCAGGCCAGAGAGAGGTTTGGGATGAATAAAAATAGTGAGGGTGGCTTTGTGCCGGGGATAAAATAACTGTTGTCTGCAGCACCCGGGAGTTGCGTGCTCAGCCTGGCGAGCGCGGCACTGGATGGAGCGTGGCAGCCACGCAGCGGCACTGCGCGCCCGGCCGGCAGCGAGCGGCCAGGGGATCCCTTCCCCTGTCAGCTGTGTTGCTGCAGTCCAGGAGGACAGGGCTGTTTCAGGTCCTGTATCACCTGGAAATAAGGTTATTTTTTCAATTAAATGTTTAGGCAGCAGCACAAGAACTGCTACAGAAGTTATCAGACCCGCTGGAAGCAGCAGTGATGCTTTTCAGCTTGCTTGGATGGTGCTTGTGGGGACTGGGGGTAGGGCTGGCTCTGCTTCTCTTGGCTTTGTAAGGTTTTGTGCACAAAACCACCCTGCTGAGGCTCTTCAGCTCTTATCTGGGGGACTTAATTCAGGCTTACTTGCTGTTTAAACCTCTAGGACTGCTGGTTTAATGAGGCACGTATGTCTGGCAGAGGTATGGTGGCAACATCCAGCTCTGACCTGTCCCCTCGGCTCCCTCGACTCATGCACGTGAGTGGCTGCGCTGCCCGTGCCCTGCTGCTCCTCGCTGGCATCGCCTGAGCCTGCTCTCCTCCGGCTCTGCAGCCTCGAAACAGGGCAGAAATCTGTCATCTGCCTGGCTCGTGCTCCCCGGCTGCTGGAGAAAATGCATCTGCCAACACAGGCAGAACATCGCTGTCACCCTGTGCTCACAGGCACGCTCCTGCGTGAACGACAGACCCTGTCCTGCAGCCTGGAAGCTCCCAGGTAGCAACAAGGGCCCTGGAAGAGAGGAATGACAAAAACAGCTTTAGCTCCTGTCAGCTGGAGGCCCCGGGAGCAGGCTGGGGCTTGCAGCACGGCTGTCTTAGCACTGATCTGAGAACAGCCCTGTGCTGGAAAAATGGGGTGGGAAAGCAAAGAGACGTGCGGGGCTGGGAGGAGGGGGTGCCCCTCTGCGTGGCGTCGGGCCGGGCTGTGTGTCCCTTCCCGGCCAGGAGCGAGCAGCTCCTGACATGGCACTTAGCCGGACGCTAAACAAACAGCCTGATATTTCATGGCGTGGAGACAGCAGGTACCATGCTAAATGGGACGTGCTGATCTCCCAGCTGCTGCCTTAGTGCATTTACATGCTGTTTTCTTTTTTCTTTCTTTTTTTTTTTTGGTAATGACTAATGAGGACTGCCTGGGGGTCTTATCCCTCTTCACCAACTGATGTCAGCCAGTCGGGTCCCTCGGAAAAGCACACGCCAGCTGTCGGCTCATTCAGGAGGGGAGGAGAGCAAACATTGGACACGTTTCCCCCACCCTGCCCCTTGGGTTTTCAGTTGGGACTGGCAGATGTAAGGCAGGGGAGCAGGCTGGTGGGGAGAGCTGCTGCAGGTTATTTGCACATCAAAAGCAGCTTTGCCTCTGACCCTCTATCACCCTGCGAGCACGAGGTGGCTCGATTTAATTGCTCTTTCAAAGGCAGCCCTGGTCTTGTCTCTGCTGAGATTTTAGGACTAACTCTGCCCCCCATAGCCAGAAACTGGTGCAGTGGCACCAGGGTGTTAAAAGAAGATGCAAATCAGCTTTTCTCTGTCTTGAAGCTTATTTGCATCCTCTGATTAGTTCAACAGCTAATTCAAACTCCTTCTGTTTGAGGACGGTTGGTGCTTGGGCAGCTGGAGCAGAGTGAACCCAAAGCACAGGCGAAGTGGGGAAACCCAGTGACTGTGGGGAGATGCACGAGCTGCTGCTGCTTCTCCTGGTTTGCCCCTCCAACGCCTCAGCCAACTGTGCCCCTTGTACTCGGACGCTTCCTCTGCCCGGGAGCCCCAGCGTGGGCTGATGCCATCCTGTTCATGTTCCACCATCCACAGAGGAAGTGCTGGGTGCCATGAGGCTTTACCCTGGTGTTATCAGGGCTTCTGCTCCTTCCTGAACCCTTGGGCATGGAGCAGCGGGGTTGCAGCAGGGACCTGGCTGCCTGGGCCATGGCTGTCCTCCACTGCTCAGCTTTCCTTGTGATCTCACAGCATCCTGACACCAGAGCCGTGCTTCTGATTGTGCAACAGCCCTACAAGGGCCAGGCACTGCCCACTACCCCATTCCTGCTGCTGCCTGAGGCAGAGGATGCTCTGAGCCCTGCCTGGGGGGAGGACACAGCTTTTTCTCATCAGTATTAGGCTTTTGCTGGAAAGGGGATGGGACCAACCCTCACCTGGTTTAATGGAAGAAGCACCCCAGGGTTCCCAGGGCTGTGGGTTTGGCTTCCCAGTGTCCTGGGCATTGCCAAGAAGCTGTCCTTATGGTGTGTGTGCCCTCTGGGATGCTGCTCTTGCTCCCAGACCTGCCCTGACTCTTCCTGCTGCTGCTCAGCTCCACTTCACTGTGCTGTGGCGTTTGCAATTTGGTTGTGGCCTCTGCTGGACACAGATGTCCCCTGGGATAACAGCTGGCTCAGGGGTCTCCTCCCTGCTCCCCTGACCCCAATACACAGACAGGCCTGAGAAGGACTCGGCCGAGCTGGCAGCACCCTGGAGCCGGGGCAGGTGACGGTCGGAGGGGACGTGTAACAGAAGGTGCCGCTCAGGAGAAAGAGCCCTTGCACGTGGTTTTTTATCTCCTTCCTCAGCAGTTTTCAAAGGCTCTAAAAATAAACTTCCCTCACGCCTCAGGCAGTGTGAGCAAAGCCAAGGTTTCCCTGGAAAGCATCAGCGGGAGCTGGGTGCCAGTGCTGGGTGCCCTTTTGGGGGGCACGGAGCAGCTTGTGTGTGGCTTGGGCCCCCCTGCACAGTGGTGGGGTGAGTGTCCCGCGGAAACAGCCAGAGGAGTCAGGATGAATAGTGTTTTCCGTGATTTGAGTGTTCCCCCCTATTTTCTACCCCCCTGTCTTCCCCTTTTCCCCACCCTGTGCTGTTTAGATCTGAAACCACCATCTCCATGCAGGGCCAATACACTCTAAATCAATTGGTTTGTGGGGAAAACAGCTTAAATAGTCAAAAACACATCCTCAGTTTCATCAAGGCCTTTCCACTGTATCTCTCCTTCTGTAATTGTTTTCTCCTTCTCTCCCCAGGAGATGGACCTGCCCACCCCAGGGACGGTGGGTTGGGGACCACTGGGGCTGGGGGGTTTGGGCTGAAAATCCCCAATCGGTCTCACATGCAGAGCAGGAGGGTGAAGCCCGTGGGATGTGGGCTGGGAGCGGGGCCAGGTGGATTATCTCCTCTCCGATACCCTGTGTTTGCCGGAGGCAAGTTGCCGCTTTTCCATGCATGGGTTATCCCAGCTGCACAGCGGAGATAACGCTGCTCGCCCGTGCGGGAAAGCGCTGGCGGGGCTGGAAACAAACGGGGCCAGGTGGAAGGATGTCCCCAAAGGGGACCGTGGTGTGCTGTGATAAATGGTTTGTGGCTTGGAGGGGGGTGATGTGCCCCAGTGGGGGGCACGGCAAAGTGCCGTCCTGCATTGCTGCTTGCTGGTGGTGGAAACCCTCCGAACGCCGCCAAGCCAGCACTCTGAGAGGCTAAGTAAGTTTTAAAAAATTTATTTATAAATAAAAACATAAAATTACCAGTAGTTTACATTGGTCACCAGAAATAACATCCAAAAAAACCTCCAGAAAAATAATTATATGTACAGGCTGAGCGCGGCCGGCCGCAGAGCGGACAGGGGGGCCGCGGCTCACACCGGGAGCGACACAGCTGCGATGCGGACGGTCACACACAGCGTTGTGCAAAGGCAGCACGTCGATGCCTCTGGGCGATCACATCACACAGCGCTGGCTGGGGAGGACATGGGGCTGACTGGGGCGACGGGGACCTGGGACGGTGGCACCGAGGCCAGCGGGAGCAGGGCTGGGCGTTGCGGGGATGGGGCAGCCCTGGGGGGGCTCTGCTCCCCTCGGCACCCCCTGTGTCTGGCACTGGAAAGCTCCTGGTCACTGTGCTCTGGCTCCGACGTGGGTGCAGAGGGGGGTGCAGAGCCCTTGGTGCAGGGCTATGGCTTGGATGATGCAGAAAATCCCTTCTGGCCTCGCGAGCCGGAGCGGAGCCACGTGCCATCCTTTGTCCCTGACCTTTCTGCTCTCCAAAACATCCTTCAGCAGGTCTGGGCAAAGGCTGGCTGACCCGACATGGCCCCGGCCTACAGCCGCAGGGCTGGAACGGGGATTTGAGGTTGGCTTTTCTCAGTGGACCATGGCTAAGGATCGGCTTGTGCTGTGTGCCAGCGCCGGGACCGGCCGGACTGCCCCGGCGGGGGTTCAGGGGCAGGGGCAGAAGGCACAGACTGGTTTCTGTGTGTCGCCATTACAGGCTGGCTGGAGCGGGGTGAGGGATGCTGAATTTTGCTGCTTGTGCACAGCTTTGAGCCCTTGGCCAAATTTGCGGCACGGGATTGTGCAAGAGCCCCCCAACCCTGGGACGGGGCTTCCCGGGCTGGTGCCCCCTTCGCTAGTGGGTAAACAGACATATTGCAGTAAAAATACCTTTGCACTAGCACAAAGTGGTCCCAGCTGGAGGCCTCCACCCTGGCAAGCTGGATGCTGGCTCATTCCCTCCTGGCCTTGCTGAGCCGTGGCGGGGACAGGAGAGTCACTGCTGGTGACGTGCAGTGGAGCCTTGTTATGTGCTTGCTGGTGGCAGGAGGAATTTTGAAGAGCTGGGGTAGAAAACAAAATGAACGTGGTTGGTTTGGGTTTGTTTAACCAGCTCCTGCGGGTGGGATCCCGTGGACGTAAGGACATGGGAGGAGATAAGGCAGCGGGGTTCCTCGGTGGCGGCGAGCACGGGGGAGTGTGTGGGGTCATGGGCAAACAACCGATTTCCCCCTCGATTCCTTGGGTCAGACTGTGGCTTGGAAACTTCTGTTAATTCTTAAATCCAGTTGCCCATCTGGCAGCTGGAGAAAAGGGACACTGAGTCCTTGTCCGTCAGAGCGGGGAACCCTGGGCTCACCATGGCTGTGCGGGTCCAGGGAGGAGGGCTGTGGCCAAGGGACGGGATGGGTGCGGGGTGGGCTGTGCTTAGTGAAAGGTGATTTCAGTGGGGGTGTTGGCTGTATCGAGGTCGGGGGTGTGTGGGTAGCTCCTTCCTGAGGCACTACAGCAGCCGAAGGATGGGAGAAGTGGATGTGCAGCCTGCTCTGGTGGCAGGAGGTGGCTCCTTGGTCCCACAGCGATCGGCACCGATGGGAGGAAGGTTAAGGAGGGGCGAGAGCAGCTTCCTCTGGGCTGTGGGCAGGAAGCGGCTGGAAATGTGCCGTGGCTGATTCCTCTTGAAGACAGTGGGAAGGGCTGTGGTGTCCCCATCCCCAGAGCTGTGCCATCACGGGATCCCTCTGAGCCTGGAGCAGAGCATCCCCTGGGAGTTTTGCATCATCTCGTTACCCGACGGGAGATTATTTGCTGAAGTCCTGTTCCCTGACCGCCCCCGTCGCCGGCTTCTCAGTCCTACAAGGGGGCAGAAAGACGCTGCCGAGTCGGCAGCGGGGACAAGGGGGAGCTGCTGGCACGTCACCATTGGCACAAGTTGCTTGTTCACCTCTTGTAACACGACAGGCGGGGAGGGCACCGCCGCGACGCGGGGAGGGGAGAGGGGCTGGCGAGCTGGCCAGGCCACCAGCTCCGCTAATAAATACATGGCTCATCCGAACTGTACAAGGCGCGGGCCAAGCTGTGGGGCAGCACTTCTTGCCTGGAAGAGACGCCCGAGCTGCAAGGAGGAGAAGGCAGACCTGGCTCAGATCTCGGTGGCAATGATGTCCTCGTAGGGGACGTCGGCGCCGGGTATGTCTAGCTCGATGGGCTCCTTGCCATCTTCCCCTGCGGCGAGCTGCTGGAGCATCTTCTCCAGGTTCTGGTTCCTCTTGTACATGTGCAGGTAGCTCTGCTGCAGCTGCTTCTGGTAGTGAATCACCTTCTCCTTCTCTTCCTTCCACGTCTGCCGCTCATGCTGGAAGCCAGAGGTCATCTGCTCGTTGTTGTCCCGCTCTGCCTTCAGCTCTGCCCTCAGCCTCTCCACCTCTCCCTGCAGGGCTTGAGCATCGTCCACCATGACACAGGGCCTGGCCACCTCCCGGGCTTCGTTCAGCTGCTCCTTGAGGACGGCAAGCTCCGTCCGCAGGTCCACGATCTCCTGCTCCAGCAGGTTCACCTTCTCCCTCAGCAGCTCAGACTCGTTCTTCTTGCGGTGGAGCTCGTTCTCACACACCTCCAGCTCCATGGCTTTGGTGCGCAGGGAACCCTCCAGGTCCTGGGTCTTCATCTCCAGCCCTTCCATCTTCACCCTCACTTCCTTCAGCTGAGCCTTCAGGCTGAGGATCTCGGTGGTCTTGGTGTTGAGCTCTGTCTGGGACTCCTTCAGCTGCTGCTTCAGGAGGGAGATCTCCCCCGACTTCTGGCACACCTGTGGGGAGGGATGCAGCACCCAAGTTAGGGCTGTGCCTCGGAGAAAGCCTGCAACACCCATGGTACCCCATGCAAGCCATGATGGGCACAGCTGGGGTTCAGCATGTGGAGACCTCGGCCACAAAATCCCATCCAGGGAGATGCCCCAGCACAGGGAGCAACACCCCGAGCTCTTGGGGGGCTGGAGGGGACCCCACACTCTCCATGCATCAACACCCCAGCTGGCACGGAGGGCTGTTAGTGACCAGCCAGGAGGATTTAAGGGGCTGACACCCCTCAGCAGCCACAGTGAAATATCGGTCTGTGTTACTCAGGCGGGTGAGCAGGCGCACTTCTGAATTTTCAGCAGTTTAACGGCCTTTGTTCAGCGATACCCAATCAGTGACAAAATTAAGCTTAAACAGAGAGTGGAAGGTTTTACTGCTCTCTAATAAATGACCGTGGCAAGTCCAGGTAGTTCCTATTTACATGTGGGAAGGCAGCTTTACTGCTCCTTTGGGGCAGGCAGCCTGAAAAACCCTGCGCTGGAGTTTGGAAGCACAAAGTTATTTTAATGACTGGGTTTTTTATGCAGTAGTTGTTTCCTTATATGATGTGAAGTGCTGAGGGGTTAAGAGGGGCAGTGAGTCACTTCGATTATAACTTACAGAGCCTCCACGTGACAGACTAGGGCTCTCCTTGGCTTTAATGTCTCTCTGCTACAGCCTGGACTTAGCGCGTGCACCATCTGCTCTGCTTAGACCCTCCCTGGGTGCAGGTGTAGAAATGGAGAGGAGCTGAGTGGTTTATTGCTGGTGCCAGAACTACCTCCTTCCATGTTCACCCTTTGCTTTCAGCATTGGCAGCCCGAGATACCTCCTGGTGCTCCAGTGCCACTTACCTCCCACTGGGTCTCCTCCAGTGCCGGGGCGAAGCTGGTTTTCTCCTTCTCGTAGGACCTCAGCTTGGTCTCCAGCAGGTTTTGCTCTTTCATGAGGTTCTCCAGCTCCTCCCGGAGCTGCTTCTTCTCCTGCTGCAGCTGAAACACCTGGAGGTGCAGGACCTGCTGTGTCCGCTGGGTTTTCTGAGAGGTTTGCTTGAGCTTGCTGTTGCACTTCTGCTTGAGGCCCTCCAGCTCTTCCTTGCAGCGCCGCTGCTTCTCTTCATAAACCTGGCAGGAGCTGACTTCCTTCTCCTCAAAGCTCGACTGAAGCTCCTGCAACTCTCCCTCCCTCTCAAGCAGCTTCTGCTCCAGCTCCTGGATGGTGGACTCGTCCGTGGAGATGGGCGAACGGATGCAAGTGGTCTTCTCAGTGGCGTGGTGGTGGGGGGCTTTGCCGGGGTTGAGGATCTTGTTGCCCCCATCAGAGAAGGACATGGCCTTGAGGCTCATCATGTTGCTGTCCTGGATGATGGCGCACTGCAAGATGTTGTGGGCTGAGCCCCCAAAGCGGCTGATGGGTCCCATGGGCGTGACGAGGGGGTCGAGCTGGTAGCTGCTGCTGGTGCTGTGGGTGGGGAGGCTGGACATGGAGTTCCTGCCGGAGTCGGACAGACCCCCTGAGCACAGCACCGGCTTCAGCTCCTGCTCCTTGGCTTTGTCCGGGGGGTGCAGCTGCTGGGAGAGGTGACCCCCATTCTCCGGGGAGGAGTGGAGGATGGCGCCGGCCCGGGGCAGCACCGGTTTGAAGGCGGTCGGTCGTGCAGCCGGCTTCTCCGCGCCCTGGGGAGAAGAGCAGAGCCTGTCAGCACAGACCGACACCACGTCATCTGTCCTCCCCCATCCCTTCTGCCCCCAGGGATGAGACCCCCACGGTGGGGATGGCTCAGGTCTCTATCAAGGGCCAAAAGCTCGGGAGGATGCTGATGGCTAAAACTGCCTCTGAGGGGGTGTGTGGAAATGAAAGGGTGTGGATTGTATTGTTAATCCCAGTTCCCGAAAGCTGAGGGTGGCAGAGTGCCCCCAGCCCCTCCCTGCTGCCCCTCTCCTCCCGCTTCCTCTGCACTAACTATTTTCTCTGAGCCTTCTCCTGGACTAGGACCAGGACAACCCTGTGGTGGGACCTGCACCCACTTCGGGGGCACTTGTGGGGCTGCCATCTCCCCTACTAACCACTTCCAGCGGACTAGGAAAGGGCATCAGCTTCTGCGGTGTGGGTGTCCCGAAGTCCATGCCGCTCGTCCCGGCCTGGCTGCCCAGCTCCCCGCTGGCAAGCGAGGTATAGTCCGCTCGGTGGGAGCCATGAGATTTCTGGCTGACCTTGATGTAAAAGAAGTCCTCATTCTTGCTGCTTTTGGAGCTGGACTTGTGGCCGGAGTCCTGGGAGAAGCCGAAGCGGAGCAGCCCGTCCGAGTACCTGTTGAGCTTCTTCAGGTGGGATGACTTGCGGAGCTTGTACTGGGAGGCTCGGCAGTGCTTGCTGTGGAAGCTGTGGCCGGAGATGAGGCTACTGACGCTGCCCATGCTGCTCCCGGGTGGGGGGCATGCGGCGGGGGGAGCGGAGCCCGGCTGGACCGTGCGGTGAGGGGTCCAGGCAGCGGGTAGAGCTGGCTGCTGCTGCAATCATAGCAAAGACCTCGCTGCGCCTTGGAGCTGCGAGCCTGGGGGGGGGGCAAAGAGAGCAGAGTGAGGGAAAGGGGCTTGGGGTGGGGTGGGTGCGGTGCTGCTGCCGTGGTCTGGGCATTGGCAGGATGCGGTTTCTGACAATGTGAGTGTGTAAATGCACGCCTTGCACACATCGCCCTCTACAGCTCCCTGAAAGGAGGGTGCAGAGAGGGGGGATGAGTCTCTTGGGCCAAGGAACCAGCGCCAGGCCAAGAGGGAATGGCCTCAAGCTGCGCCAGGGCAGGGTCAGACTGGCTCTTAGGAAGGATTTCTTTGCAGAAGGGGCTGTTGGGCGTTGGAATGGGCTGCCCAGGGCAGGGGGGGAGTCCCCATCCCTGGAGGGGTTGAAGAGTCGGGTTGACCCAGCGCTGAGGGATCTGGTGGAGTTGGGAACTGTTAATGTTGGGTTGATGGTTGGACTGGATGATCTTCAAGGTCTTTTCAAACTGAGGTGATTCTGGAATTCTGTTTGGGTACAAGCTGGCATCGGCACGCGAAAGGGCTTGTGCAAAGGGCACGTGGGCACCTTGGTGTGCGCATTTCCCTGTATGTGTGTCCGGGGATGGGCCAGCGTGTGTCATGCTGGGGGTGTGTGGTCAGTCCTCAGGTGTGTGCAAAGGGAGAGGGATTCTTCCTGAGGCTGGTACCCTGCTGCCAGCCGAGGGCTGCTCTTCCCCATCCCTCCACACAGGCCCTGTGTGTGAAGGAGGGCGGCTGATGAGGAAGGCAGGGAAGAGCTGGGCTGCCCCCTGTGCCAAAAGACGGCTCCAGGAGCCTCCCACAAGCCACCTGCGTCCCCCAGGCTGGCTGGCACCCACCATGACACAGGTCCCGGCCGGCTGGGCACATCCTGCCCCGTGCCTGGGGGCTCATTGGGAGCCGCTGGGTAAAAATAAGGAGAGGAGGAAAAGGGATTTGCAGTGATCTTTGTGTGCTTAATAGGCACAAATTTCAACAAGCGCCCGTGCCTCCTGCTTGTTCCGTGCCGGATGGATCCCGTCTCCCGACAGCTGCGCTCAGTGCCGCGCGCTGCAGTCACAACCTCTCCTGCATCAACCTGTCGCTCCCTGATTTCTCTCCAATTTTCAGTGCTCCTCTTAACCTACCTGAAAAGGGATGTTGTGAGGCTTAATTATGCTTAATGTCTGTGCAGCACTTAAGAAGACGAGAGGCATTACATGTGTGCTGAGTATTGTGATTGCTGTTCAGAGGTATGTGGGGCTGTGCATTAATTGTCTTTGCTATGGTGGGGGGGAAGAAAAAATCTCGGCTCTTGGTGGCCTTTGTGACGCTTGGCTCCTATGTCAGGGCTATAATGGAGATGCACCTTCCATTTGGATAATTAAAGGGTGAGGTGGGGAGAAGGGGGAAGAGCAGCTCGTAGGCAGAAGTTAGCGCATAATCAAAATGAGATAAATCCCGGTTGCACAGGATGATGAGATTGGAAACGTTTCTGCTCTCTGCTGTGTGCAGAACAGCTCAAAGCTTCCACCCTCAGCAGCACCGGTGCTGCGTGGCCCAGCTCTCCTCTGGAGCTGCCCTGCGCTGGGCTCTCATAGCCCGAGCAGGTGTCCTGGGGGTAAAATATCACCCAACAGCGGGGAGTGCTCAGGGTCTGCCGGGAGAGGGTTGGGGGACGGAGGGTGCAGGCACGGTGTGCCAGGGCATCCTCGCTGCCTCAACCTCAAGGCCTAGAGAGTTGCTCCTATGTTTTTCCCTTTTTTCATTATGTCCTGCCTTACTCCTGCTCCGGTGCAGGCTCCTCTGCATCCTGAACAGGCTAACACGAACCTGCGCTCATCCCTCAGCTTTATGTTTTCTTTTTCTCTGTGCCCTGAGGACCCAGATTGATTAAGTGTCAAAGAAAAGTCCCAGAAAGACAGAATATCCGCTTTAATCCCTAAATCCATTTTTGGTAGATTAAGAGAAGTAAGTAAGAACCAAGATCTGAGCTGCTGCCTGGATGCCGATATGCCAAAAGTGATCGATGACTTTGGCTTCATTCATTTTTACAGTGTAAGAGGCGTAATGGGCACAGAGGGGGAGGAATCGCTGCGGGGAACAGGATAATTGGCACAGGAGGCTGCTCTGCCAGCGTGTGTTCCCGACACCAGGCTTGTGTGTATGCGCCTGCAGAAGGGGAAAGGCAGTGTCACAGCAGCAAAGCTGCCAACTACGGCGACAGCATCTCGGAAGCAGCGTTCAACATGTGCGAGCAAGCTGGGGGAAAGCAGCCGCTGTATTTACACACACCTATGGCAGAGGCATCAGGGAGGTTTGGCACCTTAAACCGCGGAGCAGCACAGGGTGCAGGGACCCACTGCCCCGGGGATGCCGGGCTTGCTGTCGCTGTGGCCAGAGCACCCTTGGATAGACGCACCCTTGGATTTTTGGGGTGCCTGCAGGAGACAGGAGAAATGTGGGGAGGGAGAGGTGGGACTGTGCAGCCTCTTGGCAGGAGGCGTTTCAATCAATCCCAGCCCTCCTACACATGCCTGAGAGGGTTGGGCATGTCTTTTTCTCCTTCTTCCCTCTTTTGATTTAAAAATGAACACTTTGAAAGCCGTGGAGGAGTTGGCATTCACGCACAGCATTAGTGGAAAGAGAAAGGCTCTGGAGACAGCACAGCTGGGAGCACACCAAGCGAGCAGAGGGCACAGGCTTCTGCTCCAGCTTCAAGGCAAAAAAGAGAGGACCAGACTTGTCCCCCTTCCTTGCTCATCCTCTGTGGCACACGCTTGCATCTTCCCCTAGGTTAAATCTGACTCTACAGGGAGCCAGGTCTGTTTGCTGAGCCAAACAAAGACTAGTCATTATGTACATGTGTATATATTTAGAGGCATGTGTATATATGTATATTTTAAGGGTTTTTGCGTGCTTGGCAACAGCCACAGTTCAGTGAGGTTAGCCATGTTGCGAAGTGAGGAAGGGGCTTGGGGTCCGTGTGTGCTGCCAGCGTGCGATGGCGATGCCACCGTATCGGCCTGTCTCTGTCCCTGAAGCCAAAAGCTGCAGCCCCCCCTCCCCAGCTCAGCTCCTGGCCTTGCCTGGCTCTCCGTGCTCAATGTGATTGCTCTGAAACATGATTTGCCCTGATACTCACCAATTAATGAGGACAGAAAGCCAGAAAAGACACAAGCCTTTCCCTCTCGCTCTGCCGCCTCCGGCAAATGAGCCCTTCAGAGCTCTTTTGTCTGCGCTGTGGTGGGGAGGGGGCCGGGGCGACGGCACGAGCCCCGCGTCGGTCAGACCCCCGGGGTGACGCCGTGCCGAGGGGCAGTGCCTGCGCTCCATGACCCTTCGCGGGGCTGTTCACAAAAACCCACTGTGGTGGAGTGGTAAGGCGGGAGGCGCGGGGGTCCGGCGCTGATCGCCCATGGGATAGACCCTCAATAAATAAACTGTCCTGCAGCGTGGGCCAAACCCACAGGATCAGGGGCTGAACGCGTGGATGCACCCACTCTTATTTTTGCAGATACAGAGGGGAAAAAAATGAATGGCATCCCACATTCATTGCAGTCATGCCTACCCTGCAATCGCACGTGGGAGAGCGGCTCTCCCCATCGCCTCCTTTCTGAATGGGCTGCAGGAATTTAATCTTATCTCTTTGTAGCACAGTTTCTTTGAAGCTTTTCCCTCTTCCTTGTTGAGTTTTCACAGGCAGTAGCTTTCTCTCTGCCTTCCCCAGACAGGTCACCTTCCTAAGAGCCTTCTTTTCCTTCCAGGCTTCGCAGTGTTACTCCCTCCCTGCTGATCCAGTTCTTCTCCCCTCAGTATGCGAAAGCTTCCTTCTCCCCTGCACTCTCTCGCCTACTCTTTTTCCCTCTTGAATTATTATTCATCATTTCTGTGCAGATGCACCCACACATTTGGGTGTTTGTTGGGAGATGCAGAGATAATACAGAAGCAGCACCAGCTGCCAAGAGCCTGGATGCAGGAGCAGCCTCCCTCTTTCCCTCGATCGCTGCCGGGTGATGTACCCCTGTTTTACTCAGTGATCTGGGTCTTTGAGACACCGAGAATGTGGCCCCAGGGGAAAATGTGGGCATTTCCATGGTGAAAAGCCATGCATGTGCTACCTGGAGCATCTGACTTATGTTTTAATTAAGAGAATGTCTTCATCCAAAACTTGGAGTGCAGCAATCCCCCTGAGCTGCCTTTGGGATCGGCAATCAAAGCCGGGTTCTGATTTCTCGACCCGCCAACCCTCCCAGCTAACAAACACCAGGCTGATGAGCCAGACCCACCCTGGGC
This sequence comes from Strix uralensis, assembly GCF_047716275.1. Taxonomy (NCBI): domain Eukaryota; kingdom Metazoa; phylum Chordata; class Aves; order Strigiformes; family Strigidae; genus Strix; species Strix uralensis. Next base: position 2,217,602 of record NC_133999.1, read on the forward strand.
TGTGTGAGCATCTGCCTGTCTCTGCTCAGACTGGCGAGCTCAGCCCGCTCTCCCCCTGCCCAGCTGGGGCCAGGCTCTCCGAAACGTGCTCATTTTGGTCTCCAAAGAAATGGCAGCAATAGGGCTTGGAGAGCCCCATCAGCGGAGCCGACCTTGCCCCCACCCTGTAATCTTCACCCTAATCGTGCTAATGAGGATGAATTCAAACACCGCCCAGGCAGACGCCGTCCTTGTGGTGCTCAATTGTGGCTCGGTGCCGGCGAAGGGCCCCATTACAAGGCTTTCATTCACTCTAATTCATTGTCCCCCACTCATTCATTGACATTCATTGGGATCATTTTGATCGGAGGCAGGGAGTGAATTGAGCCCGGGATTCACAAAGCGCACACCATGTGTTCTGCCCTGATTTGCCATTAGTGAAGGGGGACACTCCAGATGAAGAATAACCAGCCTCAATTACATGTTACATCCACTCTAATAGCCCAGGAGTCCATCACACTTAATGTTATTTCAATGAACACTGAGAGAATTCACACCCACTGCCTGGTGCTTGTTAGAGGAGCCAGCAGTGGCGTTGGCAGGGATCTGGGTGGGCTCCATGCCAGTGCAGCAGTCGTAGCCTGTGCCGTGTCTCTGCCAGTGTCCTCTGGCAGCTGGGCTCTTACGCCACGACTGGTGATCCTGCTGCAGGCCCTGGACGTGAAGGTGCAATTGCTCAATAGGGAAAAAAACAACAAAAGGCGATCTGTGGCCGTTTTTAAACCCCTTGGCAGCACCGAGCGCTGCCTCTTCGCACCAGGTTAGCGGCTCAGGTCAAGGTCACTTACACCGCCCTCCTTCCCACTAGCCTTGATGGAAAAGCCAGAGATCAATGCTGAATGCAGCATCAGCTTTGGAAAGAGCTTGAAGGAGCTGTGTACAACTCTCTTCTATTCATCAAGCAATCGAGGCACCAATCCTGACCGGGGATGAGTCAACAAGTGGCTTTAATGGGAGAGCAGGGCGAAATCATCTGTGTGGTGATGTAGGCGACACTGAGGCGACTGGCTTGGGCTGTGTTTGGGGAAGCCAGTACTAGAATAAGAGGAATTTCTCAAATTAACAATGAATCATATTGGCAGAACGAGCTTTCGAGGGTATCGGCTCAACACCCGCTGTGCTGTGCCTACTCCCATGCTGTCTGGTCCCTCCGTGGGGAGACGACAGCATTTCCCTGGGCGGGAGCCCTGGCTGAGCAGGGAGAGGCTCCTGCCCCTGCCTGGGGATGATTGCTCAACCCACAGAAAATTGGTGTAAGTCAGCAAAGTCCCATGACTTTCAACGTCTGCGTTTCTGCAGAGCCTCGTGCTTTCTCTCCAGCAAATGCTTACTGGACAGTTAGCCTGAGCACAAACTAATGGCACCAGCAAATACGTGGGCTAGAAAACATGATGCATTATTCTTTCTGTCTCCCTAGCCTGAGAGGGACTTAAAATGAGACAAACCTTGTTGTTGGTGGCTGAAAGGCTGCAACCTCAGCCAGCAGCCATTTATTCCCAGGAAAAGCTGGCGTTTGCTCTGGCAGCCTGCGGGAAGGTTGGGAGATGAGCAGAGTGAGCTGCTGGGAGAGGGCTGGGCTGGGGCAGCATAACCCATCCCTGGGCTCGGCAGGTCACCGAATGATGCATTGACAGAGGAAAAACCATCACCTGCTTAACCTGCTCCCCGCTGCCAGCCCGGCCAGCGGTCAGCGATGGGGTGGTGTTGGTTCGGGAAGTCTGTGCCGGGATGCTGATGCTCCCTGGCTGGCCCGTGCTGACAGGGCGAGCCAGGGCTGTTTACACAGCCAGCCCGTGTTTTCTGTACACAGAGCACCGAGGGTTTTCTGGTCCTCACGTGCCCCGGCTCTCCCCCACGCAGCTGCACTCCATATTAAACAGCCTCATACGCAAGCGAAGCCAAACAGCGTTATCAGGAGCTGGGCTCCAGACGGTCCCGGCCTCCCTCCTGTCCCTGTGCCCGCCTGGCCTCGGGGAGGGATTGTTCCCAAGATGCGCTGCCCTCACTGGATGCAAGCACAGCAGCAGCAGGGCATTGTGGGAATATCTCTGCCCCATGTTATTACCACCTTGGCTTGATCTGTAGCTCCTCTTTATGCTCCTGATGCCATAAATTTCCACAAGTAACATAATTTTCCTCAGTCCTACCCATGACGTTCCCAGCTCTCTGCTCAGACCAGAGCCCAGAATCACTTTGTTTCAGGTTAAATACAACTCCAGGACCCGCCGGCTCTGCACCTTCACTCGACCACACGCAAAGACACCCCACCTGTGCCACCCAGCAATGCCCAGACCTCCTCACAGCTGCCTCCCCGCTCCTGCCAGCAGCTTCGCGTCAGACGGATTTTGGAGCTCGTCAGTGATTCAACAGCCGAGCACAGCACCCACACGAGTCATATCAGTCATGCTCCCGGTACAAAGGAAATGCTTGTATGAGACATAGTTAAATATTCCTGGGGTGGAGAGAAAGATCTTTTCAGCTTTACCTAATTCCTAACAGCATCTGGCTTTTCCCACTAATGAGCAACTAATACTGCAATTAAAGCTGTGCTAATTGGGAACTCAGAAATTCTCTGGTCTTTGCTTATGTCTCTGGCAGGTTTGCGGACTCGCCGGGTCTATGGTGGGCACGTCGGAACGGCCACGCCGGCACCGGGGGACGACCACCACCTCCAGACTGGCAAATTCACCCCCCTCCCGCGACCGGCACCATCACTCCATGGGAAAGAGCCGAGACCCCACTGTGCCCCGACACCCGGGTCACCAGCACCCGCTCGGTCTCCGCCGGCTGCTCACAGGATCCCTCTGTTAACGGGGCAAGTTTTGGGGAGGGGTTTTGACAGCCTGGGGATGCTGTCAGGGAGAGGAGGGGGTCTTGTACCCAGGGAGGACCTTGCAGAAGGTACCATCCATGGTGGCTCGTCCCCGCGAGGCTGGCGGGCACAAAACGACCACCGCTTCCCTCGGAGGAGGGCGAGGGGGCCCTCGCATCCCCTCCACCACGGGTTAGTTATTTTGGGAACCGTCTGGGGCTGGCAGCTGGTGCCGAGGTGGGTGACAGCTGAGCATGGCTTTCACTTGGGATCTGCGAGGCCCCTTCTCGCGCATCTATTTCCGACCCTGTAAAACACAATCTGCCAGGGTGTGAGCATGGGGGGGGGCATCCAAAAACGCTGGTTGCGAGGGACTGGCTTGTGCTAGGCAGCTCAGTGCTACCAAACATCTTGCAGGTGCCTCTGAGTGTGGTTGGGAAGTCGCAGAGGTGTCGTCCTTTAATTCCTCCAATGGGGCAAGGTCTGTGCCTGGTGCAAATCGGCATCGCCGCAGCCCCTGTCAGCGCCAGACCGGTGAGGTTTGGTGTCCTACACGTCTCCCACGCCTGTCTCTGGGGTCTAACTGATGGAAAGGGCTTGCCTGTCCAGCTAAAAATAGCAAGAACTTCATGTAACTTGAGATGAGCCCTAAATACTTTTCCTCCCAACTTTCCGCTTCCACAGGCTTTGCACGCGTCTTCCTCTGTCCCCCTACTTAGGGATAAAACAGTAATGAGGGACAGTGAGCCCGTTTCCCCCGGGTTATGACAACGTGGTAGCACCAAGGATCTCTTCCACAAGCCAGTCCCTTGGCAGCCACCAGGAAATACCTGGACTAAGGCTCTTTCTGCTGCAAAACTCCCCCAAGAGCACACAGGGGAGAAGCATCCTCTTCATGTACGGGGAAAATTTAGAAGTGGAGCTGCAGGCTGCCATGGAGACAGGGCTCTGTTTGCAATCTTCTTGCCTTTTATTGTCTCTCCTTCTCTCCCAAGCCGTTGAAAAGCAGCAGGAGCATGGCCCATGTTGCCTCCTGGCCCACCTTCCCATGTAAGTGCTCAGGAGGCGCAGCTGGGTCTCCTCTCCAGTCCTTCACCTGCCTTTTGGCACCTCCTTGGTGTGTCTTGGTATAAAACAAATCTGCGCTGCTTCTCTCTCAGCCTTGTTGGGTTCATGTGCAACATGAGCACTGTCAGGGCGCAGGGACCCACCGTCTGCTCTCCCTGGCTCTTTTCTCACTGGTGATGGCCAGATAGCTCAGGACAGGAGCAGCCAGGGGCTGAGATAGGGCTGGTCGTCTTTGGACATACTCCTGAAGTCATGGGCTGGAAACTGCCTGCTGCAGTGGGAAGCTTCAGCTGCTTCCCTGAGAAACAGGAGGGGGAATAACTGACCCTGGCAGCAGCTGAAAACCCTCAATCTCTGTCCTTAGCAGTAAGGAAGGCTGTGAGCATCAGAGGAAGAATTCCTCTTGAGGTAGGACCTAAAGATCTTCCAGCAAACTGAACTTCTCCGTGTCAAGTCTGTGCTTGACTTCACAACACCTGAGCTCCAAAACTAAGCTGTGCATTATTTCTGTGCTGTCCTTCCTTGTTTGTGATACCAGTTATGCTGTGGTTTGTCTAAATGCTGGGTATTTTTGTACCCTGCATGATGCTCAGCCAAGCGGGAGCTGAGAAAGGCAACTTCTGCCTGTTGATGAAGAGCCAACCTCAGTCCTTGCTGTGAAAAGCATCTGCTATGCCGCCGCTGTCTTCTCATCCTTCAACTCCCTCTCTTGCTTTCCAGAGTGATACATGTCCCTATCCCTGCTCTGCTCAACCAGGTTTCAGTGCAGCAGCCGCAGAAGAAAAAAAGGCAAATTCAGTTCTCACTTCCGATTTTCCTCTCCTTTTTTTTTTTTTTTCCAAACTTGGCCCGTTGTGAAAACCACCCCTTTAATGCCTGGCTGCCAACTAGAGCAATTCTCTCAAAAGAGAAATGTACATCAAAGTTGCGAGGAATATTCAATTAACCTTTAAAGGAGATCATCCATAACTGGCTTACAGAGATGTCATTTAATTGTTTAAAAAAATAAACACAGGCACTTGCATTTCAGAGGAGTATGTCTGTTGAGACTGTTCTGGCTGATGTCTTGCTAAAAGGCAATTAAATATCTAAGTGTTCCTTCCAACTTGCATTCTCAGCTAGAACCTCCAACATAGTTATCTTTGCTGAGGCAATATGGCAAGTGGCCAAATTCATCCATTCTGCATCTAGGAAACCTCGATAAGCTTCTCTGAGAAAATGTCATTGATAGCAAATAGCCCCGTGTCGTTGCACGACAGCAAGTCAAAACGGACCTTTTGGAGGTTTTTCCTCTTCCAGCAAGAGGGAGGCAAGCGCCCAGGTCTGAGCCTGAGCACTGCCAATGCCCTATTTCTCCAAAAGTCAGGGGCTCAGGGGATGAGGCTCTTTAATAAATGATTAAAAATCCTCTTATTCTAAAGAGGAGAGCGTGCACATGCATTGCTACCCTCTGCTGGAAGGAGCTCGCGTTCACAGAGGCCTGACGCGGCTAAGGAGATAACTGGAGATCTTTCAGCTCAGGAGGAAAACTTCTGTGTGTGAGGAAGAGGAAGGTCTGAACCGGAACGCTGCTGTTGAGGGGACTGGTTGCAAAACAATGCAGGGTCAGCATTTGCTCCTGCAGCTCTGGACTAATCCCAGCACGGCTTATGCAATGGGGTGTCCCCTTCCCCCAGATTTTGCCCTCCCAAACCAGGTAATGGCCACGCGTGCGCACCTTCAGGGCTTCCCAGCAACAATCTGTCAGGCCTTCCTGCCCAAGGGGGGCCTTTTCTTAAATAAGGGAGCAAGTACAAGACCCCAATAGTAGCAAACAATCTGTATAGGAAAGACTTTGGGACCCACGTGCCAAATCTTTGTACATTCCCTGCTATTTTTAACTAATCCCTCATGGCAACCGTCCACATAGGTCCTGCCCGCTCCCGGCCGCACGCCTTCACCGCTGCTCTCCCCGGCCCGGGCGCTCCGTGCCTCTTCCCTGCATCCTGCTGCCTTCCACAGAGGAGATTCTCTGCTGCCTTATACCTACAGGTCTGGAAAAAACCACGACAGCAAACCCAAGGGCAGCCGGTAAACATGCATCATCAAATAAATCATCTAGGAGGGGATTTTTGAGACCTTCCATGAGAATATTTCTAAGCACACACGCAAGTCAGTGGTTAGAGGGACTAGAACAAAAAAGCCTTCATGTTTCCTGTCAGGGCTGAGCTTTCTCTAAGTGCTGGAGGATTAAGGTCCCATGCCTCAGGGTGCAGGGCATGGGCAGCCCCCGTGGCTCCGTGATGGAGCAGTACAGGGCCACAGTCCTGTCTCTGGCAGTCTGTGCTGCTTTGAGGAGCAATTTTAGCACCAGTTTCCTGTAACGGCGGCAGTGCTACTATCTTTTCACACTTGTCCACGCAGCACCTTGCACCACGGGCTCTGAGCTCTGCCGGGATGTCTGTGGGTGACTGAGTGTCCCAGGGATCCAGCCTGGAGCTCAGCTCTCGCTGTTGGAGGTGGGGACGGGTTTGTGAATGGTCTCAAGGAAAGCAGATATGGGATCCAGCCCTCGGCTGGGTTTTGCTCCCTGCTGCACCGAGAGCGGCTGCTCTGCGGCTGCCCACCTCTCTGCGTGCCGCAGATGCCTCACCTGAGCGTGTGCTGAGCATGACTGTACCTGCCCGCAGCAAAACAGAGGCTTTCAAAAAGGGGGAAAATAGCGATTTAGAGCCAAGGATATCATCAGAGCAAGGTCAGCGGGAGGCGCAGGCCGGGAGAGCAGCAGCTCGCTGGGACAGCATCCCTGTCTGTGCCTGGCCCCGCTCTGCAGCGGAGCATCCACAAGGGCTCAGCTTCCCCCTTGCTCCAGTGCCGTGGCCCCTCTGCCCCAGCCGAGGGTGGGGGTCTGTCCCCACACCCTCGGCACGGGAAGCCTCCCCTGGAAGTCCCTACGCCCGCTTCGGTGGCTCACGGGGGAGCTGGCTTTGCTTGAAATCTCGTTTTCCTGCCTGAGTTTCACATTCATTTGCCTCCCACCGCTCCGCAGCGCTGCCTGCCAGGGAAGAGTGACTAAGGGGTGGGTGGAAAGAAAAAAACCCGACTCAAGACCAATTTAGCAGCCTGCGGTGCCAAGAGGAGGGGGGTCACCCGGGGAGCAGGAGGGGCACCGGCACAGCTGGGGGCTCTGAGGGTGAGGGAGCTGCCACGGTGGCCAGTGCAGCCGCTCGAGCGTGTGCTGGAGGCCTGGCAGGGAGCTGAGAGCATCCCCCGTAGCCTGCGATTGTGTTCCTGAGTGCACTTTTGCAGCTGCCATTAATTGCCCCCAGCGCCGATTGCACCGGCGGTTTTGCACTTCCAATTCTTTGTCCGCCTGATTAATGGCCCTGGTGATTAATTGCAGGGGTGATGCTGCAGGATGGCTAAAGGGGGACTCTGCAGACCCTCGGAAAAGCCTGGCTGCGGGTGTAGGTGTGAGCTGGGCCGCTCGGCGTGGGGTGACATGGAGGGGCCAGGGGGATGGTGTGCGACGGTGCGTGGCCGTGACCGCAGGCTGGTGTGGGAGGCTGGGGCCAGGCAAAGAGCAGCCGGGCTGGCTCTGCCCCGGCAATGATTTCAAAGGGAGGTTAATCAGTGGCTGGAGCGATGGTATCAGGAGGACAGATAGTGGAGACACGCGAGGACTTTTTTTCCTGCTGGTTGTTCCACTTGCTGCAGCCGTCAGTGAGGAAAACAAGCTCTTGGGAGGAATTCGGACAGCCATGGTAACTACTGCGGAAACACAAGCCTGCTCAGGAAAATGGGTCAGGTGCTGGTCCCTCTGTGGTGAGCACACAGAGTCACACATGTAAGGAGCTCACAGGCCTCAGCTCGCTTGTGAACACAGAGAGAAACCTCTTCAGCACTGCTCTGCTGGGGCAGCCTTGGCTGAGGAGGTGCCCAGGGCTTGGCACGGCTGGAAGGGGCTGACACCAGGGCCGGGGGGTGTTGGCAGAAAGGGACAGTGGGAAACCAAATGCAAACTCCCCGGGAAGAGGGGCTCGTGTCGGGGCTGCAATGGTACCACCACGGCAACTGGGGTCGAGGTATGTGGGCAGAGCCATGCGGGGGAATCAGGGCTGGGGGGGCTAGATGGGAACTGTCAGGGCTCCCTCACAATCCCAGGCCGATTTTTGTGTGTGAGACCCTCCTGCCACACCCCTGGGAACCCGTACCCGCGACCAGCTACTCCCGAGGCATGAGAAACAGCGAGGTGCTCTCTGGGAGCCCAAGCAGGCAGCCAGCCCCTTCGGAGATGGCGAGACGCGAACCCCTCAGCTGTCAGAGCGAGGGAGGGAGCAGCGAGCCCCGATCTGGGCACCCGGCTCTGTGCTTGTCCCCCGCCGGAGCCGGCAGCTGCCGGGCTGTGCCGATCTGGCACCGAACACAGAGCGTCAGCGGGGTGAGAAGTGACAGCCCAGGGCTGACTTCTGCCACAGCCCCCGCAACCCTCCAGCGCTGCTTTGAGAGGCAGAAATTAATCCCTGGTTTGCCAGGACCTGGGCGGGCACCCCCGAGAGCTGCACATCCTCCGGTCAGCACTGACCTCCCCCCCTGCGCGTTTACCTGTGCGCAAAAATAGGCCCAGACCCTGCACCCGCCCAGTGCGCACACACCGGGGAAAGCACCGGCTGCTCTGCCCGGCCGTGCCTGTGGGCACCCAGGGAAAGGCAAAACCACTTCCAGAGATACCTGGCTGCGCGCTCACGCGATGACACCCGCAGCCCGACACGATATTTGCACTCAGAGGTACCTGATGCCCGCGCAAGCCGCAGCCTCTGCGCCTGCTAATCCTCATCCCCCCCCACGCTGCCCACCCGCTTGCTGCCCATCCTACCACCCACCCACAGGCAAATAATTTCCACCACGGGCGGGCAGCCCCTTCCCCGAGGGCGGCTGAGGGCTGAGGACACCAAACCAAAGGCATCTTCTTCCTTCCTTTCTCTTCCCGGAGAGTTTGGGGTCTGGGTAACCAGAAGCAGCTTGAACCAAGGTGCTGAACATGCAGAATTTTCTCGCTGCCTTGAAAAGAAGTTTTCCAGACTTCAGAGGGAAGTGAAAAGACGGGAGCTGAGCCCTGGGGGAGCTGCTGGCGGCTCCGACCTGGCAGAGGGATGCGCAGCCGGGGGGTGGCGGAGGGGGGGGGCACACACACACTCCATTTAAGCCACTCTCCCGGGCAGCTCCGACCCCGGGGGCTTGGCCAGCGGCTCCGAGCCTTTGGGCCCGAGCCCCGCAGGGTCGGAGCCGGGACAGCCGCCGCGCTGCGCATCCCCGGGGGCACCGGGGCCGCTTAACCCCGGAGCGGTCCCCGTCCCCTCCCCGCGCCCGGTGGGGGGAGGCCCGGCCGCGCCGCTCGGCCCCGTCCCCTGCCCGGGGCTCCCCGGGGCAGTTTCCCCCCACCGCTCCCCCTCTCCCCCCCGTCCCCAGCCGCGGGGCTTGGCCCACCTCGGGTGGTCGCTGGCTCCTCTGCGCGGCCGCGCAGCGCTCCGCGGGGCTCCCGGTGCGCGCCCGGCAGCAGCATCCCCGGCGCGGCGGCGGCGGGGGGAGGAGGAGGAGGAGGAGGAGGAGCCTGGAGCCCCGCACCCGCGCATCGGCCCGCCCCGGCGCAGCCCCCGGCCTTTGTGTCCCGGCCGGCGGGGTGTCCGTGTCCCGGCCCCCGGCCCCGCCCGCCGCCCCCCCGCCCCGGTCCCTTGGGGTGTCGGGGGGATGGGGAATGGCGGGGGGTCCCTTTGCTCGCCCTGGGGCTGGGGCAGATGCTAAAGGAGAGGAAGAAGTGAGGGATGCTTTGGGTGGACGCGGCCGGATTTGGCCCATCGGTGCGGCCGTTCCTGCCCGGTGCTGGGATCAGTCTGGCGCCTTGGAAGGGCTTTGGGAAAAGAGCCGAGAGCCCGGGGAGAGCAGCCAGCAGCGGGGGAGCTCGCCCGGCCGGGAAAGGTCTGGGCTGAAGTTCCTGTTTTGCCTGATTTGGATCAGGGACTCGAAGCGGAGCCTCCAATATCCCCCGTTTGGGATGAGCACCGGGCTGGGCCGGGGTGTGTCTGGCTCATGCCACAACTAGTCCTTCACGGCAGAAATAAGGCCACTTTCCCCAGGCCTCTGGCCACGGGGAATCGAACCGGTGCGGCCACGGCCAGAGCCACCCTCGCGGCAGATGAGGAAACTGAGGCACGGGGCCCCAGCTACGAGGGGCGCAGAGCCAGCTCCAGAGGAGCCTCGCCTTGCTCAGGCTGATGCTCAGCGAAGTGGCTTTGGCTTTGCAAACAAGCCACCCCCTTGGCTGCTCTCCTGCGAGGGCCTGTGTGTGTGTATTTATGTGGAAGAAAGGCAAATAAATGCAGGACAAGGGGGAGCTGAGCCACAGCAGTGGGGGCATGGGTGGCTGCTCCCATCTGGGCTCCAGCACTGCCAAGCCTGGCAGGAGTGCACAGCCCAGAGCAAAAGGCACCCAAAACCGTCCCAAAAGCAGAGGGCTGAGGTCAGTGTGGGCTGTGGGCCACCTCTGGGGCTGGGAATGGCTGTGCCAAGGAGCAGACATGAGAGGGACCAGCCTCCTGACCCCTCCTGGCCTCGCCTTTAGCGCTGACCAGTGGGGAGGGATGCTCTAAAGAAAAAACCCTGAGCGTCTCTGCTAAACCACCTCCCTGAAGTGACACAGGTTGGGGCCCTGGTACCGATTTCGTAGCCCAAGCAGGCTGTGCTTGTCCACAGGGATGGCCCATCCTGTCTCTGCGGATGTGATTTCTCCTATATCAGGAGGAAACCGAGCAGAGACCCACACACACTGTGACTTTCCAAGCACCGAGCAGCGTTCGGTGCGTCCCGACGCTCCGGGGTAGGCTGGAGCTGGGTTGGAGGTGAAGTTACGTTCCCACATCCCTTCCTTCCCTGTACGTCTGCCCCTGGGGAAATCTGTTTGCCTCCTTCCTCACCTGGCCGTTAATCTCTTCCTACACGGTTGCAAGCTTCCTTCCCTGCCTGCGCGCGCCGAGCAGGCCTGTCTGCCGTCGACAGCTGACGCAGCGCTCAGGAATTCGCTGGGTAGCTGGCAGCACATCTGGACTTGCCCCGTGCACCGTGCTGCATGGCTGCGTCCCGGTCAGGTATGCAGCGAGGGAGGCTCCCCCTGCTCCGGCACACACCTGCACCGTGCTGGGGAGCAGCCAGTGGCTCCCCTGAGCCCTGTGTCGGCTCCTGCCCTGAGATGGAGCAGGGTTGGGGAAGATGGGAGCTCCAGTGTGAGCTGGCACATCATGGGAAACCATCCTGGGTACAGCATTATTGTGCACATCCCTGCGCACACACTGAGCCCCGGCAAAGCACAGGGAGGGGCAGGTGGGCCCAGCAGGACCCAGAGGAATGAGAGAACTGCAGATCCTCATGGACAGGGACTAAACCAGGCTCAAACTGGTCTGTGCACCCATCAGGTGGGTCCCCGTGGGATGGGGCTCGTGCCCCATGGACGGTCACGCCACGGTTGTCAGGCTTTGGCACAACTTGAGGAGAGCGGCTGGGGCTCGGCGCTGGGGTTTGCTTTGCTCCCACTGCGAGAGCCTGGCCGGCGCCCCTGAGCGGGCTGGCTGTGTAAACCAGAGCAGCCAGGTCTGCTGCTGCCTCCCGCCAGCGCGCGCCCAAATCCCAGCCCTCGACTCCCACTGTCAGGGCATTTGACACCGAGCGAAAATAGTTACGCCGGGGTGGAGCACAGGAGAAGAGAGGTTTTAGCTCTGCGCAAACCGCAGGGCTTTGATTTATGGAGCTGGCGCTCGGCAGACGAGATCCACCCCCCTGCTTTTTTTTTAATATTGTTTCCTGGCAGCTTAGTTGGTTTCTCTGCTGATTTGAGCAACGCTCCCACAATCCTGCGGGTGCCTTGTTGCCTTGAAAGCAGTCAGCTGGAATTTGCTATTTTAGGACTTAAAAATTAAGAGAGGAAGAAGAAGGAGAAGAAGGAGAAAGAGAAGAAGGAGGAGGTGAAGAAGAAGAAGACAAAGAAGAAGGAGAAGGAGAAGAAGAAGAAGAGGAAGAAAGTGTATTCATGTGAGCGCAGAGGAATGGTTTAGCAGGATTTCACTCAAGGGGAAAAGGCACAAAAAAAATTATGATTCATTTTCAGTCAAGCGGAGCTTCGTGTTTCTATAGTAAGTCATAACAAAACAAGGCGGCAAAGCCAAGAAGTTATTTGTACCAGATGGGCCAGCGGTTGTATCTGCAGCTTTTCAGGAATCATCCTGACTTGGGCAGATTTTGCAGCCAGGAGCTCAGGAGTTCAACCATCACAGGGGGTTACAGGGTGCCAGGGGGCCCTTCCGTGTCCCTTGGCTGTCCCTGGCTGGCTGGGGGGGGCGGGGTCGCTGTCCCCCAGCATTGCCACCCCATCGGCCAGGGGCTGGAGCAGCTCCTCCTGGGCTGAAACTCGTCCTCCCCAGCTCATCCATCCTGTTCATGTCAGCACTCGCCCCGTCTGCCGTGTCCTCGCCCCCGCAAACGAGTCTGACTACGTGGTGTTGCCTCACCTCCTCGAGTCACCTGGAAGCTTTCCCAGGGCAAGGGAGCCCCGGCGAGCCAAGGGCCCGCGCAAAGGTTGGGGGTGCTGAGGAGCGTGTGGAGAGCGCCCAGCCCCTGCCCATCTGTGGGGTGCCTGTGTCCCGGGGGGGGGGCTGTCCTGCCAGCACAGCGTGGAGCTCGGATTTGCCCGACGCTTGGAGCTGAGCCCTGGAGAAACACCTCCCTGCAAACATGCCCCTGTCTCCCGCCTTCATTAACGGAGAGATTAAATATTCCTCCAACAAAATCCAACCACAAAAAAAAATTAATATAATCCACTTTTTGCACCTTCACTGCAAACAGATGATGAAATCCCAGTGACTTGTTTCCTTGGAGGAAATTCGGGCAGAGGGTGGATGAAATGTTCACCCTCCTCGCTCGAGTCTGGCACCTCTGGCTGCCACTGGCAGTGCCAGGATGGGTGCAGGTAGTGGGTGAGTGAGTCAGTCGCCGATCCCTTCCACTTGATACTAGTGTTTCTTAATCATTTAGTGTAGTCATCCTGGATGCAGCCCTAAGTGGATTTGCATGGATTGATTGAATAAGAGTCCCTTCTCCCTTATATTTTTAGGATAAAGGGTAAGCAGAAATGACAAAGACAGGATTTTTTTCCTCTTGTCTTTGCTACAAATTATTTACAAATCAATTGAAATTGGCTATAACTTTGTTTATATTAATTTACTGCTCTGTAAGGGAATTACAAGATAATAAGATCAGTGTTAAAAGCAAGAAGTAGGTGTATTTAATGACTTTTCCCCCTACAGAGTTATGAAGCAATATTGGAAGAGTGAGGCAAGGCTGGGAAAAGGAAATGAACCCACAAAATGCTCCGGAGGGTTGGAGGGCTCAGATGGTACCTGGAGGAACAGGATGAGAACGCCGGTATAATAAATAGTACCTTTATTTTCGCACATGAATTTTAAATAGCGATCCAGGAACTGGATGTGAAATCAAGCTGGGAAGTGCTGGTGGAGCGGGGAAGGGGCATCCCTGGTGCCAGACAGCGTGGGCCAGGCTGTGCCTCACACAGGGGGGTGTCACGTGCCCTGATTTGCTTCCCAAAACTGGGAATTTCCCTTCCAAGTGGGGAGAAAGCGGCAGCAGGTAAAGCCGGCTGCGGTTCAGGTTGCACATGAGAGTGGTGCTGGGGGGCTGCCCAAAGTCTGAGCCTTTCTATAGGTGACAGAGTGGGGACCCAGGGATTTAAGGCTGGGGTATGCCCTTGGGATTGCTGAGCGTTTGGGAGCATCAGCCCTCATCCCTCCCGAAAACCAGCTCCTTATCACGAGCTGAAAAATCGGCCCTGCAGTGGGTTCAACCTCCCTGGAAGCTCCGCGGCGGGGAAGTGCTGTGCTCGGCCCTTCGCAGGGACTCGGAGATGAAATGCAGCAGGGAAGAATGAATGTTTAGTGTTTGATCATTTCGGCTGGACAGGTGGATTACAAATGACAATTAGCCTGCGAAACTGCTCAGCATAATTGTGGCGGAGCTGCGGGGATGTGTGCGTGCTCACGCGGGCTGTCTTGCAGAATGGACAAGAAGCTGGCTCAGGCGTCCTGTCGGTGGGTAAATCCTACGGTAGCAATCTGCAAGATAGCAAGAGAGGAGCTTATGTGAGCAGCCAAGGAGGATCTCGGCTGGTGCTGGTGGTGGCTACTTATGTGTCACACGGGCTTTGCTTTAAGCTGTGCAAGGCTGTTGGGCAGGGGGGGATGCATATTAATCAGCTCATCCCCGCTGTGGCCAAGCCACCAGCTGATATCCCTGACGTGCCCGTGATATTGTCCTCATTGTGCTGCACAAAGCGATTTCCAGCCAGGGCTGGGGATCCTTCTTGTTTTAGTTGAAGTGGAGGGGAGAATCCACCCAGCTAATCCCCTCCGACCCTACCCCTCCTGACGGGGTTTAAGGACAAAGCGGAGCAACGTGGCACTGACACGACACGTGTCAGCACTCCGCTGTGCTCTTTCCTTGCATGCTCTGTAATTTTAGGTAAAATAAAACCAGTCAAAGCTGTAATGAAAAGTAAACTCCACGTGGCTTTCCCAGCCTAGCAGGCAGACTTTCACTCGGTGAGGTCAAGCCTACCTAGACCCGACTTTTCTCTCAGCTCCCTTTCCTGGGGCCCTGAGAAGCGGCCGGCAGCCCTGGTTTCAATCCCAGCCACTTTAGCAGCAAAAAACCCAGAAGGTCATGAGAAAAGTGTGTTGCATCCGAGCTTATAAAGGCAGATTGAAATTTCCTCTTCCGCTTCTGGGATTCATCCGCTCCTTTCCCATTAAAATTAATGGTAAGAGCACATCTCAGCTCCTTGGTAGCTCTTCAGCCTCTTCCTTTGCCTGATGCTAAAATAGAGACAAGCCCAGACTACATCCCCAGAGCCTCAGAGCAAAGTTGGCTTTTGCAGTTAAACAAAGCAGCTTCCGCTGCCCGGCGGAGTTGCAAAACAGCGAATAGTTGCTGTGTGGTTCTCGGTATTGATCTGTGATGCTAATCTGGGTATCTGTTAGCTGGACATCCCAGTCACACCACAAAATCTTGTTTGTCTAGTCCAGATCTCATGCAACCGGAATTCTTCTGAAGCATCGTCCTGGTGTAATTTTATTACACAAGCTCTGATAGTAAACACAGTTTCTAGTCCTCAGGGCCAGAAAGAGAAGCTGGAAAATTTGGCTCCTCAGGGCATTTAAGACAAAAAGCAAACGTACACAGACCCTCAGATATATTATCTTTTAGAGCATTGTGCACTCCAAACCCTGCGTATGGTTTGCGGAGGGAGCTGGTGAATGGTATCTCAGTGGGTGAAGGCAGGGAGAGCGAGCGGGTAATCCCAACCTGCAGGCAGGAGCCAGAGCCCGACATTGCATCTGGGGTCAGAAACAGAAATCAGCCGCAACGCTGAAATATCCCAAGCCTCTGTGCTGTTCCGACCCCGGAGCTCAGGTGAGGTTTCTCACCGGGTAGAGAGGAGCAGAGGTTTTCCCTCTTGCAGCCTTTTCCTCCTGCTCCTCCCCTCCTCCTCCTCGGCATTACTCACTGGGTTATGCAATGCTTATCTCCCAGCGCTGCACACACGCCAATAACCAGTTGGGCAGCAAAAATATTCTGCTGGAAAAAGCAGTTTGTCTGACTCTGCCTTCCTCTCTCCCAGGACTCACCCCGAATATTGTACAAGCCGCTTTTCTACTGCTTACCAGGGGAAAAAGAAGAGGAAAAAGGGCCTGGTTTTCTCTTGGGACTATTCAATGTGCTGCTCAGCTCAGTTTGCTTCTGCTTCATTGGCCTACAAATCCAAATCCTCTTAAATAATTCAGCAGAGCTGCCGCACTACAGGTCTAAATAATTCATCCTGGATCTTTGAGGAGGGAAATGTGGTTACATCACCCTTCAGAGCAAAGCTTTTGGGGCTCTTCCACTCCTTTCCAGAGCAAAGTTTCCCTCTGATCAGACCAATATGCTCCTGTTGTCAGGGCTGTCGGGAAAAGCTGCCGTGCTAAGGGCTTTGAAGGGAGCTGGATCCCACGCAGCCCCCAAGGCCTGGGGTCCCTCACATCTCCCTTTGCTGTGGGTCCCCGAAGGTGGAGGTTTTCAGGGCTAAGCTTGACCTCAGCCAGGACTTCCCAGCAGAGGGGAGCAAAGGGGCATCGCACGGGCCGCACCGGCCGTGCTCGGCGCTGGGACAGCGGAGGATTCTGCTTCTCCTCTTCTCCCTTCGAATGTTTGGGATGCTGCTGTGCAGGGAGGGAGGTGGCCGAGGCAGCCTGGTCCTCGGGCTCTGCTGGGGAGGACATTGGGGAGGGGAAGGAAAGGGGTGGCCGTGGCGGGGTCGGAGCTGTTGAAACACCCGCGTGGTGTTTGCAAATCCCTTTCGCCGGAGATGGCTCTCCCACGGGGGAGTGTTGAGCAACTCATGTCAGCAGCTGACGGGTTTCTTCATGAATTCACATATGCCTGCTTCTCCAAGGGGCTGTTTAAATTAAAAATTCCCCGTCGTTGGCCAGTGCAAAGCAGTGGTCATTAATCCATCCGGGCACAGACCGGTCGCAGAGGGCATCTGTGGATGTGTTACCCACACAGTTATCTCTATATATTCCAGTTTCAGTGCTTGGTGTAAATAACATACACTGTCCACGTATCATGCTGAAAGCAATTTACTTAAATATTTATGAAATTCTTCCAGGCCTGAAGCACAGCCAGTTCCAGAGGTGTGCAGAGCTCCACAACCAGTGCAAGATGGGGCCTGGTGGGGCCAGCTTGGGGACCTTTTGGGGGTGATGCTGTGCCATGTCAAGCAACACAGAGCTGGATGTTTTTGTGACTTAAAAACAGTAGAAAGAAGCAGAATGCTGACAGATGCTTTTCCCTACCCAGCCAATGCAGCCCCAGCCTGTGTCCTGGACCCCAAACACATCCTGGTCTGCACCCCAGACCCCAGATGTGCCCTGAGAAATGCAGCCTGAGGTTCAGACCAGGCTGAGGGTGACAAGATTTCTTTTGGGGGAAATGGGGGTGAAAGAGCTTGAACAAAGGCAAGGGAAAATCTGATTATGCCCTTATGAGGTCAGACCCTCTTTGTTTTCCCAACCAGTAACACCCCACTCTGCAGGCTGCAAAAAAATCACTTAAATCCCCAACTGGTCTCCTTATAATTCCCAATTCCTTTCTCCTCTGCATCCCTCTGATAAAAAGCTACTGTACCGCTCCTTTCCCCCCTTACCCTTCCTCCCCCTCTGTGTGAGGCTGGGCCTTGGCCTTATCTCTGCACAGTGTAATTTGATTTTCCTGGTGGTGGAAGCGCTGGCAATTACCACAATAAAAGATGAGATTTGCAGCCAAGTGGGTGAGTGTGGCAGCTGGGCTGACACCACCATCACCCTCCTCTGTAGCTCAGGGGTTCCCTGGCCTCCTGGGCATATGTGAACCATGCACCAGGGAATATCCCCCACCACCACCAAAAAAAAGAGACAGGGAAGCATCTCCCCTTCTCCTCCTCCTGCTCATGGGACAGCAGTGGGACATGTTGCTCTCACAGTGCCCCGGCAATGGGGTTGCAGGAGGGGGATGCTGCTGCCCAGGGGCCCCTTCACCCCACGCTGTGGCATGATCTCTGCAGCAGCAGAGGCAAAGGGGCTTGGACTAGATCCCTATTTTTGGGATCACCCGATGTTTTCTCAGCACCCTGACAGGGATGTGATGCCCCTCGTGCTGCTGCCTGGCCCGGCTGCTCTTTCCCAGGCGCTGCCGCTCGTGTTTATGGTGCCCGTAAAAACCAAATGCGCTTTGCAGTTGAGCTTCATATATTATAAACTATAACCCAAACCCCATAAAGGAGCGAGTCCTTTGCATAATGATCACATACGTTTCTTTATGTGCTTTTATAGCGTGCCAGGGCTGTGGTTAGAGCCGCTCTGCACCTCGCAGATATGCAATTAGAGCAGCAGGAGAGGCTGGTCGGGGCTCAGTGGACCCGTCGCCTGTGGAGACATCGGTCCCTCGGTGGGAGGATGAGCAGAGCCGGGGGCACCCAGCAGCCTGGGGGGGTCTGCGCTGGGTGGACGCAGCTGGGCTGGGAGGTGGGAGCCACACTGTCGTGGGGAGAGGGGATGTACTGGACAAGGCTGCTGCGGGGAACCCTTCCCAAACTGATGCTCTGATGCGGCCCGGGCTGAGTTTTGGGTTGGGACTGGAGGATGTGGGGTTACTTGGCCACATGCTGGAGGGAATCACAGTGTGTTTGTGCAGGGCAAAAGGCCACGAAAGCATGCCAGGAAGTATTTTTAGGCAAGTGGTTTTTTTTGTTAAAATCGTGACTCAGGCCTTGTCTCTGCTCCAGTACAGTCACAGTTCAGGAGCCCTCAGACCTGAGCAGAGATGAGGCAATAGCTGTCATCGTTCAAAGGGAACTGGTGATCTGTTAGTTTGGTGCATGCAACAACCCCCTCGCATTTACCCTCGCCTGCACCCGTGGTTGGACCCTGCATCCTGCCTTTGCCAAGGCTCCTGAGGGGCTCATGGCACTTTTTGGGCATCGGTTAACCCCAGCTCTCTGGGCAGGATGAAATATTTGTGGTGTTATCTACTGCAGCTAGATAGAAAACAACCCCATGGAACAGTGAGCATCCACCGCTGAGCTGAAAGGAGAGCTTTCGTAATGAGGTTTTATCCCAACTCAAATACAGGATGTTTAAACTGGGTTAAAAGGCCCCACAGGGACAGTTTGGGGGATGCAGCGCAGTTTGGTGCAAGAGCCTCCCCTTCCTCATTTGGGGAGGAGCAGGAGCCACTGCCTGTGGAATCAGTTTTAAGAGCTCTTCTCCACGATTTGTTTATTTATTTTGCCCTGGTGTGAAGTACCGATTTGGCTACACTGTTGCAAATTCGAATCCTTTAAATCAACTTAAATCATTTATAAACGCAACAGTAATCCGGGGATTTATTGACACAGGGTCTGCATAAACACAGATAGAAACTGGTTTCACTAAATCAGGGCAAAACCTGAAGCAGCTATTCCTCTCTGCTTTTTCTCCAGAGTAGTTTAAACCAGTTTCAAGTTGATTTAAACTAAGCTTGGCTGGGGGGGGGGGCAGGACACTTGACGCTTTCCCAATCCTCACTCTGGCAGCTGGGAGAGCTGCCTCTGCTGCAAACAGACAAGCGACCCCTCAGCAGCTCTGCAGGCTCCTGTCCCAACACACACCTCCTGGATTTGCGCATCTGTCAAAGATAACCCTGCCCAGATACCAGTCTTGAGGCCCAAGAGCTTGTAAGAAAATGCTGGTTTTTTTCCCCAAGAGCCCACCCCAACAATCACAGCAGTGATGGGCCTCTCAACCCAGGGCAGGAGGCTCAGGGGTGTAAGAGCTGCTTTTTGGGAGATGGGGATGCCCACAAAAGCAGAGCCATGAGTGTGCAGGCACCCCACAGCAGAACTGGAAGGGTTAATTGGGAGCAGAGGGCAATTAGGGAATTCCTGGCATCTGGGGAGCCCCCAAGGGTGGTGCAAACAGGTGGGATGAGGCCCATGAAAGGGCTCCCAGGGAGCAGGGAGGGTTTGGCTGCAGCAGGAAAAGCGAGGAGCTGAGGAGCGGTGGCAGAGACACATGTGTCTGGGCTCTGGGTGTTGTTACCTGGCTGGTTGAAGCGGGTGTGGGTAGGACTGTGCTTTGTGGTTGTTCCTCCTGCGGCAGGACAGAGTGGTCCCCAGGCACTGAGCCACCTGAGCATGTGGGTGTTGTTCTCTGGTTAGCAATTAACAGCCCAGAGGGAAAAATAAAGCAGATACAGAGATGCAAA
Organism: Strix uralensis; assembly: GCF_047716275.1. Taxonomy (NCBI): domain Eukaryota; kingdom Metazoa; phylum Chordata; class Aves; order Strigiformes; family Strigidae; genus Strix; species Strix uralensis. The sequence continues at coordinate 2,237,379 of NC_133999.1, forward strand.
CCCTTTTCCTGGCTGCTCTCCAGAGCAAAAGGAAGGGAGATGTGGAACAGCCGCGTTGCAGTCTGCAGTCTGGCCTGTAGCCTGGTATTCTCCACCTTTTGGAGGTGTGGGAGAATTTACAAAATGCCCTGGGAAAAAGGGTCAGCTGCTTTCCCTGCTTGGGGGACTGTTTGTTTCTGAGAAGCACGAGGGGCTGTGATGTTTCTGCAGAGGTGGCTTCCCTCTTTGCTTGCACTTGGCAGCTCTGTGCAGCCAGCTGGTTAGTGGAGAGAAGACCCTGGGAGGGGGAAGAGCTGAGATTTTTTGCTAAAAACCCAGCAAAAGGCTGGTACCTTGTGTGAGAAGGAGCCGATGGGTGGTTGTGGGACGCTGGTGCTGGCTACAGCATGCCCCGGGAGATGAGCTTTGGGATGGATGTCCCCTCGGCTCTAGTTATCTTGGGCCTTTCTGTAAAAACTCTAATTATTACTCACCCTGCGGTAAAGATTTGTATCCTCCCAGGAGGGTCTGTCTTACCTAAAAAGCTGCATTAGGAAGCTGAAAAGACGATTATGTGGGGTTGTAGAGGTGGGGACAGACAGGATTTTGCTGGGGAGGGAGTGGGATTTAGCAACTTGGTGCTTGCTGTGAGCTGAGAGGATTATGCTGCTGACTTTGGCACAGTTCTTGGGTTCAAATGGTCTTGGGCAAAATATTTTCCCCCTTCTTGTCTAGGTGGTCCCTAATGTACTTGTGGGCTATCTCCTGTATCTATACTGTGTTTGTTAAGTAGGGATGGGTAAAGACAATGTTCTGAGTAAATCCCAGGTTAGCCTGAAGCAAGCTGAGTGGCATCTGGTTTGAGTGGTCCTTGTTGTACTGTGAGATAAAATCACGGCTGTGCCGTGCCTGAGTGGGAGACACTGGAGGAGAAAACAGGATTGCTGACAAGATAAGGTCTGGCTTATCTATGCAGAGTGTGACTTGAAGTCAGCACTCAGCCTAGACAGTGCAATAGGTAGAGAAGGCTGATTTAATCGCTTAGTCACAAGGTAATTTTGTCAGGTGAAGCCCTTCTAATGTAATGTATTTTACATGTAATTCCTGGTTAATTCTGTTAGATCTGCACACTGAGCAGAGGCATAATGTAGTCGGGGGTGGTGAGTTTGGTCTTAAAGGATTTATTGAGGCAAGATTCCAGAGGTGAGCATGGACTGCTAGCATCCTGCCTATGGATAAGCGTTTTGTTTTACTTTTATATCTTGAAGGAGAGAGAGCTGAGGGTTTGATCGTGCTGCATCTCCTTACCCAAGTGTTTCGCTGTTGGAGTGAGGGATGAGACAACTTACACCAGCAGCCCATGGCCCGAGGTTTGGGCGCTCGCAGCTGTAGGACTTGCCTTGCCCACAAGAGGCTGCTGGTGCTGTTTGCAAGTGTCCCTAATGACAGCTTTCCCTTTGTTTAATTCTCAGTCTCAAAAAATAACAACAACAATAAAACAAGACCAGAACAACAAGGAAGAAGTTGTTTCCTCTCCAAATGTGCGAGGGACTGAACGCTTTCCAAATGTGCAGGGGGTCACCCCAGGGAAGGGTGCTGGGACAGGGCAGGACAGCCCCTCAGGGATGTCCCAGGGGACAGCCAAGAGAGAAAATGCCTCCAACCCTGGGGAATATGGCAAAAGTGGTCCTGTGCAAAGAGTGAAGGAATGGGCAGTGTGGTGGGTGAGCGGGAACGGGGCTGGTGCTGACATCCTGTAGGACTCTGCCAGCTGCACCTTTCCGTTTTGCTTCATGGTTTTTGAGGATCTGGGACCTGTGTTTCCATGGGAATGTCCTGCTGTAGGGGAGGGAAGAACGGGTCCGTTTTGAACCACTCAGCAGCTGAATGCTTCTGCTTAAGCCGGGGGAAAGGGAGGGCCTTGATGTCCACAGCCTCTCAAGGGGAGAGCAGGTACCTGGAAAGAGGTGAAGATGAGCTGTTGAGTATCTCCTGGCTGGGGTGATGAGGGGAGGCCTGGCCAGCCTCCTCTTCCTGTCCTGGCCTAGTTCTTGAGTGGTTTTGGTCCCTACCCCTCATGCATACTAAAATGTGTTTACAGTGTGTGTTATTTCACATCAACAACCGTTGTTCCATGCCAAGGGGCCTGCTGAGAGCCACCTGAGAACGGCACCGCTAATAGATGGAGCTCATGCATTTTGCATGTGAATAGTTTGGACTGGATGATTATAAAGCAGCAACACCCTGTGCTGGGCTTTGCTGTCTGGTTTTCTCCTGCCTATCGGTGGCAAGCAGCTCCTTGGATCTCGTCCTCCACATTAGCTGAGAAGTGACGGTGCAGAAAGGGGGAGCATCAATCCTTAAACCAGAGTGTAATTAAAAATACTTCATCTCTTTACTCCTGCAATCTGCTCTGGACACTGGTCTTTGCATTCTCCCAGTGCTGGGCCAGGAACTGCTGGTCCGAAAACCTGTGTCCTGTAATCAGCAGTCGGGCTGCCCTTCAGTGCCTTTTCTGCCTTGCTCTATCTCACTTCATCCATGAAACTTGGCGTGGTTGGTCTGCGAAATCCCCGTGGATGTTTATCTTTTAAATTGTTGTGGATGTGCCTGTGCGTTCAAGCAAAGAGGGAATGGAGGCAAACGGAATGAGCATTCAAGGTTCAGCCTACCTTTTATGTGGTTATAAATGAAACACAAAGGCAATGCTGCAGACGGTAATCCTTGGATGATTTTAGAAAAGGCTAGCTGCTATTGAGAGGCTTTCTTGAAAAAGCTTAGATGGCCCTTCAATTAAAAAGGGCTGAGTTGCTGCACCAGAGCAGGTCGATCCCTGGCACTTGCTGTGAAGCACAGGAGGCCCCCAACCCCCTCACGCTGTCACTGCCTGGCCAACAGTGCCCTTGGCATCTCTTGTATGCTGGGTCCCCAGAGCTGTGACTCCCCGAAACCCCCCAAAAGAGGAAAAACTCTCACGGTTTCCCAGGAGATTCCAGCACGCAACAAGTAATTTAATTACTTTAATAAGAATAATCTAGGAAATTGATTCGTAACTAGACTTAAATTTCGCAAACATCAAATGTCATTTTCTTTTTTTAATACTGATGCATATTAGGTTATTAGCAAAAGAAGACAAGCTTGACTAGGATGAAACATTTCTGACAGTGGGGCAGGTTTTGCTTTCTGACCTCGGCTGAGCCTACGGGCTGGCAGTCACCGCGGGCAGTGTTTGCCTGTTTCACTGGACAGCCTGTGCTGCGTTCTGCTGCTTGTTCCTTCTGTGACCTTGGCAATGTTGTCTGACTGCCTGTTCCTCCACTTTCCAGCCTCAGTCTTTGTTTGCCATGTCCACACTGTTGGCTCGTGGGCTAGAGACCATGACTGGCTCCCCATTAGGAGATGGGGGATGCACTGCTGCTCTGCCACCCCTCATCCTCTTCTAGGCAACCTCACCAGGGCCTGGGGCTGGGGGGTGGTTGTGGTGTTCAGAGCAGAAAGTTGGTTTCTTCTGGCTGCACCACTTTGGTCATCGAGGAGAAGCCAGGAGCAGAGTTCAAACCATCTGCCCAAGTTCAGAGCTTCCAACCTGTGGGCACAGCATGGAGGGGAGGTCAAAGCCAGCCAGGTGCCCCAACTCCTCCCCAGCAGTGGTGACTAAAAGCCCCTCTAATTTCCTTGCATCTCATTGTGTATTGATGGTCAGGGATGTTGGGTAACCATGGCAACTCATTGATTAGCATCCAGCCCCTGTGAAATGAAGAACATGCAGCCATAAGAATTACAAATGATGCTGTATTGTCTGCTGCCAATAGGCTGATTACTGCCATTTTCTGCCAGGTAGACCAGCTTTTACAGGCAACCTGGTGGTGTGTAATTACCATGCTGTGATTGATGCATTGCTATAGTTACTATCTGCTGTGTTCCCTGACTAATAGTTTTTAAATTCCGCTTCAGATGGAAATGCATTGCCTGTAAATGAGAGGCAGAGGTCTACAGAGCTGGGAGATTCATCCTGAGAGGAGCCAGTTTGGGCGTGGAAAAGTGCCTCATAATATAAAATGTGGTGGTCAAGTGTGTGAGTCACTTGGATCAAACTGTTGATGAGGTTGGGTGAATAGGGGGGGATAAACCAGGCTGTGACTTGAGGGGGAAGCTGTGATGGCACAGGCCGTTGAAATGTTTCTCCAGGCCTAAAACATTTGTCACCTGTTGATACCATATGGTTGCCTTAAAAACAACTTAAACCCAACAACACAACAAAAACACACACAAAAAAAAACCCCAACCAAAAAACCCCCTTGGATCTAAGCAGGATCTGGCATCCTGCAACATGAAAGCCTCCCACAGCAGGGAGCAGGGACACTTCTCACCACCAAAGAGATGCAGCCCATGGAGTGGGCCTTGAAAACTGAGTCTCCAGACATTGGTGCTTCTTATATCCACCATCCCGCAGTGGCTGGGAGGGATGTGGGGTGGGTGGATGCTCTGCAGAAGGTGGAGTGCTGTCCTCGCAGATGTAGATGTGAAGCTGTCCCAGCTGCACGGAGCTGGCGCTGCTGGCAGCACTGGCTGCTGATGACTCAGTGACTGATGTTCAGCCCTCGGTGCTCCAAGTCTGTCCTGGAAAGGGATCAGGCAGATCTTGGCTCAGATCTGGAGGACTCAGCTGGACTTAGCCTCTCCTGGGGTGAGGATGCCAAGCAGTGCTGCAGACCTGTTCCCTCCTCTCCTCTCCCCCATGCATTTCCTCTGGTGTTTAGACATGCACATAACCTACACAAAGTTAAAAGGGGTTTGTTTCTTTTCAGACTGAGTGCAGCCAGGGTAATTTAGTAGAAAAATGTCATGCTAATGCAATTCAAAGTTCAAATGATCTTTCATTTTGAGGGAAAGGAGAATGTGTGTGCAGTCAGAATGTTAAAACCAACTACTTGCCCTGCAATTCAAATAGAAATATGAGCTTCGGGGGATACATAAGTCACATGAAGTACTGTGAGTGAAACACAAAATGAATAAAAATGATCCGGAAGCCATTATTAGCATTGCTGGGGGGCAGATCCAGCTCAGAACAAGTGTAGTGGCAGTCAGGAGCAGTGTTGTAAAGAAGTTTGCATGAAATTACAATAACATGGAAATAATGAGAAAAAAGTTATCAGTAAGACGCTTTTCACATTAATATCTAAATGTTGCAGTCCAGGTGCTCCTACCCCTCTCCCTTCCAATCCCCATCAACATTCAGGCGAGTACTTAGTTGAAGAGTGGCACGTTGTAATGAAGCTCTTGTTCTTCTGCCGGGGAGGTGTGTGGGAGCCGAGTCTGGTGGTAGTTGCTCTACTCCAGCTGTGCAAGGAGGAGCTCTGCTCAGTGGCTGGAGGACGCTTGGGGTTTGATGTCTCCAGATGGCTTTCTGCACAGTGGTGGCCATCCCCTTGCGTTTGTTAAACACACTGCAATCGCGAGGTGAAGGTTGTCGTTGCCGTTTGAGTCTTATTCTCCCAAAGAGCGTGGAAGGAAATGAGCATCAGTGCCTGGCGGGGCTTGGGAAGGGTAATTGGAACTCAGGCAGAAGAGCTTCTGTAGGAAAGAGGAAGGGCTCCAGCAGGCAGTGGGCATTACCCCTGGGCAGCCATCCTCTGAAGGGAAGAAATCATCCAGGCTTGGTGAAAATCAGCATCCTGCCCTCTCCCCTCTCTTTTGAAGCAGGGGAAGGGGGAAGTTATGTGACATTGAGGGAGACTGTTTCTAAACAGAATTGTTCAAGCATCTCCAGGAGGCAACAGCAGTGCTTTTAATCCTGGAGACACCAGCAGAGCCTCCACTGCCGCCTGTGAAGTCGACAGAGGAAACTCCCAGAGGCAGTAGTCCTTCTGGCTCCTGAAAATGGCAGGTGAGTTCCCTGCCAGCTACAGAACACCAACTCTCAAAGTTTCCATTGTCTTTATCTTCCCTTCAGAGCACTGTCCTTTGGGTCTCCCCAGCTCTCCCTCCCTTCTCCTTCTCTCTGTAGTCACCCTCCCAATGGCAAATATTTCCAGCTCTGTGGTTTTATTAGCACCGACAGAGGTTTAACACTCACATAAAGCTTTCAAGACTCATGATTAAAAGTCAATAGTGGAAGCGTTCACTGGCTTGCTTAGGAAGGGAGATAAAAAAAGGGGAAGACAGCAAGGAAAGCATCTCCTGAAAGAGGTGGCCAGGGGAAACACGGGGCTGAGAGGGGGCTGTAGGTCAGGACATTTCCTGCAGTGATGGCACACGAGGCTCAGGTGTGAGCAAAGTTGTGTCACTGAAGCACAGGGGGATGGATGGGAGTGAACTGAAGTGTGTTTTACAACAGCAAGGGATTCAGCCCACTGTTTCCATGGGTTTGATGTTAGTTAAAATAATGATCAGTAAAACCCTCCTACCCGGCAACGCAGGGAAATTCCATCTGGTTGGAAAACATTTAAGAGTTGTACTTAAAACGCATGTCACTACCAAAATCCCTAAGCAGAACTGTGTCTTTACCTAATGTAATTGTAACTGTGTATAATTTTAAGGCTTCTGAAACAGTTAAATGTGTCCATCCAGAGAAAAGGTATTACTGAGGTAATTAGACTATGAAATAGTACACAGACACTCAGGGTTTCTGTCTGGTGATACCCTGGTAATCTGGAGAGCAAAATTTGATTTTTTGATAATCCTGGAATGTGTGTGTTGCTGAATTGAAGATTTTCTCAGTCGTGTTGTACATATCTGAAAGGTAATGTAATATTTTAACAAGAAATTTTTTTATGACAAACCCACATTTAGTATAACTCTTCCCCGAGTCCTCTGGATGATTGTTTGCAAGTATCTGATTGTTAGAAAGAAAAGGTAATTGCAGAAAGAAAATGAGACTCAAGAAAACTGTTTTGGAAGTTGAGCAGAATTGTGGCGTGAGCAGCAATATAGCTGATTGCCTATAGTTGGTGAAAATCATTTGCATAGTCTAATTTCTCTCACTGCATTTGACATTTATCTGCCTCTTTCACCAGCATGTGAAACCATCCCGGATGGTTTTTATGGCCTGAAACATGAAAAATCAATACCCTAGGGATTTTTAATCCCCTAAGCTTTTTGTCTGTGTATATGTATGTATAACTGTGACATCTCTGAGTTGGGCTCTTGGTGTAAAACGCTGCACCATTAAACTAGATCCCTGTTTCCAGCAGCTGACAAACTCTCCCTTAATTTAATATAGTTGCTTCAGTGCAGCTGCCACAGCTGGTTTCCTCCCTGTGCTCTCCGAAATGTGCTCAGCTCTTCCTGCATCAGGGAGGGGTGGGATCCATCTCGGATGGTACTTGGTACCGCAGAGTCTTGCACCGCTTTGAATTTGCCTTTAAAATAACCCAGTGTGGCAAGCCTGTACATAACACAAGAAGACACAGTTCGAACCTAAAGAGCTTTGGATCAGCTTTAATAAATGTATTAAACAGCTGGTCCCTCCTGGAAGCAATGGAGGAAGACTCCTTGCTTTGCACCATCCGGTTCTTACAGGCGGGACAGACAAAGACTTTATAGTTAGGGGAGCAGATGAACAAAAAATAACAGTAATACTAAACAGCAGCAATGTAAATGGCTGTTGCAACCCACTGCTTGAGCCTGTATTTCTTGTGCTCTGAAACAGGGCTGTAACCATGTGTGTTGTGGGGGAGCTGGATGTAGTGGGGGGGCTCTGGAAACCTCTTCTCACAAAGCCTGCATTAGATTTTGTTGCTTTTTGGGCTTGGCAAACTGCTTAAACACCTCTGGGACTTGCGTTCTCTCTTTCTGCAGAAGGAAGATAATATTTACTGATCTATCCTATCATTCATCTTATTGTGGCTGGTATGATAGTGCTGTCATAAACATAAGTAATATAAACTGAGCTAAGACAGGATGTCTTTCACCTGGTATTTCATATAACTGTTTTCTCTTTTCATCATCGCAGAACTTGTTGTTATTATATCCCAGGTTTTAAGTATAACATGGTGTTTTGTTTTTGATCTGTCTCAAAAAGAGACAGGAGGAGGGAGTTTTCTGCAGCCTTGGGAGGGGTGGCTCCCAGGGAGATCACAGCACACAGCGGGGCTGGTGATCCTGCTGTGACCTGCGCCTCGCAGGGACAGCTTTTGTCCTGCGGGGACGATGCTTCTCAGGTGAAGCCAAAGGAAAGCATCTGGCTGAGGTTTGTAAAGGGTCTGCTAAGCCTTAGCTCAACTCTGCTGGAAATCTGTGCAAGCACCCAGCTGTGCCTGCAGACGTCTACAGGAGGGCGGTGTGTGAGGAATGCGGGTTGGAGCTCAGCTCAAACCACTGCTGGTGCACTGACTGGTCGGGAAAATATCCCGGCACCAAAGTAGAGGAACATTTGCAGCCTCAGGGAGTCTGAATCCAGGGGTGCTTAAATAAAATGGTGCTTGTTTCTGGCTATGTATGAATTTGGGGAAAATATATGTTGCTATGCAGAACCAAATGGCTTCAGCCACTGGGGACATCTGTGCTGGCGGTGGAGCCGTGATTTTACGTGTAGTCATAAGTATGTTTGGGACAAGCAGCCTGCAACTGAGACTGACCCAGGGGGGTGGATCCTGTCCAAAGGAGTTTGCAGCAAAATGAACCTCTCCCTGGATGGAGAGCTGAAGAAAAATGCCAAGTTTGATTAAGGAAGGAGGGCTGCTTTGGGGAGCACTCCCGTGGGCCTGTCCACATCTGCGCGGGGAGGCAGGGGCAGATTTACAGTCTCTTTAGCAGCACTCATCACCAGGGATGTTTATTGGGTGTGAAACATGTTTGTTCCTTAGATAACACAAGCTGTTTAGTAGCAACTGACTTCTTCCAGCAGCACTGCCTATGCCATTAGTGCCCTCGGAGGATTAATTACAGCGATATATACCCCTCTCTTCAGATGTCTCGAGCGGGGTGTTGGTAAATCAAGTGTGTGTTTATTGTGGGCAAACTTCTCCAAAGGCTCTTTGCCAAAGGAAAGGGAAGAGAAGATGCATCATCAAAACGTAGGGGCTAATCTCTGCTCCGGGGGTGACCGCAGGGCCGGGGGGGGGGTGACTTGTGTGGGAGAGTGGGTCTGTGTCACCAGAGAGGTTCAGGCCTGGAAATATGGATAGAAGTGGATGGAAAAAATTACTAATTTACTCCTTTTGCTAAAACTCATTGAAAAGTAGAACTTAATAGCTTAACTCTGGTGGTAACAGATCCTAAAACACTTTGTAATGAGCACTGTGGGTTTTGCTCTCATGCCGCTATAAATCCTGACTAACTCCCCTGGATTGATGACTGGATCACCAGCTGCAGTGACAAGGCTTGAAATGCTTTAACCAGAGTGGAAAAGTAGTTTGGCTGAAATCAAAGGCTTTGTGCAGATAACTCGGTATTGATGACTTTCCAGTAAGAGTGATTGCTTATTGAAACGATGACTTTGTAACAAAATTAACTTCCCCAAAGATTTTGTTTCACTTTGACATTGTTGACCGAAAGTCTTAAACATTTAGAATGAGATGATCATTTCCAACAGCAAAATGATCTCTGGTACAAGACTTCAGAGATAAGACTTCAAATAAACCGTACTATGAGCAATAGCTGGTGACACCTGAAGCCGTTGGGCACTGCCGTGCCAGGTCATCCCTTCTCTCCGCTCCTCGCAGCCCCGGTGGGAACAACACAAACCTGCATTCTCAAAGTGCCCTCCTGCTGCATGGGAAATATTTCCTGCCATGGCTGGAAATATCTCCTGCTTTTGATATACGTTAACTTCTTTGTGGAGGGAGGAGTGATTTGTGTTAATGACAATTTCCCCCCCCACCCACTTTCTCCTTTGTCCCTCTCTGTCCAGGTAGGCTGCGCGTTGGTATCTCGCTTTTACTTAATGACTCCCATCTACGGAGGAAGTTCCTAGGCAGAATTCACAATCAGTGGTATTATGAATTCCTCCTGCCTGGTGATAACTTTTTTATGAGGTTTTTATTCGTTAGATAATATATTAAAACCATATTTTTTGCCAAGTTTGCTTCTGCTCATTCCTTGCCCTTGAATCCCCCTCCCTTTCCCTCCCCCTTCTCACCTGAGTGGCATTTTCACTAGAGATGTTTAATACAGCTCTAATCCCCTGATTCCCTGAGGTACACGAAAGCAGCTTTACGAACCCATAAATCCAGAAAGATAAAGTGCATTTTTATTAGTCGTGTTGCCATGAAAGTACAAAAAAAGTAGTCTAATATGAAACAGTCAATAACAAATTTGCCTAATAGTTCCGCTTATCGTAGCAAAAGCACTTGGAGAAAGGCTCTGTCAGGGTGTTGGTGGGGAGCGATGCTGGGATGGACGTGAGCAGCCCCGAGGGCTGGGAGGTCACAGTTAGTGGGGTGCAGGGGGCGTGAGACCCCCCCAGTCCTGCAAGCGTGGCTTTCCAGCACAAACCTCTCAGCACAGGTGATGCATCTGCTTGTGAATGACTGATGGATTCGCCCGGTTATGCAGAAAGGGATCGTGTGGGGTTGGGGGTGAATGGGGGAGGCGAGCAGAGCTGCATGGCTCAGACGTGAGCTGGGCAAGGGCTGCGGCTGCTCCTGCCCACAACACGTGTGCGACCCGACCTGCGATGCCAGAGCCGTGCCCGTGCCAGCGTGAGCTTGTGCAGGCACAAAGCAGCGGCGCTGGATGGGAGCGGGGAGCAGCTGGGGGGGGCTTTTCCCACCCCACATTTGTAACCCCTCTGGCTGCAGCCCCACGTGAGGGCTCTCAATTCCACGGGCAGCCTGCCCGGGGCTGCTGTTGCCCAGCTTTCCTCGGCACATGTGCAGCCTCTGCATCGAACACGCTCGCCGGGAGGTCGGCCAGGCTGATTTTGTGGGTCGGTGCAGCCTCTGCCTTGGAGCTGTGCTGGGCACTGAGGAGCAGCCACCAGAGAAGAGCCCTTGTTCTCCATCCCCCCCCTTACAGCACTGCCAAGACCCTCTTCCTCTGACTTTTGCTCTCCCGTCTGACCTTCTTTGGCCTCTTCTTAGATTTTTTGCCCCAAAGCCCTGACCTGTGTCATGACCCCTTGGAAAGAGCCGTTTCCCTTGGTCCCTGGTGAGTTTTCGCACTTGGCCTCGGGCCCGCCGCAGGCTGCACAGCCGGGGTTTGCGGGGAGCCGGGGCTGCCGAGTAGCACTAGATGGCAGGAGTCAGTCACGCAACAGGATCAGGGCTGTCTCCCTCTGAAAATACACTTGAAGCTGCCGAGGTGGAAACCTGCCAACTCACTCGGAGCTGCGTGGACCAGGATGGGCTTAAGCGTCGAAAAATCCCTTCTCCAGCCAGACTTTAGGACTCTGCCTCCCGTCTTTCCCACAATCCAGGAGCGCCCTGCTTGAGGACGGTGGGATTTGGCAAGGCTTTATGAGCTAGGATTGTACTTGCCCAGTGAATCTTGGCTCCGATTTTGGACGTGCTCAGAGTGCCGGTTCGGATGTGGGATTGCGTGGTTTAGATGTCTGTGATTTCTTTGGGGGATGTCAGGGCTGGGTACTGCTGCTCCTGCCTCACTGAGGAGCATCACCCGTGCAGTCCTGAGAGCTGAGCTGCAATAGCAGCAGATTTTTACACTCCCCCTCCCCATTCTCCATTTAAATGTCATCTTTAGCTGCCCAACAAACTTACCCTTGCTTAGACTTTTGCAATTCTGCCCATTCAGCCCCTGCTTTCCAAAGCAGGGAGAAAAACAAAGAGCCAGAGGAGCCGGGTGTCTCCTTGAGGCACTTTGCTGCATTTCCAGCCCATGCCTGTCCCTCCCGGTACGGCGCAGCCAGGCAGCGCGGCTCTGCGGTTCAGCCAAACAGCCATTTAAGTGAGGCACACGGAAATACTATATCGCTCTAAGTCTTGTTATAACTTTTATCTTGCTGCGACTTTGCTTTTAGAGATGCTCTCAGTGGCTGGCAGCAGCGGGAAGGCAGCAGCTGTCACATCCCACTCCCTAATGGTGTTTCCTATCGAGCATGCACCGGTGTTGCTGTAACCTTTCTGTAGTCTGTGCTGTGATATTATCGGGCCGGAAACTTGAGTGAGAGACAGATGATGCAAAATCAATCTCTGGAGCACCTGGAAGATAAAAGATTGGTACCAAATGTTGTAGCAACAACAAAAGAAACAGTTTCTTCCTCAAATTCTTTGCCTTGGAAATTCCTCCTGGGAAGGAGATGAAGAGTTGCTTTACTCTTCTCTCCCTGCTTCCTTCAGCCTAGGAACAGCACCAGCCTGTGCCTCTGCATGCCAAAATCTGGGGACAGAGTAGTTGCTGCAGAGTAAACACAACAAAGCTGGTCTGTGCTCCAGGGAGGCAAAGATCTGAGCAGAGAGCAGCCTGTCCCCTGCGGCTGGTGCAGAGGAGGCAGCAGGCACAGATTACGCCTTTCATCATGGCACAATTAGAGAGGATCGCTAATGATCTAATTGTTCCTCTCATCCCAGCCCTAAGAACTGAGTGGAGATAACCCATTGGTACTAATCCAGGCTTCAAAGACTTGCTCTGCCAAGTTATTTCCTCTAAATACTGTCAAATCTTTGTCAACTAGTAATGGTAAAACAAGATGTTCCCAGTGCCTGTGTTGGGAGCGCAGCCCAGAGCTGCCAGCAGAGGTGGTGTGAACTTCACAGTGCTCCAAACTCTTCCAGAGTCCCAGGGTTTATACCAGGGCACGAGCCATCACCTGTTACCTGACCCAGCCCATCGCTTCGAGCTTGCAGCCTTCCCCAAAACTTCTTGGTGCTGATGTACCCACTGAAAAGCAAAGGCAGGGCTGCATGGCAGAGTTTGCAGACACCGTCTCTGATGACGAGGAGGCACACGTGGAGGGTACGTGGTAAGCCTGAGGGATAAGATTAAAGCTGATAGGAATCACATTGCAGAATACAGACTTATATCTGCTGCTGATGGGGATGTTTATTTTCAGCAAGGCACATGTTTCCTCTGGGAAGGAATTAGCCCCAGCACAAGCTCTAAACCTGATATATCCCCATGAGTTCGGAAGCTCTGGGTACTGCTCTGGTTACAGGAGTGATGGTTATACACAGGGGGTACAGCCATGGCCATTAAATTTTTTAAATAACCTTTCATCTTGTGAAAACTCACAGTTACAAAGGTCGTCCCTGATTAGAGGTTCTCAGGTTTGAGGCTGAGTCCTGTGTAAGGCGAGTAAGGAGATTCCCCGCAGGGATGGGGGATGCAGGGCTGATGTGGGGGTCCACCAGGCAGCAAGGCACAGTTGGATCCTGGTTTTTGGGCCGGCCCTTTGTCAAAGGGAACTGTCAAACATCTGGGCAGAGGTAGCATGTGCAGACGGCTGCTTTCTGCCTGAACATCTGTCCCTAGAAAACATCCCCTCAGATGCAGGCACAAACACTGCTTGTAGACAAGCATATTCTGAGGAATTTCCCTGCTCTGACTCCAGCTGGTGCCTGGGGATGCATTGAAAGACCCTTAAATTGGGAAAGATTATTGGCAGGTCATTAGCCAGCTGCATTTTTATCCATGCCCGGTGAGAACAAGGTGGCAAACCAGCTTCTTTTATGAAAGACAGATGCAGTCTCATTCCTCCAACCCCATCTCCTGTCAGCAGCTGGGTTCAGCAGTCTCCTGGCAGCCTTGCACGGTTTTGGCGGGGCTGGAGCTGACCTTTCCATACAGAGGAGGAGAAAACAAGAGGGGAAGCCTCTCAGTCTCGCACTCTCTGTTCCCTGAAGCAGGGGAAAAGCAGACGCCTCCACAGACCGTCTCAGACTGAATGGGAGAGCCTGGGGTTAATCATCTAGGCTGGGCATTGACAGAGCATCTCTATGCATGTAAGAGCTCTTCAGGAGAAGCGTAATTTCTCTGCATGTGCACCACTCACAAGAACAAAACAGCTCCCTGGAGCTGGTTGCAGTAACAGAATTGTCTTCTGAAGAGAAATCAGAAAGCCAGAGGGCTTCGGAAAGGGCAGTGCAGAGGCTTTTAATGTTTTTCTTCCTTCTAAAATAAAGATGATGTTTACTACTTCCCTCCTTTTCCCTTGCCCATGCAAAACAGATGTTGCTGTGCAAAAGTCAACCACACTGAGCTAGTGATGCTTCTGTATGTGGTGAGACCGGCGCTGGGAGCGGGGGCAGTGGGCAAGGGCAGCCTTTCCGAGCAGAGGGGCACTGCCAGGCAGCTACTTCTGCAAAAAAAGCCTGGGTGGGTGCTGCTGGGCACAGCCTGCTGCTTTTGCAGAGACCGAGACACTTAACAGCACATGTGTGGGATGGGGAAGGGTGGGAGCGCATCTGCGGGGTTTGAGCATGGTGCTGTCGGGGCGAGGATGAGTATGATGTTCATCACTCTGGATAATGTGCTGAGCTACTGCCAGGGTGAGCACCGGGGCACCTGAATAATGTGGAAAGAGCAATGCTGTGGGCAGCACCCCTGGCTCTGCCCACCTGTATCTGTGGCCTCTGGCTCACCAAAGGGGCTGGGGAGACAGTGGGGGGGCTGCTACCCGAAGGAGATGAGGAAAGTGGAAATTAAGGATGAGAAAAAAGAAAGGGGAAGAGAAGAAGCCAGCGGCAGGGATGAAGGCGAGTGGTGCTAATGTTTGGCAAGGTCTCCAGGGTTATCCTGGGATTGGGGATGATTAATGTGCCGGAGGACTCCTCTCTCTGTGGTCTGCTGGCCAGGCGATCCGTCACTGCCTTGTGATGGACTGCCTGGTTCCCACGCGTCACCGTTTTAAGGTGGGTTATTGATGGCCCGCCTTTACAAACCATTCCTCCTAATTACTTTTTGGCCCAGGAAACAGCAGTCAGAGCTGGCTGGAGAGAGGGTGAAGGGATATGTCTGCAACAGAGACTGTCAGGAGATGGCTAAAACCCATGACCCAGCGAGCCTGTCCCCCCATCCCAGGGACGCCAGCTCCAGCCCTGCTGGGTCACTTAAAAAGGTGTTTAATCACCAAGTGGTAGCGCTGGGCACCGGCTGTGTAGTTGGGTGCTTCTAATCAGATCAGGTGCAAAGGTGTCTGAATTTCTCCATCGTTATAAATCTGGTCTCAATTTACCATATAATCAGCTGGCGATCAGTGTGGGATGCCTTGCTGTCTCGCCCTGCCTCCCTTTTCCACTGATTGATTTGTTACCCGTGTCAGACCTTTCATCTGTGATGGGCAGAGATGCTGGAGGATCGTGTTCTGCCCTTTCGCCCTCTATTTGCTTGCTTTGCACAGAGTTCAGATTAGCTGAGTAAAAGCTGCTGCTCGTTTGATTGACTCCCAGATCAATTAAAGCAGCATGTGGACAGATGGAGGGCTCAGATCCTGAATTTTACCCCAATCTCCTTCTTCCTCCTTTCTCTGGGGGCCTTTCAGGTTAATTGCCCTGATCTCTTGCTGCCTTTTCCTGCTGGCCCTGAAGGACTGTCTGGCTAATGTTGCCCTATGTGGCCAATGCTGTGATGAATCCAGGCTGGGGAGGTGCTGGGAAAAGGAGGGAGGGAGAGAATTGATTTGCTCCATCAGGCAACAGCAGCAGTTGCTGCCACTGTTTAATTCTCAGTTCAAGCCCCGTGGAGAATGCAAACGGCTCCGCTCCTCGACCAATTTACAGCTGCTGACAAGCTGCTAAACAACATCTTTGTTACGAGCACGTGTGAGTCCGTGGGCTCCTCTCCGGGTGACAGCATGATGCACAGGTAAGGAGTACGGATGCTGCTGCTATTTCTAATGAGTGCTGCTTGCTGCAGGCCACCCCGATCGCCGGCTGCCTTCTCCCAGTGCCCGGTGCAGCCCTTTCTGCATTCTGAGTTTGTCTTGTCGGCTTCAGCGGGCTTTTGGAAGAGACTGATGGATGAAAGTTCACCTCGGATGGAGCTGGAGCCCTCAGCACGGGCTGCCTTTGGCTGGTTGTGATAAATGAGGGCATCGATGGCCGGACGCTGCCCTCCTGAGCACGTGGGTGCTGGCGCCAACCACCTGCACGATCCTGTGCACGGCGTGAGCCTGCAAAACCCGTGTCAAGCAAATCTGAGCGAAACCTGAAGGGTTTGGGTTGCTCTCACTTGGGATTTAGCGTGTTGGAAGGAGCATCCTGAAACAACGCAGATGCTCAGTTGCGAGGAAGATGCCTTCCGGCAGTGACCCAGGGGATGAAGAGGGAGGAGGTGGTGAACCAGCCCCGCTGTGTTCTGGACTCCAGGCTTATTTTTAAGCCAACTTCTCATACCAGTGTTTATTACACAACGCCCTTTTGGTCTGAGGCTTGCACCTTTCTCCAGCGCACAGTCCCTCTTGGCCTGAGCGCATTCAGGGACCGAGAGCTCCAAGTCCTCGCTAATCTTATCAGGTTGCACTAATCCGAGGCTGGAATTTAGCTGGTCCTATATTCAGCAGGGACCTGCTTTTGCATTTAAGTAAATTATCTCCCTAATAATGACAAATCAATTATTGGTGCTGCTTCCAAGGAGAATGTTTTGGTCTATCTTTTTTTTTCAAAAAGCAGTAAGTAAACCTGTATGTTCTCGCTGCCAAAAATCAGCTGCAGCAATGCAGCCAAAATAATAAGGAATAATCCAACCATGCAGACAGTGAGTTAATGAATTATCCTCTTTAAGTTGGAGGTGCTCAAAAGCAGCACAGAACTGAAACATACCCAGAAACCTTGTTGGGCTTTATTAAGATATTCTACTTCTCTTTACATCCTTTTTTTTTTTTTTGTCATCATGAGCCTCACCGGGCAGTGAGGTTTGTGGCTGGGATCAGGCCAGCTTCCACCGCACGGAGCGCAGCTACGAGCTGCGACATGGCTAATTGCAGCTGGGGACACCTCTTTTGGGTGCCCCGCACCCCGGGTCCCCGCTGAGCTGGGGAGGGGCTGGGAGAGTCCCTGCTGACGTCTGTCTTTCTGGCAGGACATCCAGTCACATCACTGATTTAAAACCGGGTCCGCAGGGAAGCTGGGGAGGGTCTGGGGGAAGCGCTGCCAAGCACTCGATCGGCACCAGACGCTGCGGTGACAGGCGCAGTTTGGCACGGGCTGCGGTTTGGCACCGGCCCGTCTCCTTTCTGGTGTGGGGAGCTGGAAGTGGGCAGGGGAGGGGGGGGTGGAGGAGAGGTCACCTCTTGCCCCCCGCTCTCCCGCTGCATCGTTGCATCTGTTTGTGGGCTTTAATTAGCAGTCCTGCCATTTGGGTGGCATGTGGGCATCCATTATTTAGTGGCATTATTTGTGTTGACAGGATTGATGGGACATTTCATCAAGCAATTACAAAAAGTCCAACTTGTTCCAAAATACAAAGGCAGCAGCCGGCATAAATTAATATGTGTTGTTTTTGAGTGTTTACTACAGACTGTTTTCTTCTGTCTTCCCACGGGAGATAATTAAGAAGGAGGCTGTTGCTCTGCTACCATTCGGTATCGGGAGATGTTGCCATATCCCCTTAACTCCAGTGGACCTCCTTGAATCTGACAGATGATCAATTTAGAGTATCGAGAGGAGGAGGGTTATTTCTTTTCCACTGTAAGTTTAGGCATTATTATTTCCCTGGGTGGATTGATTCATATTTGGTTGACTTCATTAGCTGAGTTATGCCATAGCCCAAATTAGCACTGAGCTTTCAGTGATCAAGAAGGATGGAGCAGTTTGTTCTTATCAGTAATTGATCATGGAGCTATTAATGGATGCAAATGTATTTGTTCACTCTGCTTTGATAAATAATGGCTCGCTACTCCCCTGTGATATGATTTGTGCTCACATTTCCGCTCGCTGCTGTACCATCCCCAGGCCATGGGCTGAAGCATCTGGCCAACAGGAGACAGATCTTGTGGCTTAATTTTCTTTTGCTATCAGTTATTGATGGGCAAACTTCCCCAGCTGATTCATCCCAGTGCCTTGCTCCAACTTTCAGCAAGCTGCTGGGGTTTTTGTGGTCAGAAAGCCGTTTCCCATTTTTGCGATGCAGGTTGATTTTCATTTTAGGATTAACCCTTAGTAGCTGCTCCTGCAAGCCGGGGGTACTTTAATGAGATCTGTGCTGCCTGGGGGTCCTTGCTGGTGTAAGCAGCTGCCGAGCTGTAACTGGTCCTGCACCCGGATCCCTCCTGCAACCGCGGTGCACAGGGTGCAGGCACCCACCAGACCTGCAGTCTCTTGTGTGGTTTGATTTCTTGGTGAAATTCTCACTGGGGATTGACCAAAATAGGTGGCTTTCTGTGCCCATATCTATTCACCAGATGGTTTCTGAAACCTCTTGGAGAGACATCAGGGACAGTGATTAGGAGCAGAGGTGATGCTTGGGACTGGGAGTGATCATGGCCACGTTTGTCTCAGCTCAGTAGTCTTGGGAAGGATCTGGAGAGCAGGATGCTGCTGGAACGTGACTCAGTGTGTTCACTCTTCCCTGTATCCGCCTCTTACCAGCTCTTGTAGCAAATTCTCCCTTGCAAGTGCCTGTGCAGCGCTTGGCCCAGCGGGGCTGTGGTCTCTCGTGGGGTCTCCTGGCACTCCTCTGGTGATACACATCAGGGACAAGGAAGAGGTAGGTTGTGAGGACACCTTGCCACCTTTTGTTACAAATAAATCTTGGATAATGTCTTTTTTTTTTTTTTCCCTCTTCATTATGATAATGGCATCATTTTTGTGCATGGCAATTCTCAGACACAAATAGCACTAAATCACCTTCCTCTTCTATGGTAACTACACTAATATTATTAATATCCTGCATTCATAAAACAATTTTCAGCATCTCAAAGCGCTCTGCACACATTAATTTAGCCTTACAACCTTCCACTGGGAGAACTGCCAGTATGAGTCACATTTCATAGCAGGGTAGAGGGGGTAGCATTGAAGAGGAGAACCAAGCTCTCTTCATATTTACACCAGCGCGGGCGCAGGATAAGTGCTCTCAGGATGATGGCAGATGCACTTGTGAGCGTGTACAGGATTTGACTCATACCGGGGGGAAGGACTCTCCTCGAGGTCGCTCAGTGAATCATTTGCAGAGCCATAAATAGAGCCCGAAGAATCCGCAGCCTCCCTGAATCTGCACATGAGGTGCGTTCCCCGGTGAAGAAAAGGGCTGTGTTTATACTCTGGGTGAAAAATGAGAGTAAGAATGATTTTAGAAAGCAAGAAGTTGCAGCGCCTGAAGGCTGGGGGGTGTGTGGTGTAAGGAAGCAGAGGAAAACACCCAATCTTCAGTCTTCTGATCCAAAATCCTCTTGATATGAATTTACAAGGATTTGGGTTTCCTTGCAGGGCAGGGTCCCTTTTTCCTCTGGTGCCCAGCTCAAGCCCAATCCTTCCCCTGCAGGGAAATCATAAGAATCACAGAGTGGTTTGGGTTGACAGGGACGCTAAAGACCATCTAGTTCCCACCCCCCTGCCACGGGCAGGGACACCTTCCACTAGCCCCAGGTTGCCCAAAGCCCCGTCCAGCCTGGCCTTGAACCCTTCCAGGGAGGGGGCAGCCACAGCTTCTCTGGGCAACCTGTGCCAGGGCCTCCCCACCCTCACAGGGAAGAATTTCTTCCTTAGATCTGATCTAAATCTCCCCTCTTTCAGTTTAAACCCGTTACCCCTCATCCTATCCCTACCCCCCTGACCAAGAGTCCCTCCCCCCTTTCCTGTAGCCCCTTTCAGTCCTGGGAGGCCGCTCTAAGGTCTCCCCGGAGCCTTCTCTTCTCCAGCTGAACCCCCCCAACTCTCTCAGCCTGTCCTCACAGGGGGGTGCTCCAGCCCCCCGAGCATCTTCATGGCCTCCTCTGGCCCCGCTCGAGCAGGTCCGTGTCCTTCTGATGGTGGGAAATCTCACACACAGTGTGCACCTCACTTTCCCCTTCAGTTATGAGTATTTGCAGGCACTGCCTATTGCTGGGGAGATATCCTTCAAAGGGCAAAATCATGAGGCATGATGGCTGAGGTATCAGATGAATGCAAAAAGCCAAGTGGTTCTCAGGATTTTTTTTTAATTACCATCTTCCACCACATTTTAATTTGAAGCATCAAAGCCAAAAGACAGAAACGCAGATCTGGTCTATACCTGCCGTGGAAGGCCTTCTGTCTGTCATCTCATTTCCTTTGCTGGGGACAAACAAACTCTCTCTGCTTTGTTCTGTGGCAGTGTTTTGTTCTGTGCATTAATTTCTTTTCTAAAATTAAAAAAAAAATCCTAGAGATTTGGCACATTGCAGAAGGGAAAAATGCTGTTTAGGGGATTAAAAAGAAAATAACTCCTTTCTTTCAAATAAATTACAAAGCACTCTTGCTGCTTTGTACCTGAGAACCTGTAGGAAAGTTTATTTTTAGTGCCAGATTGGATGGAGAGATGAAATGACTGAGTCGTCTTCAAAAGCCACCAACGATGAACCAGTGCCAAGGAAGTGAGGCTGCAAAGTGTTATTACTGTTTATGGTTTTTTTTTTTGTCCGGAGTGGTTTGACATTCAGCTTGTTTTATTCTTAGTCCTGATCAGAGACTGAGAGTATTGCACGTATCGGGGAGAGGAGGGAGCTTCAACAAAGGGTAAGATCAGCACGTTCATACACAAAAAAGGTGCTGAGCAGCATCTCTCTGCCCCCCGCTCCCCTCTGCCAACACCTGTGTCTGAGGTTGCAGTTTCCTTTCCTTTGCCGAGCCCCAAATCTGGGGAAAACCCCAGCAAAACCTGCCTTGCTCTCCTCTGCCCGGGCTGCCCCACCAGCCAGCCCCACACATCCTCCCGTCCCCAGCAGCTGCCGGCAACTGGGATCTGGTGTCTCCTCTGGGATGAGCTCGGTGGTGACGGTCTGTTAAATAACCCAAGTAGCTCCTCGCCCAGATTTGCCTCTTCTCTGAGATGCTGATGCTTCCCAGCAGATTGATACCATCATGTGGTTTTAATGGAGTCAGAATTAAGGCCTTTAGGTACATATTTCCTACCCCGCTTCCCAGAGTGGGGTAAAGCCCACGGTGTGACGTGTGCCGGGGGCGCAGAGGCTTTCCCACGGTGCTTTCCCCATCTCCCCCGTCTGGAAGAGGGAGAGTGGTGGTGGAGGAAGAAGACGTGCAGGTGGAGCTCTCCGAGCATTGGCATGTATCATCTTCTTTATTGCTGTCATGGTGCTCGTAACTACCTCCATCCATCACTCCCGCCGTACCGCGGTGAAATTAGCCCAGTGCTTATTGGAGCAGCGTGCCGAGGTGCCAATCTCCCCCGAAAGTACTAAGCCATCCTCTCCTAAAAGTCTGTTAATTTTCCTTTCTTTTATTTTCTCCCTCCCCTTTTCTTTTTACTGCCATATTAATGAGCTTTCATTTTCATAGTGGAACAATGAAGGCCGTGGCCAATTATGCTAAATTACAGGTGTGAGAGGCTCGGTGTCAGATGTCCTCCTGCGAGCCGCAGCTCGGCTGCGCAGCCCATCGCAAGCGCTCGTTCAAGTCCTGCACCATTAAGTGACCAAAAGCGGCTTTCATCAAAGCGCCGAGGACAATTTTAGCAATAAACAGGATTGCATCTGAAGTGGATGGGTCCATAAAGCTCGCTCCTGCAGCTGCTACACACCGTTGCCTGCGACGAGAGGCCCTTTGGGCTTCTGAATTGTGGGGAGGGAAGGAAGGGCTTGAGCATCACACGTGGGCTGTGTTTAAAATGTATGTGGGGATGTTCATGCTGGCAGAGGGTGCGATTTCTTTCTTTTAAGCTGCTTTTCTATCCCAGCAGAGCTCCTCTTGTGAAGCGCTTCTGGGGGTGTATCTTAGTTTGTTAAAGGAAACAATTAAAGCAGCAGTGTGGTAATGGTTTGTCTTCTTGGTAGAAACATGTTAAAAGTCTCTTCCTGGGATTTAAACTGCTGGTGAAAGGCTTGACTGCCAGAAAAAAAAAAACTTATAGGGACTATCTGGACTTTTTTCAGCATTAAATTCGTATCCAGAAAGGTCAATTCCTTACCTTTAACTTCAACGCTTTGGCTTTCTTCCTATAAAGTAAATCTTCTGGAGGCAATTGCTGCTCAGCAGAGCCTGCTCCCAGCACTGCATGTTGGGCATGTATCACTGCATGATATTCACACAGAATTTTTTGCTCACACACCAACTCTGAAAACTTGGAATTGTGTCACCTGTGGGTGCACAATGCCCAGGGCTGCAAGTCCTCTGGTCCTCTCGCACGGCAGCGGCAGGGTCAGTGCCGGGAGCTGAGCTGAGACCCTCCACATGCGGGGCTGGACCAGCAGCACTGGGGGCTTCGGCTGTTGCTTAATGCTCCTGTTGAGGCTCTGAGTCAGCATCTCATCTTCGGTTTTCTTGGTTTCTGCCTCTTTCCCAGGAAATCTTGGTGTCGCGCTGTCATTTAAATAGATGCAAATTCACGTTTCAACTTCTCCCCGCGTATCCGTGCTCTTGGTGAGGTTCACCCTTACTCTCCTGCCTTTACCTGCCAGGCTGCCTGGTCTCAACACCGGCAGACGCATCTCTTTCTTGTCTGACAAGCATTTGGTGTTTTGGGGGGGAGCTGGTGTGTGCAAAGCAGCTTCATGTCGCAGTGTCTGTGAATTATTACAGATGCTAAATGCAGAGAATCTCCTGACAGCTCAGCACCTCAGATCTCTTGGCCATCAAAATCACAATGTTACTTCTGACTGAACTTAATCATCTCATAAGAAATGATGGAGTAGAAGGGGAAAAAAAATAAAATATGAAAATCACTCCTGTACCACCACACCTCTGCTTCAACCTTTCTTCTTTCATGTCTTGGCTGATTTGTTTTGATCACTCCCAGCCTTCCGCGCTGAAGTTTGTTTGAATCCCATTCACAGGGAATTCATTGAAATAAGGATCCACTAATGAGTTGTAGAACAGCTGGTGGAGAGGAGCGAGGGGTTTGCGGGGCACCGGGGAGGGGATGTGGCTCCTGGGGCTCGGCCAGGCAATTGGGCAGGGATGGGGGATGCTACGGTGAGCCCAAAAGTGCCTGCAAAGCCCAAAATAGGTCCAATGGGACCTTCCTCCAGCTCTGGTCCATACAGGCAGTAACAAGGCTCAGCAGATGGTGAAACAAGAGCTGTGAAAAATCCCTCATATTGTGAGCAATGTACTGAAACATCACTTTTTCTGGGAAAAAAAAAAAAAAAAGAAGTTATTTAATGCATTGATGTAGAATTGAGTGGATTTTTTTAACATCATGACTCTGATGAAAAACTGGTGGAAATACAATTTCTATAACTACTGAGCTGGTCCAGAGTGAGGGCTTCAAGAGGGGCCAAGCAATTATTTTTATTCCTTTTGTTATAATAAAGCTTAGGCTAATTCCCAGGAAGGCTTGGTGGTGCTTATGTGCGGTATGCACACGTGAGGAACCCTAAGTCTTCCAGGCAAGAAAAACTCATCTGTTTTACAGAAAGATAAGTCAACACCTAACTTGGAGTGTATTTGATTTTTTTTTTTTTTTTTTTGCCAGGGGCACTGTCCAAAGTCAAATAGGTAGGAGTTAAATTCCTATTTTTGTCTCAATCCAGTATTTTTAATACAGATGCATCTTTATCCCCTTTAGGGTTTTTCCCCCCTTCCTGTTCTAAATAATTACCTGGTTCCATGACCATCAATACACCCAAATGGAAAGAAAAGCTCTGATTTACATACACTTCAGTCAGACTCATCTCAAATGACCCAATTCTGAACCACCTTCTCCCAGGGTTTAGTGGGAGAAGCAAAAAACAACCCAGGGCATCTACCTCTGAAAAGCACATTTCAGACTCGCCCAGACTGACTGATGTCCTTCTGTCCCAAAGTTGCTTTTTTTTTTTTGTTGTTGTTGCAGATGTTTTCAATTTCTCACCAATTTGTTGTAATTGTTATGATAAGCATTTCTGCCAAAATGGTAGTAAAAACTCAATTTTCCCGAGGAAAATTAACAAAATATGTTCACGGCTCATACAACCTGTTTATTAAGCTGTAGCAGGAATTGACTGCAGCTGTGAAATAAGATATAATTAAAGTCTGGGGTCCTCTCCCAGATATCAGGTTTTCAAAATTTGCTATGCTGCGGATACAGGAATTATTGTGGCCAAACAGCCCAATCTGTCAACTGGGAGCACTTCCAGCAGCCGAGCGTGTGTCTGTGCATACCTGGGGAGAGGTATATGTTGGTTGGCGACTGTGTACATCATCAGATGTAATCAGTTCATCTCTAGAAAATGGAAAGAAAATGGTATTTTTTTTCCCTGAGACATCAGCATCAATCTTTTCTCCTTTTTCTTGGGATCTTAGAGCAAAGCTGTTACAGGATTATTTGTGGGTTGTTTTTGTTTTTGTTTTTTTTTTTTCAAATGGGGAATAGAGTCCCCTCTGCATCAGGCTGGGGAGGAGGCAGCATCCCCTGTGACTTTGCAGCTGACCGATGCTGTTTGGGTACATCGGCCTGAGGATGTCACCGGCTCTGACCCTTTCCATTCGCACCCGCGGGTGTTCAGGGCGCGGGAGGAAAGTGCTGAAAGTCAGCGGCAGCCGGGGAGGGGGCTGTGGGGGAGGCAGGCTGACCTTACATCTCATCATCGCTCCTCTTTGAAGTGTCGGCAATTCATTCTCGGCTCTGCGTCGCAGCTTCGGGACCTTTCAGGGTCACGGCTTGTTCTCCGCAATAAGCAAACAGGCTGGCACTGTATCCCTGACACTCGGATTTAATAAAGAGATATTTAACTCTGCCCTGCTGCAACCTTTTCACAAAGACAGGGATCTCCATGGCAGCTGGAAAGTCTCGCACTGGTCAAGAGGCAATTTTCTGATTAAACAGTTTTGCATGGTGTCTGGCAAGGTCTTTTATGTGCTCATTTAATCCTCTGATCCTGCGCTGCGCCGGAGCAGGGAGGAGAGGCTGGGAGGCGATGGCCGTGCTCAGCTGCTGACTCCCCCATTCCTCCTTTCCTTTCACCGCTGGTTCAGCTCCAGAGATGAAGCCAAACTGTCAGCTAAAGGATTATAAAGAATTACTGCTGTCCCCTTCAGTTGGTCCCTGAAGCTCTGTGCGCTTTTCCCCCCTCCTCTTTCACCTGTAAACCAGGGTGTGAATATCTTCTGAAGCTGAACGTGCTTCATGCTGCTTCTGCTGGCGGTGCTGCCCGATCCACAGGGCGTCACACAGCAGCTCTAGACTTGAACTTCAGGGCCAGGTTGTTTCTTGCTCGTGGAAATGTTGTTTTTTCACTGTGAGAGCTGCTGATGTGCTGGGGTTTGGACCTCCAGCTGTGTCTCCAGGGTCCTGATGCACAGGGAGCGTGAAAAGTGCATTATAAGGGCTTGATATAACTGTTGTTCTGGCTGTGTCAGAAAAACATATTGGAAAAACTGTGGGCAAGTTGAAGAATTACTTGGAGAGTGCTTAGTGATGCTTGACTGAAGGAGCAGGCGTAAATCACCCCAACTGTGCCGCTGGTTCTCCTGGTGCTCAGGGACAATGGAGGTTGCTGGGTGCAGGTGTTGCAGCCAGAGCTGTCACTTGCTCAGGTTTTAGGGGTGTCACTTCCACGCAGCTCTGCAGAGCATCCCCCAGCTGGGACGGGCGCTGCATGGCAGGCTGCGAGCCTGCCAGGTTATATCTTGTGCCATTCATATTTTTTTTTTGTTTTTCCCCCCAAATATAAAGCCTTGAAGGGAGGTGCCTGAGTGACAACAGGCATCCACGGATGCGCTAAGTGCCGTAATTTGTTGTAATGACTCAAATTCAGAACGATAACCCAGAGGCGTAGCGTATGGGCCACCAGCGGCTGCCGCGTGCGGCAGGGTCGTTAATGGGAAACGAAGGCCTTGATTCAGCGGCAGCGTGATTGCGCCGTGGCTGGAGACTGGAGTGCCGAGCTTCCCGCCGGGGGTAATTTGGGCCACTTTCCCTCCATTCGCTAAAGAGCTGCTCAGCTGATGGGGCCACTTTATTGCTGCTTTTCTTAAGGGTGGAAGTAAATTTCCCAGGGCCGGGAGCAGGACGGCGGCAGGGCAGCAGTGGTCCCTGGAGTCCCTGCTGCCTCCTGCAACAGGTTGCTTGAATTTCTCCTTCCCTGGTCTGCCCGTCCAGGCTGTATTCCTCTGCAAATAACCCTCCGGGCAGCTCGACCGCTGTATCGCAGCTGTTGGCAACTTGTTTTAAGAAATCCAGAAGGAAAAAGTCTTGATGGTGTTTGCAGTTCCATGGGAGAGATGAAGGGGCACGTATTGCCTTGCAGGTGCCACAGCGGGGACATTTCCCTGTCCCCTCCTTCGCACAGACCTTGCAGAGAGGTCACTGATGAAGGGAGTTGTCACACAGTGTGTCACCTCCCTGCTGCTGCCCAGCCCTGCTCTCCCCTCCCAGGCAAAACGTCTAGATGCTGCTGCTCTGACTTTCTCCCTTCTACCAGGGACAGGCAGAAATGGCACAGGCTGCTCCTTAAAAGGTCAGATTTGGGAAATAACTTGTATCTGCTTTGCTCTTCTATTCCTTTCTATTAATGCTGTTGCGTGGCATCCCACACAGGGAAGGTGCTGCACAAATAAAGCGTTAACTGATTAGTATCATTGCCCAAGGTATGGAGCAGCCAGAAAGGAGAGCAAGAGGTGACAGGGTGTGAACAACTGGGTTTTTGGGAGCACCCAACAATTGCTCCCTTGTTCCCAGCTGTGCAGCGGTCACCGCACACGTGTGGATGGATCTGGGGAGGGACGGGCTCGGGGGCACTCATGTGGTTTTGCTTTTCCCTACTGGCACCCAGCTCCACGTTCCTGCTGCACCAGGATGGGGAGATTGCACAGGCCAGGGGTGGGGCCTGAGACACAGTGCTATTTTCCATTAAGGTCTCCAAACTCTCAATTAATTCAGATTTTATCAGACAGCTATTTGTTTGTTAAATTAAAACCAGCTGGTTATTGAAAGAAACATATTTATTGGGAATTAGCAGCCATGTGCTGGATGGATATTTACTACTTAGTTGTCAAAGCTCAGAGAATCTGTGTTTAATAATAATTAATTCCAAATTAAGTGCACATTTGGAAAATTTCAATCCTGAATACTGCTGACATCACTGTTGTATTACAGCTGCATTGGGTCTGGCTCTGGTGAAGCTCTTCCTGGACAGGGATTTGTCACCCTTTGCCCTGACCCAAACCTGGCCGGGGGCGGGGGGCTGGTACCCCCAGAGCCTCAGCTCTGCCCTCTCCAAGCTGAACCAGGCACTTTGCAGTTCAGTCTGGCCCCAGGGCCATGGGGCACTGAGTGCGGGGCAAAGGCAACCTGCTCCTCTCCTCCTTACAACAAAAAGTTTCAGATATCTCAGTGGTTAGAAGAAAATGTTGGTAATTGGGTCTTCCTGGAATAGGCAAGGAGGGACATGAATCATTTAGAGAGAGCTGGATGGCAATTAGAAAGCTCTTCTGCACCGTACGCTACCTTTCTTCCTGAGCTTGCTGTTTGCTAAAACATTTATTGCCCATCACAAGCAGTTTTCTTGGGTGCCCGGTGCCTGTCCAGCCTGCGCTTGGCTTTTATCAGGTCTGTGAAGAAATGTTGTTTATCTACACAGCTTTAGGATGGGGGAAATTACAGTTTCCTGCTCGGACACGGGCACCGGGATTTGAGGAGGCGGCGTCTCAGCCCTGCATCCCACGATGGTGCTCCGACGTGCTGGGGCTTCTGCTGTGGGTGTTTGGGGGGTGTGAGAGGTTTTGTGTCAGGGCACTGGGTTGCAAGATGTGGCCTCATCTCTTGTGCCCTCGGACAAGTCGCTCCCCTTGCTCTGAACTTCAGCTCCTGTTTGCAACAGGATCCTTGTGCATAAGGGTTTTGTCATCCAAGTGCAAACGGCTCGCAGGCTGAAGGCACCCTTTGAAACAAACCCTCAGTGCCCTGGGGACGGAAGTTTGTGCCTCACTGCCCGGAGTTTAGCTCAGTGCTGACTCTTTTCCTGTGAACCGAAGGTGTTTTTCCGCACTCCCAGGCAGAGGGCAGCTAAACTGTGCGGATCCATGGCTGCCAGCTGACCAGCCCCGGGCAAATCGTGACCTTTGCCATCTTCCTCTTAATTGAAAGGAGATGGGGCAGGGAGATATTTGTCTAGAAAACAAGTTGTGAAGACTGTAGAGATGGAGAGAACAAAAAACCGTCTGAGGGATTGCTTTTCAACTCATTGCTTCCAACTTTTATGGCTGTGACGAGGGACAGCATTTCCCCAGAGCGGGGACGTCGCACAGGCGTCGCTGGGTCCATCCCCGTCCCAGCAAACCCCCCCTTCTCGGGCTGTAGGGGTGGGATATAAACAGCGCAGAGGGTGGGGTTGATGCAATGAATAGGATTTCTGCAGCGTCGCTGTAAATAATCATAAGCAATGCGACCCACAGGGATGAAGAAGGGGCTGGGCTGGCAGGGACCCCGCTAGATGGCAATGCTAAACTGCGCCGCAGCCCCGCCAGCTCCTGCACAGCCAGCAGCAGATTTCAGGAACGTGTTGGGGCCTCGGCTCCCTGGCTGGTGCCCTGGGTTGTGTCTTGCCCTGGCAGGGCCTTGCACCGTGCAGGGGAGGGTCAGGTTGGGGGAAGGCTTGAGGAACCCCAAGAGCAGGTACAGAGCGGTTCACCCTGGGGACAGCTGCTTCTCCAGGTGATGTAATGGGTGGCTTTATATATCAAGGCGTTTGCAAGAATAAAGGAAACACATTTTTTCAAATGCAACAGATAGTGAGATCATGCCTGTGTATGCACATACATATGTACACCTATCCCTTTGTGAACTCTGCTCTCCCACGCTTCCCTCTGGCAATGAGTTTCCCACGTCAAAGATGACAGCCTTGGGTGTCAGGGACAAGCAGGGACTGTGCAGAATTTTTTCCTACTCCTTTTTTTATCCCTTTCAAGAGCTGCACACTTGCTGCCTCAGTAGCACAGCATGCCGCTGGCACCTGGGCTGCACAAACCAGCAGGCAGAAGCACCCGGTCCCTGTCCCCCTCGTTCCTCGCTCTGTGCATCCGCCGTCCCCCTCTCCCTCCTCTCTTCTTGAAACCTCCTCTCTCCTCCTTGGAAATCTGTTCTCAGCTGCTCCCTTTATTCTCTGCCAGGCCAGTAGATACACTGAATCCTTCCCCCCCCCACCCCAGGCACATTTGTCACTAACTGTTCTCATGTCTTTGGCTGTTTCTTCTTCAGACTCCCCCTCTCCATGTCACCTACAACCAGCTCTGGATTTTGGTGCCACTGAAAAACTCCTGCGTGGTTCAGATTCCTGCATCTTGTTGCTATTTAGCCTGACTGCTCTTTCCCCTTTTAATTGCTTTCCTCCTTTCTTAGGGGCTGGGCCTGCCTTCTTTGACATTTCTTAAGTAGCATCCGTGCTGAGATGAAGGATTTTCATTAGCTCGGTAGGCTCAAAGTCAGCGAGGCTGTGGGTGTGCTGCCTTGGGTGCGCAGCCAGGGCACCTCCAGCTGGGCTCTGGTTCGGGCATTGAGCCTCGTGCAGGTACCCGTGGGGATGAGCCCACCAACAGATAGTCATGAGAAACATTATCCTAAATCATTCCATGTAAATCCACGCAGTCCAACATCCCACATCCAGCAAAAGAGCAAGGACTGCCTGTATCCTCTGGATTTATACGGCCCCAGCGCCCTGCGAGCCCGGCCCTGCTCTGGCAATGCTGCAGCTGTTCCTGCCCACAGGAGTAATAATTCCTCTTGTCCCCTCCACACTTGTGGTTCCCACCACGTCTGCATGGTGGAGTGAGATGGACCGTGTCTCCTGCGAGCGAGGATTACCTGGACTTGCAGAATCAGGCCCATGTTTAGCACACCAGGCATCAGCTGTTACCTCGAATACCGAGTGCTGAGAGGGAATATCTGGGTTGAGCTAATCCCACTCGCTGCCCTTCTGCTGTCCTCCAGTTGAGGATTTTCTCTCCCTCCTGTTCCCAGCCCCAAACCCCACATTTCCCAAGGGGGCAGAGCACCTGATGGCATTAGTGCCCATGGCCGCGGGGCGATGCTTTGTGCACTGATTGCTTTCCTCTCCTGGCACACTTAGACACAAAAAGCCTTAATCAAGGCGAGCAATTATATTTGAGAAGAACAACAAATAGAGATCAATAAGCAGACTGTGATGTCTGCTGGAGACATTTATGATCTCTCGGCTGGATTATACTGGCCAGCCAAGAAATACAGTCATACAAAGCAGTCCTGTGGACGGGGATCAATCGTGATGCTGTTCCTCTTCCCAAACCTTGGGTATGCTTCCCCCACCCTTCATCCCTCCAGTGTTACTACATCTCAGTCTCCAAGGGAAAATATGGTCCTTGTCATCAAACTTTAAGGAAAAATTTGCAGTACTGAGGATTTGATTGAAAGTCTTGCTTTGAAGGGGAGAGAGGGAGGCAGGTACCTCCCCGTCCCCCCAGGCTGGTCCCTGCTCTTATTTCCAGGTTTTATGGCATAATCTGTGGCGCTACCCGGTGTGCTCTCTCCTCTGCATGCTGGTTTGGCATTAGATAAGGGAGAAGATAGTGAGAGAGTATAAAGTTTAGAGCCTGTGGCAGGGACTCATTTTTCTCATTTCAGGCAAAGGGAAAGGATATAAAATGAAAAGCAAGCAATCAATAAAAGAAGAAAGTTGTATTTCTTTAAAAGAAAAAAACCCATACGTGTCTGTCTGCACTTTTATCCAAGGCCTTAACACCAGAATAATGAACTGCAAACCCCGTTTTAGCAGTTCAAAAGTCCTGAGATGGTGCTATGATCCCTTGTCTCTCCCCACCTCCAAAAAAATCCCAAGTGGCACAGATTCTTCCCTCCGTTATAGCTGCATAAATCCGGGATAATGGCATTGCCCTCCGCAAGGTTATTGTGTGTGGGCTGCAGCAAGGGGAGGGAAGGGATCAGCCCTGCTACTCTGTAAATCAGAGATGTTTTAATGACTGAGATTGTGTGACTCTGCCTCCACCTTTCCCAGTGACACCGTTCCTGTCCCGACTGGGGACAGTCATTCCTGATCTGCGGCAGATTAAAGGAACAAAAATAATCAGTTGCTGCACAGCTGCTGAGGTAACGGAGTGGTCCAGGCTCAGGCTGTGCAGATACAGCTCCAGGAGCAACAGAGCACTTCTTCGTGCACGTGCTCTTCCACTCGCCCCTCTGCGGTTTATAAATAAAATAGATACAGAAATGTAAAAAATAAACCTGTTCTTTTGTTAACACCAGGGAGTATGATAGACCGGTCTGATTTAATAGCTATATAGTCATTCAGTTGTTAACAAATCAATATTTTCCTAAGAAACAGTATGGCCTACCATAAATATCTTCATAGTTATGTGAACCTTATCCACATAATTTGTGCGCTGCAGATGCCATAATGAGTTACATGATGGCTGTGTCAGGGGGGGATATTTATTAGGAGATGATGGTATCTGGGTGGCCTGTAAAAGATTAAAAAAAAAAAAAAGAAAACAGGAAAACCACAGACCTGTTCATAATTCTTGTTTCTCACAGTATGTGTTGCTTTAAAGTACACCTGCTCATTATTAAGGACTAAATCAAATGGCTTTTGGATAATACGTGGAGTTTATTTGCACTTGCAATATATAATCTAATACACATAAATTTACAACTAAATAGAAACACTCTTGAGCTCTTGACTAGAATCGATGTGGTGATGTGAGCAGGGTCTGCCAGCCCAGGAGAGGTTGGTGTCTCTGCCACCTCCAGAAATCCCGTTTAATTTGGGAACGTGTTGGGTCTGGCCACGCGCAGACGGCATGTGGGCTGGAGCCCAGCATGGGCAGAGCTGCCTGCTCCAGCTCCTGCTGGGAAATCGTTTGGGTTTAGGATGCTTGGAGCCTAACACTGGCTCAAAGCTGATCGCAAACCTCTCCCGCTGCCCATCCTGCCCTGGCTGGGCTGTGGGACCTTCACTTTGGATACGGAGCAGTAGCCACATAGTTCCTTGATGGCCTGACACGGCTCTCACCAGCCACCACATGCCAAAGTCCTTCCCAGCCTGCTGTTGTCATCAGGGGAAACCTTTCCTGAAAATGTGCTGAGAATATACTGTCTGGAGAGGAAATGAGCAATGCTCACATGGCAAGAAAACATCCCTATCATGCAATTATTTCTAAACATGTTATTTTATGATCCTTCAAAAAACCCCCTGCAGAATAAGAGAGGAGGAGGAAAAGTGAGCAATCAGGGAATCATTCTCAGTTTAAATTGCCCTCAGGAAACGAATGTGTCAGAGTAGATTGAAAGATGGTGTTATCCCAGGAGAGTGAAAGAGAGACAGAAACAAATAGAGACAGGGAAACTGTTGTAGAAAAAGATGGCAAAGATCTGTAAGACCTGAGCAGATCGCTGACAGCAGCGTGCTCTGGATCCGCTCCACCGTGGTGCAACTCCGTTAAGACCTGGTTGCACTATTAAGAACAGATTTATAAATAGTACATGGAGGATAAATAAATGACAAATAGATGTTTTAATAAATGGAGAGTTAATTGCTAGAGAGCTCAACAGCTCAATAAACTGCTGCTTTACTGTCTCTAGGGTTTTTTTTTTCTTTGCCACTGTAGGCTGAGGCATAACAACTTCTGTCCTCCTAGCTATGAGCCACACACACTGATCATATCGTGTCTCCAACATCCTTGGCATGTCCATGAAGTGGTGATTTTGCCTTTATAAATCATTTATGAATGAACCATCACCAAAATGAGCAACTGAGCTTCTGATTCGAGATTAGACTTGCCCACCAGCCCTGCAGCTCATGACAAAGCCCCTTCCAAGAACTGCTTTTACCCAGAGGCTCTGGTTTCCTGATACCCACTTGACAACAGGAACATCCTTCGGGTTTCCAATTTTCTCCTGAACTACCTGTTCCCTGTGTCTGCAATTACAGGGAGCCGTAGCAGCTGTGCCTCTGCCTTTGATTAGTACATAAAAACCACTTCAGAAAAAGCCATCCTGAATTACACCCATTTTCTGGTGGCTTTGCTAACTGGGGTGTTTCACGTTGTTTGACACTCCAAACACATCTCTCAATTTCGCGGTCCAGGAGGGCTCCAGGGAGCCACCACCCTCCTCCATGGGCTTTACACAATTAGTAGCAGCTCAGCTCCACCTTCCTTCCTTTCTCTATTAACGAGCCCGCCAGGCTTCAATTGCTGTAAAATAGCTGACAGGTATAAATTAAAGGGAAAAGTGTTCCAGGAGATGAACCATAACCCAAGGTGATGTTGTCTGCAGCTGGCCCAGGCTCCAACCTGCCTTGGCTGAGCTGGGACAGAGCAGTGCCCAGGAGCCTGCCAGACACTTGTGCTTTGTGCTTTTCCTTGGGACCCGATGGATCGCTGCTCTGTGGCCTCTGGCATCTCACTTCGTTGCTGCTTCTGCTTTCTCTCTGCGCCTTTGTCTGTCTTATCCACCTATGCAATATTGTTGTGGTGTGGGAGTTTGGGGCCAGGCACTGATTTTTTTTCACAGCTACAGCAGCAATGCTCTGGATGGCTGTCTCTCAGTGAAGGCAGAGATGATCTTTTCCTTTGACAGTCCTTCCACCACTCTTTTTTCAGCAAGGTTATAAGGCAGAAGGTCCTTGTGAGGGGGGAACAGGCTCTTTAGGATCCCCTCTGCCATCACAGCTGGGCGTTTCAGCACAGCGATGCTCATGTTGCAGCTGGGTCTCCTGTGATCCCTCAACAAATCTCCCAGCGTGTTCTCAGTTTTCCTCTCACTTACTTAGGAGAGCCAGGGTTATAAAATTGGGCTACAGGGTGGTTTAAACGCTGTGCCCAGGGGAGAGGGCAAAAAATGGTTTCACATGAAATAATTGCGCTGAAGTACCAGTTTCACAAAATACATCATGCAAAAGATTAGGAACAGGGTGGATCAGATTTGCTTGTCAGCTGTGAAAATCAGGAGTATTACTTGTGACTTCAAAAATATTACACGGTCCTTTCTTTGGAGTAAAGGAAAGTAAAAATTTGGGCCATTGATCTCAATTGAGTTACCCTTCAATGGATTTACCCCAGTGTAATTCAGAGCAGAGATTTACCCATAATGATTTCACCCATGACTGAATAACTTTCCCTTCATCGTCTCTGCCCGTGCCAGAAGCACGCTGGAGAAACCCAGCAATCAAATCACTCATGTGCACCGAAACAGTTCAGCCAGGTTCTCGACGAGCATCGCTCACGCGCGTGCCAAGGAGCCACGTCGAGACAAGATGATTTAAGATGTGTGTTGGAGTTCTGCGCCATATTACATCTGTTTTATCTCCTTTCAGCCGAGATGGATAATCAAGGGGAGAGCGTGCCAGGGTGATGGCGAGGGAAAAGGTGGAGACTCCTGTTAGCACTGTGTTAAAACAAGACGTGCAGCATTATCTCCAGGCGAAACAAAACATTTGTGCTCTTTTTCCTCTTTCTCTTCTCCTCTTTAACCACCTCTGTGCTGGCAAGAGGAGACAGTGGAGGGTATGCATGTATGGATGCTGCGTTTCCATCAGGGATGGGAGGGAGGGTGATAAAATCCCCCCAACGCTGCCACCCCCCAAGCTCTCCCCGAGCATTGGGATGAGCCTCTGGATCCTTCTTGCTCTTTGCAAAGCAGAGGAGCCACCTTTAAAAAATAGCTGAGGTTTTCATCTTGGGCTGGGAGAAGTCCATGAGAGTCAGTGCTGCTGAATTTAATGCTGCTATTTGGTCGGATTTGAGGTAGCATCAGTCAGCACCCTCTTCACTGATTTACACCAGCACAGCTCTTGGACCATAATCAAGCTCATATTTCCAAGACCAGCGGGGCAATCCCGCTGGCGGATTTTGCCGGAGGTGGGGATGAGCTTTGCCTGGGCTGCAGGAGCCTGGGGGGACACGGCAGTGCTGGTGGGGGCTCAGTCTCGTGGGAAAGGTGAGATTCAGCTGAAACGCTGCCCGTTAGCTTCCCACCGTGCAGAAGAGCAGGGAGTGAGGGTCAGAGCCCGGTGTGCTCCGTCTCTGCTCTCTCCCTCATCCCCGAGTCCCTCCCTGCAGAGCGAGGCCACTCGGGAGCTGGCTGCGAGCTGGAGCAGAGCTTTGGCTCTGACCTCCGAGGTTGCTGACAAAGGATATTAATGATTTCCCTAAGGGCAATGTTCAGGCAAACAGGTTCGTCATTTATTTTGCAGATTTACTGGAGTATTATTAATTTACTAGGATAAATTCCATTAGGAGAAGGCATTCATTTCTGAAATATAACTTATTCACAGTGTCTAGACCCGCTCTTCAGACAGGGATTCCACTAGTTAAGAATTATTCAAATATTGATCTGGACATTTCTAATTAACTTTGCCCATGCATTATTATGCATATGCGCAAAAATTGATTTTTGCCAGCCCAATAATTAGATTTAATACCTGAGGTAACTTATATTTATGTGTTTAATTATTAGATTCATTAGCAATTTTAATAAATGCTATCAGCTCAGGAATTAACTACCATACTTGACACTTGTTGACTTTCCCAGTCGCTGGTGAAATAACTGCCTAATCAGAAGAGGAGAGACAAAAGACTTTCTGCAGACTGCTTTGGAAGTAATTATCACGTTGTGCTATATAATTATTAATACATTCCTTCTGACTGCAGCGTGGTTAGTTTCTGAAACCAAGGCCATCTGTGATAAACATATAAATATCTAACAGGCTTATCTCGCTGGGAGGTGCAGGGAATATAAAATACATGTGAGAAGAAGCAGGCAGATGCGATGGGAGAAGGACAGGGATTAACAACGTTTGAGTGATAAAGCCTGGGGCGCTGTGTGAAGTGAACCCGAGCTTTCCATTGCAATATCAAGGCAGAGAAAGGACAGGGCGACGGTGGCAGAGGGACAGTGGCACGGTCTGGTGTGTGGTCCATGAGTCACACCTCCAAGTTGGTGTGGAGTGGAGCTCCAAATCTTTTCAGGTCTCCAAAAGCAGCCACTTGTGCTGTGGGGAGATGGTCAGTGCTTTGGGAAAGACTCCCCTCTCCTTCCCAAATGCCCGTGTTTTCCTGCGGGTTCCCGCCTCAAAGTACCCCTATTAGCATCCAAAAAAAAGTCATCTCCTGAAAATGGTGGAGTGGAGCACTGTCCTTGCAGGTCTGCAACAGGCACCCCTCGATCTGCCTTTCTGGGTATCACAGGACTCCCTGGAGGTGCCCAGCCTGGGGCAGAGCCCACCGCAGCCAAGGTGGAATCAGTATTTAATGAGCTGTACTAAGGCAAACTTGCAGTCATAGCATGAGCCAAGCAAGTGCCCTAATTTATATTGGGATCCATTTCTATTTCAGCATCCTGGAGCCATGAATATCATGCAAAAAGTCCCCTTTCCCAGACATCCAGG
The DNA here is from genome assembly GCF_047716275.1 of Strix uralensis. Lineage (NCBI taxonomy): Eukaryota > Metazoa > Chordata > Aves > Strigiformes > Strigidae > Strix > Strix uralensis. Next base: position 2,273,683 of record NC_133999.1, read on the forward strand.
AAGATTTGTGGTGTTGTGTCTGAAATGTATCACAAAAATGTGCTCGTCTTTTCACCCTGATGACTTGACGCCCAAGATGTGGTTGGGAACGACCTAACAGCCCATTTCTGAAGGGTTTGTGTCCAGCTGCTGCCATCGCACCCCGCTCACCCTCCCCTCCCTCCCCTGCCCACAGATGCCTGTGCAGCCGCACAGTGTTACTGAGCATTCACTTGCAATTTGGTGCCGGGGCCATTGGGAAATTGCTGACAATTTGGATGAAAATGGTTGGAAAATTGCAGTGTTTAGGCCCATTTTGTGTGGCTGTGTGTGTGCAGAAATTGCAGAGGAAACACTGGAAGAGGCCAGCGGTTAGACATAGGCACTGTTGTTCTGTGGGTGGTGGGTGGCCCCCCCCCTCCCCCAGTCATTATGTATTTGTAAACAAATGTGTAAATCGAGCAGAAGAAATTGCCCTTGAGGGAAGCAGAGGACAGGTAAAAGCACTGGGAGAAGAGAAATGTAGCTGGGAGCCCAGGGTGGAGCTGTCTCTGCTCTGCCATGCTCCCAGCTAAAGCTCACCTTGGCTTAAGGACGTGGCTGTGACCCAAGGTGGTTGTCACTTGGTGCTGACCAGGCATTTAAGAAGCACCTTTTTTGAAAACACATCAGTGAGGTTGCTTATGCATTTGCTCACTTGTAGTTTATACCTCCCCTCCAGAAATTTGCCCCATAAACTTGCCTGTTAGCTGGAGTTATTTGTGTCCTGGTGCATCTCAGGGTGAGCAAGGAAATCTTGCTTTTTTTTTCCACGCGGTTTAAATAAAAGGCCCCTTGCAGCCCTGTGTGAGCGAGGGGATGGCTCCTTATCAATACGGGGTTGGCGTTACCCTGGGCTGATCGATCCCTCCTTGTGGGCACAGCACCGCAGAGGTGCTGGCACAACACGCCAGCTCCCGGCGGCATCTATTGATCCGTAAAAGCCTCTTGGAGCAGATTGACGTTTCTGCCCATCCTTTAAAGATTTATTCTCTTTCTGCTGTGACAGCGGGGAGAAATCCTCATCAGGAGAGGGACACGTGCTCATGGGTCCCCTCACCAGTCTTTGCCTGGAGGAGAACCTGTGCCTGGATGCCAGCCCTGTGGCCGCTGGACGCGTGTTGGCTCAGCTGCCACCATGCTGGCATGGGCATGGGACCATCTCCACCCTCATTCTTCAATTTTAGGGCTGCAAACCCCCTTCATTCACCAGAACGAGCTCTAGCCCTGCTCTGTGAGGCTTTCCGTGGAGAGTCTTATTGACAGCATTGCTGCAGTAAGAAACTGGAAGGGAAAACCAGATTTATGCAGGTTTGGGTGCAATGCTGCTGCTCACCTCTTCCTAAAATTAGCTTTTTTCCCCCCCTACTCCTCTCAGCATCCCTCTTTCCCTCCTTCCAAACCCCGCGGCGAGGTGTGTTGCACAAGGCAGTTGACATTCAATCCAAAAGCCTTGTTAAAGGCCCGAGAAGGGGGGGAAGGAAGGTAGGGGAGAGAGGAACCAAACTGTTGATCAAATTAGACAAATTCTCCAAGCCTGGTTTACACGTCCAGAATGAGATGCTAATTAATGAACAGCAAAAAAGCAGCCGGGCTCCAATTTGCATAAATATGCATTGTCAAACTGTTAGGTAAACAAAAGGCGAGTAATGGCAGCACAAGCTGGATTCATTATGCAGCGATCCCAGCGAGACTGTTCAGTGGGGATTACAGCCTCTGCAATTTTATTTTTTTGCTTAATTTCTCTTTCTGTCTCCAGTTAGAATTCAATTCGACATCTATAATCAGCTGCAGACAGAAAACCCTGATGTAAAACCTTGACACAAATAATGACAAAAAGAAACCTTTTCCTTTTGTGTTTCTTCCTGGTGCGTGCAAACGTGTACATAGGGACTGTAAATGAAAATTTTGGGATTTTAATAGGTGCATGGAAAAATGCATGCAGTAAATTCATTATAATCCTTCTTAATTACAGCTAATTGGGATTGTTGATTGTTCTGAACATTGAGAGCTGGAGCAGGGAGGTCAGTCCCTTTGGTTGTTTGAAGGGTAATTACGTACCCTGGAGTTAATGGGTCACTTAGGAGCTTCCTTCTATCCGTCCCATTGATACACGGGAATGGTCCCAGTGGGAATGAGCCAGGTCCCTCCCGGGGGTTTTGGGGGGCCGGGGCCTGTCCCCCCGGTGCATCAGCAGACATATATCTCATTTCTTGGGACATCTTTTAATCTGCTGCTATTGCTTCCCCGTCCTTGGTTCGGAGAGGTGTCACGAGAGCTTTTGGGAACAGAAAGAGCACTGCAATGCCCATAAAATAATCATAAATATCCTTTTAACAGCTAATTGAGATTCCTCCTGTCTAACAGATAGTTAGATGGATGGACAGATAGAATTGAGGAATTACGATGGTTTATTATTCACTCTTGGTACGTTTTCTTTGATGCTCTCTGGGCCATTTATTCTACCACATTAGCTGATTTTTATTTTGATATTGTAATTTTCATTTTGGTAAAAGCACCCACAGGAACTGAATGGGAACTCATCAGCATAAACTGAAAGGAAGAAATAACTTATATTAAACGTAATAATATTTTTCTTAAATAAGAGAAGAAACCAAAATGATGTAAAGATATGGACACACAACTGAATGCAATCAAGTTGCTGCAGCTTGCAGGCTTCAGCCAGGAAGACTCATCATTTCTGTGCTATGAACTTGAACTAGTTGCAAAGTAAAAGGCTTTTCTCTGCAATGGCTCTTCCCTCTGTGTGTGTGGGCCGTCACCGAGGCTCGGTGCATGGATGCCAGCTTGCAAAATCGCAGTAAGGTGATGAGTGTGGGTGATGTGGCCTTACCCTCCATTGTGGCAAAAATAAAAGTATTTCTCCTTTTCCCCTTTGCCCCACCACAGAGGGAGCCGAGTCCTGAACAAAGAGCCCTGCCAAGGGCAAGTTTCACTCCCTGCTCGTGTTGCTGCATGAAACGATGCAGGCCCGGGCAGTGACCATGCTTCTCAGCTTAAACATTTCCCCGAAACCTGATTTCAATATATCTTAGCTGCGCCCTGCAGAGAAACATTCATGTGTGGAGCTTTCTGTTGGGGAAACGATGTCCATTCTCTGCTTGAGAGTCAGCGTGAGCTGGGAGGGCAGCAGGAGCACTATGTATTAGCATGAGTGCTGCGGCGGATGCTTTATGAGATCAATTACTGCAGCCAGGCTTGAGCGGCTGCGATACCTCCAGTCATGGACAGAGTTGGGCAGGTCAGGACTATAAGTGTTTGCATTCTGGGGGGCCACAGGAAACTATAAAGCAGACCAGAATGCCTTGTGTCAAACCTCTCCCCACCTGCTGACCTTCTTCTGGCTTCGCTGAAGGTTTTGAGCATAAAGTGTAAAATTAAAAAACTGAAAGCTTTTTGCTGAATTGGAGGGAAATGGGTAACAATTCCCTGGAAGCTTTCCTGAAGCCAAGGAAATTGCGTGGAAGATTGCATTCGCATCCTTAGGTGCACTGCTTTCATCCTGGGTTGGCAGCGGGCTGACACGAAAGAGGAGATTTCAGCAGATGAGGAGGCCAGTTGGCTCCAGCTGACCACTCAAAGGCTTAAGGGCTTTGCTGAGTTAGGGCTTTCCAGCAGTTCTTTTTTAAATTGCATGGTTATTATTTAGATTTTCCGGTGCTGTTTATTCTGTACAGATCTCCAGGATTTTTTTTTCACAAGGAACTTGCTATTACTGTTGATTTCTTTTTTTCTTCTCTACTGCAAGGATTAAACATAAATCATTCTCCTTTGGTGCATCATCCCTTCCTGGACACTGACTTCTCCGGGTATGATGCTGAGCACTGAGCTTTGCTCCCTTCCAGGCCATCTTGCAGATGACTTTAGCTTGGGGCTCCTTTCCAGGGCAGGCTCCATCCTTCCATCAGCACCGACCATGCTGCCCCTTCATCTCTGCCCCAGGAGGGTGCTGGGGGTGGGAAACCAGGACATCATTCCCCCAGGAGCCAGGTCAGGCATCTGCCATCTCGCTATTGATCCATCCCCTCACAGACGTGGTACCTGCCTGGGTGCAGGGGACTCAGTGCAGTTTGGTAACGGTGCCATGCTGAGCTGGGAGCCCCAGGGCTTTGCAACGGGACGGTGGTAAAGAGATTTAATTTCTTCATGCTCTCAGGGACTCTGTGTCAATTCAGGGTTAAATGGACCCAAACAAAGTCAAGCTGTGGGAAAGCTGGGGAGAGACCAAAGGAATTTTTACCTCTATGGAAGGAGGCTCATGGGGAAGCAGCTGGTGGTCTCATCCCCGGCGAAATCTGCTGCTGGAAGTGAGTGGGGGTGACTTGTGCAAGGAGACGTTGTTACAACAGGGATCGAGGGCATCTCCATTGGGATCAGGTCCCAAAGAGTTAATAAGCCCAGCAGAAAGGGGGGAGGAGTGATTAAAAACCATGAATCACATCTTCATAGCATTCCCTGAAGGACTTCCAAAAGAATATGAGAAAGGAGGGAAACGATGGACGGGCTTCTCACATGCTCTAATCCTCCCTCCTTCCCTTGGCAAAGATTTGTGAAAGAGGCAGATGAGACGTTTCCTGTTTGGCAAAGAGCAGGGAACAGGAGATTAAATCAACCTGCTCTTCTCTGCACTTCTAACACAGTTTGAAAGATGCTTAAATATTTATTTAAAAAGAAGGGGGGGAGAAATAGAAAGAGGGGGATACATAAAATTAAAATGTTCATTATCTCACAATTCATATTTAATAAGAGTCGTTGTTACAGCTGGATAATGGATTTCCTGCCATAAATGTCTTTCCCATTTCTGCAGGCTCAGCCTTGGCTAGGAAGGGCTGGGGACACCTGGCAGGGGGGAAGGCACAAATGATGCTGAGAGGTGGCAGTCAGAAGGACACCCCTAAATCCACCAAATTCTTGGTTTTCTAAGACTATTTCTCATTATCCTGCTGGAGGGGAAGATGGAGGTGCTGGGGTTGAATTGCTGTGCTGTTGCCCTGTGTTTGGGGAGTGCTCAGGGTGTTCATTTAAAGCAGAGGCAGCTCTGGGGTGGTTGGCAGGCAGGTCAGCGAGTCCTCAGCTGCCAGCCGGATCCGTATTCCCATTTTCCCCAGAATCTACCCCTGGAGACTCATCAGCTTTGCCTTGAAACAAAAGCTCTTGTCGAGCAAAATCCCAGTTCTGTTGGCCCCAAGAAGGTGCAGTACAAGGGCTGTTAAATATTCACGTGCCAACAACGTTAAGAAAATCCAGTGGAACTTAAGTGACTTTGAATGTGAAGCACTGATTAACTGCTGGAGGGGATTATCGAAGAAGTACATGGAAAGTAACGCCGGGAATTGCCTGATATGAATTGATCAGAGGGTCCCTTTGGACCAGGAAGAGTTTATTAGACACACTACCTGATGCGATGGTTCAGAAGTATGGTTAGTCAAGCTACTTTAGCTCTTTCTTTCTGTCAGCTTATTAGAAACCCCTGGGTAGTGAAATACCTCCAAATAGGATGAAGGTGTATTTACTAATTTGTGAGGATTAACAGGAATAGAATTATTAAGATCCCTATCGGAGGCTGTTGTGAGGTACGTGGCTGTTTTTGTTGGATCTCCATCCCAGGAAAGCTGCATCAATGGCCTCAGATGACCCAAGAGGGTCCAGCCTGGGCAGAGGGATACTGAGTTGCTGTTGGATTTCCCCCTACCTTCCTGAAATTATAATCAAGGCCTTAAAAAGCAAGAAAAAGCTCCCTGAGAACAAGCGAAAGAGGGTAATGTGCTTCTCTGCCTTTGCTCCAAGGCTTTCTGTTTGTTAGGGCTGCATCTCTGGGAGCAACCTGTAGCTCGTGTCCGTCTCCTGTGGGATCCCTGTGCTGCCAGGGGCTGGGGGAGGTTTGGGGTGAGATGCTCCAGGTGCCTTCTGGGCACTTTCTCTCAGCCCACGCTGAATCAGGGCAGGGATGGAAGGGAAAGGATTGCACCAGCTTTATAATAAATGTCTCTGGCAGGGACGGGTGACTTTATTAACCCCATCTGTCTTCCACAGCCACACAAATAGTGGCAATAAATCTCCCAATTACTGACATTAATGGACAGAGCTCATGGGGACAGTCCAGCCCCGATCCCTGACTGTCCACACTCCCCTCCGGGGAAGGTGCAGCCAGCAGAGCCCATCTTGGCTTTGCAAATTGCGGAAAACTGGTTTGTTGCCAGGAATGAAGTGGCAAAAAGTTGGTGGTTTGCTGAGAAAAAACACTAGTCCAGGATTTGTGTGAGTGGATGCAAACCCTGCTATAGCCTCCACCATGGGGAAACTGAGGCACAGGGGAGTGGTAACACTACGGCAGGAGATGACTGGCAGCAAAACTCCCCACTCCTGTCTGCACAAGTGGGCTTGTGCAGATGCAAACTGTTAACCACAGCAGTGTGTCCTGGCCTCCAGATACCAATCCCTCTTCCACAGGAGCCAACGCAGATGTTGAGCTGCTGTGCTGTCCCCTCAGCGCTGAAAATACAGGTTAAAATCTGGAGTGGGTCAGGGACACTGCGGGGCTGCCTGGTGGAGTGGCACAGGCGAGCTGTGGCCCAAAAGGGTGATGAATTTGGGTTCCCAAAGAGGCCCCACGCAGGGCATGCCGGTATGGTTTAGCCCTCTGCCGTGGGCTCAGGATGCTCAGCGAGAGCCTCCGAGCAGGCACGCACACAGCTCAGCTCTCCGTGCCACCACGCTGCTGCTCCTCTGTTTTCCCTGTCTGTAAAAGCTCCCCCCGCCACCTCAGAAATGTAGGGTTTTATGTTTGCTTTAATAGAAGAGTCTTGTCTTATTGATTTCCACCTGCATGCCGGCGTGGCCGTGCGTAGCATCGGAAGGCAGAGAGAGCAATCGATGGGGATCCCAGGGCGCCACGCTGCTGCTGCTTGCACTTCTGCATTACTTTACTCCTCGCCGTGGCAGGGAAAACTCATCCCCCCAGCTCCAAGCACGAACAACCCTGCCCACCTCGTGCTCCCGAGGGACCTTCCGGAACATCCAATGTGTAAATCCGGCTGTTTTCCTCTTTCAGAGGTGGAGGAGCTGATTTCCCAGCTCACGTCCAAGACAAGAGGCAATCCATCCCGGCCAGCGAGATTCAAAGGCTCAAAGCCTGAGGCCAGCAGTAATAGAAAACTAAAAATGTTTTGTTTCAAGTTTATTGCTACAGTTTGTCCTCTTTCAACCCTTATCTTACAGAGAAATACAGATTTGATAATGGATCGACTGCTTATATTTAATATTGCTGCATCATCAGAAGGAAATGTTGTTTTGCTTTGTGGAAGAAGCCTGAAAGCAAAGCAAGGTTTCCAAGTGCTGCCTTGGAAAATCCATGTTTGCTGTGAATGGGGATGGAAGAGTAAACACCAGCATTTCCTGGGGAATGTGCACTTTGGTTTTCTATCACCCCACCTTTGGAGTATCCATTTCCTGAAAAATATCCCCTCTCCCTCTTGTTTCAATGTGGAGCCAGAGAATAATGTGTAATATCGGTATTTCCTCTAGAATGGAGATCTGTTCTTTCTCCAGCCTGTCAGGGCTCCTTACACACGGCATAGCACGATGCTGTCCTGCAGATCTGCCCCTCGGGTTGTCCCCTTATCCTGGTCCTCAGCCCATCAGCCAGTCAGGGGGTTCAGGGAGATAAGGGCTGCGGGAGGAGCTCAGCCCTCGTGGCAGCCGGAGCCGGCAGCCGTTAGGTGCGGTGCCTCCAGACACTGAGCCACAGAAATTCTGCTTCTCATGGACTGTTATTTAGTGCCGCTTTTGGGGTGATGGATAACGGGGAACATCTGCAGAGCTGGCACACAGTCCCTAACTCTGCGGTGATCAGCCTTGGTGGGACCCAGGGAAAGGAGTGAAGGGAGGGAGACAGAGCAGGCACCTTATCTGTCTATTTATCTATCTGCTTTTCTGGCCAAGAAACCCTGATTTAGGTGGCAAGGTTCCACCTTTTTAGATCTGGATGAATGAGACTTCAAGGGAGAATTTTATTTCATCTGTATTTCTTTTATTACTTCACCATATCATACCCCTGTCCTTCTACAGCATTAATCATTCTCGTTCCTCCTCCAAGATCACTAGTCTTTCTAATTCCCTGATGTCTTTTTTCAGCTGCAGAGCCGTGAACGTAGTGGGTATAATGCAGATCCAGGGACTCGGGGTAGGTTTTTCTCTGCTCAGCTCTGCCTACTTCTGCCTTTGGTTGCAAAAACCTTTTACTCCTGCCTGCGGTCCCCAGTTCCCGGTGCTGAGCAGCCACAAAGCAGAGGAACTGCAGGTGGATTTTCAGCAGCTGCCCCTTTTTTCAATAAATGTCCCTGTGGAGTGCTGTGGGGACACTGGAGTGTCCTGATGGACATCGCTGGGTCCCTGCCCCTGGGAAGGGCGATCTGGATATGGCCCCCATCCCTCAGGAACTTTGATCCCTCAGTTCAGGCAGTTTTGCTTCCCGAACTCAAGCTCATCTTCAGCAGGTCGGAGGGACGGTGAGGATGCAGCCCTGATGGGAATCACAGCACAGCACAGTCCCTACGCCAGCGTGTGATGTGAAGCATTAAACATTCCCGATAACTCCCCTTGGTCCACCTCAATCAGCAAATCCTCCCTGGTCATAGCCAGCCCAGGTATTTCTGCTATGCCTTTGGGCACCAGTGAATGCCTCTTCTTTATATTTCTCTTGTAAAGTGCATGAAAAGAATTATTTTATGTAAAAACAAAGACCCTCCCAGCAGGTTCGGTTGATATGGGGAGAGGACGCTGCGAGTTCTGCAGGGATGGCTGTTGTGAAAGGATCACACAGATGAATTGCATTGGAAACCATGAGCACCGACAATGGGGTTTGTTTTACACTTGTTTTTATTAGCACCCATTCAGCTCAGAAGTTGAAGATCCCCTGGATGAAAGTGCATCTCTGAAAGCTTCAGCTCTTTCCCCCCTAATTAAAGTTCAAGGCAGCGATCCGTACGTCTGAGCCTTCCAAGGGCTCCTGCAGGAAAAGCAGCCTTGACATCCCCAGTATTTCTAAGTTTAGAAATAAAACCTGTCATCACCAAGAACTGCAACTTTTCCCTTTAACACAAACAAGCGACAGGAGACAAAGATCTCTCAGACCTCATCGTATATCACAGAGCTTCTTAAACATCAGGGCCTTCAAAAGAGATCTCCTGCCAGGGCTGGCACGAGCAGTGCAGGAGGAGGGCTGGTTTCTCCGCACCCATCGCCGGGGGGGGGAACCTGCTTCTCCCCTTCCTCCAGTCCCCCACCCTCCACTCATCCTCCTGGTGCTTTGCTCTCCCTGTCCCACCAGTTCCCAGCACGGAGCTGCGTGGTTTTCCCTTTCAGCCGAGGCTTTTCCCACTTGCAATTGTTTCCTTATGAGAAGGTTTGGTTTTTTTTTCCCTTGCTGCCTTGGGAAGGTGAAAGACCCCCCGTGAGACCCAGCCGCCCCTTGCCCCGTGCACGCAGGATGCCTCTTGCTCCCTGCGGCTCCGCTCAGGCACTCAGCTGCCTGTGCACTTGTCTCCCCTGTAATTTTTCTTCGAGCAATCATGCTTGAAAAATGTCTTACATGTAGATCTCTGTAGAGTGGAAAAAAAATGTTGAGTGGGTGGATTCAGGGGGAAATAAAGGGGTTTATTCTCGGTGCCAGTTAATGAAATTAGAAAATGGAGAAGAGCTCGCCTAATATCATACAGGGAAAGATAAAATACATTTTAAAAAATCACAATGCTGCAGCTCTCTCTAAATGTCAAAATATTACATTTTTTTGGATGATAAAGATGGAAGAAATAGCTGGGTTTCAATTTCAGGTGCCACATCATATCTCTTCCCCTCTATAATTTTTATTAAAATGTGAATGTTCCAGGAAGTCATTATGTCGTCTTTATTATGTTTGCATAGGAAATAAAAAGTTTATTTGAGGAAAGTGCTCAGAAACAAGGTCTGCTTGTGTCACCCTTAGGGGAGAGCGGGGCGGGCGATGGCTGCTCTGCTGTCCACCCTCCCACCCAGCAGGACCCTGCCCACCGTGGCAGAGGGTTCAGCATCCCTGAGGCCACCACATACCCTCAGGTGCGTATCCAGTGTGTATCCCTGTATCCAGTGTGTATCCCTGTAGCCGGGGTATATCCATGTATCCGGTGTATATCCCTGTATCTGCTGTATATCCCTGTATCTGGTGTATATCCATGTATTTGGGGTATAACCCTGTATTTGGGGTATAACCCTGTATTTGGGCTATATCCCTGTATCCAGGGTACATCTGTGCCCCCCAGCACAGATGGGACGTGCAGAAGGCTCAGCAGCATAAACCCACCACTGCCCGTAGCTACGTGCTGGTTGCAATAAGGTTGTGCTTGAAATCCAATACGGCACCGAGAGCTCTAACTCTGCGCGGAGGCGAGTGTCTCAGCCCCTCTGAAGCAGAGTTGCCTCCTCTGATTTTGACTCAGCAACCTGCCTCGTGCGGCCACGAGCCGGGGCAGCGGGGCCCTGCGAATCCCCCTCCGCTGCCAGACTCCACTCTCCCCACCGTTAACACCGCTCCTTTCCCCGCCATGCAATTGCGCTCTGGTTTTCCTTTTCCCCCTGGATTGCTCTAAGGGGAAACACCAAAGAGAAGGAAAAGTGCTGTGGTTTTACTTTTTAATTTGTTATCTATATTTCACTTTTTCTGTGGCTGCACTTACTTTTGCCTGTTTGTGTGAATCTGTGATGCCTCTTGGTTTTGTTGTTTGTTGTTTTTTTTTTTTTTAGTAGGAAAAAAGCTCACTTTTTCTAACTTGCTCAAGGCAAGGCGAGGGGAAGCATGTTGCATTCATGATACGGATGCTCTCCCACCCAGCCAGCTCCCTGCTGACCTCCGGGGTGCCTGCAGACAGCTCTGCCTGTTTCTTTTCCCTCTCCCTTCCCTTGACGGAGGTGTCGAGACCCAGCGGTTGCCTGACAAAGGCCGCTGGCAACGAGATATAAAACTTTTAGCAGCAAGGGCTGGAAGACACAGCCTGCCACATTCACATGAGAAGTTGGGTCCATTCGAAGTGTTTATTGCAGGGCGGGTGATGAATTGGCTCAAACCCCCCGGGAAGCAGGAGGTTTTCTCCACATCAAGCTCCACAGAAAGGTCGCTTTTGCCAAATGCACCCTATTAAGCTCAGTTCTGGGGCAGCAGATGAGATTTAAGGGTCTGTGATCTGGAGGAGATCAGCCCGTGGGTGCTGATGTTCCCTTCTGGCTTGAAAAGCGACGAGTCGATGAATGTCACAGGCGCTAATTTAGTGCAGATTCATAACACCTGAGAGTCAATGTGAGAGGAGGTGGATGGATTTTCAACTCCACAGTCTCCAGTAACGTTCATTTGAACCCTCTTTGGCAGCTGTAGCAGAGAGGGCAGATAGCAGCCAGCCTTGCATCCCCCATGATGCCCACTTGCAGCCACTCAGATGCAATGAAAAGAGGCCCCGAGCCGTGGAGAGACTAATTATTGCAGCCACTCCTGTGCATCTGCCAGCTTGGATCGGAGGGAGAGGGAGGTCCCCGGGGCCGTGGCTGCAGGGAAAGGGATGCTCAGACACAGCCCACGACTGTCCTTTTGCAGTGACACAACTCGCTGTGTGCCGTACCACGGATCTCCAAGCACAGTCTGAAAATTAAAGCCTGGCTGCACAGCTGAGCATGTTGGTGGGGTTTTTGAAAGGGAAGCTGAGCTTGTGCAAGGGTCTGATAAATTCCTATATACTGCATCGTGTACGTGAATACTGTCTGTGTGGCCCAGGGCAGGGGCTGTGTGGCTCCTGCAGAGCCAAGTGCTGGCAAAAACATACTTGAAAAAGAGTATTTCACTTCCCAGCACATCGCGCGATGCCGCAGTCATGCAGCCCTTCCCCTCCGTACCATCAAGGGAGCAGATCTGCGTTGGGTTGGCACAGCAGGCAGGGAATTAGTGCCTGGCCGAGTCCTGTTTCTAGGGGATTAGAGCTCGTTTTACAGAGCTCAGCTTGCAAACGCTGAGCTGGTGACCGGCATGGTGGACTTGGGAGCTCCTGGGGCTCCGTCTGTTCGAAAAGGGATGGAAAGTACCCTCCAAGCAAACAGAAAGGGGCATGGAGTGACAATGCTGAGGATGGGCATCTCATACCCAGCACAGATCCCTAATTGCTGCTTCTGTTAAAGGTAAAATCCTTCAGTGAAAGTATTTGTGGCTATTGGCCGCAGTGATGCAAAGGGACAGCTCGGTGCTCCCAAACTACTGTATAAATTGTTGAGTCTGCTAGCTGTAATATTAGCTTTTAAATTTAATAGCATTTAGAAGTAAGTCGTACGTTTCTATGAGATTTACTTGCACAATTAGAAGCCTGGAGGGATTTTTTGTTTTTAATTCAAAGCATTGTCATAAAAGCTTTTGGAAGAAGAGGGAGAAATAGCGACATTTTAACTCTTCTTTTTAGTTCCTAAATAAAAGTCCTTAAACTGAATCATTTTGGAGTAAACTTTCCAATATACATTAAAGGAACACAGCCACAGCTGGAGAAGTGACAGTATAAATATAATGTTATGCATTCATGTATATCTCCCTTTAATAATTTCTGGATTTATCCGCTGCAAAGAGAATAATTTTCTCTCTGCCCCCAACACAGACACAACCTGTGCTCCGGCCCCGTGGTGCTGCTTGTGATCGGCTCTGGAGCTGTTCCCAGCCCCCGCGTTGGAAAATTAGCATTAATTAGCTTTTCTATGGCATGGCACCTACAGGGAGCAGAAATAATTTTGTGAAGGAAGGGAGCACTGGCCTTGTTTCACAGAAGGGTAAGCTGGGGCCGTGTGCAGGGTAAGGTAAGAGCGAGATAGCCTTGAAGTGAAGGCGAGCGTCTGTAAAACAAGAAAGTCCTGGGGGCTCGCTGTGAATATGGGCATGTTTCTATCAGTGGGCTGAGTGCCATGAGCCTTTATCCCTCTCCATCCTACCTCACCCCCGGCTCCCCCCGAGCAGGGAGCTGCTCCCCTCGCTGCCTCACTGACGATAAGCTGAGCTGCCATTAAAGTGAGGAATCACCAGCAGCATGGGTTATTTTAAATCTTTAATAGACATATTACCTTACATTAAGGCTTCATCATCTCCCTCCCTGTGTAAGCACAAAGAGAGCATCCATCACAATTAGTGTAACATCCCAAAAGGCATAAAGAAGATGGACGCGAGCGCTGGAGGGAGGCACGAAGCGCCATGTACCACCTTTCCGTGGGGCTCGGGCTCAGCTCCAGGGGGGCTGGCAGGCGGGCAGCGCTCCGAGCAGGTACCAGACGTGAGGTGATGCTGCCCACGTGTGTGCACTGCTTTATCTGCCCTCCCGGCCTCTCCAGTGTTTTCTATAAAGCCCTGGGGCCCGGAGTCATGCTATTGTGTGAGAAACTCAGCTTTCATTAAATGATAATAATAATAGTCATTAAAAAATAACGCTAAGTTTGCAGCTCTCGTGATTCCCATTAAAAGCTAGAAATACGACCTGCGTCTACTAAAGCAGGAGGAAAAGAAAATGCAAATCACAGTTTATAATTGTTCTAAAAATCCTCGCATCTTTAAGCCCAATTTCATTGAGTTTTGGGGGGGAGAAGAAGCTGGGGAGGAGGCTGGTTCCTGCCCTTATGGCCTTCTCTCCTTGCTCTGCATCCTCATGGCTCAGAGCTGGGTTTATTCCTGTGTCCTGGATGCAGCCAGGACCCATCTGACACCATGAGCGTCCACAACCCCAGTCCCGAAGCCGCTCCCTCTGGTACGGGGAGGTGAGAGCAGGAGAAGAGGGGTTCTGATGATTTCTACAAGGCCTGAATTTCAAGGGCTTCCTAAGTAGGAAAAGCTAAAAAATCTCCCACAGATATCAGATTTCTGTATTTTTATCCCAGGTTTACTCTAATGATGCTTCTCTCCTGATCCCAGGGTCTGTGGGAGGGTAGCGAGAGCAGTTTTTCAGAAGCAATGCTAAGCCCTGAATCCCAGGCAGGAATATGAAACATTAAGGAGCAGCTAACGAGAGAAGAATTGAAAGGAAGCTTTTCCCAGCAGAGATGAGTGGGCTTTAAAAAAAAATAAATAAATAGAAAGAGCCCAATGGTGTTTAGGAAAGAAACAGCAGCTGGAAGATGCAGGCGGTGGGAGCATCGCTCCTTCCTCTGCCTCGCTGGCTCCTTCCTCTGCCTCGCTGGCTCCTGGCAGCTGCCAGGCAGAGCCCAGGGGATGCTGTCAGAGGGGACGGTTTTGTGAAGGCATTATAGGGGGGGTTGCTGGGGGGCTTGGTGGTGGGGACTCTACCAGGGGGATGTTGAGTCTCCGGGGACCTCCATGGTGGAGCCCTTCGCCTTCCTCAGCGGATGGGCTCGGGACCGCTGCCTTCTCTGGCAGAGACATGTGGTCCTTGGCTTTTCAAACAGGAACTGAAGAAATAAATAACTTTTGTCTTGTTAATTCAGTATTTTGGTAAGCCAGGAAGAGGCTTCATCCGATCAGGGCTGTGGTATTATAACAGGGCATGTCATCATGTCCTCAAAGCTTAAATGAACAAAAAGCAATTAAAGTTCCCAAACCTGCTGATCTGTACATGGCCTCCTCCCCTCCCACCGTTTTTTTTGTGTAGGTCTGATCCATTAAAGAAACTAATTACTTTCTTTTTATGTTTGCAGAATAGCTGAGGTGGGACATGAATGGGTAAGCCCCAACTCACTGACCCCTTTGACTTGATATCAGTGCCGACCATAATTAGTTTTCCTGATGAGGCTTCCCCTTCTCGCCAAGCCATCGAGAAGAAGAGGAGCCAGGCCCTGACCACACCACCAAGAATTAAAAATACGTCTCCAACCCCTGCAAAATAAGGCAAGGAACCACAGGGGCAGGGTTGGGAGCAGCCGCCTTGCGCAGGAGGGTGGGAGCATCCCTGCCTGCGCAGCGACGCGGGAGCCCGAGGAAGATGGAGGGGAGCTCTCACGCTGGTAAATTTTTAATCAAAGGTGGCATTACTGATGTCCCTGGGTTTGCAGCACTCTTTTATCTCTGCTGAAACGCTTTGAGCTGGAAGGATCCCCTCTACGTGACCTGTATGATTTATACATCTGTAGGCAGGTAACGGCCAAGGTGCGAAGCGCCGGCGGGGCCGGGATGGCTTCCCTCTGTTTTTGAACATCCCTGCTCTCATCTGCACGCTGGGCTCCCATCACAGCTCTGCCCTGGCCGGGCTCGCTCACCCTTCATGTCCCGTGACCGATTTCCTCACTTTTTCTTTTATCTCTAATCGACGTCTCTGGTACAGTTTGCTTGGCTGGGAAGCCCAGCCAGCATAAAGGAATGAAGCATGAGAAATGAGGTCTTTAAAACCCATAAAAACATTTGCATTAGCATTTCAGGCTTGAAACATTTTCAAGTTGCTACGTTTGAAAGTTTTCTGTTTTTTTTTTTTCCCCCCTTTATTTCCACGTTAAAGCAAACATGGATGTTTCTTGCAGGAAGCAATCCCACTTTGAAGAGAAAAATCATAAATACTTAAAGGCATCCTTAGGTCCTTGGTGGCCTCCTGAGCATCCCAACCCTTGTGTTGCCTCCCCGGTGCCCCGCAAGCTGTGTCTGGTGAAACCATCTCCCCAACTGGCCTCTGGCCCTGCTGCATTCATGGTAGTTTGTTCCAATTAGCCAACCATCATCACTATAAAAAAAAAATGTGTTCTTTATTTCCTGTTTGAATTTGTTTAGCTTTAGCTATTTGTTCTTACTCTGTCTTTCTCCGTTCAATTAAATAGACCTTTAGCACACTGTATTCTTTTCCCTTAGAAAGGTTTTATATGCTCTAATCAAGACACACCTCGTTCCTCTTCAGCATAAGCTAGACAGACTGAGCTCTCTAATTCCTCCACCGCAAGGCATTTTCCCAGCTTTCAGACAACCAGATGCCACCATCTCCAGCTCTCTCAGCATTTCCAGCTTTAACTTTTGGTGTGAACCCCTGGAAAACCTCAGTGTGTTGGGGATGGAGTAATGCCCGGAGTGGTGGGATGTACACACTATCCTCCTCTCCCTGAGCCCTCCTGCACACCCACCAACCATGTTTATTTGCTCCCCCAAAATTTCTCTTTTTCCCCCCAAAAAGCCCAAACCTGCTTCTGAGCCAAAATAGATGATTTAGCTCTAAGATGGAGGCAAAGCCAAAGCTGTTTGCTCCTTTCTTGCAACGCCTTCAGTCAAAGGAAGACCAAGAAGCAGCTTTTATTGAATTTGTTTTTCCCCTTTAAAACCAGGGGTATTTTTTCCCAAGGAGGCGGACGCACACGCGGGCCAGCATGCTCTGCTGGGGAGTGTATAAATAGCCGGGGCTGAGAGCAGAGCACAATAGCTGTCACTCGACCGCAGCAGAATAGGGACATGAGTGGTAGCAGATGAATTTCCTAAGCAACAAAGATCCTGTTTTCATGCAAATATCTCTTAGTAATAAAATCCAGGAGAAAAGAAAGACAGATAATGTGTTATATAAGCAGAATTATCTTGGCAGAGAATGCTTCTTTCAAGGTGGGTTTTTTTTTTTTTTTTTGGAGACATCAGCAGCCTTTCAGCAACTTGATTTGGGCTGCGAAGGAGAGCAGCGGTGAACGATGTGCAGCAGAGAAAGTACTTTAGTCGCCTACAAAGCACTGTATGAATTTAACACGAGCAGCAGCTAATGCGAATAAAACTCAGAAAAAGATTCCTTGCCGTGATAACACGGCCTGCCTTCCCCTTAGGATTTCTGAGCACTTTGCAAACATCCATTAATTAAGCCTCAAAGGAGATCCCGTCCCCGGTTTTACAGCCGTGGCGAGATGAAGTGTTCTGCTCTAGTGCAGCGTCTGGGAAGGCACACGGCGTCGGGATGCAGCAGAGCCGGGAGCTGAATGCCACCGCTCTCCCCCCTTAGCCCCTCTCTCTGCTGCAGAGACAGTCAGAAGGAGGAAGAATTTTGAACTTCACAGCTGTTGACCTTGTCAGGCTGGCCTGAGACTGATGCCCCATGTCCCTCTTGGGATGTTTTAATCTCTGGTGTCACGAAAAAGCTCCAGCACGGAGAGCAGTGATGTCCATTCTTCCGTGGACACAGATCCATTCCCAGGCAGCTCTCTGCTATTTCTCCTTCTGGTTGCTCTTCTGTGTTTTTTTTTTTTTTTAAAAAAAATCTTTTATGCATTTTTGGAGGGTGTCTGCAACAAACCAGCCTCATTTGTAAATGTGGTCAATACCCTGAGTTTGAACCTTGAGCAGAGTGGGCTGACCCACTCTGCATGGGTGCACAGTCAACTCTGCAAATGGATTTACCATGGGGGAAGTGGAGGGAATATCTGCAAACCAGGAATGTCAGTCAATAAGTTGGTGAAGAGGCCAGCCGCGGAAAGCAAGAGGGAATGCAAGAGATGGGTGCCCTCACTTGTAGACCTAATTAAATATATGCCCAGTGCACTGGCACATCCATACCCTGTGCCATCTGTCTATGTTCATCACAAAGTACTTGGTTTTCCTCACTCGGCCCCCTCATCCCGACACATGTTACAGTAACCTGTTATGATAATTTAATGTAAAAACTGATTGAGATGGTGACTTTCAAGTAGAGCTCAGCATAAATCTGAAATTCAGGTCCCAAACTCCCCAAATTTCAAACCCTGGGGAGGCTTGAAGTGCAAACCTGTTCCCAGATCCAAAGCTGAGGCCTGTTTGACTTTGAGATCTGACATCTGGAAGCTGGACCCCGATTTTTGAGTGTTGAGCATCCAAATGAAATTCAGCTGAAGGCACAGATCTTGCTTGAATTTCAACCTCCCCCGAGCTCCTAGGAGCTGGGCAGCTAAAAGCACTCAGTAGTTCCTCCTGCTGTTTTTGCTTTGAAAGAGGGGTGTCACCCTCCCTTCCTCATTTCTGCTGTAATTAGGCTCTAGAAATTTAGGCTCTGCAGATATTTTGCTCTTCCCCAGCTCTCCCTCGCATCCCGAGCTGTTGCACCTTTCCAAGCAGTAACTCAGCCGCTCGTACTCTCTCTGAAGGAGCCAACGGGGAGCTTCCAGCTTTCCTGGTTTTGTTGGTCCCCTGGTTATTAGTGCACTTGGCTCCAGTGACATGTGTTTTTTGAAGCCTGCAGGAACTTTTATGTAGCTAAAAGGTCTCTTGTGTTGTCCTTAGAAGCGTGCATCTCCATCCTGCTGCCTCCCTGAGCACAGGAGCCTTGGAGCAGCTTCTGGTCTGGAGAATGAAGTTGGTCTGTTTACTGGGAGGAGAATTAGTTTTTCTTTTCTAATGAATGCAAGTTTAGGGCAGAACTGATGTTTTTCTTCCCCATTGCTTGTGTCCTTGCATGTCCATGACAGGTTCAGGTGCAGAGCCAGTGTCTGTCTGCAGATTGAGACTCCTCCCTGTCTCACTTTTGGTGGAAATCATCCAGTTGCTTGAAAAAATTATATACGCACAGATACTCTGCTGCAGCAATCCTCGTTTTGTTAGGGACTAGTGCTAACAGTCCGTACGTGATCATGAGATATTCCAAAGCTGTGACAATGGGGTGAGAAGAAGAGGAAGGTGTTGAGATGGAAAAGACGTGTCTGTATAGGTGTCACCTTGGTGAGGACAAGAGGCATGAGCAAGCACTGGCACGTTGGAGGTTGCTGGGGGAACTGGGGATAGACCAACTCACTTTGCAGAGTGGTCCCCATTTCCCTGTGTGTCCCATCCTGCTTTCAACCCTGGAATATTTTGTGTTTGTTTCTTTGTGAATAAACCTCTGAGCTCTTTCGAGGCCTTCACTGGGTGAAGGAACAAGGAAATTTATGCCAGAGGAGGACAAGAGCCTCCAGTGGCAGAGAAATTTTGCTATCCGTATTGCCATCATCGTGGAGGAGGTTGTCATGGTGACTTGAGGTGTCAAGAGACTGCTCCGGAGCTGGGAGCAGGGGAGCGAGACGATGGCGAAGGGAGGCAGGGAAAAAGGGGAACAAGGTGAAATGGGGAGAAAGTAAAAAAAAGTGCAGGAATGAGTAAGGAGAGAAAAATGCAGTGGGACGGGGAGGAAAAGAGATTGAAAAGAGAGCGCTGCAGGGAGACTGGCACTTTATTCCCTTCCCTTTGTGCATCCGCTGGGCCAGGATGAGCGAGAGCAGCAGCAGCGACTGGGGGTCAGGGCTGGGCGCTGCCCGCTTGGCTCGGGGTTTGGAGGCAGCAGTTTTACAGTCTGTGCCCCAAACACCCTTCACTCACCCTTGGCCCCGCGCCCTGATCTAGCATGGACAGGCGTGAAACGGCGATGGACAAGTTTCTTGGGGAAAATAGCTCCATTAAGGAGCTCGCAAGCAGGGCTCTGCAGGGATGTGCCAACTATCCCCCCCTCCTTTTGCCCTCTCCCTCTGCCGAGCCCCCTTTCGCAAGCACTAAATCTGCAAAGTAAACCCCAGCGAGAGCACTTTCCAAGGGCTGCCGGCTATGACAGATGTTATTTTATGGAACACGGCACCAGAGATGTGAAATACATAGTTCATAAATGTCAGGAGGAAGGAAGCAATATCCTGGATTGAGGTCGTTTGACTTTTTTTTTTCCTCTCTTGCGAAAGCATCTTTCCAAGTAAACAGCAATCCAGGCCTGGCTGCCATTTGGAGTGAGGAGCTGTCTGCCTTGGAGAAGGATCCGGCACTTGGGGGAAGTGGTGCCTGAATGTGCAGCTCATCTGAATGTGAAAAGGATATTTTTTTGTTCCCCACCCCATTGCAACATCTGTCTGAGAAACTCAGTGTCAGGAGATAAGGCTGAGGCCTTAATTGAGGTCTCCAGGGAGGGCATTGCAAGTGTGGGTCTATAGGAAGAGAATACGTATGTGTGTGTCTATATATATATATATATATGTAAGTGTATATGGAATTGAAATTAATTAGGTCCTCAGTTAGTAACAGGGTTTCTACCATTTCCAAAATGCGTGATGATTAATACTTGTTTTTACTCCTCTGGATGCTCTCGTGGTCTGCGTTAATGCTCAGCTGCTTAATTTCCAGCCCCAAACCCCAGCAGCATCCCATGGCAATGATTTCCCTGGCAAACCATACTTCTCCTCCTGCTCTCAGCCCTGGCCGTGCGGTGAGTTCAGGAACCAGAGCTGACAAATCCCCACCTCTAAAGTCGTTAATTTTTAATACAAGTGTGTCAGAAAGTGTTACTGAAACTCTGCAGCGGCTTGGCAGGGCGCTGGGGAGGGCAGGGAGACAGCCTAATGTCACTCACATCTGCCTGCCTGTCTCTGCTGAGCATCGTATGACCAGTGAAATGCGTTTCCACCCAGGCACGGCTTGGAAGCCAACAGATGTGGCATTAAAAGCTAATCCCCAGCGACTGGCCTCCCCCGGCCGCCCGCAGCTCCCTTGCACCGTCACATTTGCTCTGGAGGGGCTGGCTGAGCTGGGGGCGATGGTGTCGGCCGCGCTGGCCATCAGCACCCGAGGACAGCATCCTGGGAGAAGGATACGGGATCATCTCTGGGCTTTTTTCTTCATTGCTACCAGGAAAAACATCCTGTTGGTCTCAGAAGATGCTGCATCCCTGAGATTTTTGGAGCGGGGGTGCCGCAATGCAAACGTCAAATTTTTATTTCAAAGAAGGGACGAAAAACCTTAAATTTCCTTGTGTTCTTGCAGCAAAGCTACTTTTGGCTGGAAAATAGGCCAATTTCCACCTTATCTAATGCCTCCAGCTGTGATATGAAAAGCTCAGAGGAAAAACCGCATCTCTCACGTTATCTTTTAACTGCAAAGTTTAATTATCCTCAGCTGTTCTGCTGACATGTGGCCGTGCCCAGGCTGCACCAAGCAGGGTACAGTGGCATGAGCAGGGGTTGGGGACGACACTGGGAGCTTGGCTATGTCGATGCCAAGGCAATAATACCTGAATTTTGTTGCTTGAATGGGGCAGGCAGGAATATTCTCCATTCTCATCCCATTAGCTCTGAGTTTCTGTGATGAGTAGCACAAATTTTCTCTCTTCTTGTTCCCCAGGCTCTGTGCATTTTGTGCCCACATGCAGAAACCTGTGTGGGATCCGTACGTAGCTGAGATGTCCATCAATTATTTATAGAAGGAATATATTCATTTTGCTCTTAATTTATTCACCATTAGCTTCATGGTAAATAGAAGGAGAGAAAAAAGGGGAGATGTACAGATGTGGATGGAGATATTGAATAACTCTACAGAAATAAATCCACTGAAGAGGGGGCAAATGTTAGAGAATGTGGTAGGGAGGAGATGAGAGTTAGAAGAAATAAAAAGCTTTAATCTAAGCAGGGCTTAAATACACTTCCAAATGTCATCTCCTTAATAGCTTGTCCTAAGTCTCAGCGTGTTAGAAAATATAAATGATGGAGAGATCCTTCTCCCCTTCTCATTAGCTAACATCAGTAGTTTTATACATCTACATCTGTTCTTCTTGATTGCAGCTGGCCTCTTAGGTGGTTGGTTTTGATTGTATTTAATTCATTAATTTCTGTTTGGGTGAGGCTTTCTTCTTCCTCCCCCTTCTTCTTTCCCCAACCTCCTCTTATTTCCCTTTAGGATTCAGTAAGAAATTGAATTCTTGCAGCCAAAGCATTCAGAAGATCTGGGGAGCAATATGGTGTGATGTCTTTTTTTTCAACAATCCACTCTGCTTTGGCGACACGTGATAGTGTGTTAATGAAATATTTAATGCAAACAATAACAGAGGAAACCAGAGGAATTTTGTTCCTGGATTTCAATTTAGCGAACCCCTCTGCCTGGAGGTCTCCTCCCAGCCTGAAAAACGAGTGTAATGCTCTTGGAGACTGTGAGACCTGCTTGTGCCTCGTGAGGATGGGAATGAAAGGACCATGAACTCCCTGGTGCGGGCAGGGAATTGCTGGGCCAGGTCCTTTGGTGGCTGCCCCGCTGCTCGGCTTAGGATGGTGATGCTCGGATGGCATGAAAAGGTCTGGGGACAGAGTTTTTTAGTAGGGCCTGTAGTGATAGGACAAGGGATAATGTTTTTAAACTAAAAGAGGGTAGAACCAGACTAGATATATGGAAGAAATTTTTTACGATGATGATGGTGAGACACTGGCACAGGTTGCCCAGAGAGATGGTGGATGCCCCGTCCCTGGAAACATTCAAGGTCAGGTTGGATGGGGCTCTGAGCAATCTGGTCTAGTTGAAGATGTCCCTGCCCATGGCAGGGGGGTTGGACTAGAGGAGCTTTAAAGGTCCCTTCCAACCCAAACTCTTATTCTATGAGTCTATGGCTATGGCCTCACATGTGCCATGCAAAGAGCTCAGCCGTTGTTCAGTGCTTACCTCATCGAGCATGAATTTGGGTTGCTATCCCTTGGGAGCCAGCTCAGGGGACGCGGTGTTTGCTCACCCACTTTCAGCACCTCGTGCCCACCCATGTAGGTGCTGACTGGCTGGTTGCAACGTCTCTGCAGAGCTCCCACGCCTGCAGGAAGGGCAAATGGGTGAGGAGCCCTCTCTCTGCCTCCCGCCGAGCTGTTGATGAAATCTCTTTTCCCTTCTTTTCTCTGCACCAGCTGGGGTTTTGCTGATCTGCCATAGTGGTGTTAGGTTGGCTTTTTTTTTACTTTTTTCCTTGCAGACTAGTATTTTCTTCTTGGTTCTGTGGCATTTTTTGTGTATTTGTCAAGGACACCACTGTTTAGGAAAAAAACACACCAGCCAAACCCAAAATACACAACACTTGAAAGACTGAAAGATCAAGATCTCTGTCATCTAAAGGAGTAAACTAATAGTGTGATTGCAAAAAGCCCCCGTGAGGATCCTATCTGTCAGATCACTGTCAGCTTTGTACTCAACATCTATTAAAGACCATTTACATGAAAAGCATGCAATCTCCTCTCCAATCAGAAGGTAACCTAATCCTGCCAGCAAATTGAAGGTGAGTTCTCAGTCGAGTCTGGCCTTTTCAAATGCAATAGGATCTTTTCTTCCCAGACCTTCCCCAGGGGTTAGAGCTGCAGGAACAGGGGTTCTGTCCCATCCTCCCCTGCTCAGGCCCAGCCAGGATCTGGCATCCTCTGAGAAGAGCTAATTCTTCTCCTCTTGCTGGTCATACCAGTATACAAGCTGGGAATGATGGTCAAACCATCTGTTTACACCAGTCTTGCTCCTAATCCCCAAAATGGTTTCTTCTCCTTTGGGAAAGTGCTTTGAATCCCTGAATAAAGAGTCATGAACATGGATGAGAAATGGCGACAGACTTCAGACAGGGAGCCTGCATATCGTGCAGCTGTAAAGCCAGTATCCCGAGGCAGTGATTGATGGAAATTCTGTCATTAACAACCAAGACATTGGATTTTCCAACGCAACAATCATCTTTGCTCCAGCCTTACACATTCCCAACAAGGATGCTCTGCAGCTCCAGACAACACTGATTTTTAATCCCCCTGAAATCAGCTGTTCCAACCACTCTTAGTGACTGTTTTTGAGGCCCCTTGGCTCTGACTGGGGAGGTTTGCACTCCTGGTTGCAGCTAGCAAGCCCAAGAGTAATGCTCTGAGAGTCTTGTAAAATTAAATTGCATCTTTATATTAATGGGGGTGGGGGAAATCTCAGCTTAATATCTTGGAGGAAAAAACACAAAGGTCCCTGGTAGGTGAGGGTCTCTGTTTGGTGCACAAGGACCAGCTATGGTGGATTTTAAAATCTAGAAAAGGGATCAGTGTCCAGTCTTGGAAGCTGAAGTGAACCAACCTCTAATTGAAATAAAATCCACGCTTTTATCTGGCCTGGTAATCAATCATGGGATCCATTACCAAAGGTCAGATGGCTGTTTTTTTAAAAACACAGCCTAACTCCATCCACGGGCAGTTGTACTTGAGATGGGAATTACTGGGTGAATTTATATGTCCTTCATTAGGCAAAATGTCAGATTAAGTGTAGGAAATAGCATCTTTTGGCCTTAAAAATGACAAATCTGTGAAATCCAAAACAATTGTGCTGAAGTTCAGTCTGACCTCTTTCAACTTCTGGCACTGCAGCTTGTTGTCCTTCCTAGTTTCATGTAGGAAAGGGATGGAAAAAGCAAGAAGATGAGAAATTTCTAGACCTGGGTGTCAGACCCGGCTGTCCTGTCACTTGCAGGAGCATGTGGCAGCGAGGGGTGACAGCAAAACCATAAATAGGAGGCAGAACAGCAGCCAGGTGCCAGAGGACTCGATGCTGAACGGCAGGGAGTTACAAAGACGGTTCGAGAGAGATAAATGTCGGATAATAACGGCACGCATGTCTTTGCAGCGCCCGTCTCGCCTTGTGCGAGGGATCAGGGAAGAGGTTCAGGAGCGAAGGAACAAATCTTTGTTATTAATGAACAAAGAGAGCAGAAAATGCTGGCGATGAGGCTTTCTGCATAGGAAAGTCAATGCCTCTGATGAGCTTTTAACACTTAAAGGAGCTGAAATTTCTCCCCAAAGCCTTGGGAGTTTCAGATGAGCTCCTAGTTCTATTATGACACGTAAGTAGGGTTTGGGGTAGGTTTAATATCGGTCTTATATCAACCCTGTCATTGCGTGAGGCTACATGCAAACACTCTGTGAAAGACACTTGCTTTTGTAATGTGCCGATGATACGCCGAAGGGAAGGGGTGGGATGAGCAGCAGCATCAGGAAAGTCAAGTGACACAACTGGGATCCTCTGCTCCTCTGTAGCAAGGCTGGGATTAAAATCCAACTTTCCAGGGTCCAGTTTTTGTAACATCTTGTTGCTCAAGGTCACTTGCACTGCCTGCTCCAGGTGGTTTCCATATGCAGAGAAAAACAAACAAAAATAAAGAGTCAGGTTTTGCCTCTTGTTCTTAGTTGGGGCTAGAAACAGCTGCTCGCACACGCGTGTGCTGCTCACCACCAACCCGACCAACCCCAAAACCTCCTGACATGCAGTGCTCAAAGAAGGAGCAAGCTGGAAAGCTGGGAATCATTCAGAAAAATAAATCAGCCACTAACTAAAATAGTTACAGCAGTGAAGGAGGTTAATGCGTGCGCTGCAGCCAGCCACAGGCACGGAGGTGAGGTATTTGTAATATAATATTGAAAGATCACAGTCCACCTCTCCCTTCCCAATAGTCCAGGGAGAAGTTTCCATCTTTCTAACAAATACTGTGCCTTTATATAGCAGACAAATTATTCCAAATGGCTTTTGTGGAGTCATGATGACATATGTTGAAACATATTTCCAAGATGATGGGAGACTGCAGGGGAAATGTGCAGGAAGCTCTTCCCCAGAGGAGATGCTCTTAAAACTTACTGTGAAAAATCTGCTGCGAACGCGTCCAGGTCAGAGCGTTTGACTGTGTAAATCGGCGTAACTCCAGGGCCAGATCCAGCTCCCGCAAAACATGGGGAGCTTTGCCCACCTCCCTCGCTTGTGGAGTCACTCAGGTTTGTACTAACCGTGGAAAAGACGGTTTACAAGACAATATTTCTAGGTTTAGAGGGAAAGGTGAATTTTGCCTGTTAACTATGAAATTAGGCTAGAAAAACAAATGCCCTCTGCTTTTATCATTGTCATACCTGAGATTCATTCGCCCCTTTGGTGAGCAGAGGTTATAATACAGTTTCTCCATCAGAGTATGGGGCTTACATGTAGTTTCTCTCTTTCCTTCTTGTTTTAAAACAATCCCCCTCCAAGCAGTACATTTTGAAGCCAGCAATCCCATCCCCTTCATATTCTTTAAAATATTTAAAGATGGTTTCCTCTCCTCCAGGAGCTGAGTATTAAACTCCCTTTCTTGGAAAAACAGAATGTGAAAATCGTCCAAACAAGTTTCCTTGACTGGCAAGTTGTGTGGAGGACTCATAACTTCATCCCATCGGGGACATTTTCACGGCAACTTTTCTAAGGGCTGAAAACCAGCTATTAAATCCCAAAAGCCTTCCAGAGGAAGGAAGCGAGCTGGGTTGCTCTCCCTGCTGCAAGCTCTGGAGTCAGGAGCTACACAGCTACGTTATGGAAAATGGGGAATTTCTTCCAGTACCTCACTGCTCCATAAACTTGTGGTTCACATGCGGATCCCCAGAGACTCTCAGTCCTTTGGGCTGGCTGATGACGCATCCTATATCACTTCTCTTGCTGTCAAATCTTCCCTCTGCACAGTAGCTGAAATTATTAGGTGTCTCTCCAACAGGGACCAGGAGAGACGGTGTCAGGAGCTGTCAGTGTTGCTCTCTGGAGCAATTTGTCTGCATCAGGTGGCTGCCAGGCCAGGCAATTTCTTGCTGACAGAGTTATTGGGGCATTAGGAGAGGTGAACAACTCCCGGTCGAGTCCCGAGGCATCCCTTTCCCACCCTGGGGAGTCCTTTCTCCACCAGACCCTCCAAGGCTGCTGCTTCATCTTTAATAATTAAATCTCCTCTAAGAATCTTCCCCAAATCCAAGGGGTTTTCTGCTGGGAACTCCAGGCTGAGCTTGGCTTAGGGATGTCTCGCTTGTTTTATCTTGTTTCCCTGCACTTGCTCGTTTTTAACCTGATGGACAGATTTTGAGATGATTTATGTCTTGGCCAGAGTGAGAAGGGGACCAGACATGGAATAAAGCTGGTCAGGGCAGAGAGGTTTCTGACTTTTCACAACCGATCAATGCATTTTTTCCCTGCCGTGCGGTAACACAGTTAAGATGTTTCTTTCTGCATCTTTCCAAGGGAGGCAGCCCCAACCAGAGATTAGCCTAAATTTCCTTAGTCCCAGGTTCAGTGAAAGTATTTAAGGAAATGCTGGATGACGATCAGCACACACGCAGCCCCTTGCAGGGTAAGGGGGGACGTTGCGATAGCGCAGTCATTAGCAGTTCCCTGTCTGCATCGGGTCTTTTTGGCACACCAGGAAGTTCATGTTCAACATGTGGCATTGGATTTTCTTCACTGCACATGCTCAGGAGAAAAACCATCATTTCTGTGTGCATGTAATCAAAGAAACTCTTCCCTGATTAACGTACAGTATCCTTGGGGAAGGGAAAAAAAAAAGAAAAAGAAAACAAACAGAAATTGGACCCAAGATCTTTCCACATAGTGCTCAAGGCAAACAAATAAAGGATGATAGATAACCAAATAGAGGAGAGGAAATTGTGCTCTTCTCTCCTCTAACAGTACCACAAAAGGCCCATCTCTCTGGTTTCCTGGTAATTACCAGCCTCTCTGTCAGTGGGTTACCTTATATTAATTAACATTATTTATTGCTGTTGGCAGAGTGACTGCTACAGTAAATCAAGCAATTATCAGCCTCGCATATTGCACTCGAAAGAGAAGTAACCAGGTGCCAGAAAGGATTTACTTTCTGCTTCATGTTTTATTCACGGACTCTCCATTTAACGTTGCGTTTCTCCATCACAGCCACCATTGCGCTGCAAGACGGGGTGGAGAAGCGCATGGTACGGCAGCACCGGTGCCTGCTGCCTGCACTGCCGGCAGCTTGTGGGCAGCGGATCATCCCAAGGCAGAGGTGGAGGGGAGGGCTGGGCTGCCCATCATCTCCTTCAGCCTTGGTGGCCCCAGCCCAGCCAAGGAAAGGGACACCATGGCACCAGGGTGAGGGTTTTCTCTCCTCTAAGGAGAGAAAGTTCATAATTTTTCCCGCTGGCGGTTATTAAATATAAATTTAATTGCAATTACTTGCAAAAAATAATAAGAAAAAACTGGCTGGCAAATGGAAAAAGTAACTTTGTGCAGCACTGTAAAAGGTTAAAGCTGCTTCTGCTTGTAGGAGCTGCTCACAGGTTGTTATTTCCAAACTGACCCCGTGGGTGCTGGGGGAGACCTCGGGTGCTCCCCAGGCTGGGTGGGCGCTCGCCCCAAACCGCTGCTTTCTCCTCTGGTGAGGGTCTGGTCCCTCAAAGAGTTTTGCCAGCTGCCAGTTCTGATTTAATTATTTGGTGAGAAATAGAATGTGAAGAAAAGACGGGGGGAAAAGCCCATGTGGGCATCTGAAGGAGACACTTGGCTTGTTAAAGCAACACAATCACAGTTTGTTGCTAATTACAGGAAAAAATACAGCAGTCCCTGGAGGAGATGGCAAGAGAGAGACTCATAAAACCCACAATATGAGTATGAAACATTTTCTGGTTTTTGTAATTGCTTTTTTTGTTTGGTTGGGTTTTTTTTTTCCTTCCTGTCATTTGAAAATCTTCTCTGGGCTTTGTCTTCTGCCCGTTTCAGCCTCTGGCTGTGCAGAAGCCAGACGCAACAGCACCGCTCTTAGTGGCGGATCCTGCAACTTTTGCAAAGAGCTTTGCACCACGGTCGTGTGAGACTGCCGGGGATGAGGAGCACTGCCGCACTTTGCCTGTTGCTTAGTTGTGTTGGGGTGTAGTTCAGAGATGTCTGATGAGATGCTCAGCTCGGGAGGGGCAGGCAGGAGTAGTTGCCTAAATATCAAATAAAGGATAAGTTTTTGTCAGCTGCTGAAACCAAAATATCTTGGGATAATGTCTGTATTTTACTTCTATTTCTTTTCAATGTGCAGAACTGTGAAAGAAACAGAAATTTCCCATGCAAGAGATAACTCAGTGTCTGGGGGAATCTGGTGGATCTTTGAAAAAACAGGTGAGAGCCTGGGTGCTCTCGTCCCCACCGCCCAGCTCTGCGGTGCAGCAGGGACCAACCCTTGGGGCGCTGCTGGAGCTTCTTGTCGGGTTCAGCTGGGTGCCCTTCTTCCACCTTCTCTGTCACGGCTCTCACCAAACCCTTGCTGCCTTGTCCTTCTCCTCTGCTGAGCTGCACGGTTTTACTGCCAGTGTGTCCCTTCCCAGCCGCCTTGTCTGTCTCCATTAGCATCGAGCGTCGCCACTCAGATGGTGGATGTCGACGTGGGACCTTGAGGGTCTTGAGGTTGTGATGGAAAAAGCCCAGAGCTTAAAACCTTTCCATTTCCATCTCCTACTCCCTGCGTGACACTCTGCAGGTGAGAAACACGCTGTCCTCAGCCAAACGCCTGCTCTTATGCGTTATTTGAACAGTTTCCTAAACACTTCTCCAAGAAGTCCTGTAATGAAAGGAGTGGTTTCCTTTGGCTCCCTTCCCAGACCTACCCAAACAGAAGGATGCTGACCTAAGGCTGTTAAACACTTTGATGTATGGCTGTGTCTCCTTAAGTAGAAGATCCATATTCTTAAACTAAGCTGCCATGACACAGGGACATTATGAACTCTCTGAACCAACTGAATCCTACAAATGAGCCATTAGTTGGCTGTACGGCACATTGGCTTCCCTGCGCTGGAGGGGGCTCCCGTTAAATAAGATAATCATTGCTGTCCACATGCCCGGCAGGCTGCTATGTGTTAATTTTAATGCAATTTGTCTTGCCCCCTTCCCCCCCTTCCCCTGAACAGTGGTCAGAAAAGCCCCACACTGCTGTGCTGGGGGAGGCTGTGGGTTTATGCTGCTTCAGGAACACGGGTTCAGCAAATTTCTTATCATGGGAGGAACCAGTTGCCTTCCCCCTCTGATTTCCAGGGAGGAAACTTGAGGAAAATCCCACTGTCACACCAGCATCCATCACAACCTGACTTTTATTACCCCTGATGACAAATATTCTTTTCTTTGCTACTAAGCCAGCCCCCATAACTGTGCCTGATACCTCTAATCGAGGATCAAAACCATGTCGAGGAGGGAGACAGGGATCCTTCTGAGCTCCTGAGCATCCTACAAGCAGCCCAAATAAATGACAGCACCCTGCTTAGCCCGTGCTCTCACGCAGTGCTGGTGAGGCACCTTCTCCGGCTGTGCTCTGATAAGCAGGTTTGAAGAGCAGCATTTCAGAGATGTTCTCTGGGTAAAATGAGCACTGGAGAGTCTTAACCTGAAAAAATAGGAAAAAAAAAAAAAAAAAAGAGAAAAAACGTGAACAAAGGTATGGTGTAAAAATGAAAGATTTCATCATAAAAGGTAAAATCTCTACGCCCAGCACATGGCAAGTGCCCCAGAGGGTGTTTACACCCCCACCACGTTTCAGAGGGGTTTCTTGTCTCTCTGACGTGTGCTGCCTCTCTTTGCTCCCAACGTTTTTGCTCCCTTGACAGATCTAATCCGTCTTGCAGTATTGTCTGCGTGCAGACGCGCAAACCGGAGGTCATCGCTGTGGGGAAGAGAAACGTACGGGTAATTTATTACATGGCATGGAAGGGAAGAAGGAGTCCAAGTCCAGAGTCACGTGCGTAATTGCAGTTTTACTCTGTGACCTCCTCTGGAGCCTCCTTCGAGGAAACTCCGGTCATTTGAAAATGGAAACAAAATATTTGCTTTAGATGATGAGTCTTTAAGGGACTTTCATTGCAGTGTTAGTGATGGGAGCGGTACGAGAAGGAGCTCCTCTGTCTGCACAGCTCAGAGCACAGAAGATCTGTATTCACAAGGCATCAGACCACCACTCTTTAGATGGTTTGCTTTCCACCGAGAGGGAAACTTTTTGCCCACATTTTCTTTTGGTTTATAGGTTTTCAGAGACACCTAGTCCTCTGCTGCAGCCCACTAGAATTGATAGCAGAGCTGCCTGGGTCCGGGTGGATCTGCTTGGAAATGGCTTTTTCAAATAAGCTGGCAAGATATTTTCTGTTTCTCTGAAATTTGAATGAACACGCAATGTTTTTTCTTCATTAAAAATTGAAGAAAAATAAATAATTGGGTACCCTTGTGTAATAATTACCCAGATTTATTTATGTACCTTGTGAATAGTGGATGGGGTCGTTGTTCTCTCCATGGGTAACTCCCAGATGTCAGGGCTGGGCGAGCAAGCTGGCCCAAGGTAGGGCAACAGAAAAAAACAACTCCTTGTCTCTCTCCCTTTCTGGTGAAGGATTAAGGATTTGAAGACTGGTTTGCAAATAAAAGGTGACATCTTCACCCATCTCTTTTCATATCTGATCACCCACGGGGTTGAGAGCATTGGGATGGGGCGGTGAGCAGCCGTGGGTCTGGTACTCTGCCTCGCTCCCGGCTTTGGGACGCGCTCGCTCCCCGGGTCTGGTCCAGCTGGCTCTGGCATCCCGTGAGGGCTTTGGTCAGGGAGAAGAAACTGGTTATTGCAGACCGGAGCCAAGCTTGGGCAACCTGGTGAAACCCAAACTGGGCTATTTTAGCTGAAGAGCAAGGAACACCCATGACAGGCAGAGCATTTGCCTTGATTTTATTCTGATTTACTTGTTGCTTGGATTCCTCACAAATATAAGCTTGCACAGCAATTAAATTACATTTAATTTGATTAGATTAGAGCTGAGGGAAGCACTCTTCTCCCTCTACAATGTAAGGAAAAGAGAAATGAAACCTTTCAAGAAAAAAACATGACTTGGGCTTGGAAATGCAAAAAATGCCAAATTTATCTAGATGAAGAAAGGGAGATGTAATGAACTTCAATTGAGCAGGAAGCCTTGAGAGAGAATCAAAAGTTTGGGGGGTTCATCGGAGGACATAATTGCAACATGTATATTGATTTTACAGAGATAAGAAAACAAATGTTTGCAGAGATTGGACTTAGTTTATTACATTTATTTCCCCACAGAATTGATGTTTCTCCATTAGAAAAAAACCCCTGATGTTCTTAAATGCATTGTTTTTTCAGAGATTCTTATTAAGTTATTGCCTGATCCCACTGGCTCTATCTTTTTGCAAATTGGTTTGTCTGGAAGAAGGTTACACTTTTCAGGCAGCTTATGAAGCATCCTTTTTTTTTTCCCCTTAATTGTTTGCATTAAAGGACTGGGATCTCGCTGCGCCTATCGCTCCCTGGGAGCTCGATGAATAAACCCCTTTGCCCAAACACTTGCCAAAACCCAGGGGATGGGTCAGCCCTGCCCATGTGCAGTGGGGATGCCTGAGCCCCTCGTGCTGATAACTGCCCACTGACTTCTCATGTGCCCCTAAAATACTCCTTCCAGCACTTTTTCCATGTGATGAAGAGAGAAACTGAGGCAGCAGCAGGGAAATGACCTGCCCGCAGCCCCAGTGCCCAGCCTCAGTACCGCATCCTTGCCATCCCAGCGACGCCACGAGCCAATGCTGGGAAAACCTAATCTGAGAGGTGAAGGTTTCTTTTTATTCACCGGCGTGATGATTTAGGCCATGTATGTTATCCAGCGTTAATTCTACGTGCTCCTAAGTCTCCTGGTAGCTTCTCAGGGCTTGCTAATACTGCGGCTTAATCACAGCTGAGACACCGCTGCCTATGCCAGAGAAACAACACTTCCAGGTCTGATTGATTGGGATTTAAGTTCTGATTTCTCTTAGAGCATAATCAGGCCTGAATGGGAAGGTTTTTACAGTGACAATTAAAATAATGAAAGTGAACTTTAAATGACATTCAAACACTGTCACCTGCTACCAGCTCCACTCTCCCCTCTGCATTCTGGGAACTGCAATTTTAAGCATCATTCACTGCAGGGTGATTACAGCTGCATCTATTCAGCGAGTCGAGCTAAAAAACTGCAGCAGCCTGAAAGGAAGCATTTTCAGGTGTCAGGGCCTGCCACTGCGCCTGATTTCCAGGAAAGCTCAATATTTTGAATGTGTGATGGGGGCTGAATACTTACAAAAAACCTGGAACAGATTCTGAATTAGTTTTCTCTTCATGGCATTTACAAATTGTAATGAATTCATATTATGTTTGTGGTGTATAATAGTAAGGAGTTTATTGATTTACAGATCATTATTTTACTATACATTCAGAAAACAGCAACCCGTGGCATTACTCATGTGGCCAGGGTCAGGGGCTCTTCCAAAGCCTCGTGTTATCTATTCTGTTCAGATCTGGATAAATCAAAGCCCATCATGAACAAGCTTGAAGTTGAGGGTAAATTAGAAGCAGGAGGCTCTGGTGTGTGGTCCCGTTTAGGGGTTCCCATGTTTAGGGACCCTGCCAAGCAACTGATGGGGTGTCGGGCAGTCGTCAGGCTGCGCCCCAGGGCTGGGTGGGAGCGAGCACAGCCCTGGGGCAGAGACTCCAGAGGAGCTGGAGCAGCATCGAAAAGGGTAGGAGCCAGGTCTCAGCGAGGACTCAATGACTCAGCCTCCTTAAGCAAACATTTGCTTTAGCATTTTGGGGCTCAAAATGCTGAAGTCACCTTATCCAGGTGTCTCAGTTACAAATTCCCATCCCTTACTCTCGTTTCTGCGGGGGTTTACCTGCGTCCCAGCAGGATCCCTCCCCTGCAGCCCAGCAAACAGGACCGATCAGGCACAGACAGGCTCCCTCCTGGGCTTGTCAGATCCTTTGATGAATTAAAAGGGTTCAAGGGACGCAGTGAAGTGGTGCTTGTACTTCAGCACAGGCAAATAAGTACTCAGTGAGTTCTGGAGGAAGAGGATGTTAAAAGCCACGGCTCCTAAAGGCGTGCACAGAGCAGCCTCCGTGGGCTGTCATGCTGAGAGTGAGAAAAACCTCCTGCACCTGGGATGGCTTTCACCCCCATCCCAGCCCAACCCCAAACCAGGAAGGGACATGCCTTTCCAAAGCAGCTGCAGTGGTCTTGGCACCAGGTCACTGCTCTGTCTTGGCCACCTTCTCCATGAAATCAGCTTCCAGACTCAGTCCTATGTTCTGCTCGGGGAAAGAAAACCAAATCCAACCATCACACCCCATCACTCCAAACCTTGCAGTGATGCAAGATTGAATATGTTTCCTCTGCCTCCTTCAGATCCCTGGTCTTCCCCCGGGATGTTGGCATGTGCACCTCATTGATAAGGAGGGTTTTGGAGCAGCTTTCCTGAGCAAAGCAGCTGTGCCAGGAGAGTTCTGCCCTGCTCTGCCATGGCACAGCAACGAGCATGGAGGGATTGCAGGAAACTCATGTCCTGACCCCCTGCTTGGTACACCCAAGGAGCCTGTCAGTGTGGTACAACCCTGCTCTGCTGAATGCAACAGGGCTACTGAGAGCAGCAGTAAAATTCAGTCAAAGGACAGGGACCCCATGGCCACCATCCTGCTGATGGCGCCTCCCAGCCCTGGCTCATCGTCCTGGTCCTGTAGCTGATGGGCTGGGTTGATTCTGTGATGTGGGAGCAGGTATGATGTAGTAAGGAGAGGTGATGTTGCTGATTACATCACTGCAATCTGTGGCCTGCAGTGGGGTCAGTTCTCTGCCGTGCCAGGAGCTCTACATCCATAGCAGAGAGCTCTGGTCCATGTTTATTCTGTTTATTGCAGAATATTTCCATGGTGGGAGAGCACAGGGGCCTCACACGGCAGATGTATGCATGGAAAGAGAGCCAGGGGCTGCCTCGGAGACACGGCATTCCCAGGGCTGGGAGCGCAGAGGGAGGCAGCCAGGGCAGAGGGACGTGGGAGCCGGGTATGGGTTGCAAAGAGGTGAGGAAGATGATGGTACCTCCAGGTGGGAGTCGAGGTGTTGCAGCACATTAACCCGCATCTCGCAGCAGACGCAGGAAACAAAACCAAGACCCTGTAATGCTGCAAGAGTGATTTAGCTGCAACACCAGTTTTGCTGAGACGCTTATGCGAGGGACATCTCCTCGCTGAACTCATGCCATGTTTTCTCACTGAGTGTCTCTGCCCTCTTCCTCAGCCAGAGGAGCTGCTGCTGGCTTTATCTTCTGCTCAGCAGGAGGGGTGTTAGCTAGAAAAGACTGCCGGCTGTGAGGCAGGACTCTGTCTTTGGTCCCTGGGAACATCCCATCAATCTGCTGTTTGGAGGTGATAAAGCTTTTGCTTGGATGTTTCCAGCACATTTGTGTTTTGGTCTGGGAGCTGCAAGGATGCAAAAGCCCTGGAGCCGCCAGCTGCAGTGATTCGCAGGGCATATGCAAACCTCCTGCGTGCTGCTGAGGGGGGCCAAGCAAGCCAAAGAGATCTGCAGGGCTCCAAATCAGCACAGCTCTGCTGGGGCAGCGGTTTTATCCCCGCTCAGGCTGCAGCTGACAGGGACACACGCTCTTGATCACCCCTGCATTAAAATTCGTCACTGATCCCTGCTTGCGCCTTTGATTTTGGTGGTTGTGCCTTGCTGAGGGACGACATGCTGTTCTGTTCATTTGTTTTCTGATAATCTTCGCCGGTCTCCAAGGCTTCCTTCCCCCAGCTTCAACTGCTGCCTGCTAATTTCCATCCAAATCAAGTAGGGCTCTTGGCTGCTCAGCGCGCAGGCACAGCTTTTAACCAGTTAGCCCAGCTCGCCTTCCAAAGAGCAGGGATGTGATGGGTGAGTGAAGACGCTTGAGAAGTTACAGGGGATGCTGCTTGCTAGGAGGCGGGGACAGAAACCTCCTTCGCTGCCACAAGCAAAGGACAGCATCGTGTCCCAGCTGGCAGAGTTGCTCCTGGGACGTTACCGTGAGAGGCAGAGGAATCGACGGTGTTTTTTCGCAGGACTCACTTGCACAGATCCTGGCCTGGGAGTCTTCAAAAAGAGGATGGAGGGGTCAAAAATAAGATGCAGGGACCCTGGGATGGCACATGTACAGGTGTGTTAGTGCAGAAGGGCTGGGGATGCGAGGCAAATGCTGGGGATGCTCTGTGTCCTGGGGAAGGAAAGCAAGGTGAGGGATGAAAAAACAATCTATTAACACCAAAAATCAAGACAGCACAATTGCTATGGTCTCCTATCTGCAACTGAGGCAGCTTTGCAGCTCTTCACTTCTAATTACCCACAGATAATAAGCGAATACAATAGTGAAGGCTATTAGAATAATTTACTGTTCATCAAAGAAAAAAGATTGGAATCATTTGCCTTCAGTATATCCATTTCTGTAACGAGGATCCTACCCAAGAGACCATCCAATCAGCCCCTTCTGACAACTCTTGCCAAAAATCCGTTACAGTTATTAGCAACAAAGTTATTAGCTAGTAATTAACTCTGTAATTAACTTGAAGTCACTTCAGCAATCAACACTGAGATCTAATGTGAACATGTCGTTAAATCAAGTGCCATTAACGTGTGGAAAGATCTCTCCACGGTGGCTGCGATGACAACAACCCAAAGTTACCACGCCACTGGTTCGCTGGTGCTGGGTCACCTTGCAGGCAGCAGCTGGGGACGAGCGGGAGGCCACGAGGTCGCAGAGAAGCTGCCTTCTGCTCCCTCCCTGGACAGGTCAGCTAAACCCTGACCCAGGCTCAGCCATCGCTTTCTGCACAGGCCTCCCCGAGCATCCCATGTTTTCCAACTTCTCAGCCACTCCAGATGCTCACTGCAGACAACCACGACTCTTGAGTTTTTGATCCAAAAAGCATTGCCTTTTAATTCCTTGCATGAAGCACTGAGTTCATTTCTTCTCCTCCTTCTTTTTTAACAAACATATTGTCACCTTCCGATCTTCAGGCCAATTTTCTCTCCAGTCTGCCTTGCAGCACATCCAGACACTCCAGCTCAAGTGGGTTTTATCCCCCCAGCCTCTCTCCTCCCCTCCCTGTCCCATTCCCTCTCCACCCACTCTCTCCCCAATGCGCTTAAAAAAGACACAATTGAGACGCGTTAATACACCCAGCTCTCCTGCGTGAGAGTTATTCTGTCTCATCACGGATACAGAGGGAGAGGGAACAGATTTGGCATTTAATAGAGCTATCCTCAAGGACACCAAGGCAGCTATTCAGGAACGATCAAATGACAGGTTTGAATATCAAACAGCAGCCCTGACAGCCAGGAAATCGGAGATCTCTCGCCGTACACCTGATATCCTAATCTGAAATGAGAATCTCGGGGGAGGCGCATCCTTTTCAAAGTGTGCTTTTTTTAAAAAAAAAAAAAAGGTAACTTTTCCTTTTGCCTTCAGAAGTTTAACAAAAGTGCATCCATTCAGAGAAATCATTTATCTCCAGTGGCAATCAGCTTAAATATGTCCCATTATCAAGCTGCCTGCTACTGTACATCAGCAGGCGCTGTTAGGACACGTGGCTAAGTGTGGGTAACACACTAGTAATTACTTGTCTTTGCAAAATAACCTCAGCTGATGAAGAGGAAGGACAGGACAGAAAAGCAGCTAAAGCCAAGAGAGATGGAGCAAGTGTGTGGAGAGCAGGGGGCGGCTGGGAGAGGCTTTACCTGGTGGTACCCTGGTTTGATCCCGACCGGGCCTGCCTGGCATGCCAGCACATGGGGCAGCATCACCCCAGGACATCCCTCTCCTCCTCCAGCCTTAAACTTCCCAAAAGCTTAATGACCTCCAACCCACGTCCAGGCAGCCGTGGGGCTGCAGCACCTACATGGGCTGGTGAGATGCCACGTGCTGCTGATGGACTCGGCGTTTCCAACCATGGTGCTCTCCTTTTATTTTTGCAGATCGTCCTCCTGATAAGGCACAGCCCCATGGGGTGGCCGTGCCCACTGGTCTCTGCTGGGGACCTTTGCAGGAGGGAAGGGTCTGAGTGCCCAAACCAGGGCAGCAGATACCTGGCTGTGAACAGAGACAGACACAGAGGCGATGGCAACCTTCCTCATTTCAAAAAACATGTAAGCAGGACTGTATCTCTATACACTATATGTATATTCCTTGATATATAACTTAATAAAACTTTATGGACCTAGGATAAGGAATCCACGCTGAATAGATGAACTGGGATTGAAATATGGTCCAATTAAGTCTGTAACAGGGCTGGCTTTACTTTGAACATCCTCCAACTTGAAATGAAATCTTCACCGAAGGAGATAAATCAGCCAACATAAACCGCAACCCCGCTTGTGCACCGCTCCCAAACGAGCAGGGATCAGCCCAAGCCC
This sequence comes from Strix uralensis, assembly GCF_047716275.1. Lineage (NCBI taxonomy): Eukaryota > Metazoa > Chordata > Aves > Strigiformes > Strigidae > Strix > Strix uralensis. The sequence goes on from NC_133999.1 coordinate 2,311,438, forward strand.
ATGATTTTTGAGCCGGGGAAGATGGATTCCTATCGGGATGCATCCACTCACAAGGTGTTTGCAGCCTTCTCCCCATGATTGAGCTTGGGCAGCTCTTCCCCAGCCTCTCCTGCGCTGGCTCTGCCAGACCCCTCATGCTCATCCCTGCAGAAAGAAAACAAAACAGCAAATTGTTTTGCCGTCATGTTCCCACAGCTGCAATTAGCACATTCATGCATTAGTTTTATTTCCCCTTATTCGGCGTCCTCTTTTTTTCTCTTCTGCTGCTGTTTCAAGAAAAGGAGATTATTTTTAATTACAGTTTTACACTCGATTAATGAACGTCAACAATGTGCTAATGAACGGGACTGCGGCACGAGGACATGATGCGTTTCCACAGCTTTCAGGGGGTTTCTGTAGTCATTATTTATCTCCAGGGTGCCCCCGTGGAGACTTGGAGATGGGGAAGGACAAAGAAGGCAAACGGCAATGTTATGTTCTCCTGGGTTTGGGCGCATAAATTGCTCAGGACGCAGCAGTCTGAAATGCCCCAAACATTGACCCAACGTGGTCCTGGGATGGGTCTGAGCATCCCGAGGGCACCAAGGGAGGGCCTCTGCTGTGGGTAATGGCAATTTCTTATGCCCCGTCATACTCATGCAAATAGCTCAGCGTTAATGAAAGTTCTACCCTGATGTCATTCTGCATAGTTAAAAATATACCACCACTCTAATTTTCTGGTTCATGGTGATATCACCCGTGGAGTTCAAGGCTTTGTTTTTCATCAAAAGCAGCTTTACTCTCTCCCCCCAAATGCAAGGAAAGGTATGGGCTTTCTGCATGTGGAAAAGGTCATTCCATCATAAAAACCTGCCGCCTGACACGCTGTTTTTATTGAGGTGAAAGGCAGAAGTATTGAAATTCTGCCAAGCCAAATGAAAAGAGAACGCAAGCTCTCCAAAACAAATAGCAACCCTCCAAAACCCGAACAGAAACCTTACGCACACAGTTCTGCAGGGATGAGGCAGTGGTTTGCAGAGACAGCCCGGATCAGGGCAGCTCACCCTCTCCCCAAGCCTTCTCCATCATGTCATCTTTGCCGGATTTCCAGCCCCCTAAGGAGGAAATGCATTTAAATCCTAATGGAAAACACCCCGTGGGCATCCTGACTGCTGCAAAGACTTTATCCATCCTTCCTCCTGGCCTTTCCTCCTTAAATTCTCCTTAGAGACCTCCTGCCTCTCTTTATCTTATGGCTCTCCTGAGCTCTGGGTGCCACCGAGCGTGAAGGTTGCTGCGTAAATGCAAAGGGGCTGGGAAGAGGTTGCGGGAGAGGGAGCAGAGGTGGGGGGAGTGTGGCACTCCGGTGGCCCCCTGCACCCCAGTGGCACCCGTCGTGCCCTCCCCTCCGTGTGCCAAAACAGAGCGTTAAATCCCTTGTACTTAGTGAGTGCAGTCGGTGTAATATGTTTCTCACTTTGTTAGAGAAAATCAGCTTTGGCCAAGAGCAGTGGCGCTGTCAGGGTAATTAAGCAGCGTTTTGTGCTTATCGTTACTGCTATATTTAGGTTTTTTGGTATATTATTGCATGACAGGTGGAATAATGACAAACCCCACTTGGGCTAAAGAAAGCCTGGGCTTGCTGGCCTCCCATCTGCAAACCTTTCAGCACAGGGTCTATCAACTTATTTAAATGAGAGACGAGATCCTTGTAACACTGCGGAGGTGTCTGGGAGAGCTTTAAAAAGCCAGGAGCTATCACAGGACTCCTGATTGAAACCGTAAAAGTATCTTATCTCCTCTTTACCCACCTCCCCTTGAACTGAGATCGTATCCATCCATCTATCCATCTATTTATCTATCTCCTTAAACCAAAGATCTGTGACATTGCTGTACACAAAGCATACATGCCAAACAGAAAAGCTGAGTATTAAAATCACTTTCCCACTTTTTCTCAGTTTTTCTGGTATTTTGAGGAACATTAGGTGAAGACTTTTAGTTTTATCTTTAAAAAACATGCTATGTTTTGCTGGTATATTTTTACAGAGACATTGGCCCTTTAAGTAAGAGGTGTAGTGAGTGCTGCAGTCACTGAGCCCAAACCAGTACTGCTGACAGGCTGGACAGGTATCCCACCACCCCCCCCCCCCCCAAAAGAAAAAAAGAAAAAGAAAATGCAACCCAAAGGAAAAAGCAAATAAAAACTGTGTATATTTGTCTGCCTCCCGCAGAAGGGCCCTACACTCATCCTATCTCCAAGGCTCAATGTGCATATGTCCCCAGCATGATAAGGCTCCTTTGAAACCGTTTTCAATCCCCATGCTCCGTCACCATTGGCTGCCTTGTTACCGAAAATTTACCATGAAAGCAAAAGGGAAAAAAAAACCTAAAAAGACTCTGGACTGAGTCAAATCTATTTACTCATAACTCACAGTGTGTTTTCCCTTCCTCCCCCCCCGGGAGGCTTATGGATGCCAGTGCCGTGCTGGGGGGCGCTGGGGTCGGGGGTCCCCTTCACCCTCCGGGCATGAGGGTGAATAAATAAATCCCTTAATAAATTCAGAGTCATGGATGGGGTGGGGGAATAAGGGGGTGGGAAGGGCTGGGGAGCCTGGTGTGGAAACCTGAGGTGGAGTTAATGCTGCAGTTGTCAGTCACTTTATTATTTATGAGCCTGGAAGCCTTTTATGATGGGAACGTATTTTGATCCCTCAGCTAGAAAGAAGCAAGTATCTAATGCTGTCTAACCCTTTTCCATTTCATTCAAGAGCAGGCTGAGTTTGCCGACACTTTCTGTTTTCGTGTGCAATAATTGCTTAATGGTGACGATTAAGCTTGGCAATGCTCTGCAAACTGTCACTCTTCGAGAGCTTGCAATTTTTCCCCAGTTTGGCTCCTTGTGAAATTTTCTGCTTTTTTTTTTTTTTTTTAACTTTCTTATTCTTTTCTTCCAGCAGCTCAAAGCTGGAGAAGTAATTTGGTTCCAGGTTTGGAAGAGCGGCTGCTGACCTAGGTCCATATCTGCAAAGCGTGACCTGCAGGGAGATTTCTGTGCAGATCTGTTGAGATCTATACAGAGAGAACTAAGCTTGCAGCTGGTGTAAATCAGCAATAGTACAAGTAGTTTCAGCTCCAGGGGGGGGTTAAACCCATCAGTCTGCATCTGCCAAAATCTGGGCTTGGAAATCATCCGTAGTTTGGTTTCTGGGCAATGGCAACGGGGCTGGTGCAAGCCAGATGTACAGCAGGATGTTAAATGCCCAGCAAGGCGTTTAACTCATCCCCACATCACTTAAACGATTATCTTGTAGTAACATTTGGGGTTTTTTGTGCGTTATAAGGTATATTAATTATGAACAGGTTTTGGAATTGAATTCCCAGGCTTTAATGGGCTGCTTCCCTCCACCAGCAGATGTGAGCTGACTCCGTTTATGGCCATCCTATCGCTGAAAAGGCTCCGTTTCAGCAAGAGGGGGAAAATGGTCCATGTCACCCTGAAATGTTAGCAGGGTAATGAGGAAACACAGTGAAATGAAACACTAAAACACCCCATAAAACCTAAGTGCTTCATCACCATAACTAATGAAAATATATGATTGCCTAATAAAAAAGCCCTTTGAATGGGTTGCGCATGGTGGCCTTGCTTTTATTAACACTTGTTAACACCCGAGCGGTGGCTGCGGTGATGGCCACAGTGGCTGTGGGGGTGACCGTGGTGGCTGTGGGGACAACCACGGTGGCTGCGGGGACAACTGTGGTGGCTGCGGGGACAGCTGCCGGGGGTGGAAGGGGCCGGCCAGCCCCGCGCCGCTCCAGCTCCGCTCCCGCCTGCAGAATTGATGGGTGCACTGTTCCTCCCATCCCGCACGATGGATGAAGGCTTGGCTGGACTCGTATTTGTAGCCCAGAAATAGATTTTCTTCGTTTTTTTGTTTTTTTTTTTTTTTTTTTCTGGTAGACTTGATGTCTTCAGGTGCTCTTCCAAAGTTTTATCAAGTCCTGATTTTCCACATTATTGCAAAGAGTTGGTCCCTGTCCTGGGGTCCTGCAGCCCCCACCAAGCCCTCCTCCTCCTCCTCCTCTCCTGAAGCTTTGCTAGTGTTTAAGTTGAACAAAAATAACCAACAGCATTGTGGTGAAATAAGATTTTTAACTTAAAAAACCCCACAACTCATTTTATTCACAGCAGCTAATTCCATTAATTATGTTATGATGCAATTAAGCATTTCATTTCCTAGCTATTAAAGCTTAAATTATTTATTAATAATTACAGATCATTAGCTGATAATATTCACTCAGCAGCTCGGGACCTGAATAATTCATCTACTTTGACTGAGTATTCCCCCCCCACCCTTGACATTTGTCTGTAATCTTTTTCTCTAAGTTTGGACATTTGTTTCCCAGCTCAGGGACCGCCAGCAAACTCTGGTACTTTGAGGGGGAGCTCAGCCAGGTCTCAGCCCCCAGCAAGTGCACAAAAGCCCCCATGGACCCCCCAGACCCTCTTCCAGCTGGAGATAGAGGACCTCCGTGATTCACCCCCCCCTCTTTCAGGACAGCAGCAGCCCTTCTGGCTTTCTGAAACATTTATTAGCGTAACCAGTATGATAATAATAAACAAACCAACAATGATAATAATGACTAAACCAGCTCAGAACGGGCTCTGGGGTTGATGCTTTTGGAAACTACAATGCTGTGCCCCATGCCCTGTTTTCAAGGGCAACAGCCACACCTGCTAATGAGGATATTTCCCAAAAAACCCTCAAAACTGTTCTTTTCCTTTCTGTGATGACCTTGCAAAAGGCAGCGTTGGTGCGGGGAGGGGACGGGGACCTGGGTGCCTTGGGGGGTAACTGAGGGGCTTCTGTGGGAGCAGGGAGGGATGGTCCTGGCCCCCGCACGGCGGTCGCTTCCCGTGAGCAGGGGGGAGCATCACTGAGCTTTGAGACTGATGATACGTGATAATTGCTAAATAGCTCAATATCTAACAGGAAATTACCTTGCCTTGCAGAAACAGCGCAACAGTGTTGTTTAATTAAGACTATTTAGATTTGGATTTCTAGCATTATTCTTTTTTATTGATATATATGAGTTCATGAGGATCTATTCTGGGTAAGAGAGGAGAGAGGAATGGGTGAGAAGGGAAATTGAGAGCTGTGCTGTGTCTTCACAGCATCAGATAACTAAACAGATAAGGACTTTCTACTGGCGAGGGCATTAGACACGGACACTGAGCACCTGTGCTCTATTTGGGGCCTGGCCAGCAAATTCCTGCAGGATTTTGACCCATTTACCGAGGGAGAAATGAAGCAGATAAAGCAAATCAGAGCTAATATTTCTCGGACAACGTGCGGGCAATGGAGGGGCTGCTCAGGAGCTCTCTCCAAGGACCAAAGCAATGCTTTCCAAAGCGAGGGATGACTCCGAAGGCTCATCTTTCTTGCAACAGCCAGTGGGGTTTTTTGACAGGTCTTGGAGGCTCTAACTGGGACTGATGTGGGACACAGGGAGAGGCAGAGACAGAGGAGCAAATGCCTTCCTGGCTCTGGAGGGAGGTGTCCAAGTGTGCAAAGATGCAATGATTTGCCTATAAGGTTATCTGAGATGCACCCAGCATCTCCTCCTGGTCACCCAGCATCTCCTGCCAGGCAGTGCCACGGGGTGGGGTCTGGGTGCTTCCCAAGGAGCAGCTCCCACTGCTCAGGCCAAGAAAATGAGCACTTGAGAAAAGAGCTTCAGATGCAATAAGAGGAGGGCGGAGAGGAGAGGAGCTTGGATAGAGTCCCCCTTTCCTCCATGCCTCGAGGGAAAAAATAAAAGGCACTTCACTGTAGCTCAATTAATTAGTTAATGCTTGTATGGCACTTTTGAGATGTAAAGAGTGAGGTAAGAGCTCGGCGTTATTACTGGTAACTCAGATGATCAACACTGTGTGCTGGATGTGCTCGGAGCCAAAGCTGAACCCCACGGAGGAGGCGGGGAGGGAAAGGCACCCTTCTTTCGGCTCAGAAAAGCTCTTGGCTTCACCCAGTGAATCTGGAAGTGCTGGAAAAAAGGGGGGAAAAAAAAAAAAAAAAGATCATGCTTAGAGGAGCTTGTTAGGTTTATAAGAAGGAATCATTCAATCAAACAGAGCGAAAGCTTTTTTCTATGGTAATCGCTTCCCACCGGCAAACCTCACAGGAGCAAGCGGGTCGGCTGAGCCAGGCTGGTTAAACGGGGTATGAAATTAGTCCTTCCCACCCAAGGCTGGCTCTCCAGCTTCCCAGCAAACACTGCTGCACCCTGGCTGGTCTCCCCACTTTCTCTGGGGGGATGTGGGAGCCAAGGCAATGACCAGAAGAGGCACATGCAGCCTCTGCTGCCTCCTGGCACTTCTGCGAGGCTGTTGTGCTTTGGGGAGTGCAGCATTTTGGGGATGATTTGGAAATTTTCAGAGCACAAATTCACCTGGGAAATGCACATCTGGTGGGGAACATAGTGAGCCTTTCTGAGGGATGGGTGGGATAAAAAGTATCCCCACTAAGAGCAATTTCCCAGCCCCAGTGCAGCACATTGAAATGAAAGGTGGCAGCAAAGAGAAAGTGTGTTGTTGCAGTTAATTAAATGAAGCTCTGATATCTGAGCTGAATTCCATACACTTACATAAAACTTATATATAAGTGTAGCTGTTTGTATAAAACACCTATAAAATTGTACCTTTTCCTTACTGCCTTGTGGGTTGTTAGCAAACCCAAATGGGGAAGGGCTCTGCTTTTGCAGGCAGCAGCTACAAATTTTGATATTTTCTTTTTCTGCCTCAAATAATGTTGTAAAACTGAAATCTCAGAAGTTCTTCAAGAGGTAGGAAGCAAAAACTGAGAGAAGCTTCTTTGGTAAACCAAGTAGCTCCCTGCAAAGAACTGGAAATATTTTTTGTTTCCTGTCTGGCTTTTAATGCTTCTTACTATCAATTAACATTTCCAAATGAAAAGTCATTCTCAGCTGAAAAAGCCAGAGGTCTCAATTGGAAAGCATCAGAGTTCGACTTTCTGATTATTTCAGCTCTTTTCTTTTGTAACTGGGGGAGAATTCATTGAAACAGATCCTTTTCAGCATTGATTTCTGCTTCTGATAAAACAGTATTTTTTAATTAAAGGAAAAATTACCAGTGGTGAGGCTCCATTTGCTGGTGAATTCAAAGAGTGGTTGTTACAGTGATGGAGACAACGTGTGCTGAGACAGGCAGGCTTGAATCCACCCCCACTTGATGGCTGAAAATGCGTCCAGATGTAATTAAGATCCTGACTGCCCTAGAAATGCCTTGAACTACAATAAATAATTCATACAGGAAAAAAAAAAATCACTTCTCATTCAAAAAATCCATCCAGAATGAAAACCTCCAGATGGAGAATGTGTCGGTCTTTTGCTGACAAAACCCCACGTGCTCTGGTGGGGCTCCAGAGCGAGGAGGAGGAGGAGGCATGGGGAAGGTGAGGTTGGCAGGGCTGTGCCATTCAGAGCAGGGACCATCAGTCATCGGTCCCCACCACGCAAGAATCAACCTGTGGTCCAGGAACAGTTTTCAGGCAAAGAGGAGACTGGGCCAGGCTGGTGGCTCACAAACAGACCCAAGGAGCTGGATGAGCAATGGGCCAGGCAGCAGAGGGAATCCCCAGCCAAAAATCACCGTTTCCCAAGAGATGAGGGGCATGGTACATCAGGAGCTTACACTCACTTTTCCTCATATAACCCAAATCTGACGTGAATTAGTTAATTTGTATGGACAGGGGTTGCATGGAGATGCAGGGCGACAGCCCCGTCGCTTCCCTCTCCTCCACACCTGCGCAATCTGCCGTGCAGATGCTTTGCTAAAAACCCTGGATCTTTAAAATAATCCCTAACAATCTTGATGTGATGAGTGAAGGGGAGGGAAGGATGAAATCGGTGTCAGCAATAAAAAAAATTTGTTACATAAAGCCTGACTTGAAAAATAAGGAGTGGAGTGGAGTTGAGGCTGCCTTTTAAACTTAATTATGCACATGTTTCTCAGCCAGGGTTTATTGAATTGTATGGTATAAACCATAAACAAACATTAAAACCTGGCTGTGTTGACTGCAACAAGCAACAAAATGATCTTTAAAGATCAAATATTTATTTCCAAATCCCAGGAGCCGACCTTCCTAGATAAAAGTCAGGAGGGAAGGGGGCCACTCCCCGTAGACACGGCGTATGCATCTTCCCCCGGTCGGTGCCAAAGCAAATTACCCGCCCCTCGACGGAGCAGAGGCAGCGGCTGCTCCGAGGGCTCCACAGATGCATAAACCTCAGGATTGGTGGGTTGCTGTGAATTATTTGTCCCCATTTTGACATAACTCATCTGGGAGATGCAGCAAGAAGCTCAGATGCTGGCTCCTTCCCATCTCCATCCTTGGGAGTGTGCGCCGGCGTCGTGGGCATGACGTGCACCCATGTTTGGTGGGTTTATTGGGCATTTGTTCTCCAGCACTTCTGTCTCCCAATTTTTTGGGGGAAAAATCTTCCAGGGTGGTCGTGCCCTATCAAGGGCCAACCCAGTGTCTGTGGTGTCTCGTGGCCAGCAGCCAGGATGCATTTGGGGGCAAAGCGTCGCGGTTCATCCTCCAGCAGCAAAAACATCCCTGACGCCTCCGAGTGTGGCCTCTGCCTGTCCCCAGCCCCATGAGGGGCTCTCGTTAGGGAAAGAGCCAACGATAAAAACAACCACCTGAGCAGCTAAACCTTCAAACCTGGCCGCAGGGAGTGCTCAGGAGGGAGCGAGTTCAGCACGCAGCCAGAGATCTCGGCAGTGATTTGACAAGCCCAGTTTTAAATAATTCAAACCGTGAGCCCTCTGCCCTCTCTCCTGAGGAATTATTCTGCTCTCAGAAGCTCCTTGCACTGCGATGTTCCCTCTGATACCCACCCCAGGAGCATCAGCTGCCCTTTGAGCAGCCCCTTCCCTTTGTGCCGGTTACTGTCACCACGGGGGGGGTCTTAGAGGACTTTTTGCTGGTGCTGGGTCTGCCCCAGCACAGCGCAGGGGGTTGCTGAGAAGTATGGCAGAGGAGCTGCCCCATCATCCTCTCCTGAGGATGAAGCCAGTGTCCTGAGGTGGGTGACATGTGCTGCTTTGGGGACTGCTCAGGGGCCAGGTGAAGGCAGGAGTGGGCAGCAGGATGCCTGGGATCCTGCCCACGGGATGCAACTGGGGGTTCATCATCCTTTTCTCATTGTAACCCCCCCCCCAAACCCCCAAACTTCCCCCCTGGGCTTCATGCTGCTCTTTAACATCTCCCAGCTAGCAGTTGTGCAGATCAGTGCAGGTTGAGATGCTGCTTCTCAAATCCCCCATGGCCAGGGAAGGAAATACTTATTTGCAGGTGGATATTTATTGAAGAAATATGAGAGAGACAATTTGGGGGGAAAAAAACCCCAAACAAAGCAACTCAGGCAGCCTCCCCTGACTTATCAGCGTGAAAGTTCTCCTTCATCTCCTCTGAAATCTCTATAATTTACTCTTCCCTCCCTTGCAATGTTTATGGCTTTTATGTTTTTTGAAGGTTATTTATAACAATTATGTAAGGAAGAAAAAAGTGCCATAAGATGATGTAATTTACTGGAAAATACATGAAATGCTAAAAAAGAAAATAAATAATCAAGCAGCACATTTCTGTGCTGTTACAAGTGCTGCAGGTGGAGGCACCCATCACTGCAGGCAAGGTCCCCGCTCTGCCTCAGCACCGGCACCTTTGCTTCTGATTGCACCCCAACAATTACATTAATGATTTCAGATTAGGAAAGAATAGTAAATTGTAGCATACAGGGAAAAGATGTGGGGGGACACTGATGGGGGTGGGGCTGCAGGAGTGTGGCCAAGCCAGCAATGACCTGGGCTGGGTTTTACCTTCATTTTCAGGAGAAGAGGAGCTGAGAGCATCCGTACCAGCCGGCCAGAGCACCAGGAAGGGTCCCGCTGGGCTCCACGCTGGATCCCTCCTGGTCCTGGGCTGTAAATGAGCTTTTCTTTGGTTCCCTGGCAGGGCTGGGAAGCCCTTTGTAGCGCTGGCAGCACGTCTGAAGGATTGCAATTCTTGGTGGCAGGCTGCTTATTCAGGTCTGCCTCTGCAAATTTGATTATAATGGCTTAAAGAGAATCACCCCTTGATAAGGCTACCAAAAATAATAATAAGAAGAAAGGCTGAATGGGAATAAATGAATTCATCAAACTGAAAAACTATAACTCAGTTATTAGACACACGCAGCGAAGTGAAGCCAGCAAGTGCTGACGCAGCGTTCGCGCTCTTAATTCGGTCTCTCCATCACTTCACCCCCTTTCACCCCCACCCCAGAGAGAGGGAAGACTCAGCAAAACGAGTCAAAGGCAGCCAAGAGCGCGGAGATGCCCATCATGGTGCTGCCGGGGCTGGGCAGGGCCAGGGCAGGGCAAACCTGCCAAGGGCCCCCTCCAGGCTGAGCTTTATAATCCCTCCTGCAGGAGGGAAAAATCATTTTCTTCCCTTTTTGTGCGTGTACGCGTGTGTTTTTGGTTTTACTCTGTTCTTCCAGTGACATAATTACCTCTACGCCAGGCATTTAAGCAGCATCATAAACAAGATGGTACATAAATGGAACGAAAATAGGGAACAATTGACTGTAAATAAATACACAGGTAACAAGAGCGAGAGCAAAAAAAAATTGTCTGATTACACAAAACCCATCAGCTCAAAGCTCTGCGGGCGACAGCCCCAGCTCTGAACTGAGCAGCCAGAGCAGCTACTGGGGGGGCTGCAAATAACCCCAGGGATGGGCAGTGGGCTGCTGAGCCGGGGAGCTCAGCTCCTCCACCAGAGGCTCAAAGGCACCACTGTGGTCCCTAATGTGGACTCTGGATGGTTACGGAGGTGATTTTGGGGTCTCTCCAGCTGTACCCCTCTTTTCTCACCCTGTGCAGTCCTCAGGGGGACAAACAGGCTGCAACCCCCAAACCCGAGCGTCCCCACAAAGCTCCAGCTGTGGGGACATCTCGTGCTGCCGGTGCTGCTCGGATTGAGAACGGGGACAGGACATCGACAGCCAGCGAACGCCGCGACAGCCGAGCAGGCTGCAGCTGCCGAGCGCTTTGGCTCGCCGCAGGGTGATTATTTTTTGGGGGAGCGGGGGTGGGAGGGAGGCGTCTAAAGGCACGAGCAGAGGGAGGCCGATGCAGGATGGTCTGGCGAGGATGCTGCGTCGCACAGCGCCTCGTCGAGATGCAGTTCGGAAGGCAGGAGGGAAGGCAGGAGAGTCGGGAGGTGCTGCCGGCCCCGCTGCCCGTGCAGGCAGCCCCTGCCAGGCTGCCCTCCTGCTTTGAAGCCACCTTGAAAGAGAATTTCCAATTAGTCTGTTTGGGCTCGATTTTACTGGGAGGCAGCAGTGGCTGTTTATCCTTCTCCCAGTTCACCCAATTTGGAGCCCAGTAAATCTGTTCAGTGGCTGCAGGTAATTTTCTCATGTGAAGACAAAAGAGGGTTGGTTTTTTGCTTTTTTTAAAAATTTTAAATGATGTTTGCTAAGTCACTGTGGGCTCTTATCAGCCCTTTCCATTTCCTGAGGAATCCCATTCTCTTTTCTGTCCTCTGTGAGCTCAAGACCTAGATCTGAAGAGCTGTTTATTATCTGCTTTGCCTTCTGATAAGCTCCTGTTTATAAATTCACTTCCCCTACTATATATCTCCATTTGTTTTTTTTCTGATTTTTTTTTCTCTTAAATTGTAGATAAGACATTTTCTTCCTTTGCTGGCTGACTTCCAGCTGAATTACGCAGCCCACAGCAGGCACAGCACAGCACTGCTTCCTCCTTTTCAGTCGCTCTGACATCGCTTTGGTGACGTTATTTTTGTATTTTGGACAAATCAACACTGCGCGAAGCCACCCAGGGTGGATTTGTACCCCTTGACAACCAGCCCTGGCTGGGACCTTCCCATCCCATGGTGGCTGCTGCTCCCATGCCACCTGCTCAGGGGCTGTCCCTGTCTGGCTGCATCAACAAAACAACCAAAAAAACCTCTTTTGCTTCCAATTACATGACTCCCTCAAGCTCGAGTTGCCATGACCAGATTTCACTGGCGCTCCTATTTATAGTGCAGAAACATCTACAGATGGGGGCTGAAATTCAGGTGTATTTTGCAAAGCGAACGTGGGGTAATGCCGTGCTCCTGCCCTCAAAGCTGGCACCAGAGCAGAGGAATAAGGTGCTGCTGGGATGTTTCCAGGCTGCTCCCGCTCTTCTTGGACCTCAGCAAGCTGGGATGTTTTATTTTGCTGCCATCAGGCCAGCCACCAGCTTTGGGAAACTCTCCTCTCCCCCTCCCTATGACTTCCCATAAAGCACAGTCCCTCGTGTGCCAGGAGACGTGTTGCTCTTAATTACGCGATGCTTTATTAAAACAAATGTCTCTGTGCACTTAAAGGATAGGTGATGGTTGTGGTCTCCCCGGTAAATATTTACAGACTGCAAAGTTTTCTCAAGTAATCATTTGGGGGAGAAAAAAGGACAATTCATCACATTGATGTCAGATCATGGCCTCTTTGTTCCTTGTAAAAGCCAGATCCATCACACTCCTTCCGAGCAAGGACACTCGGCAAGGTCTCTGTCACTTGCCTGAAATATGCCAGCACAGCAGAGGCCACCACGGCTGGGAGAAGTTCGAACAAACCCAACTTTTGCTTTTAATTACTCCTGAGGTTTCCACCGCTTCCCATCCACCGAGAAGCTCAAGCTGCTCCGAGCAGGGGCCATATGGTCCCAGCGCACTCAGCCCAGATTTCCGAAGCCGTGATTAATTAACTCAGCTCCAGGCAGGTGAAAGGGTCAGCGGGGCTCGCTGTGGTTTTCGAGGCTGGGCAAGCGGGTACACCTGAAATTCCTGGGCAAATGTGGCTGGTCTCTGGTAGAGGTGGGGGGGACTGGGCAGGGGACCCCGTGCTAGGGTCCTGGCTGGAGCATCATGTCCCCTTGGGGGACCTGTGGGAAAGTTTGCAGGGGCTGAGTCTAGCGATGAGGGTGCTGAGATGATTTATTGGTGCAGGAGGTTGCAGAAAGATGCAGGAGGATGCGGGAGGATACAGTGTGCAACCGCTCCAATCCCTCCCAGCCCCGTTTTGTCCTGGGGAGCTGGGCTGCCTCGCACGCTGGGGCGAGGAGCATGCCAACAGCTCGCCTGTGCACACAGCTGTTCAAAGACAATAAAAATTACGCTCTTGCCCCACAGATTTTCTTCTGACATCCCATCTGGGGCTGATTTGTGGGGAGGAGGAGCCCTCTGTTTGCATTTGGTGAGCGCAGCCGGTGAGCAAGCAGGATCTCCCTCTGTCTCGGCATGGGGGGAGCAGGATGCATGGCGCTTTGTCAGAGCCTCTTTCAAACAGGATTAAAAATGCATAAACAGATAAGGATCATAAACGTGAGTCTGTTGGGCCAACGCAGCTGAGAACCCGGCTGCTGAGCTGCCTTCACCCTCGGCCCTTCGATCTCCGCATCCACCACGGGACCCCTGGAGCTGCCCCGCTCCCGGCCCAGAGAGGCAGCCTGGGGGTGGGGGGATGCTCTGGGCACGCAGGACAGTGGCACACAGGCTTAGTGGGTCCAGACTTGGGGGCTGGCAGAAACAAAACCTTACTGCTGCTGTGAAAAGGGGTTTCTGTGCAGAGCTGACCACACCCAAACCCCCATAGGCACCAGAGACCATCGCAGGCTTCCTCCTGGGGTTGCAGGGGCTTCATGGGCTGTTTCGAGCTGCCCTGTGCTCTCTGTTGCTCCTTGTTTTGCAGAGAAAAGAGGAGGGTTTGTACTTTGGCCAAAGGATACGGCACCCACCTCTCCTGCAGACTTGCTCTAGACAAGCTTTGGGTGCTGAGAAAGATCTGGATGGTTGATATTTCATCCCAAAATTCACTGTATCATTTTAAGTCTGCCGTGCAGTACACCCTGCCCACAATCCCTCAAGCATCCACTCAGCCCTGACCCGGCACAGAGTTTCTGATGCCATTTCAGCTCTGTTTCAGGGCTGCTATTGCCCTCACCTCTGAACACAGCGACGTTTTAGTATTCAGCTCTCAGGCACCCGCAGCTCTGCCATAACACCCCATCGCTGCTGTTATTGAGCAGCTCTGCTCTTGGCTTGTGCCAGTCTTATACTGCAAGAAGATATTGCCCAAGATCTGCGGGGGAACCAGCCAGCTCACTGGGGCTACGGTGTCTGCAAGGTGAAAATCCCCGCGGAGAGCCAGGATGCCGTTGCCAGCTCCCGCCGGAGCCAGGGGGGCTCTGTTTGGTTGGTGTGGGTGAAGATTGGGGTTTCATACAGCTAATTATCTGAGTAATCTTCCTCTCTTTCCCCCTCCGTGAGATTTCTAGTTTCTGGAAGTTGCATTCCCTCTTCTACAGACCCGACGTGTGACAACAACCCCAATGCTCAACGTATATAAAAGGAAAAAGGGAAGGAAAAGGGGGGGCACAGCGCACCAGAAAGACATTATTCACATTCCAGTTCAGCTCACGAATGTCAGGTTGTGTTACACTGAATCTCTTTAAATACTGACATTGTTCATGGGCCTTAGGGTAAGCTGTGCCACGCAAACTGCGGGGTGAAATTCAAATTGGCAATGGGCATTATCTGGAAAAGCATCATAAATCCAAACTGTGAGGGCCGAGCAATGCACCAAAATCTCAATTAGTGTTACTGTGGCTCTGAATCAAGGCTAGTGGAAGATGGCACCAAAGAGCATCGATTTGTGTTATAGTTGTAGACGTGTCCTTCTGCCTCTGGAGGACGGGAGGATGACAAGTCCGTGCCCTCCGAGAGCCTTGGGGAGATGTGTCTGCCTTTTGAGAAAAAAGAGCAGCCCTGCAGTTTGTGAGTGCCGTGACCGATGTGTATCGTGTCTCCTCACCCTGCGCCCAGCCCCGAGGCCCGTGCGTTGGTGTCTGCACAAATGCAGCACAGGGACACGTCCCTGACAAGGGCTGAAGGAGGAGGGGGATAAAAAACCCCAAATCCTGGGGAGACGTGACAGAAGGGACGTGTTGGACATCAGCACCAGATCCTGCACGCAGCCGGGCTGCGCTGAGCTCCTTCTGTCTGCAGGAGCCCGTGCAAAAGCACTTTCCTTTCTGTGTCTGGAGACGTGATCCGAGCTGACACCCGCTGCTGCTGCAACATGTGCAGGGAGCATCTCCCGTGCCAGCCGTACCTGCTGGGTGCACGCAGCGTGCCCACCCCCGTGCCCTGCTGTCAGCCCTCAATCTTCCCGCTGGTGCAGGGACTCGCTTCAAAGCCTGGGATCTGGTCAATGCATCCTCATTTTTCACTCTCTGTCAGCCAAGACATGTTGTGACGTGCTGCTGGAAGAGCAACTGTGGCTTGGTGTGGGCTGGGACCTCCCCGCAGCCACCAGCCAGCTGTGGTGGAGAACAGGGGGGCACCCAGGGCGAGTGGGTCCCTGGGTGAGGGTGCCCAAGGCGGGAGGAGCAGGAGGGTGGCAATGGCAGACCAAGGAGGTCCAAAGAGATCAAAATGGGGAACTACAGCAGTGCCTGGACATCCTGGGGTCTGGCCGCGCTCGGGACAGGAGCTTTGAGCATGCTCTGGCACGGGGCTCTTGTTAGTGGAGCTGACAACGTGCTTCTAAACCCGGCTGGAAACTATTTAATGAAACCACTGCAAACCCACTCAACTGGGTGATACGTTTTTTAAGCAAGAGGCTGTTAAAGGCAGCGCCGCTTCCAGCAGGAGCCTGTGCAGGTGTGTGCACGCACAAAGGGTCTCCAGAGCCCCTCTGCCTTGCTCCAGGTATGGAGGAGGAGAGAGTGGCAAAGCCCTGGCAGCCTTGGGATGGTGGGGATGAGCCAGGAGATATCGGGGAGGTGATGGAGTCACCCCAGAGGCAAAGCTTTGAGCCGGCACGTCCCTCACCCCCGCAGCTCACAGGTGGGGTGCTGGCAGCTGCCTGTCACAGCCGCTGCGGCAGCGCCACATCTCCCTCCACATGTCACTTCGATCTCTCCCCGGATCGCTGGCGTTGGAATGCAGGATCTGACATAATCACTCGCCCAAGTGCTTTGCTATAAACATGCGTTTCCTTTTAGAGGAGGTCTTGTCCCTCAGACAGCTGAGGTGGATGAAGGCTCCAAATAGCTGATGATAACTTTCAGCTGCTGCCTTGCCGGGTGGGTTGCCTTGCTCTGCCCTGCCTGCTCGACACTGGCACCGCTGCCCGGGCTTTGAACACAGTCAGGGGATGCCCTTGGGGACCACAGTTCTCCCCAGGTCCCCCCAGCACCTCTATTTGCAGAGACATCACAAATAAACCACCTCTGTGCTGGAGATGGGGCAACTGTGCAAAGCATCAGTGGTCCATCCCCTCCCCGGGCACCCTGCTCACCCCTGCCCAGCACAGGGGCAAGGGTTTTTGGCAGGGCTGTCTGCGAGTGGGTGGTACAGGTGACTGCAACCCTCATTTGGGAAGGGAGTTGCCATGGAAACCCATCCCTTTCTTTTTTGGCCACCGGAGAACCCTTATTCTCCATAGCCAGGCTGAGGTGGGAAACTTTAGCAGGAGGTGGGTGGTTAATAAACCTGGAAAAAAATAAAAGGCAGAGGGAAAATGCCCCTGTGAGGCGACGTCTTGTCCTGCACATCCCTGCTGCTCACAGGATGGGGCCATGGGGTAACATCCTCGGGGGGTCCCGGGCTCCCCGTGGGGTCATCTCCTCCCACGTCAGGCGTTCGGCGTTATTTTGGCTGCTGGGCAAATGGCTCAGCAACGAGCTGCCTCTCGGAGGCACCTGAACTTGAATTCCCACGGGGACCAGTACGAGCTCTAACATTTTCTTGGAGGAAAAGGTTGTTACTGAGATTATTGACCTGGAGGGCAGAGTTAAAGCAGGCTGGAAATCGTAAAAAAACCGATTCCATTTTCCACCTAGACTATCAAGGCTCCCAGCAAAGTCTTCCTGTCTCTTTTCTTTCTTTTTTTTTTTTTTGCTGTTAACAGACATTTTTTTAAGGTCACGGTGCTGGCTTGCTGTGCATTATCAAGTAATTTGCACAATATATTTCTTCCCTCTGTGTATCTTCTACTGATAATGTATCAAATGCCAGAGCATTAACAGGAGGTTTTCGTGCGGGCGTTTGCTGTGTAGGCAGCAAGAACTGAACTCTCCCTTGAAAGGACAGAGGTGAGAGCAGCAAGGAAGAGACGTGTGGAGGATAGAGCAAAAGGCTAGGAAAGGTGAGAGACATGAGAAATACCAGAAGAAATCCTTGAATAAACCATGCTTTGCTGCTTTTTTTTTTCTTGCTTTTTTTTTTTTCCCCTCCTGCTGTCATACTGCAGGACAAAGACCTGGGTTTTTAAAGACCTGAGTTTGACACCTCGCTTTGCCCGAGGTCCCGTGGGCTGTGTCTAAGTGGTGTTTGTCAGGCAGATGCTGGCTCACTTCGTTTGCAATCCACATTAATTGGGATCTGGGTGCAACTAGAAGATGCTGTTTTCAGCTGGTGTTAAGGGCCTTGCCAGGCACTACCCCTGCTCGCAGGGTGCAGGCGCTCAGACCAAGGAAAATCCTCCCCCCGCCCATCCCAGTGATGCTGAGGTGGCTCCGGGGCAGATTTTCAGTGCTGGTGGCCCCAGCGAGGCTCCCACAACATCTTATTTGGGCAGGAGAATAGTCCCTAGGCCCTATAAAGAGCATTTCTGAGACATTCCTCCTTCCATCCCATTTCTCCGGTCCTGCCTGCAGGACAGGGACCGTAATTTGCCCTTTCCCCAACTGCTGGATTCCCACCTGCTGTCCCCCAGCCTGAGCAAAACCTGGTCACTGGTGTCCCCTGAACGGCCCCTGCACCCTCGTAGGTGTGACAGCACGCACGCAGGGTGTGAGGCAGAGGCAGTTTAAAGAACTCTGTGTGTAACCAGTTTTTTTTTTCCACTTTGCTAATTCACACTCTGGGGACTGTCAGTCTCCGAGTCCCCAAACCTGCTCATCTGCTCTGCTCTGCAGGGAGATTAAAAACCTCCCTGGTAAGACATGCCTTCTGTGCAAGTGCTTGGCAGAAGGCGAGCTGGAAGCTGCTTTGCACAGTGCTTCAGGTAAAGCATCAAACGCATGGAGCCAGGTTCCCTCCTGCAACCGGGGACGGATCCTGGCACGGGGGCATTTGGCCCCGAGTCTCCCCTCGGCTGGGCAAGAGGTTTCTCTGTTCTCCTGCCATGAGCAGGGAAGGGCGCAGAGGAACAGCTTTAGGGCTCCAAAAGTGCTTTTTTGGGACTGGAGCCCTGAGTGATGGCTGTGGATTAATGGGGCATAGGCAGCCACAGGGTGCAGATGCTGCCCTGCTGCGGCTGAGCCAGCCCGGGCTGCCGATACCCCAAAAATATGCTTGGAAAGGAAGGTCTCCCAGGGAAGGTATTGATTAGGGCTTATCCTGGATTCAGGCCACCTCTCTTCAGCCATAGGCAAAAGTCTCTTTAGTCATCTACTTCCCTCTACAGTCGCTGGGAAGAAACAGCATCTTCCGATAGCAACTCATCCCTGCCCGGGAGATGGATTCCCCCAGGACCCAGCAGATTTATCGGGGGTCACCCCCCGATGGGCTCCCCCAGCCGTCCTGGGGCGAGAGGGATGAGTCCCATGTTGGTGTGGTGTAGGGAGATGTTTGGTGAAGCACAGAAATATGAACCCCAAGTCTGGCTGGTGGCCATGGTACCCTCCTGCTGTCAGGGCAAGCGAAGGGAAGTCTGAGGGGTCAGGAGGGGCTCACTGGTACCCAGTGTCCGGGGTGGACTGGGCACACTGGTGCACAACCAGTCTGTCTACTCCCCTAGTCCTTTCAGATTGATCTGGCTTTTAGCATGACTTCAGCCGATTATTAAAAATAACTTGAAAGGAAGAAGAAAGCACTTCATCATCTGCCCGGAGCCTTGCAAAGCCCAGGGAATAACAGCATCTTTTACTCGCTCTCTTTTCTGCTCAGAGAGCTCCTTTGCTGGGTAGAATATATCGCCTGCCTGATGCACAGCGGCTGCCAGCAGATCTGTGTGCTGCCCGGCTCCTTCTGCAGGCTATTTCTGTCTCCGCTGCTCTCCGCCTCTCTTTTGCAAGGGCAGGAGGAGTTTTACTCTTTAAAAGTTTGTTCCTAGGCTGCCAACGCTGCCGAGCGCTGCCCGTTCAACCCACCGGAGATCTGCTCCCCACGCTGGCGGGATGCTCTTTCCGATGGCAGAAGTGGGCAAATTTCCTTTGGGGAAAACGATAATAAACGGAGAAAACACTTGCTTCTGTGCTGACCTGTGGAGGGGATGCCATCTTCCGTCCTCAGGGGGGGCAGACGAGTCTGCAGGCCTTGCGTGGGCTCCCAGGCGAGGTGCCGTGGTGGCACCCAAGGCGGTTTGGGTTGGCAGTGGGCAGGCAGGCTGGTCCCCACGGCGTGGGAGGTCGTGGGGGGACATGGGGCTGGAAAAGAGTAGTTCTTCTTTGTTATCTGTGGAAAGCAAACACGTGAAGGAAGGGAAAGGGTGAGCTCTGAGAAGGAGCTTCAGAAATGCGTGGGAGCAATTTTAGGTCTTCTTGGAGTCCCCGGAGAATTAGTTGTTTGGCTGGAGGTGAGTAATTAAGGATTCTGATGTGGTCAGGTATATTAATGTCCCTCTGAAAGCTTCAGATCAATGATGGAAGGGAAAAAAATAGAAGACATGCATAGTAATAAAAAAAACCCAACACCAGAAACCTTGCTTGACATGATGACATTACTGATATTTTTTTATGATCTTCTCAAATAAACTCTATAACAGTTATTAATTTAGTATCGTTAATAGCTCATCCTTCAAATGTCAGGCAGAAACCGAGGCTGCAAAATCAGATTACTGTGGACAAAGTTGGGGGAAGAAAAATGGTAAAATCTGGACGTGAAGAGCCCACCCTGGCATGTCCTGAGGGCCCTGCACAGCAATGCAGTTACACCCAGACAGCCCTGGCGCGTCCGTCCTGGGGGGGTCAGTGGCTCCATCCCAAAGGATGTGGGAAGCAAATTGCAGGATCATCCTCATTGCGTCAGTCATTAAAACCCCAAATCCCCACTGGTGGGGTTTTTTGGGGGGTTTTCTGTGGTGACTCCTGGGTGATGAGGGGCTGGGCTGCAGCCCGGGCACAGCTGCATCTCAGCAGCCCCTGGAGCAGGGGGAAGACTCTAATTAAACAGCCCTTTAAATAGGGACTCAAGCTGAGTTACTGGGGGTGTTGTAGGAAGCTGATTCTCCAGAGCAGCCCCTTGTATCAATTTTAGTAGACTCAGAAGTCAACCTCAAGTGTTTTTGGTGTGCTTTGCGGTTGGATTTGTACGTGGGATCTCTCCCCCCAAGTCCAGGTATGTGGTGCTGCAGGGTTTTACAGGTTGTAAGGAGAGGGGAAGGGAAAGAGAGAAACATTTTGCATTGGTCAGAAACATTGTGTCTATGATATTCATGCTGTTACCCCCAGGAATCAATGCTCATGAATTTATTAAGACCAAGAGGCTGCTATATTTGCAGGAATATGAAAACAGTCTGTTCCTAACCAGAATGCAAATTACAATGTGGGGGGGGGGGGGGATAACAACTCTGTGTGTGTGTAATTTAATTTTCTGGTGTATAAAAAAGGTGCAGACGTGACCGTAGTCCCGGCGCTTCAATAACACTGTACAAATAGCGTAGGGATGTATTAAAAGTTGGTGCCTCTGCGCTGGTGTCTGTGTGCACACAGATTTGCTGTGTGCAGACAGGGAGAGAGGGCTGTGCTTACGTATCCCTGTAGGTGTTTGCTGAGAAGAAAATATGGGAGAAAACCTCTGTATTTTGGCTGTTAATCACCCTTCTGGTATTCAAAATGAGAATTTCTTTTGCTGGCAGTGTCTTCAAACCCAGAAGTGTCTGACCATGCATATGGTAAGGCTGTGCATGTGTAAATTGGCACAGTACTGATGCAACCTCGTAAGTTGGAGCTGGTTTTGCACCACTCCACGTCTGGGTGGGTAGAAATGTCTCCGTGAGGCCTCTTCCACTTGTGCAGTCATGAAAGCTAAAGATAAACCAGCCCTGATGGATCCGTCTGTCTCCTTGGCAGATGGGGTGGTGTAGGGGAAAGGGAGGGTGTCTGGGGGTGTGGGGGTAACTGCAGCCCCCTCCACCACAGTATAGTCCAAATCCTTTCACCAGCAAGGGCACACATTGCCCCAGCCCAAACAGCAGCTCTTATTTCATTGTGTAATTCATGTACAAAGATGCAGCAAACACTGTAAATTTTGTGACGCGGGGGGGTAAAAAGGAGAATTCTTTCTTAATCCAACTGGCAAAGCTCCCTCAGCCCTGTCCAATCTACCCCAAGTTGTGAATTTTGTTCTTCCTACAAAAAAACCCCTAAATAATTGGGCTATTTCTGCTAAATACAGATGTTGCTGACACGATGCTGTGGTTCCCCTGGTTTGGGAAGCTGCTGGTAGTTAGCCTGAGTGATGCACAAAATGAATTCCTGTCTTTCTCCTTCACCCCGGCTCTTCTTCCTTGAGCAATACTATTGGCACTTCTCAGCAGCAGAGATAGGCAAATCATGGTGTGTTTTTTTTTTTTTTCTGATTCTGTGAAAGTAATTTATTCTTATTTGGGGAAAAGAATGGAAAAAAAAGAAAATCATTTGGGATTGACTCAGTCGTTCTTTTGACCCAAGGTTTAATGTTTGTTTCATGTTGGAATTAATTATCTCCTGCTCAAAAACTTCCTCAAGTCAATGTGTCAGTGGAGGGCTGGGGGAAATGCTACAGTGTGAAGAAAAAGCTGAAATTCCTCAACACAGTGAGAGGGGGAGGCTCTGTGGTGCTCGGGGTGTTTTGGGGAGAAGGATGGGGGTGTCGTGCTCTGCAAACCTCCTTCTTGGCATTCATTACTCAGCCAAGCTCTTGTCTCTGCAACTGGCCTGAGATGTGTCCCATGCTGAGGTTGGTGCAGGAGGGTGGAGGAAAAGCTCTGCTTGGTCCTGGGGGGTCCTGAGCCCCCCCCCCCCCCCCCCCCCCAGCGTGGGAGGAACAGGGGTAGCTCTGCAGGAGCCCAGCATGGTAGGAAGGTCTCCATGATGGCATGTGAAATGGGATGTTGGCACCTCCAGAGCAGAGCGTTGAGCTGCACTGGGTCACTTTTCAGTGAAGCAATAAAAGGAAGGGAGGGAAAAAAAATCCATTAAGATGGAGAAATTGTATGAAGAAACCAATATCTGCAAAAGCCCAACTATAAACAAGCCCTAATCAAAGCCACACGATGAACAAGGTACATCCAGATGTGCCCAGGAGAAGGGGAAGGAGTAAGAGCAGCAGCGTGGGAGATGTCCCACCAGTGAGTGACTGCAGGAGGCGAGAGAAATCCTGTCCCGCATCCCTCGTCCTGCCTCTGTCCCTCTGGCTTGGGGAGGTTGTGGTGGCAGCTTTCCAAAGCGCACGCTTGGATGCGTGCCTGCTTTTCATTCAGATGTAATATACTGATTTACAGAAGAAGGGCAAAATAAAAAAAAAAAAAAAAGGAAACGGAAAAAGCAAACCCTCAGAAATTCAATTAAAGCTGTTGCCTCCTTTAGAAAGAGAAAGCTACTCACTTTGAATGTGGTAAGTGTTCCTTTCTTCTGTAAATCAATTTAGTTTATAAAATGCAAAAGGGGGAGAAAAAAGAGATGGGCCTGGTTGTGCATTATCAGCCCATGGGTCCCTCACCTCTTGGCGCTGCTGCTCTCTTTATGTCGCTCGCGTTCGCTCTCATCAGTCCTCCCCCTCCTCTTCTTTTTAATTTGGGTTTGGTTTTTTTTTCTTTTCCCCCCAAGCAGAATGGGCAGGATACCAGGTACTGGGGTTGCCAATTCTCTTGTTCCTGTTAACAGCTTTCTGGCCATCAATATTTCATTCTCAGAGATGTTAATGGCTTTGAACCCCTTTCTTGGGTGCAGGCCAAGGAGAACTTGCCACCCCTTGCTCAGCTATGCTGTGTGTCCATGCCGGGACAAGTTTCATCACAGCCGGTCCCTTTGGGAAAGGAAAATGGGCATCGGCTCCTGTGCAGTCAGGAATGCAAAAAACCTGAGTGTCAGCTCTTCTGGCCTCTCCCATCGCTTGGAGGACACCCAGGTCGCATCCCTTCCCCATCCCTGAGCAAGGGGTGCAAGGCTCAGCTCAGCTGACTCCTCCTCAGGACAGTTTGCAGTGAGGGTAGCCCTGAAAACAATTAAAGCAAATTAGGTTTCAGTGCAAACAAATAATTTGGAGAACAGCGATCGCTGGGCTGTGTTTGCCCAGCTTTCAAGATTCCACGTCTCTCTGCATGTTAAAATGGAGCTTGGCAGATGCCCGAGAGCATCTTGCAGCCCCGTCTCGGAAGAAGGTCAGAGCAGAGGGGACAGGCTGGGGACAGCCTGGGGAGCCAGACTGGCCAGCGGTCCCCAACCCAGGGCAAGGAGGCGGCTGTGACCCCTATTTTCTGCAGTGGAGAGGAGTAATTGCCCAGCCTGGATTAGGCAGCTACACAACATGGTCTGAGCAAGACCTAAATACTCTGGAGCGGTGTTTTGCAACGTGCATATACAGCACCCAATAAAACAGGCGCTGACCTCAATTGAAGACTCTCAAAGCCACTGCGATATAAAAATTGATGAACTGGCCCGAGGAGAAGATGCTGTCGTTTCAGGCTGGGATGAATTCCCTGTGTCACCATGGCTTTTTTTCTTTCCAGGGATGAAAATCAGAGCCCGTGCCTGGCTGTCCTTGCTTGGCAGGGTCGGACCCTGCTGGCAGCATGGCTTTTGCAAGGGATTATGACAGGCAGAGGCTGGGTGGCTGTGGGGAGAGAAGAGGAGGAGGAAAGAAAATGCAGAAACTGCTCGAGCTTAACTGAGCCTCTGTGCTGGAATTCTTACCCCAAATCTTCTAATTAATAGTCAGGATTAGCAGCTGCTGAGGTTGGGTCTTAGCCATCTAATCATAGCAGCACAGACCGGCTGTGCTCAGCATTCTGAGCACAAGGCAGCCTTTCTAGACTACCAGATAAATAAGTTTGCAAATTAAACAACAACAAAAAAACATTAATGTTTGGATGGAACCGTTCCTTGCTGTTGTGCTGTTTGGAGAGGGAGGATTTGCTGTTGCAGTGCAGTTCCTGTTAATAAACCCCTTCTCTGTGCTCGGGATCTGGCTCTGATTGCTGTCGTCTTCTTCCAAAATGCATCCGATCCCTCCCTGCGTGGCAGAGACATTTCCCTGTCTGTGGGTGCTGCACCCAGGGCCAAGCTAAGCCCACGCCATGCCAGCTGCACCTCCTCTGGGTGTATCTCCCTTGCCTGACTGCTGGTGTGGGCATAATCCATCCAGAACATCCAGGCTACTCCTTCCCAATGCCTTCCATTGCCTTCCCAAGCCTCCCAGATTTCTTAGGGGAATGCAGCTAAAAATTGTGCAGTATTTGCCCGGTACCTGGGAACGGTCCAGCCTCATGGAGCCCCAGCTGAGACCCTGTTTCACCACGACCTCAGCAGCTCAGCTCCCGCTGTGACGGGGGAGATGCCAAACCTGTCAGGGATGTCACAGGACCAGGAAATTCGCCCTCTGCGAGGGCAGTTTGAGCCCTTCACCAGGAGCAGCCCCTCGTCCCCATGGGCCCGCGACGCGCTCGAGGGGACGGGAGCGGGTGCGCAGCAGTCCAGCCCGCTGGGTACCTTGTAATAGCTTTTTGTGTTATTGGATTTTTTTTCCTTTAACAGCGCTGCCTGCTCTTTTCTTGAATGTACAGTAGGAACAAAAGAGCTCAAGCTGTTTGTCTTCATTTCTCCTGCTGTCTCTCTTCCATTCAATACCTCTGCCTCGCGAGCGGTTTTCCTGGCACTGTGGGTGTGTGTGCGCATGTCTGAGATGGGATGAGGTACCCGGGTACCCCCCCTGGGCTGCCAGCCCTGCCCATGGGGGGGTGCAAGGGGGGCCAGGCCTAAGGCAGACAGGGTTTCAGGGTGCGTTTTGCTGCTTGTGGCATTCACGAAGCCAGCCAAACTTTGCTTCCTCGTGCATTTTCGAGTGTCGCCTTCTGCCAGCTGCCTATGTCAGCTCTGACGGGTATCTGCAACTTTTCTGCCTGCATGGGGTATTTTGAAAATCCCAGCTGTATCAGAAAATGCAGAGCTCCAAATGGGGTTCTTCAGAGCAAAACACAGCTGAAATAATCAAATACCACATTGTTCCTGTGCAGAATGGAAATCAGCTATAGCTTCACCCTAACTTTGAAGGATTTATGAACTTTGCTGTAACCCCTTTGCTGAGAGCCCAGGAGATGTGAGAAACTTCCCGTCCCCATCAGTGTCACATATGGGGAGGGGGGGACTCAGCAGGAGAGGCTCAGGTTTCACTTGTTTTAAAATGTAATGAGTTTCCAGCCATGGAGGTCGCCTGGGAGCTACATGTGGAGTTACTGGCAGTGCTGATGCTCACGGGACTGGGGGGCTTGGACGCGAGGGACCCCCAGCCCACAGCATCCCCCAGCGCCCTGGCACAGATGAGCCTGAGACACTTCACAACTTCTAATTCTCTTTTATGGAGCTCGGTACTTGTTGCCATCTGCTCCCAAATGTTCAGTGCAAATCGGCATTCACTTTTATGGTTTTAATTAACCTAATAATAAGCCTTGCGTGCCAGACAGGGGAGAGGCAGGCACCGGGGCTGTGCATGCGCCCTGCCAGCAGAAACCTTTGCTTTCAGGACAAAACCTGTCTCTGAGCCCCAAATTAGGGGAAGCCATGAGGCAGTTGTGCAATAATTCATTACTGATGATTAATTAGCACTGCAGACCTACTTCAGCAGCTTTTGGGGGCAATTGCCATCCCCTTTTGCAGCTTCCCTGGTGTGGAAAACACATAACCACATAAACTTTTTTCCTGCTTCCCATACAAGTCCAGCACATCTGGGCTCTCAAATCTCCTCAGGTATCCTGTACTCAGTCCTGGGGCTCCAATAATTTCTTGATATTCTTGTTGAGAGGGAACACCAGCTCTGCTCACCTTGGGATCCAGTCTGTAGCAGCTGGGTCTCCCCTTTGCTCTGGCTCCAAGGAGACTCTTAATTTCATGAGGTTTTCATTTCCTCACTGGGCTGTAAAGACATTTTATCTTAGAAAGGCCGCTCGTTTTTTCTTTAAGCATAGGGGAAAAACAAAGCAAATGGAAACATGCCCTTTGGGTAGATAAACATACTTTTCTCTCCTGTTTTCTATGATGAATGTGTTGGTGAATGGGAGGAAAAAGAAGCAGAGGAAAGGATGGTAGTTATAAAAGTGTATGTGGATGTATGGATAGATAAACAGACATTTTGTTTCCTATGTTGACTGGGTCACTAAGTGGATAAATAGATAAATCTCTGTTTCTTATTTCCTATGGTGGCTGAGTCATGGAGGAACAAGATGGGGAGATACTCCCCAGTCAGATGCTCCCTGCTTTCAAAAGCATCGTCGGTTGCTTAGCCCGTGTAAACTGCTTTTATTCTGGCATCACAGGATCTGGGCCATTATCTCTCTGTTAATTACTTTAAACTATCTTCTGCTGAGTTTCACCTTCTTCCTTTTCTGCTATTTATCCTGCCTTATATCATCTGTAATAATACCTCTGATGTCTTCCCTCATCTCACTTGGTCCCGGCGGGACAGTGGTGGGTTTGTGGATGTGTGCGAGAGAACGCGAGAGCAAGTTGTTTTCTTTTATCTCCTTCCCATTCCGTATTATCGCTCCCCATGCCGCCTCCTGAAGTGTGATATAATTGCCTCTGAAAGCACTGCCTGCCTGTCATATCTTATTGCTTGGGTAGGGTATCAACAAAATGCAAAACTGCCACAATTTAAAAGCATTCAGTGTCTTTTATACATTTCCACCCTGTTAGAAACATATTTAATAAAGTTTTGACGTGTGGAAAGAGGCCTAGTAAGCGATGATAAAATTCTGAACAGCAGCGGTGCACCAAAGGGGATGTATTAAAGTTAATGAATAAATGGGCTGATTTCCACTGGAAATGTGATTGTAAATAAGCATCAACAAAAAAAAGCAGAGGACAGACACTGTACATCCTCATTCGGAGGCTGTGGCAGCAGAGATAAATTGGGCACAAATAAATAAAGACCCTAACGAGGGCTGATGAAAATGGATTAAAAGAGGATTAGGAGATTTCTAATGAATTTAACCAAAACCTGAAGGAAAAGTGACAACTGACCTTTTACTGGAACTTTCTGAGCCAAACTCAAGAGACTTGCAGAAACATGGGTTCCAGACAAGCGCCTTAACCACAAAACCATCCCTGTCTGTAGGAGCTGGGTGGTTTCCCCGGGATTGTGGTGGTTGCCCACCCATCACACCCCACCCCGGGCAGGCAGGGATGCTGAGCACGCAGAGAGCCAGGCGGTAGCCTAAAGCAAGTACACGATGCAGAATATATATGAGAAATAGAAAGATAGGCAGGAAAACACCGTGTCTTTTCTCTGATGGTTCACACAGCAAATAAGCTAAATTCATGAATAAATTGTTTGCTACAAATAGTTCATAACGCTCAGGGCTTCAACCATGCGCCGGCTCCTCACCAGGGAGAAATATGTGCAGTCGTCTGCTAATTCCAGATCTTCTTTAGGCCAGACCCATCAGATTAATTACCAGCACCCCCGTGTCCTTCCCCTTGCTGGGAGGAAGGACTTCCAGTTTCCAGCCATTCCTCTGTCCCAGTCTTTGGGGTACAGATGCTCTACCCTAAATTCCCTATTTTTTCTCTTTTTCACACGCACAAAAGATGCTGCTGTATCTTGGTGATTGCAAATAGATTTAAAGATCACAGCAGAGACATTAAAGCCCTATTAGACTATCCAGTCTAACCCCCCGCAGGTCCAGGATGGGATCCTCCCATGGACGATGTAGCTCATATTAAATGGATGCTGTGTTTAATCTGACAACAAATCATCAGGCACAATGAGGGAAGGAGAAAACTCTTCCTACAGTAATTTCATTCGCCTGGAGCAGTCAGTGCAGGATGAATACTGGGGAAAACATTAAAGAAAAACAAACACTTGTTTCCAAATATCCTTAAGAGCTCCATTTGGTGGCTGGTTATTTAGAGGAGCCTTAACGCTCGAGCACCCTCTGTAATACTCCATGGCTGGGTGTGCTTGCTCGCTGCAATTACGTGTCTAGCCCTTAAGTAAGAGGTCAGCAACACTGTCTTATAGTCAATTAGTCAGGGAAACCGAAATGAGCAACCCGGTGCTTTCATTCAGGCAGGCTGGAAATGTGAAGCAAAGAGGGTTGTGTTGGTTTGTTTTTTTTTTTTTCTTACAGTGATCTAACACGGTTTTCCCTTTGCAGGCCACTAGATAATATAGGGGAAAAAAAAAGGGCAAAGAATCAGGAGTAACACGTGTGCTCTGCATCCTCCTGCTTCCCTCTAGTGAGGAGGCGATGCATAGAAATTAATTGCAAGTTTCTTGTGGGGTTTGCAGGAGGGGACTGGATGTTTTGGCTCAGGCAGCAGCGGTTTGGGTGGGCAGAGCTGGGGAGGGGAGGTAGCGTGGACACACCCAGCACAAACCCGCTCCCGGCGCGATGGCAACCCCAGGACAGCCAAACACGACTGAAAATGAGCTTTATCTTGGTTTTAACTAGCAATTGCCTAACTCAAGCCATAGCGTTTTCAGCTCCGCTGCTCCCATTTATGTACTTGCAGGGTTATAAAGGCTCCCAATCCAAATCAATACTAGTTCTGCTTTTGCAAAACCAAGTGATAAGGCTTAATCCATCTCAGGACTGTTTTAAGTCGAAGCAATCTCGCTTAAGTCAGCAAGATGATGTGGTGTACGTTTGGTGTAAATTAAATAATTTTAATTTTTAGTCCAACCTGGTCAGGCAGAACTGCCCCAACGCTTGCGAACAAACCCAATCAAACCCACATCAAACAAATAAATGTCAGTCACCATTCCGCACCGGTACGGCGATGCAGCGGGTCTGTTGTTGCACTTAATGCTACATGACATTTAATTAACTTCCAAACAACTGCCTTGTATCCCGTTCTGGGAAGCGGCTGCGTAAGAAAGGGGCACGGCTTCATGCTCCGAGCGGTGCCGAAGCCGGCGCGCGTTGCAAGGGCTCCCTAGTTGGAAAAAGTCAAGCTGGTGGCCTGACTTAATATGCAGGGAAACTTTCTCCGGAGTCTGAAGCGGTGACTCCGTCTCCTCCTCGGCTGCCAAGACGGTGCTGCATCACTGAACTATATAATTGCATATTTGTTCCTGTTGGGTTTTGAAATATTAGGACCCAGTGTATAATTCCACGGTGCCTGTGCGGCAAATTCTGCTGTGTAACTACAGGAGAGAAAGTTGTGCAAGGGGAGCTGTACCCACAGAACTGCTCTGTGTAATTAAACCAAAATTGGAGCAAAAGCAGGCGGGAGGAATAAATCTATTTGTTCTCTCTGTGCTTCCTCCCCACCCCGGAGCGCGATGCCTTGGTGCTTTGTGCTGGGCTGGTCCATGCAGAACGAGCCCTGCCCTCATTTTTGCTGTTGTTTTCCCCCTCCATCCTTTTTCTGGCAGAAGTAGTTTGGGTTTAGGTTGGAGGTGGAAAGCCATGAGTTGTGTTTCACCTTGTTGTAGCCGGCTTCTGCTTCAGCAGAGATGCAAACACCCGCGGGGTCTGCACCCGCTCGGCTCCCACCTGGCTGGCTCCTTTCCTGCCTAGATGCCAAGAAACCATATAAAAACTAGACTACTTGGGGTTTTTTTTTTCCCTCCCTTTACCCTGGGAGGCACACACTTACCCAAACCAGTGGGTTTAAGTGACAACACCTTTGCTTTCTCTGCAGCAATAAAGAGGAAGGAAGGAAGAACACCGAAAATATATGACATATTGGCAGAATTGTTTCTAACTAGAAGGTTTTTCAAAGTTGTCTAAGTGTCAGCAGCTCTTCTTATAGCCTGAATTTATTTGGCATGGTGTCACAGTTATCTCTGTTAAACAAGTCCTCATATGCACCTTTCAGAGCTTAAGAACACCTGAGGGAAAATGTATTAGGATCTCTGCTTTCAATCTTGCTGTAATTCCTGCTTTACCAAGGGTGGGGAAAAAAAAAAGAAGGAAATGTAATGCTGCTGCTGGGGATTTTTTTATTTATTTATTTATTTTCTTTTTAATCCAAAGTGACTTTTGTGTTAGGGAAAGGTGCTCTGGTTGGCAGCCTCTTGGAGGTTTATTGCCGCTGGCCACAGATGTGCCAGTCAATGTGGGATGCCCTGAGGCCAGGGCTGAGCTGCAGCCCCACAGTCCCTGTGCAGTGCAGGCACCCACATAACCCAACTGCCTTGCTTTTTTTTATCTGTGATAATGCCATCTTTGCACGTTCCCCCATTGGAGGGAATTACAGGGATAATCAACTTGAGATGCTCATGAAACTCTTGCCTGGAGAGCAGGCAGAAAAGAAACCCAAGCAAAAAACCCTCAAATATTCTGCTGTTTATTGGGGAAAGCCTTAAAAGAAAATGGGAGCTGTACATAAACCTGTCCCCCGGGCAGCTGGAGCTACACCTACCCCCTTTCATGTACCTCTAGGTTTCCTTGCTCCCCCTTTGGCTGTGAAGCTGCACATTGATCCTCCAAAAAATAAGGATTATAAACCTCCAGCTTGTGCAGGGAGCATCCCGGCTCGGCATTGCGCCTCTCCTGGCCCAGTCCACGGCGGATCTTTGCTTTTGCGCCACGCGCGGTGTCAAGTTGAAAGACTCCATCGTACAAGTTGCTAAACAAAATCCAATTAAGCGGCTGGGCTAGAAATGTAATTGTTACAAAAAGTGGCGTGTCAGATGGCGAGATGTTATTAAAAAAATATAGAGAACAATTTGCACTTTCCCTCCCTCCTTTTCCTATCGTGCCACAAACCCTTCAGATCGCAAGTGGGCCATGCAGCTATTCCGCCAGCCTACAGCCCCTCTCTTAAAAGGTTATTCCCTGCGAGGAAAGCGAGCTGGAGCAAAACGTGTTGCCGAAGGATCCTTTGCAAGGCATTTTGGGGGCGGACTGTGAAATTAATGCTATTGCTTACAGAGCTAGAAGTGCATGTTATTTAGCTCATTAGCAGGAAGGACGCGGGGTCCCACGGGTGCCCCACGGCTCACCTGGGAGCTGAGAGGGCTGAAGGGTGGAAAATAGAGGTTTTTCTCCTTGCAGCACGGGGAAGGCTGGGCTGGTGAGGACCTGCAGGCTAGGGTTACTCTTCAGGCATCAGCCAGTGCCCGAGGGGACGGCAGCTCTGGAGGCCTCACCCAAGGTCAGATAATTTAGGATGGGGCAGCCCCAGATGCGATGCAGAGTGCAACCCCTCAATCATCCTCGCTTGCCGCAGGGGGTTTGCAGGTTCGGGGAGGGAAGTCTGAATTGCTTCGGTGCTGATTGTCTGAAAGTTTTGCTGCTGAGACTGACCTGCCTTCCCTCCTGCCTTTGCTCAGAAATTTAATCCACTTGTGCTCTTACAGTGCTTTGCGAGCCTCGCATGCACAGGGCTGCTAATGACTAAATGTTATTACTAGTATTATTTTTACTCAAAAAGCTCTTCAAACAAACATTAAGCCATCTGTTTCTTGAGCAAACCCTCGAGGTTATGTTTCGTCCTAACTTTCTGCTATTATTGTTTAAGCGTGGCCGTTCAGAGCTGCTTCCCATTATCCCCCATCCCCTGGGAGACATGTCTAGCAACAGAAAGAAGTGTTACTCCAGCAAAAGCCTGTGTAAAATCCTGCCGCCGGTGTTTGTAAGGTGATTGGGAGTAGGGGATGCTTGTCCCCAGGGGGGTTATGATAACCAAGCATCCTGTCCCGTTTCCAGGGTCTCTTTCCACTGACAGACTGTGGATAGCTTCAGCCTCCTGCAAGTATTTGAAGTGCAGAGCATGTTTTTATGACTCTGATTCAGCTGAGCACTTAAAGAAGTGCTTGGAATTAGCGTGCGCTTACACATTTCCCTGACACCAGCCTTATTTCCATCCAACAATAAGTTAAAAAAAACCTCCAAAACCACTTGGTGAGGAAGATGAGAGTGCCGGTCCCCTGCAGAGGTTTATCTGGAGTGGATGGTTTCATCATCCTGGCAGGCAGCATCACTCAGTACCCACCAGTGAGTGTGGCAGAGACCTATTTCCCACGCAGGGATCGCAGCAAGGGGCAAACCCAGACGATGCCCCTCCAGCCAGAGCGTCCCCCGGGGAGCAGCAATGAGCTGGAGCCTCCCTGGGAGCTTCGGGAGGACAATTTCCTTGAGGCCAGACAGCAATCTCCAGCAGCTCTCTGCTTGCTGCCTGCTCTGGACAGACACAGCTGGGGCGGGAGCAGGCAGGAGCCTGGGACTGCAGCTTGCACAGGCAAGGGACCATTAATTCCCATTTTTCCTTTGCTGAAGCAAATTACAGCAGAAGGGGCCCTGGGAAAGGGTAGGAAAGGTTTCAGAGAATGGGCAGAGTAAGGAATATTGACCTGAGCTGCAGAGTTCAGCTGAATCAAATTTTCTCTGGCTTTGGAGACATGTAGAGGGGGGGACCAGATCAGTAAGTGGAAAAAAAGGCTTGAGAATCAGCATCCATGAGGCATCATAGAGCAGGAAGTATGGTATGGAAAGCACAGCAGATCCTGAGATTTAACTGCTGGGAAGCAAAAGCCAGGCCCTGTTGGCTTCCTTCCCAGAAGAAGCTGTCCGTGGTCATGTTGCTTTGCTTCGAATCTTCCACTACAATTATTTTTTCACCTTAATAATTGCCCTCAGTTTTTGCTTGCAAAACACATGGTTTAGAAAAAAAAATTAAAAAGAGGTACTCAGAGGATTACATGGCCAGCCAACCAGGAAGGAGATGAAGGCAAGGAATGTGCTCCTCCAGCAGCTCCTCTAGGACGGCGCCTGCCCTCTCATTGCCACTAACTCGTACAGGGAGACACTGAACTGCAATTGTGCAGAAAGGAAAAGCGGCTCCGATGCCCCACCGCTGTGCCAACCCCCCCCCCCCCAGCACTCGGGCGCTTGGCTATTCATCTTCCAGGCTGTGGCAGACAGACACCCCCCTCCCTTCTCAGGGTACCAGGCTCCGTTGCTTTTTCAGCTTGGCTGCTGGCATCACCCCAGCCTTATCCGTAACAGTCTAGAAATCAGCTAGAAGGGGAACTTTCAGATAACTGATCTGCTGTCCTGAAATGACCACGCTCCTGGCTTTGCATTGTGCTTACGCGCTGCAAAACTATACGTGCGTGTGCGTGGATACAGGCTCGGCACGTTGCAGCTGATGGGGAGCCAAAGGGGCAGGGCAGGCTGCCTCTCCCTTCTGAGGTTTTGATGGGAAGGAAGGTCAGCAGATACCACCCTTTCCCCTCCCTTTGCTCCTCTGCAGCACAACAGAGTCCCCAGACCATGGAGGAGGGAGGAGCAAGAGCTCGCTCACCCCAAATAACTCATGTGGCATCATGCAGTGGGGTGAGGGGATGGAGAGGGTCGGGATGTGTTGCCAGATGGTGTAAAAAAAAAAACCAACAAAATGTTTAGGCTCAGCAGTGGCCTCAGTTGTGTGGGTGATCAATCTGCCAGGGAAAGAAGTTCTCGCTTTGGCCAGTTTTTAGACTAAAATCTCTTTCTCTCCTATGCCTGGAGAGGCGTGCGTGCCCTGGCTCAGGGCTCACCTCTGCTGGGCAGCACACTCCGTCATAACAGGATAAAAAGAAAGTGATAACTGTAATCGATGCTCCTTACATCTTTAACACCCCCAGGACATGGAGTGTCACAGGTATTAATGAATTAATATCTGCAGCAGCTGGTAGCCCTGCAAAGCTGTGTGCTAGGTGCCCATGAAAGGGGGAAGCTGAGTGGTGGGGGAGAGAGATGCGCGTGGTGGCAAGCACGGGGCATCCTGCCCTGCCGCTCGTCCCCCCGGGCTCCTGCTCGTGGGGACGGCACCTCGCTCTCCGTGGGCTTCCCTTTCTCCTGGTACAGCCCCCATCCTGCTGCCATCTCTGCTCGGGGCTCCCTGCTCTGCCTCCCCTGCTCACCCTCTTGCCCCCATTCCCACCCTGCCGCATCTCCGGATGGCTGGTGTTTCCCCCATCACATCTAATCTAATTTATACGCAGCTTTCTTCATATTTGCAAAACATAAAAAATCTCTTCCAACTAAGAGCCTGCTTTCCATTCCAGAGATAGGTTATATTCTTCACTGCACACATGCCTGCATATATTTGAACAAGTTTGATTCAGTGTAGCTGACACAAAAACCACTTAGTTGTTTCCCCTACATCATCCTAAGTTAATACTCCTGACAAGTACAGGAGGCTTTTCAGCAGTTTTTCTATTTCAGCTCCCCTTGCTTCCTGCTCTCTCTGTTTCGCCCCCGCTGTAAAATTTCCCCGAATCTAAGCAGCTGACCGTACCCCAGCAATTTGTATCCAATATGCTTGAAACAAAAAAATTGAAAGGGTGCCCATGGATGCACGATGCAATGACCTGAGTCACTGAGCTGGATTACATTTCTATGTATTTTGTGCACACTCTGTGTTTTCAAAGGAAATGAAAAATAGGGAGCTGGAGATGGGATCATTCGCACACCCAGGTTAGGGCTAGCTTTGGTTTTATCATTACTTCTGGGTTATTACAAAGCCAGCTCTGCTCCTTTCTGAACTTCAGGGGGATTTTGTTAGTCCTTCGGTGGGTTTGACTTAGTGCTCCTATGATGGAGAAGCTGGTCCTGGACTGCTGAGCAAGGCGTGAGGTCTCTGTGATATTTTTGCATCCATCTCCCTGGGTTCTGCTGATGCTTCTGAGAGAGGAGGTTTTTGTCCCAGCCAAGCCTTAAGCTCCTTCCAGCAGCAGCCCTGAGCCTCTCGCTCCTACACCACAGCGTCCCTGTGCCCATCCCCTGGGCAGACAGCACGGAGAGGAGCAGCTCTCGGTGTTTGTGCATATCCAAGCAGCTCTCCTGTAGCAGGATCTCCTGAGCCACCCCAGCAGAGGAGCGAATATTCTGAGGTTAACTCCATCCGCAGTCACAGATTGCTGCCAGTGATGGATGCATTGCTTGGTGGGGACAATCAATTGGTAAAGCAACCCTGTCTGGAATTTATTCAGGGTTGAAATGGGTTCCCCAGGCTCTAAGTCTATCGATTCTCTCGGTGTAGGTTATTTTTACCATTATTTACGTGCTAGTAGCATCTCGGGGACTAACTCAGATCAGCCTCTATTGTGTTAGATACTGCTTGAAATGAGAACCGGCACCTCCCTCCTATAAAGGGGGTTATAAATAAACAGGAGAGTCTGCGCGGGCGGGCAGCGGCGCTCTCGCATCCCTCATTTGCACGATGAAGATAAGTGACACGGCGAGGTCACTTGATAAGCCGCTATTGGTGTGGGAATCTGTGCTAAATCTCTGCAGAGCCTGTGCATAGCCTCCCCCCATCCAACGTCTTACCCCGATGCCCCACTTTGGCCCAAAATTGGCCCCCCCAAAAAAGATGGAGTGGTTGTTCCTAGGGAAAGGTTAGTCTGGTGACTAAGTAGTCTCCAAAGAAATAAGCCTTGGGGAACAATAGCTTGTAACATTAACTTTGCTAAAGAAACTGGTATTCTTTTATGGCTGATGTACTAATTGTTTTACCCTTTTCCTGTATTCTGCTATTGTGAACATGTTTTCATTCTGTGCATCTTTTGTGGCTGCTTCTGAAAAGCTGGTGCCTTATCACTCTCCTTTTCTTCAGGTCTCTAAATATTTATCCCATAGTTTCATTTGACTGGTAAATAAACGCTTACACCTTTTCTATTCCCTAACGTTGTCTTTTAAATTAATTTCTCAAAAAGTAATTGGGGAGAAGAGGAAGAAGTTGAAGTTGGATAAGACGTTAGATGAAACAGTAGCAAATCAAGCTGCTGTATTCAAATCCTTTCTTTTAGTTAAATTTCAAACTAAAAATAGTCACTACTTTGACATTCACATTTCTTAATTGCTTATTTTCCATATCCCCTGTAGGTAGAGTAAGACATCATAGCCTTAAACCGTGGTGAGAGAAGTTTGGGGCTATGTATTGTGATAAATTTTCCAATCTCAGCGAGGGATGGGAGTGGATGGCTCTTGACGCAGGGAGGGAGGAAGGACAAACTGGGCTAAATAATCTTTTTGAGGTCTCTTCGAGCCTTATTTTCTTTTCTGATGCTTCATTTAAATCTAGTGTGCCCATCTCTGACATAGAGGACTCGATATTCCCTGGCAGGCTGGTGAAAATAGCCTTTGACGCTTGAGTCTATTATATAAGGGAAAATAATGTTTTAGCTTTTTGTTGCCTACTTTGGACTCCAATCTGGCAAAGATTTACTTGGGTATTTAACTTTCTGCACTGAGGATCACTGGGGTTATTCAGCGTCCGAGGTTAAGCAGGTGCCTAAGTCTTTGGAGGATCAGGAACCTCATTTGTATTAACAAGTCACAGAGAAATCCAGCTGATTGGCTCAGTTTAACAGGTTTTACACGTCCGGGTGGGTATTCCTGCCCAGCCCCGGGTGTCCTGGCTAGAGCTACCTGCTTCATCGAAGACCCGAGGGACATCATTTCATGCAGACATCTCCACTAGCCCCCGCACAGCAATAGCTGTTTTTGTTAAGGATGTAATTCCCCTGTGGCAGAACCGGCTCGGTAAATGTAATGACAACGTAGGTGTTGCATGGTTAGCTCCTGCACAGCCCACCCAGCTTCCCCTCTTTTTAACTCCCCTGGAAATAAATGCTACTTTGTCAGCAGATAAAAAAAAATAAAAAAAAAAAAGAGAGGGGAAAATCTAGAAAAGGAATTGAAAATAAATTGCCTGCTTCATTTAAATAACATAGCTGATTTAAATCAGGGAATGAACTCTCTTGAATTTCTGGGTTGTAATGAGGACAATGCAGACTTATTGTTCAGACTCTTTCAAGCAAGCTGTATCCAAAACGCTCAATAGAATTAAGCTCTGATCCTGCAATCACTTACGCCCATGCGGAACTGGATGGCTCCACTGAAGACATTAGACGGGGTTATTCATAGCGTTAAGAGTGTGTTTAAGTCTTTGCAAGACTGGAACTGTGCATAGCCAGGGAATTAGGCACCCGAAGCTGGAGCAAGGGGCATGGGGGACGTCCTCCGCACGGCGCCCCGGCATCGTTTCTCGCTCGCAGCCCAGATGCGGGGTGGTGGGCTTGGGCACGCTGCAAAGCGCTGCCTGGATTCGCTTGTTGGTTTAATTCCCAGCATTTTTCATGTTCCTGCTGCTCACCTCATTTCAATGAGCTTCTCATTTCCCACTGTTTGTTTAGTCTCAGTGCTGGACCCTGCTCAATATTTGGCTTCTCGTCCCTACTATTTGTTCTTATTTCCATGTGTTTAACATATATATTTGTTGCTATCTGCCCAGTAATCGCAATAGCTTTCCCTTGCTGCTTCCCTTTTTCCCTGCTCAGCCCAAGGAGCAGCCCCGCAGAGGGAAGCCTCCCTGGCTTCCCAAGGGCAGGACGCTCCTAGCACCAGCAGATCTGGAGTCTCATTGCAAACCAGAGCAGGAAATGCAGACAGCAAAGCCGTGGGCTCAGGTCTTTGTTTCTGAGCCATAGAAAGGCTTCCACAAAAGCTCAATATCTTATTTTTTTTCCCCCCCTGTGTGTAAAAAGGTTTTTCTCCAAGTCTTACAGGGCAGGCTATTTCCCTTAGCGATTAGCTGTCTTTTATCCAGGGACCTTGAACCTGTCTATAAATGGAATCCCCCTGCTGCTCTGTGCTTTGGACATTATATTGGCCACTTATAGCGTGAGGAAAACCAAAGCACACAAACAACATCTGCAACAGAGGGGCCAAGGTGCTGCAATCTGGCAGGGCAAGGTGAATGCTGCCTGCTCTTGCCTGTGCTGCCTGTCCAGAGGGAAAGGGCTGCGGGATGTTCATGTGCCCAACAGTGGGTTAATCCTGCAGTGCTGTGCAGGCAGACGTAACCCCAAATCTCTCCTTTCCCCCATCCTTGGGGCTTGCCTGCATGCTTCCATGACTTTAAGAGTGCTGGAAAATGGGAATAAAGATGAGGAAGAAAAGAAAGAGTGGGGGGAAAGATGCACTAAGCGAGACGCAGGCTGGAATTAGAATACACTGTTTTGCTCCCCCCAAAAAAACCCAGTCTATTGTTTCATATCAGGTTTCCTCTCGAGCAAGCAATTGTGAAGCCAACCTGTCCCGCGAAATGAGCTGTCGTTCCTGGCGCTGAGCAAACACTATTGATTGCAGCGTGGAGGGAGCCCGTGGGGTGTTTCTGCCCATCCCGGGGGTGGGGGGGGGGTGCTCCTTCGGCGGGGAGGTGGCTCCTGCTGCCGTCCGTTGGGATGTGGCGGCTGGCTGACAGGCAGCAGAGTGGCAGAGCTTCTGCGGCGGGATGAGGGACACCGTGGGTGGCACCTCGAAGATGCGTCAGCAGGTAGCGGCCAAAATCTTGGAATGAGGACCTGGGTTTTGGCTGTAGAGTTGTTGTTTTTTCACGGTGTCTCCCCTCCTCCCACTCCCTCTTCACCTTCCAACAGCTTCATGCTCTGCTCTAACACAGGCTCTTGCTTGTTTTTATTATTTATTTGAGCTGGCAGCTCTCTGTTTTGCAAAGATTCCCCCCCCACCTCATCCTGTCCTTCATTGTACCACACTCGAGGCATCTCTGTCTTTCACCCGTGCTGCTATAGCAACTGTCGGAGATGCTACAGCAAGGCCATCCTGGCCAGGGCCATCTGCACGAGAACAATACCTACTTCAGGCATTTTTAGCACCGAGCAGGTAACACTGCATGCTGCAAAGAGCATCCATTGTGGCTCTGGAGCAATATCACCATCCAGAGGGTCTCTCAGCTAATAAAACCCTCTGTAGCTACAGAGAAGCATGTTTCTGCAGCTCGCTTGGCAATTGCACGCACGCGATAGTCCTGCGGTGAGTAGACCCAAATGCATTGGCCGTAATCATCCGTCACGTTTATATACCGCACTTCATCCCGAAGGATCCCAACAGGCTTCGCAGCAGACGTTGTGCAACGGGATCCATCATCTGGCATCGAAGCTTGGCCGGATCCTGCCGGGATGGAGCACGGCAGCTGTCGAACACGGCTTTACGCCGACGGTGGCGAGGGGAGCTCATCCTATAGCCCCTGCAAAGCCACGGGAGGGGTGTGGAGGGGACAAAACCCACCTCCAGATCTGAGCTGGGGATCTCAGGCTGCTGCTGGGCCCTGTCCCACAGCTCTCACTGGTCCTTCAGCCCCCGGTTCCGCTCAGGCACACTTGGACCCACTGTAGCTGGTGCAGCAGGTACATCTGCGCCTGCCATTGACAAAAAATACTGTATTTTCCTGCAGCTTTTGGGTTTCTTATGTCTGAAGCAGATGGGCTGATCGATGGGGTTTGACATGGCCGTAGCCCAACGTTGCCTGCCACAACAACGCCGTTAGCGAACAGATTTGATAGCAGCCGTGCAAGTCACATTATAACCACAGTAATCACCACGGCACGGGCAAGATTCACTTACTTTGCAAAGAGATGATAAATATTCTCTAGTTTTCCCAGTGCACATTGCTCTTCTGCATGAATGTTTTGGGTGAGACAAGAGAAAGGTTGGTGTCTCCTGACACCAGATAGAGGTCTGGATGTGTCACCACTCTCCTCTTGCCTTGCCTCCCCACCCCAGGGCTCTTTCCAAAATATTGTTGTCATCCATCTCAATTTCTCATCCTCCCCCACATCCCTGGACTGTTTGAAGCCCGTCTCCTTGCTCGGGAATGTCTGGGGCCGTGTCGTGTCACTTGTCACCCCCCACTGCAGGTCACTGGCTTGGTGAAGTGTGCTGGATCGAAGGGGAAAAGGAGGGAAAAACCACTGTGTGGCTCTTGCAGCCTGGGCTGGCCCACGGTTAATGTGATCAGTCAAGTTATACAGTAACACACTGGTAATATCCCTGTTAACACACTCGGGTCCCCAGCGAGCGCTGCAACCCTGCCAGGCGGCTAATGAGCTGCGCGCCTTGCATTATCCGGTGTAATTGTCTTCATATTAATGGGAATAATCTGTTAACACTCTGGGCCAGGATTTGCGTGGTCCTCTCTGCATCCCAGCTGTGGGTGCGCAGGGTGAAAATGGGGATCCCCACGCACCCTGAGACCAGGGGTCCCGAGGGCAAAACTCGCCTGCCCCTCACCTGCCTGCAGGTCCTTCCGATCAGTATTGTTCTTTCCACCCTGTAAACGGGATTGTCTTTTAAAATATTTTGAAATCTACTGACAAAAAAAGCACTCTGTCAGAGGTAGATATTATTGATGTTGTTATTATTGCATCTCTCATCTCTGCTGCAAAGGATGCCTGACCATGCTGACAGCTGCTATTAAGAAAGTTGCACAGCCAGTGTTTCTGGGGATGTAATTCTTTCTGAGCAAAGTTAAACACTAAAAAGGGTTATTTCATGAAGTAAAAGCAAGAGCTGTGAAAAAGTTTGTCTGTGACATGTGAATAGTAATCATGTTGTATATTATCCGGAGATAGACCTATTACGAGATCCTTCCGTGCTCGTTACAGATGCGGCAAAACCCGTTATCCCAATTCTGCAGCTGCAAAGGGTAAACTGGGTGAAACTTTCCAGGTGCTCAGGACAAAGACAGGGAGAAATGACATTTGTGTTCAAGGAGTTTCTCATGCTACAGGGCTAAGAAATACAAATGGATTATTTTCCCCAGTATAGACAAAGTTTGGAGCACATGCAGACCAATATATGGCTTCAGCCCCTTTATGGCTTTAACATAAAACCAGGAGACATGTGGTGGCTTGGGCTGGATTTTCTATTAGGTGTTAAAATAGCAGGAGGGGGAGAGAGACAGCTGGACTGGAGCAAGCACAGAGCACACATCAAAGCCTGCACCTCTGCTCGCTTACTCCTGAGCATCTCTAATGAGCACCTAAAGGGACTGTACTGGCACTTGGTGACTGCCGTGGGAAGGACGTAACAGAAAAGAGCAGGGAAGGGGATTCCTGACAAGATCCTTTATTTAAGGATCCTTTCAAGCCCTGCTCTGCTTTCCCATGAGCTGAGCAGCAGGGACCAGCCTCAAAGCCCCATCCTGCTGTCACCCAGTGCTCGGGGACAGCCAAGATGTTTCATGCCAGCATCATCGCCCAACTCTTGGCTGTTGCTGGCAGGATCCCGGGCAAGTGGCACAGGCTGCCATCCATTAGCAATTTCCCCAGCACTTCAATTTATCCCTGTCATTTAGGGTTCGTGTGCTATTATTTAGTCTATTTCCAAGATCTTATTACATTTTTTATTCATAGGGAGGTTAGATTTATATATTGAAGATCAATAAAAGGCTCTATCATGGCTACATTATTAATAAGGAATACATTATATGTAGACAGACAGCCCACTCTATTGGATTTACTTAGTAGATATGCTTTTTGGGGGCAATTCTGAAAATTTACTACCTGTTCGATCTCTCTTCCTCTCCTTGCCTCTCCCTGGGCACCCATCCCTCCCTCCTTCTGCACGGGGATAATAGCAACTTTATTTAGCAGCATATGTCCTTTGTCCCTTGCAGATGACACTG
Organism: Strix uralensis; assembly: GCF_047716275.1. Lineage (NCBI taxonomy): Eukaryota > Metazoa > Chordata > Aves > Strigiformes > Strigidae > Strix > Strix uralensis. The sequence continues at coordinate 2,353,109 of NC_133999.1, forward strand.
TTCATGCCTCTATCCTCTAACAGCCCCTAAATCTGAGTGAGAAGCAGGGCGTGTGCCACGGGAAGAGCATCCCTAGCTCGGTGGCATCATCGTCGTGGTCTCTTTAGCATTATGGCACTTTATTTCCTTTCTGCTTTATTTCCTTTCTGCTTTTCCATACCATGGCTGGATAGGGAACATGTCTGTAGCCACCTCCAGCACCCAATAATGATGTCCCTGCCACAGGTAGGAAATTGAAGCAGCAACATAAATTAGGAAAATTGAGGATAAAATCAGCTGCTGATGCTTGATCGTCGAGAGTGCAACCCCACAGCACAAGGGTAGAAACTCAGGCTCCTGCTCCAAACTCTCCTCTCAATTCAGCTATTGTGCCTTGTAGCCACCAGGCAGTGATTCACCATCACGTGCTTTCAACTATTTTGCACCATTTTGCACTTTGCTGACCTTCCAGCTCAGTTCTCGCTGCTGTTTATGTGACAACATCTTCCAGAGGTGTAAAGGGAGGGTGTGTGCACACCGTTGGGCATCCACATGCATGGCTCGTGCCAGTTTGGCTGCCCGAAGGGCTGGGCATGGGCACAGGCAGTGAGAGCTCTGCAAAGGTTGGGGGGAAGGATTTGCACAGGGTCACACAGGGAAGGGACAGAAAAGCTCCACAAGCCACCTCAGGGCTGGGGCTCCTTGTGCTGACGAGGGCTGGACTCGGTGCGGGTGACCCCCATCCTTCCCGGCCAGCTTCCCACCATGCACCCACTCATAAATCTAATTCAATCAGCAGTAATTAACTCTAATCATCATAATTAACAGAGAGTGGGAAAATATTAGCTGGAATAATCAAATCTGATCAGTCTGATGCTGCCTTTGCCTGGGAAACCTGCGGGGGGATAAGTCAACTCATCCGCACCACACTTGTACCTTGTCAAGGTTTTACGAGTACATGAACCATCAGGCTCATCAAAAATGATTCCAGCTATGGTTCACGCCCTGACCTCTTTCAGCTAATTACTAGCATGGCAGTTAATCACGGAGAAGCATTAACGGGTTGGTTCCTCCCTCTGCTTTGGCTGACAGGCAGGGGATGCTGCATGGGCTGCCGCGAGCTGTGTGTGCGCTGGTTAACACGAGAGGGGCTGGTGGGGAATGCGCAGTGGTGCGGGTTCAGTCCTGGGGTGGAAAATCAATAAAATGCATAGAGTTCTTGCATACTGAAAATGGCTTTCCTTCCCCTGGTGCTTTTAGCATTCAGGACCTCTCTGCTCTCAGTCTTGAGCTTGTGCATAGAGGAAAGCAAAGAATATTTGGCTCAGAATGTTTTACAAATTTTTATTTACCGTCCATTCTTGAGATCTTCAGGTGAGTGGTGTCAGGTAAGAGTTTCAAAGGAAAATATCTAATACCACAATTACGATAAGCAGCCCTCAAACACAGATAATACTATTTATTAACAAAGCATCAGATGTATCTGCTTTCCTCTCAGCGGAGACCCCGGGAGTGCCCCAAAGCGGTGGCAGCCCCCTGGGGACCAGCGGATGCAGGTCCAGCGGTGGCGGAGCGGCCTGGGACAGCAGCACACCTGGGGGGCTGTGGTGGGGATGTTGGAGCATGTTTATAGATGGCTGCATCTATTAGCAGCCACGTGTTGGCATGATTGATGTCTAATTACTGTCGTGGCACAATATGGCCACGGCTCCTGAATGTTTCCTGCCCTTGGCACAGTAAAACACCTCGAGGCTTTGCTCAAGTCCTCGGCTCTTTCCAGACTGTCCTGTGTGAGACTCAGCCCTCAGCGTGGTCGTCTCTGCCTTTGAAAAACATTTAAAATAACAATCTGTTCTGGTTTTTCCCCAGCTCTTCCGAAATTCATATCTTTCCACCATGTTCTCAAAAAAAGGTAACTCAGCCAGTTGGCGGTAATAGTCTTGCGAAGTTCCAAATCATCTCTTTTCTGCTCATATTAAACTGTGTCCCTGATCAGAATGAAACCAGGTATTTAGTGTCATTAAGTACTTTTAACTACACTATTTATTATGCTGTGGATTGTGGTTTGTTACAGGATTTCTCAGCCATTATATGATTTTAGAGGGGATTTTTTTGTTGTTGTCATTCTCTAAGGAGCTTGTACCACTTAAAATTTTGTTGTATAATAGTTAGTATAATCATCTAAATTAAATGTGTCTCTTCTGTATGATGTTTTATGTTAATGCCACAGTGCGATGGCAGATGCATAAGCAAGCAAGCTGTAGATGGGCAGGGTAGCTGCAAAAATGTACTGGACCTGACTCTGCTCCTTCGGGGTGTAAATCAGGAGATGCTCCAGCAAGCACGGTGCAGCTACACCAGCTTAAAGCTGGCAAAAGGGAGAGCAGGATGGGACCCACCGGCTGCCTCGGCTGGGGATACACACGGCAGAGCTCCCGGTGGTGATTATTTCACAAGTGTCTGCCATTTCACCCAGAGGGCTTTTTAAAAATTATTATTATTATTATTATTTCCTAGATGGAAAAGCTTTCACATCATACATCAGCGTCATGCTCACAACAGCTCGGCTTCAAGCCTCTACATTTTGGGGTGAGTTTTGGCCTTCAAACTCCTTATGGATTCTCCATCCTTTCAGAAATCACCTTTGCCCTCTGCCTCCGCAGCCCCAGCCTCGATGGGCTGCCGTTCTCCTGCAGCCACTGGTCGCTGGGGATGATGTGACTGTGTCCCCAGTGAGGTCTGCTCGGCCACGGTTGGACTGGGACGACTGGAGGTGGCTGCAGAGGGGCTGGGCTTGGGGCTCACAGAGGTGCAAGATATATATATATTAATTCTCCATTGCTTCTCCACAGATACTTGTGTCAGTGCCAAGGGGGTACAAAATGCAACTACAGATGGAAAATTAGTGTCTGAAGAGGTGAAATGCTTCTCTAAAATTCAGTGGGTGTTTTGGGGCAGAATAAGGGACCAAACCCAAGATTTCCAGGGGTGTCTCAAGAGTCACACAGCTCCCAAGCAGGGAGTCAGCAGCCGGAGACGCCGAGGCACGGCACGGGGCAGAGCAGGCAGGTTAACCAACAGGTTGGAGAGAAATTGGTATGCAAGCTACAGCCAAGGAAGCCTTTATATCAGAGCCTTACAAAGGCAATTCTCAGCAATTGATATAAAAAGGTGTCAGTTCTGGTTTAAGTACTGTATTACCAGCAAAGATTTATCTGCTTCAAAGGCAGGCCTTGTGCCACCGAGGGAATAAACAGCTCTTCTCCTTATCTTTTTTGCATAGCGCAATATTTTCTCCATTCGACTTTGGCTCAAAAAAGACTTTTTCCTCCACTTTCTTATTCGCATATTGTAATTTAGAACAACCCCCCCAAGCCCCCCTGGAAATCTCCCAGGGAAAATGGCTTATGGGGGTCACTGAGGGGGGGTTGGAGAAGCGGCTTGTGCCCCCCGGGAGGCTGTAGGGGGGGATGCAGGGGGATGGAGGGGAGGTTTCTGTGGGTGCTGTGGTGGGCAGAGGCTCCTTCCCAGGGATGGAGGCAGCTGGTCTGGAAAACAGCTCCAGCAATCGTAGCAAAGAGGAGGAGACCATTTCCCCCCAACCATCGGCCATTTCTGTGCAGAAATCCTGGAGGAAAACTGCAAAGAGCATCTCTGAGCACCGCCGGGTCACCCTCAGTGCAAAGCAGTGCCAGCACGCCCGCTCGAGGGCTGGGGTGCGAGGAGCGAGGGATGCACGGTGCAGGGGGGGTTCATCTCGCCACCTCTTTATTTGCTCAGAAAAGGAGGGTGGGGGAGCCGGAGTGGCCGAGCAGCCTGCACAGCTCCGCTCGGTGATGGAGTGGCTGCTTCGCTGCTGCCGGCTCGCTAGCAGGGTGGATAGATCAATAGATAAAACAGTTTTCACTAGCTCATTTGCCGAGCTGCTGAGTTGGTGCCGTACCTGGAGCTGCATGGGAATGAGCCAGCCCCGGCCCTGGCGCTTCGCTGAGGCTGGGGAAGGGGGCAAAGGAGAGGCTGCAGGATGCGACCGGGCTGGGGCTCAGCCTCTGCTTGTGCTGGGTGCGGGGCTGAGCTACCCCATGGTGGAAGGGGCCCCGCCAGCCCCAGGCGATGCTGCTGCGGATCTTCCCGTGCTTTTCCAAGTAATTCCAGCAGACCATTTTTAAAATGATGTCTTTAAACATATTTATACAGGCCACATATATTTTACATGCCTGCAACAATGCATTTTATGAAGCATATAAAAAAAACAGATAGAAATTATCTATTTCTCCTGTACAGCTTGTCTCCTTTGCGGGGGGAGAGATAACAAGGACCTATTTCATTTTGCTCTTTGCTGCAGGATGCCATGCAATAAATTGAGAAACGAAGTTTTGAAAAATGCTTCTTTTTTTCCCTCCTTTTTGAATGCTATTCTAAGCTGGAAAGACTCAGCAAATGGAAAACATTATTTGCAGGCTATCAGCCCAGAGTCCCTTTTGCTCCCCTCTCTTGTTTGCTCACTGAAATGAATGGGCTCTTCCGGCAGCAAGGATCATAACGTTAATCGGAACTAAAGAGCATTGTGTTTGCAAAGAATCAAGGATCTTCCCCATCGCAAACTTTACAAAATGGTTCTTCAGATACTTGGGAACAATTAGATCAAGCTCAAGCTCAAGCTGCTGCCGGGTGCTGATCGGCAGTTCTCCTCTTCATCAAATATTCAGCATGGATATTTCATTATCAGCCTAATTCATACCCTGCATCCACGGCTGGGTGGTTTTAGAAATTAAACTGTACTTTCACCTCTAACGAATGCAGTCCCTGGCAGGCGGTGAAGTGGAGAGCGGCTGCCACGCCGCTGACTTACTGAGTGGGGTGGGAGGGGGCTGCAGCAACCAGGGCTGTGCGTGGCTTCACCTTTCATAAGCAAAAAATTAATCACATCCAAAGCGATCCGGTGAACGAAGCTAGCAAGCTGTGCAATTACAGCAATGTACAGGAGTTAATTAGTCACTTGCCTTCGCCGTGGAGAGAGCCCGGCGGAGCAGCGACGCGAGCTGCCGAATGCCGGAGCTGGCAAGGGTTTGCTGGTGGGGCTGGTGCGTGTTCTGCATCTCGGGGCTGGGATCAACCAGAAATAATTCATGATGATGCTAACCCTGATGTTTGGAGGAGCGGTGAGTATGGCCGTGCTGTTAGGGACATGTGGACCTGAGCAGGATGGGAACCAGGGGAGAGGAGAGGAGGTCTAGCTGCTCAGACACCTGGGATGCGTCGAGTTATTGTGAATTCTGCTTTATGTGCCCACAAAAACCCTTGTCTCCACTATGGGAGAGTTTACAAGCAAATAAATCTGTTGATACTATGAGCCGAAAAACATCAGCACCAGGCACTTGTGCCCGGCCCCAGCTTTACAACGCTGGCAATTAAACTTCTTGTCGGCACATGGGTTCTCAAAAAGGTTGACAGCATGTTCAGCTAATGGCACTGCTGGTGCTTCTCTGCTGCCTGCGGTGGTTTATGAGCACTTCAAGAGGCACAACCAGAGTCAGGAACATCCTCCCTCCCACGTACCCACTTTCTGAGACACAAGAGCGTCCGACTCCTCTCTGGGGCTTCTCAGATGGGAGTTTGTTCGTGATTTAGTGCACAAGCAGCGAAAGGGATTTGCCTGGGAAGCATCATCCCGACACCGCAGTCGATCTGCTGAGTCCGGGATACACCAGGCATGTGCGAAACGGCTCCCCAGAGCACAAGGCCCAGTGATGCTCAGGAAGCATTAACTCACCGTACGAACCACCTGCGTGGGCATTGTCAGCGCAGCACGGCGAGCTCCGCGGTGCACGCCCAGGGCAACCCCCTGTCAAGTCACAAAAGCCTCTGGTTGTTCCTTTCCAGCTTTTTCCTAGGTAGAAAAAGAGGCCTCACGCACACGAGTAGCTCTGCAGCTCTACACAGGCTGGTGGCACGGTGGGAGAGCCCAGGGGCAGGGTGAGCAGCAGGCAGGAGGGAGGGAGGTGGGCTGTGCACAGCCCTGGCAGGACTGGGGGCTCTGGGCAGCAGTGGGGGATGTACTGGGAACGAAGCCTTACTGGTGGTGCTGGAGGAGCATTGCTGGCCATCAGCAAGCAAAGCAGCAAAGCTGGTTTCCTATGGAGGTGCCTCTCTTACAGGAGCTCTGCCTTCATAGAAACCCCAAATTCATGCGATTTGTACCCTTTTGGCACAATTTACTTGAAATGAGTCAGCGAACTGAACTGTTGGGGAGGGGAACGCACAGGCACGAGCCTCGTTTCCTTCAGAAACTGGGTCACGAGGGGCCACGGGTTTCTGATTTCACAGCAAAGCGGTCAAAGGACTCAGGTTGTCCTCGGGCTCTGCACCTCTCCGAGTGCTCTACAGGTGACGTCCGTGTGTCCGTCCGTGCTGGGGCTACCTGAGGCCGGGCGAGATGAAGCCAGCACGACATTTTCCATGGATGTCAGCTGCAGGGCTGCAGGTAGAGAGCTCTGCCTGGTGACCGGCACGTCTCCTAGGGAAGGGACAAACCTCCCAAAGGCCCTGGGTCTGGCCCCGGGAAGGATGCAGATGCTCTGGCTCACGTGTGCAGCTCTGGCTGAGCTCGGCGCTCGCTTGTCACATAGTGCTGGTCACCGGGAATTTGATGGTTCGTGCAGCATCGTCAGGGCTCCACTTAGCACAGCCGGCTGGCTCCTCTCCATGCAATTACAAATGCAGACACTGGAGCTGCAGCGGCCCGACCAGGCACCTGCATACAGATCAGCCCCGGAGCCGGAGCGACAGCGCGGGGCTGGCTGCCACCCGCTTCACCGGGAAGCGCCGGGCTGAGACACCGGCTGTCGCGGCAGCAGCAGGGATGCTGGCGCGGGGACGTAATTAAGCACTTTATGCATGGGTGGTTGTAATGAAAACCATATTGCCAAGAGGACTGCTCTCGGCCATGCTCAGGATTCACCGCTCGTGAGAGAAATGTTTAAAAAAACAAAGGAAAAAGCCCAATACTTCGTGCCGAAGCATGGCAGGTGTCTCTCACTCCCCTCCCCACCTCTTGACTATTAAAAAGTGTGGCAGGTGGAGGTTTCTCTAACCTGCTGAAGTATGTGGCCAGCGGCTACCAGAGGCAGGAAAACTTTTGGATTTATTCATGGCCACCTGTCAGGGGCTGTCATTCCCCACGCTGAGCTACAGCCTGAAGTTTGCTGTGCTATAAATCAGCTCCTCTTGGACATCATAACTCTTCTTTATAGGCTCTTTCCCCCTCATAAATAAACCTCATTCCATATGTATATACTGCAAAAGGCAAGCCTGATTTGCAGCTCTGTGCCAGCTCAGGTGGCATCTCTCTGCCAGCTGACAAAGTGCCCGGGGAAACTCTCCAGCCCGGCTGCATCCCTGCGTGGGGTGCATCCCTGTGTGGGATCCCTCGGCTGTGGGGACTGGGACCCCCCGAGGAGACCTGGGAGAAGCAAGGATTGGGTGCTCGTTCCCGTCCCCATTCACATAAGGCAGCGCAGGGAGTGGAGCCAGTCACTTGGGAAGTCCTTCAGCCACAAAATCCTCTTTGCACGCGGAGAATAAATGCATTTACTGAAATTAGGACTAACTGAAGAGACATGTTGTTAGCAGGAAAAAAAAAGGAAAAAAAAGATTTGCAAGAAGTGTGAGCAAATGGAGCAAGATCTGAGGCTTCTTTTCCCTCCCCCTACACGCTCTCCCAAGGGGGGGATGCAGCAGGGATGGAGGGGGCTCCTCAGGGGGATGGGGAAGGTGGCTGCAGCTTTTGCTCGGCTCCCTCTTCAGCACCCCCTGGCCAGGAGCAGGGAGGGAGCAGGGGTCTGCGCTCAGCCTCAGACAAAGACCTCATTTCAGCCAAAACAGTCGAGCAATTTATGTCCCCCACTGTCCAAATGAAGAATGGGCCCCTCTATTTTTGTCCTCTAGCTGGTATTTTAATGGCAGATTAACAGGAAATAGGTCTAAAGGTGCAATCTGCCTTTTTTTTTTTCCCCTCAAAGAGACTGCAGAAGTGCACATTGGGTTTTGCAACTGGATTAAAGAATGTACTGGCCATCGACCCCACCATGAGGCCAGGGCCCAGGGACCTCTGAGAGCCCAGGGGTTGGAAATAGAGACTTCACCCAACCCATTATGCACTTTCCTCTGCCTCTATTGCTCCCACAGGGATGCCAGGGATCTCACAGAGCTGCCAGAAATGCCAAGACCAGACTCAACCCAAGTGTGTGTGGATGCAATTCCCACTGAAGTCAATAGAAGCGGTTCTCATCCACCCTTATCGCAATTTTCTGCCGTACTAGCACCAAATCCAAGGGAAGAGAGAGAGAGCAGCCCGTACCCGGAGCACAGCCATCTCTTTCTGAGCTCCTGCTCTGCACGGCTGTTGCGAGGCTGGGGACGAAGGACACCGCAGGGTGATAAATCCTGCCAGCACAGCGCTGCCCGTCCGCGCCCGCGCTGCAGAGCAGCCCTCCCGCCCCGCCGAGCGATGGGCTGGCATGGGGCTGACTCACTGCCACTGCCCAGGTTATCATTTTGAATGGTTTAAGTTGGCAGCTTCCTAAATGGAGAGAAGATTAAGCCCGAGTGAAACATTTTTTTATAACTCCAGCAAGTTCCAGTTGGAGAGATGAAGGGGAGCCCTGGCACTGATGCTGAAGGGGGTGCTGGGATGCAGAGCACCTTGCAGACCCCAAACCCTTTAATTTTTGAGACCAGAGCATGGACTTTCTTTCGTGTCTCCTTGCAAACCCCAGCTGCAGCCCCCTCTGAGCCCTGATCAGCACCAGACCAGGCAACAAGCAGCAGTTGGGGCTGGTTTCTGGTGCAGGCAGCTCCCACTTTCTGGCTGCCATCTCCAGTCAAGATAGTTCACACATAGATGATTAACAAAGCCGTTGGCATCGCCTTCTGAGAATTAGTTAGAAATCATAACGCAGTCTAATCAATACTGCTTTCACCCACGCAGGGAGCTGCTGGGGAGGGAGGGGGCCGTGAACAACATCTGCATCTAAAGCATCCCACAGCGCAGAGCTGAGCTGTTGCAGGCGCTCGCAGCTCGTCCGTACAGGAGGGTGCTGGGGTGGGTGAGCTCCCCCCGAGCTTCCCCGCCGGTTGGGGTGGCCCCAGGCTGAAGCCGAGGTGTTTCCTTCCAGGAGAACCTGTCCCTCACTCATTTCTGAGCGCTCAGGTCAGAGGGGATTCAGGGATGTCACTCTTGACTAAGGATGGATGAAACAACCAAGATGAACCTTCCATCACAGCTGAACACCGTCTCCTCCTTACCCTGAAGGACCCTGGAGCATCTCTTCCTTATTTACTCCTTAAAATTAATATCACAATCAAGTGATCCTCTCCAGATTTATACTGGTACGATCTCCGGTCCTGATGCAATGTCACGCAGGTTTATGGAGATGCTGTTGATTTGGACCAGTGATCACAGTGACAAGAGTGCAATGCCAGGAAACTTCCCAGGGCCGCTCCTGATTTACATCCGTGATTCCGCTTCATCAGAAGCACTGCCAATGCAATCCCAGTCAAAGGCAGCTTATACCAATGTGGCAAAAATTTGCCCTATAAATTATCTTTAGAGCACAAGGATTTCAAGCATGCCTGTCCTAGATTAAGCCGTGTCCTTGTCAGTCTTGAACTAAGAGAGGAAATAAATTCCTCTCTCCTTTATTTTTGACTGACCTGGAAAGCCAAGACCTGGCAGGAGACAAGCCCTGCCCGCTGCTCCGGCTCTCCGTGCACGTGCCTTGTCTCCACCGTGGTCGACAGAAATATTGCTAGCATCCATTTCATTTCACCAGGAGGGAAACTGAGGCAGGGACTGAGACAAGGGCGGCTCCAAGGCCCCTTCAGGGCTTATTGCAGAGCCAGGGAAGGAGTCTGGGGAAATAAGAAATGCCCCGGCAGAGGCAGAAATGCCCCCCGAGCTGCAGAAGCCGGTGCTCCCCCTCCTCTGCGGCTGCCGGCATGTGTAATTAAATAATCAATTATCGGTGCACAGGTTTTACGGGTGCGTTTATGCCCCTGTTGCAGGCAGGGGACGGCAGGCTGCGGGCAGGAGCGTGGTGCTCTGCCAGATGGGCCATCAAGCCCCGCTGCTGCGCGGGCGCGTGGCTCCGCTGCCTTCGCTTTTCTTGTTTGCAACGAATTTACAAATCCTTTAAGTACGGAGAAACTGAGCCTTCCCCCAGGAGAGACAGATGGCTGCAGAGGCATTAGAAAGGCAGTCAAAGCAGAGGGGGTTTTTTTGTTGTTGTTGTTTGGTGGTTGATATCGGTATGTTCGTCTGCAAATGGTTCCTTAGTGCTTGGCTCTCCTGCCCTCCTTCTCCTTCCGCGCTGGAGAGCGCAGGGGGCTGCAGGGACCTGGCAGCCCAGCCCTCCCTGCCAAGGGTTTGGCTTTGATCCTACTGGGGACGGAGCAGGACCAATGCCAGGTCAGAATCAGCCCCTGCACCACCGCCCGTCCTGGTTCCCACCATGCGACTGCTGCAACAGCAGCTTCCAGCCTGGCTCCCAACCCATTCCAAGGTGGCTGGTTCTCTCTTTCGGGGCTTTAGCCAGGGGCAATGTCACCCTTCTCGTGGCTGCTCGGGACGCCGCGCTGGTCAGGCTCAGGAGGTGATGGGGAGCAGGATGATCCTGGCATGGCCGGCAGCGCGGGGCTGTTGCTGCTGGAGGTGATGGCAGCGTTGGGGAAGGCAGCTGCACGCACCGTTTTTTTTCCTTTTCTTTTTATTTTCTTAAACAGCAGCAGCACTTTTCAAATTCTCAGCATCGTGAGTCACCTCACATATTAAGAGCCCAGGCAAGAGGGCACTGGGCATGTGTGGGACAGAGATAAATCTGGAGCTCCACGCAGGGACGGCTGGCTGGGTGTTTAGTTATGGCACAGGAATAAATGTCTGTTTTGTGTCAGCTCTTTGCAAGGTCCTCCGATGTCCTTCCGGCTCCAGCTCCGCTGCACACATTCTGTTTCAGGCTGAACAAATACATCCACGGCCAGAAATTGATTTTCTAAAAATGTAATATGCACACAAAACCCAACATGTATAAAATATGTCGGTTTGTGGGGGAACAATTGCGCTTCTTTCCTGCCCCCAAAAAATCAATTGTAAGAGCGTATGTAAAAATACAATGGCACTAAACTCCAAATAATTAGGTGATTGTGCTAAGCGAACATCTTATTTAAAAATGGCTCAGCAGTACACGGCTGTGAGACACAATCTAATCAGAATGAACCAGGAAATGTAGCAGTTTCCAGGTGAGTAAGCTGAAATGCAGAAGTCATTGTATGAAAGGGAGGGGGAAAAAAATCAGGGATGGAAATGACAAGGGAAGGAAAGAAGAGGAATCAGCTACATAGACAGGAGTAACAGCAGCACATTGCCATCATTATTTCTGAGCAGAAAGCACAGCAAAAAGAATGCGGGGAAAACATGAAATTAAATCAAATATGATTACCGAACAAATAGAAAAGAACCAGCTCAGGGTTGGGATTTTTTTCAGAGTGTGTTTGGGCTGGAGCAGAGGCAGGGGTGGGAGAGGCTGGGGGACATGGGGGGAGCGGTGTGAGGGGAGAGGGACTTGTCCCTCCATCACACCCCACTGCAGCCTCATCCCGGAGCAGATGATCCCTTCAGGTCGGGAACGAGCAGCAAGAACAGGTGGGAATCTCTTACCCTAAAAAGTGGTTTTTAATCCCGTTTTCATGCAAATGTTATTGCAATAAAGAACAAGGAAGTTCAACACAGGTACGGGGGCATAATTGCTTCTGAATAGATTGCTTTTCAGAAAAAAACACTTTTTCTTTAATTTTGAACTCCCTAGTGCACCAGCTGCTCCTTTAACCACCGCCAGCGCTTGCTGCTCCCATCACCGCTCGAGCAGCTCTCATAATCAACGAGCGCGGGGGCCCTCGGTAGCTTCGGCTCATCCGTCTTTCCCAGCAGCTCGTTCATCACCGGCAGCGGGGAAGGCGCTCAGCCCTCATCCCTGCTGCTTTTGCCGGTTGTCCCTTGAAAGCGGCGGTTAAAACGTCGCCACCGGCCGCCGCGGTGAGGAGCGTTGGCAGGAGGAGCGTGGCCACGCTCCACCGAGGCGCCAGGTTCAGCAGCGTTTTACCTTTTGAGCCACCGGTGCCAACACATCCCCAAAAACATCCCGTGGTGGCAACACCTGCAGCCCGTTCGTGAGGCCGGAACAAGATGCCAGGGCAGTGTTTAGGTCAGGAAAGGACCAACCAAGGGGTGGGGATGGGTGTGGGGGGTTCACTGTCCCATGCTGGGGTTCACCTGCAGGCAGCATGAGGAGAAGCATCCTCCTCCTCCTCCCCCCCAACCCTTCTCGCCATAATTTGCCTTTGCTTTCTCATAAAATTTAAATTACTCAGGCTAGGAGGAGAACCCCCTCCCCTTCCCTCCCTGCCCCTGTTTTGATCTTTCTGGTGCAGTGCAGCTGTTAAACAAAAAACCTCGGCGTGCTGGAGCTGGCACACAGATGTGGCCACGTACTCCCTCGTGCAGAGAAGCCCTTTGAAGGCGAGCGGCGAGTGATGTGAATAGCGAGCGGGGACGTGTGCGGCGAGGGCGGGGGGGGCAGCTTCAATCTGGGGTGGGGATGGAGAGCACAGACCCTCAGCCCCACTCCCTGGGGTGAGGATTTCCAAACTCAGGTGAAAGATGAGCGTGGGAGCCCCGATGGCATGGGGTGAACTGGGGGAGGGCACACGGGGGGTCCCCAGGGGCAGCGGGATGTTGTGAGAAACGCTCTTGTCCTAAAGACAGGCAGATCCTGGATGGATGCAGCAGTTTTCCAGCGATGCCACCCAAAATCAGCCTCATTCACAGGACTGGACCCCCGGCTGGGTGAGGGGCAGCAGCCTCCCTGCTTTCCTGCTGCCCACCCTCCCTGCCTGCAGCGCTGCCTGCTCGGAAAGGAGAGGCTTCCCTCTCCCCCCCGCAGTCTGGGCCAGGCTCGTGCCACGCTGCACCTCGAGCTGAGGTTGTGAAGGTCATTTTTGACCCGTGTTCCCTGCAAACGTGCTGAGTCTCCACCTCATTTCCTATGCATTGAACTTCCCAGACCTGGAGGACTCTCCGACAGCAAGGCATGGGGATTTGACTATTATTTTTCTCCTGCCTTTCCCCCCCCGCCAGTCTCTCTCCAAGAGAGGATTATGGGTTGCACCTATTAATTTTAGACCTGAAGCACCGAGTGGAACTTTGCTGAGTGTTTTATAACCCACTTTCTCCCAAATTCCCTCTCTGCCCAGCGCCGCGCTTGTGCCCTTCCCAGCAAGGAAGGAGAAACTGGTGCGGAGGCAGGAGGGGGGGTGTCAGGGCTGGGGGTGCTGCCCTCGGCGTGGTCCAGCGATGCGGGCGAAAGGGTGCCCAGCCCGGGGGGTTGCAGGGACCCCACAGCGATTCAGCAGCAGAGCCTGGCTCTCCTGCTAGCTCAGGCTTTTGCTGGAGGAAAGGGGAGCCTGAAGCGGCCCTGCTGATCCCACGCTGTCTGGAAGAGTGTGGAAACGATGGGAGCGGGTTGCACATTGCTCTGGGGGTCTCTGTCCTCCTGGGGGGACCAGCATCTCTGCACGGCCATACCTTGAAAGGGATTCCTTCTGCAGGCTGGTAAAGCACAAACCTCCCTCACATTAGCACAAGTAAATGCTTCCTAATCCCCCTGGGCTTCGCCTCCCCATCACTCCCATTCAGATGTGTCTATTAACCCGGTTTTTGGGAGCCCCACAGGGCCCGGGTCTGTGTGGGTATCTCTGCCCAGCACCTTGCTGGCCAGCACTGCTACTGGCTGGGGGCCCTGGATCCCAGCACAGCGTCAATCATCATAAACCCCGAGTGGCAGCGATGGTGTGGCCGTGCCAGAGCCCCCTGCCAAAAGCAGACAAAGGCTGTGCCACCGTGCTGCAAAATCAATTTGGCAGCTCCTGGGGCTGCAGCGCTCCCGCAGAGGCACAGGAAAAGCATGGAGTGGGTGTCTTGGGGAGCCCCGGCTGCCCTCACACCCTGCCATGGCCTTGTCACCCTCTTTTTCGGTTGGTATTTGCAGCAGGAGGGCTGGCTGATGGAGGATGCACATCCCAGTGCACAACTGGGCAGCACCAGCCAAACCCCCAAACCCCTTCCTTGTTCATGCTTGAACAACAGAACAGGCAAGAAAAGGCCTGGGATTTGGTTTTGCATTTGCTTTTAGCCGTTTCAGGGGACTATCAAACAGGATTTCAGCAGTGATTAAAATGTGAAGTGTTTGGAAGGGCCGTCTATAAACCAGGTGATGATGGATTGATTTCACTCCCAAACTTTTACATCCTGAGTCCTGCACTGCGCCGGCGGTGAGCACGGCCACGCAGGGAAGGTTTTATAGAGCATAAAGGCACAGGTGCCGTAAAATAAGGGGAGGTGGGCTGGATTAAAGCAAGGCCTGTGCAAGAGGAGCTGCAGGCATGAACGTGTGTGTGCCAGAGCAGCTGCCAGGGGAGCTCTGCTGCCATAAAACCAGGCATCGGCAGCTTTTTGTCTCCTCCTGCCAGGCAGCTTTACACACCCCCAAAACTCAGCGCATCCCTGAAGTGGGGTGGGAAAGGGAAGGATCCCAGCAGATATCAATGGCGCCACAAGGATTTTTCATTTATTTATTTTTTTTATTATAAATAGCCAAAAGACTTGATCCCAATTCCCCTTTAAATGGGCAAACCATAATATTGATAGTTTGCAACAGACACAAGACGAATTGAACTCCTCCATCAGCCGGCAGAACCTCTTTTAACAGGGGATATATCGAAGCCATAAATTCCTGAAGACAGGATTGCTATGCAATAGCATAATATATCTTCTATTCAATCTTTTATACATTATGTTTTGTCCTGCATTTTGGTAGAAATATTTATGGATTGGGAGATGTTCCTTGAAGAAGTATCGTCCCTAAGGGTCTCTCCCACTCGCCGTGCTTGGTGGCCTTGGAATATTTGCAGAGATGCTGCAGGGATGCTCGTCTGCGGGGCGGGCAGAGGGGCTGGCGTTAGGCGCTGGTCCAGAGTGTGTTTTCTGAAGCTTCTTTGCATTGATTCAGGTTCAGTATTTGACCTCCAGGATGCCTGGAGCTCCTGTTTCCCCAATAAAAAAGTAACTATATGGCACGAGAGACCCCAGGACACCAGCAAGTCCCTGTCTCTCCTCTGCGCAAGCACGGCAGGAGATTTTAAAACTCATTTTGCTGCATTTTTTTCTGTGGGTTTCTTTCTCTACTGTGAATGGGAAAAGCACCAAGGAAATGCACTTTAAATAGGTAAACAAAAAGAGGAATTCTCCCGAATCATAATTTCCTTTCATGTGGCTCTGCCTCAAGGCTTCTGGCTGGTAAAATTAAAGAAATACAATTAAACCGTAGCTGACTCCCCAGTGCTTCTGTGCAAACTAAGGCAAAATACTACTGGCACAGACAGAAAAAGCACCCAGGCCTCCATAACTTAGCTGCTTTAATTTAAGCTTCTATTCACATCCCTGTCAGCAACCAGGAACCGGTCCCATCTGCCGCTACTCTATAGTCTTGCATGAAGTGAGCTGGCAAGTCTCACCTTCATTTCTCATGGGCAGGTGCCAGCAAGCTAAAAATACAGCTAGAAATGACCCTTTTCTTGGCAACTTCCAGGAAACCTGAAAGCTGCAGCAAGACAAGTCCTGGCGAGGAGCAGTGCTCACTTTTTCAATGGGAAAGGTGGTTTTCCCATCAGAGCCACCTGGGCACCTGGTAGGCTGTGCCGTCTCTTGATCACGGTCAAGTCTGTCACTTCAAAAAAATGTCCCACCGCTCCTGAAAAGTCACGGGCTTGGCAGAGGGGATGCAGGGTCTGAACGGCCGGAGCTGTGAGGGAGCTTGAGGTGGGATGGAGCTGAGATGAGCTAAGCAGAAAAAAGCATTTCCATCCTGTGGGAATTTCTGATCTACTACTTTATGCCTTTTTTTTCCCATTAAAAAAATTCTCTTTTTCCAGAAATAAAAGTAGCCTCTGTACTGACCATCATTGCTGTCAGGACTCTGATCACCCAAAGCAGCGGAGGTTTTAGCCCTCCTGATTTTGGGCCCCAGCCCAACCAGGCGCTCAGTGCACTTTGTGTTCAGGCATTGGGGCAAAACAAGATAAATCAGAGCACAACCA
This sequence comes from Strix uralensis, assembly GCF_047716275.1. Taxonomy (NCBI): domain Eukaryota; kingdom Metazoa; phylum Chordata; class Aves; order Strigiformes; family Strigidae; genus Strix; species Strix uralensis. Next base: position 2,369,294 of record NC_133999.1, read on the forward strand.
GCACGGCCGGTCCCTGGGTGTACCAGCAACCAGGAGTGAGGGAAGTCAGAGGCAAGCAAAGAGTTTCGGAGCCCAGCGCCCTGACTTCTGGAGAGGGTTTTATCTCATTAAAACAAATGAACAGATGACAGTTGCCTGTGTTGACTGGGGGACTGCGCTTCTCGATTACACTTTATAAACCCCAAGCTGTTTACTGCCACGGCAGATAAGTGGAGCTTTTAAGAGGAGGAGATACAGTCTGGGGTTTGTGCATGTAATAGACTTTGTGTGTGTGTGCGTATGCGTGTGTGATAACACCATGAGCCCAAACTGTATGTGAGGCTGCGGCTTCTGCGTCGCAGGAAGGAGGCAGCAGCCCCCCATCATCCCCCAGAGGGGTCCAGGGATGGAGCATCCCTCCAGCAACCATCCCTGCCCAGTCAGGCACAGGCAAAGCAGTGAGGGCAGGGCAAGAGGGGAGCCCCTCTGTAAAGGACTCGGGAGGTTTGTGGGGTTCCCACAGTCCTTTTGGCCACATCCAGCCTTTATCTGAAGCTGCTTTCAGGGCTCTAGATGTAATGGATGCACATAACATAAAGCACATCTTAATCAATGTGAGAGATTCTGCTTAAAACCCAATGATTTTGATCTGGAGCCTGACAACGTGGTAATTTATATGCAGTGCAGCATAACCAAAGAGCTTGTTATGCAAACACAGACCACTGATTTGACAAATCTCCTGGAAACAGAATTAATGTCTGTATTCTGTGAAAAGATGTAATTTATTTTAATATTTTAAAGAGAGAAAATTATATATGCATGTATATGTGTGTACAAATAGAGCTAAACAGAAATAAACACATATGCACATGCAGATACATATATTTACAAACATTTCGATACAGCTCTGTGAATATACATGAACTGCAGGGACAAGGATGGATGGATGGACGGATACTTAGTAGATGTAGATCATCGTACTTCAGCTGGCGTCGACTGGATTATGTTGATTTACTTCAGTTTCAGATATGGCCAAAAGCAGGTAGGTAGTTAGATCCATACTGATAATTTAGCTCTTCTAAAAGAGCAGAGAAACGCCGCCGTTACCCAGCGCAGAGCCCGGCCTGCTAACACAGCTCTTGCAGACTTTGTGCCACTGCATTAAACAATAAGATATTGAATTGGAAATGACCTCCTGATTATCAGTGGCATCTCTCACTGTGTTTATTTATGGGCCGCAATAATATTAGTATAATATTATTGTTGTCCTTTTTGCAAACTATGCTTTATTTATGGCGATGAGGTAGGAAACACAGTCTGCATAATTGAGTTTGTGATGGAACGAAACATATGTGAGAAATTTCTTAATTTGATTTCAGACACACACAATGTTCACTACCCAGTCTCCTTATTTTCCCATCTATTTGTCTTTCTCCATATGGACACATCCATTTATCTATTGCTCTGTTACTTCTGAGTCTCCTGCTTCTCCGGGATCCAATTTTTTTCTACTTATGGAGGAAGCAGAAAAGCTGGTGAGAGCAGAGACAGACATGAAAGCGAGCTCTTCCAGGAGACGGCTGAGCACGGGAACGGCCAGGAGAGGAGGCTTGGAAGATGTGGGGAAGAGAGAGACACCTCCAGGAGGAAAAAAGGGAAAAGGAGCAGAGAAAAAGTATCATACAAAGCTTAAAACAACCTTCCAACAGCCCAGGACTTGTGTGTCAATACAGATGCTGTCGGTAAACTGCTACCTCTGGTTTACCACCCGTCCCTCCCGCAGCAGAAGCCAGCCAAGCAGCATAGATCGCCACCTAGAAGTTTTATTTCACGTGCATACCTTTCAATAACGCGGTTTGATTATTGTTAGATGTCTACGAGCCGTCTTGGCTTTGGCAGGACTCGGTCAATACCCACAGTCCCTTCCCAGTCCATCGGCTCTGGGGACGTGGAGGCAGCTCGCCGTAACTCCTATCGATACGGGAGCACTTCCCTTTCTGAATCAGAAAAAGGGAATCGATGGCCTGTCATTGATCACCCTCCTCACGGCCTGAGCCCCATCTCTCCTTTCTCCCTGCTGCTCCGACCCCACCTTTATTAATTAAACAAGCGGCCCCCGTGCTCCTGCAAACCTCCTTGCAAGGCGATGTATTGCCCATGGCACAGTCAGGCCAAGCCTGTGCATGGACGGGTATCTATAGGCACTGCTATCTGTGCATTGTGTAAGCAGGAGAGGCTGTAGGAAACTAATTAAGCATTCAGTCCTCCTTTTGCCTCAAAGATGCTATGCAAAACCAAAGCCTATTGAATGTTGAAGCAGAATTCTTATTAATTTTATGTGGGAGATAGGAGAATAATTGCCTGGAAACCTGGTTTAAAGAATGGAAACAGGCTGTCTCTTCTTTCTTACTTAATTTGTATTGACTTTTTTATTTTTATTTTTTGAGAGCTGAAAACATGGAGTGTGATTTTTCAGTGCTTTAAAATGTGTATTATGTCCCCACTTAAGGACTTGCTGTGAAGTGGGTTAGAGTAGTGAAATTGCACTGCCCTGAATACAAGCGAAATAGTAGCAATAATAACAATAATGCAAATGTCAGGGCTGTCGCGGCGCCGTGCACCACCAAAACATGGCTTTGCCAAACTGCTCGAGCGGGTGGGAATGGCCTTTGCCAGCCCTCAGCGTGCGGAGCCGGCGTGTCGCACCACGCCGTAGCGCGGTGCCGAGACCTCTCCCACGGGGAGAAGCGGCCATAAATCTCCCAGAACAGCACTTTCCTCGCAGGGGAATGAAAAAGTCATTAGCTGGGAAGAGAGGCAGGGCAGGGAGGAAGAAATGCACAGCACGGCACGGGAGGAGGAGGAGGGCAAGGGGGCTGGGGAGGCAGGGACCCAGCTCGGCATCTTTACTGATGCTGCTCGCACCCCTGGTCCCATCACACGCACGTTCTCGCCCTCTCCATGTTCTCCATGCGGGAAGATTGGCAGTGACCTTTAAATGTCACTTCCAAATGCCAGCCCTAGCTAAGTGGCTACAAACCGCAGTGTTTATGTTAGATTATGGGAAGCGATGGGCCTGAACCACTCACCTCCTGATGGGAGTGAGACAGGGATGCTGGAAAAAGCAAAGGGCCCCTTGGGCGGTCCATGACCAACTTCTCCTCCACCCATCATTAGAGAAACCCCGTCCCCCCACCCCAGCTCCTCACTGGCCGGTATCGCAATCCCCAGCTGAGGGGTTGGGGCTGCTGCTGCTGCTCCCCCAGCTTGGAAGCATCAGCAGTTCAGGTCACCTCCCCAGGGCAGAAGTCAGGGGTCCCCCGGCACCGGGGAGGGGTGTCAAGGTCAGGTTTCTACCCTGCCGAGGATGGAATGCAGCAAGTCAAACAGCAGCATGATTTTCTCTGCCTCTTGCTCACTTTTAATAAGTTTAAATTAATTAGAAAATCACACCAGGAAAAAAAAAAAAAAAACAACCCAAACCCCGTATTATATTTCAACCACGTCGCGGTGTTCTTTCCATGTTCCTGAACGTACATCTCAAATTAGACCCCGCCAGTTACTGGGGGAGAAAATCATTCAAGACTTTGTTTTCAATTGATTCAAAGTTTGGGTGAACAAGCTGTTCCCGCACGATTTTCATCTGATCCCCATTAAATCTTGTGTTCCCCCGCCCCCATCGCGTACCCCAGGCCAGCCAGCCAGGCCAAAATAAACCTGGCACGCAGTACTTTTATGGTCAAATAAAATAAAATCACTGGAGTCACTGCTGCAATCGCTGTCATGCTGGAACCATCAGCATTACCCGGAGTGAGATAGCTATCCAGAGGAAAGCGAGAGGCTTTGGCTACACAAATTGTATTTCCCTAGGCAGCGGATTAATTAAAACTATCAAGTGTTCCAGCTTTTTGAAATTAACTTTGAAAGTGTTTGGATAAAAAAGTGGGAAATAAGAAAAAAAAAGCCTGAACAATTTTTTTTGTTCCTTTTCTTGTTTCCCTTGAGTGCAGGGAAAGACGAGAAAAAGGCAGATTTCCCCCCTCCCCAGACCGTTTGTGGTGCGGGACACACGCGTGGCCCACGGGGAGCTGACCCTGAATTGTGATGCTAAACCTGGGTTTACCACAGATCTTGGGCCAAACGTCCCTTCTGTTAAATTTCTGTTTGGGGGGTCTGCTTGGCTTTCTTGAGATGGTTCTTCTGTTTTTTTCTCCACCTCCAAGCAGAGGTGTCTCCTCTCCATCCCAGCTCAGTGGTGGGGACCGGGCTCTGTGCTCCAAGGCACCGGCATGATGGAAATCCTGGGGGGAAACCACTGGGCTGCAGCAGATGACACTTGGTATAAACAAGAGGAGAGGGGGAAATAAAAAGAGAGAGGGAAAAAACCCACTCAACAGCCCGTGTACAAGACATTAGGGACTATCACGAAGAATCACACTCGGTGCAGGATGAAGAGGCTGCACCAAATATACAGGAGCCGGCTGCCGGCGGGGATGGCTTCGTGATCTAAGAGAGCAATCGGGAGGACGGTGCCTCGTTCCTGCAGGACGGAGGTTTATTTCTCAGCAGGTTCAGCTGTGTGGTAGGTAAATTATTCTCAGCCATACTTCCTCGGGTCTTATTTCATGGCCCAGCGATGATTGTGCTACTGATCTTCCAAAGGGGGTTGTTCTGGGCTGGAGAGGCCTTATAAATAAGGACGTGGAAACCTTCCAGAAGAGACAATAGCTAAACACACCGTATAGGCATCCTGTCTTATGACATATGGGGTAAAATACAGCCAAACAGCCCTGGAGTAGGAACATTTCACTATGCACCAGTTCCTCGGTGTTGGCAAAGAGGAGCAGGGGATGCTAACCCAGCCAGGCAGGGCAATATGCCTGATAAAGGCGAGATATTTGCAGGAACAAACATCCCCCCCAGGTTTAAAGCAAACATTTACGGCAGTGCTGGACTCTTCTTTCTGCTGGTTCTCAGTTAGCATCAGGGGCTCATGGGGGCTGTTCTGATTTTAATCAGGCTCCTGCCCTCCTGTTCAGCCCTTTTCCCAGAGCAGTGCTGCAAGCTCCCCAATACTGCTAAGAGCTCCCCAATACTGCTGAAAACTCCTCAATACTGCTGAGAGCTCCCCAATACTGCTGAAAACTCCTCAATACGGTTGAGAGCTCCCCAATACTTCTGAAAGCTCCCCAATACTGCTGCGAGCTCCCCAGCAGTACTGTGAGCTCCCCAATATTGCTAAGAGCTCCCCAATACTGCTGGAATCTCCTCAATACTGCTGAGAGCTCCCCAATACTGCTGCGAGCTTCCCAGCAGTGCTGCCAGCTCCCCAGTGCCACTTGTCAGCTGGGCAGCAGCTCCCACCGCTCCGTTTTCCCCAAATCTCACCATTTCTGCCTTTTGGAACAGGACAGCCTGCCCCGCACGTGGGTGTTCCACACCGATGAGCCGGGCAGTGGGTCCTGCAGAGCTGCCTGCACCCCCTGCCTGGGGTTCTCCTGCCTGCACCACCATACACGTGCTGAAACTTCCCTCGTTTTGACATGCCCCATTTCAGCATCTTCAATAAAACGTGCCGGGAGCAGAAGGAGCAGACCTGGATCCCAAAGGGTCCTGGATCAAGCCTAATTACTCTTCAAATGACTTCTAATCATCTCTCCCGCTCTGTTTCCCGCAGCATCCATGGTTCTGGCAGCTGTGGAGCTGAAAGAAGGAAACAAATGCAAAACAAATCATTAGGAAACAACAAACCCCAAATCTGCCCAACCCAAGTAGACAAAAAGCAGCTCAGGATTTCTGCAGGATGGCTTGGCCTGCCTTCTTCATCTCAGCGGGACTCTCAGCAGATCTTGGTTGCCCAGAGAGAGGTTTCCTCTCCCCCTTGCTGCCTCTGCACCTTATCTTCAGGCTCAGGCGAGCTGCTTTGGCTGCGAAGGCTGCGGAGTCACTAATCCTGGCTCACCCAGGGATGGTGGGAGTGAAGGCAGCGGCTTGGGGGGTTAATCCTTACTTCTTCCCACTCCTCAACCCCAGCCGTCCCCCTCCCAGGCTCCCCCTTTGTGCCATCTGTGTGCCACAGGCTTTCAGGGGACACCAGCACCCTCCGTCTGAAGCCCCAGGGGAAGGGTTTTCCCTGGCCCAGTTTTGGCATCACGAAGCTTGTAAAAGCTGCTCTCCCAGTTCTCCCAGTGGAGAAGGGACTGCCCAGGCCCCAGGGGGAGGTGTCTGTCCTCCAGCTCCGTGACCGCAGTCCCCACGGTCCCTTAGGAAGCTCCGGCACACAGACTGAGACTGGCCACAAATGTCTCCTGTTCCCAAGTGCTCCCCTTCCATTAGTTGAAAAAAAATCAATCAGATGCTTTTTATTTGCTATTTTTTCCCCCCGCTGCAGCAAGCCTTTGCCAAGCACAAACATCCCATCCTGGCTGCTGGCGCTGAGGCTGCTTTCTCCATCCCAGGGGGCTGGATGGGTGGGACAGATGTGGCGGGGAGGGCTGTGGGATGGGGCAGTGATGGGACCAGGGTGACGTGGGACTGGGGTGACGTGGGACTGGGGTGACATGGGACCGGGGGGATGCATGGCTGGGGAGAGCCTGCGATGGGGGAGTGGGGACCGCGCTGATTAACGCCGCGAGATGTAAAACACAACATTAGCACAAAACCTGCCGGAGTGCATTCTCTGATTACCACGGAATTATAATTACACTGGCCCTTAATATGCCCACATCCGAGTAATTACAGCCGGCTTACCAGCCTCCAGCCGCGATCTGATATTAACTTTTAATCACCTCGCCTTTGTGCCGGGGAGGGCATGGCCGCATCGAGCTGTCCTTGTTAGGGACAGTCCATCAGAGTCCCAAACACAGCGAGGGACAGGGATGCAGGGAAGTGGTTGGACTCTGCATCCCTTCCCAGGGAGCCTTTGGTGGCCAAGGGCCGCGGTGTCCTGCTGTCCCCATCGGTCCCTTTCTCCCTCAGGCTCCATCACCACAGTGTTTACTTCCTGGGCATCACCACCACCTCTCTCCCAACCCCAAACCCCGCCGTGTTGGTCCCAGGGGAGCGGAGAGGCACAGCTTTGCCTGCTTTGCCACAGGGAAAAGTGCTCAAATCCCAGGAGCCGAGTGGAAGGTTAAAGCCAAGCCCCCAGCGGTGCCCACCTGCCAGCGGGAATAGCCCGAACACGGGCACCCAGCCACAAACAGCGTCAGGATTACAGGGAAAAGATAAAATTAACAGCAGGGACAGACAGAGAAAAGAGGGGGGAAAAAGAAAGAAAAAACCCCCCTCAGATAGTATAAAATATTCTCCCTAGAGGACCGATTTCAAAGACATTTTTAATTAACTGTGCATTTCACTGGAGCTTAGCAGCAGAATTATTGTACATAAAATAAATACCAGTTGATTATTAAGAACATATTTACCAAGCCTTAAGTACTTCAGGTCACACATGCAGGCTCCTGTTTGGTACAGTTGTTTCAGAGTAATCAGTTATTTACTTTACACCCTCTGTTGCTGGAGGGAATAGGATCAAACTCAGGGGGCAGAGGCATCCTCGACCCTGGGAAATCTGCTGCCCAAGAGGGGATGACCATAAGGCATGGGGGACTGGGATGGAAAAGGTTTTTCTTTTCCCCTTTCACCTCTGCCGTAAGAAAAAGCCGCCTTTACTGTGCATATTTATCGGAGCTGTAATAAATGGGGGTCCGAGCCTTTTCCCCCGATGATTGATGGACACGGGGATTAGTTTAAGCACAAGGGGAAGCTAAGTGGTCTGGCTTGGACCACAGCACATTCATCAACTCGACAAGCAGAGCACGGGTCTTACTCCTGCCTTTGCTGGGAACCTTTTTTTTTTAAAAAGAAAAAAGAGCATTTTGGATTTTATTACAGTAAATATACATATACGAACCAGCGCTGGTCTTTATCCAAGTTAACAGCCAACAGTCGTAAGCTGGGCTCAGTTCACATCACAAGTGTGTAAATGGTTAATGGCAGCAATTATTGCCCAAAACGAGCAGCCTGCCCACCTTCTCTAGGCATTCCCATTGCATCAAAGCCTTTGGCACAGGAATGGGGTCAAAATTGCCCTCTTTGCCCCAGAAAGGGGCTGCAGAGGTGTCTCCAAGCGCCGATGCAGGAATCCGGTGGCTCCTTTGGAGGTAGACCTGTTGTCCCAGCGGGGCCTCACATCCCAGGGCAAAACCCATGAGAGCTCCTGGGCGACAGTGGAAAACAAAATCCAGCTTTTGTGGCTCCCAGCCATGTCCTCTTAAAAATAAATTCATGGCTCCTGTCTGCCTGGGCCATCATTTCACAAGGTTTATGCACAAACCACATACAAGTAGACTGGAAACATAAAATTATATAGGGCAGTTAATTGAAAAACTGCCTGCGCCGCATGCAATAATTGACATTAAGTGTTGTTTGGAGCAGGAAATCGCTCGATATTAAACAGGCTCGGTGGTACCGTAACAGCACCGAGCGGCTCCGGGGCGAATCCAGTGCCTGCAGAAACCAGGAGGAGCCGTGCCGCTGCTGGGATTCGGATGGAAAACAAAGTTTCCATGAAGCAGGAGTTTCCATGGAGGGTGTTGATGCTACACAGGTCTCACAGCATGTACTGAACAGGATAAGGAGGCGGGCCCGATCTGGGAAGAGTCGTAACTTCAAGTGGTGGTTTAAATCAGCTCAAGGAAAGACAGCTAATGAGATTTTTATTTATCTTTTTATTTTTTAAGTAAAGAGAGCAAAGTTTTGCAATCCCCTATATTTCCTACAGGATTTTACCATTCACTGAGGGCAGTGGAGTTATTTCCCTTCCAATAACCATCCCACAAAGGGCCCCATGGTCCCAGTCATGTCCCGCAGGGGCTGTATGTGCCCTGCAGACGATCCTATCATTACAAGTCGTCTAAATAGACGAGGGAAAAATTAGGAGGGGAAAAACAGAGCAAAGGGCCTGTGGTTGCTTGGCCAAAGACACCCAAGCAGGGCAACAGAGCCTCGGTCGAAGTCCTACTCCAGATATCTCCAGGGTATCGATGCTGTGGGAATAACCCTGTTGCCCTACTAGACCCGGCTGTGGGGGTCACCAGGGACCCCAAATCCCCCTCCCTCGCTCTGGTGACAAGGCACCGTTTGCCCCTGGGGTCGGATCATGATTTCTCTCAGCTGGGACTAAGAAACAAGATTTGGAAGTCTCTGACTCAGGAGCCAGGTTTTAATGTTCTGGTCGCATCACCCACTGCCTTATTAGCAGTATCAAGCAACCATAATTTATAGACACTTTTCCAAAGGGGAATTATCAATATATTTATTCTGCTGCTGATGTACAGCTGAGCTCTGCATAAGGGTTTACTAAGCCTTGACAGTTTTCTATCAGCTCTGCGACCTATAGGTTTTTCCCATACAAATATTTAGCTCTAACTCAGAATAGAGATTTTACTCTCAAAGCCCCTTTCAGACCCTTCAGCCCCCCGAGGACCTGGGTTCTTTCAGTGCTACAGCCTGGCTCCTGCAATCCATCGGTCAGGGGTGGCTGGCTTGTTCAGGAGATGTTGCAATATGGGCAGAAAATATTATCTTAATACCTTCAAGCCCTGGGCTGAACGTGGTGTAGCACATTTCATAAAGACACCTTTGCTGTCAGCTTTTGAAAGGGGAAACAAAAGCGACACCGTAGAGCACCAGAGAAGGGCAGGGGCACTGCAGGAGCTCTCCCAACCCCATCTCTCACGCAAATTTTGGCTGCCTCCTCCAGCCCAGGGTGCTCGGCAGAGCTCTGCTGCACCCCAAAAAGCCCCCAGAGCACCCCAAAGCTCAGCCCAGCCCCAGTCCTCAGCATCTCTGAGCACACCCCGCTCTGGCTGTGCCCGTAGGGAGAGAAAGAGCCCATCCATGTGCCAAAAGCTTCAATCAAAGCAGCATCCCACTGATTTCCCCTTCTGGGGAGGCCCCGAGGGCTGGTTGAGTTAAGACAAGGAGGAAGAGCAGCACAAACCGAGAGCTGCTGGAGCTTGCTCATTTATTTGGGCAATGATAGTTTAGCTTTAAATATTTATAGTGCTTCCTAATGTACTAGTAAGTGTACTGTAGTATATTCTGCAAAGACGATGAGCCTCTGTGAGCTCACTGCAAATATCATTGTCTCTTTGCTGCTAAATCTTTGATGAGAATCGGGGAGGAAGGTGGATTCGCGCGCGTGTGTGTGTGTGCTGACAAGTGATCGGAGTACAGGAGGAAATATCCCAAGGAGCAGAGCTGCTCTTTAGGGTTTGGGAGCACGAGGCTCTGCCCCGCTCCAGTCCCCGCTCCGAGGGGGAGCCGCTCTCCTGTGGAGCCACCCTCCGCCTGTGATTGATGAGGAGCTCGTGAGGAGGAAGAGTCTGTCGTACCACCACCAGCTCAGTTAATAAAGGCCACAGGAGAGCGGTGGGAGGCAGCCAGCGATACCTGCCCGTCACCTCGGCTGCTCAGCACACGGACCAGGCTGGAGCCCCGGGGAGCTGGAGCTGTGTCACCCTGCCCCTCCAGCTGGCTCTGACACCCCCCGAGACCCAGCACTCTCATTTCACTTGTGATGCAAGGCCAGGATTTATTTGGGAAAGGCCCTGATCCACCTGTATTTAAAGGGTTTCTTACACCGATGGGCATGAGATGCCAGACAGGCATCCTAAGCCTCTCTTCAGAGCAGCTGAGAGAAGAAATTATTTAATCAGGGACTATTTAAACTGCAGGGCGGACTTCATTTACCATTACGGCACGACATAAAAGTTTAAGAGCTTTCACAAAAAAAAAAACCAACAACCACCCTACGATCCACTTTTCCAGCCATTCAAGTTCTTGTAATAAATCTGCAAATATGGAATTTATCACTGGTAAACGTGTCCCTTCACCGCTGGCTCCGGGGAAATCCCTCGCTCCGGGTGCAGCTCCCGCCGCAGCCGTGATGTTGGGGACCAAGGTGTCCCTGCTGCTGGGGGACACGCTCCCAGCCCCCACCCTGCTCAGGACACAGGGAAGCACCTTCCCCATCGTATGCTACACATCCCCCCCGGCACAGCCCCACCGTGCTGATGGAAAGACTCGCCATCGATTTCCTACGCTCCTTGGATGCTCTCCAAAGCGCGGGGAGCGCAGCCTAAACCTTCAGCCCGGCCTAAGTGATTGTTAATAATGAATCAATAACGATAATATAACCCTGCAGGGCAGTTTTGCTATCGGAGGCATCTTATTAATAGGAACTGAACAATTAGACCCTGACAGCCCGTGGAGAGGGAGGCTTTGAAGTGCAAAGAGCTGCTGCAGGGTGAGGCGATACGGGACCGGGGAGCCCATTCGGGAGGCTGGTCCTTGCCGGTGCGTGGAGCTGAGTCCCTCTGGGGGGGTCTCTACAGCCCCCCCAGCTGCTCCAGTACCCTCTCTGCAAAGCAGCTGTAATCCCCGCGGGGAAGGGGAACGCTCTGCCCTCATGCAACGAAAGCTGGGGCGCTGCCCTCCACCATTTGCCAAGAGTTGAGACTGGGAAATAATTTTCAGATCATCACACAGGTGGGTGCAAAGCTCAGCGGGGAGCCGAGCATCCCAGCAAGCAGCCTGTACACTGGGGTGGTGAAGGGTCCCCTCGGTGCCCACGGCTGCTCTGCTCGGCTCCGAGCCCATCCTCGTCCCTCTCCCACCGCCCGGTGCCTGACGCGGCTGCATAATCAACCCAGCAAGGAACACAGGCTATTTTGCAGGGGAAATAAAAATGTATCTATAATTAATGATCCTCCAAGAACACACGGCCCCTTATTAATGTAGCGATTTGGTGAAACATAATTTATGAGACACTGAGCTTAATCATCGACAAGATCCCAAGTCAGACGCCCGGGAAGGGAGGGAAAGGGGAGTTGCCTGCTGTGATTGCACATTCAAAGGACACTTGTAACATCCAGCTCTCTTGGCAGGAACAAACCCCCTCATGATATGGCTGGAGATAACCCAAGATGGGCCTGATATAAGAGAAAGGGGAAGAAAGCAAATCCAAGCCAGCAGAAAATCCATTTACAAACATCCTTTCCACAGGCACTGTGCTAATTATAAAATCAATAGACCCAAATCTGCTCTGCCAAAGGACTCTCCTCTATCCCTGGTCCCCAGAGCGAGGTAGGACCTTCCCCGGGTGGCCCAGGAGGTCCCCACGTCCCCTGGAAGTGGCCCTTCTTCTCCTCCCGCTGATGGACAAGTCCAGAGAGACAGGTTAGACCTTTTATAAAAGCTACCTGGGGGAATCCGGGGCACGAAGCCTCCCACGTGTGTGCTGTGGGGCTTGAGGCTGGGCACAGCAGTGAGAAATTCAGGACTCCCGTTTAACTTGCGTTTCCGCACGGAGATTTCTAGTAGGATAGCATTTCCACAGGTTTCTGTGGGAAATACCTATTTCCAGGGAAAACAGAAAAACTGAAATACCAACTCAGCTCTGGCTACCCGAGCCTGAAAACACATTCCTGCAGATTTTGATTTTCAGGTTCTCAGTGAAAACCCTTGGCATATGTCAAGCAGCATATGCAACGGGGAGCGGGGGTGGGCAGCGGGCGAGAAGATATTCCCAGTCAGCACTGGAAAGGGCCCAATGCAAAACCATTCGGAAACATCAGGAGCTTTTGCAAAATCATGTTCTCATTTCCCGTTCCTTCACCAGCCCTGGCTTTGGATGCTCAGCACTTCTGAAAAGCAATCCAAGCTGTGATGCCACATGGTCTCTCCAGAGCTGCCAGAGTCCCTCTTCCCCATGTGAACGGCAACTATCTTTTATCTGGGAGCTATTAACAATTAAACAAACGATGCTCCGTTATTTATTTTTTGTCTTGCAAAAGCTCTTAGAGACCCCAGGCATAAGCCAGGGCCCGTGGCTCGGCGAAGCGGCTTTAAGGCGCTGCTGTCTGTATTTAGCACATGCAGCATCACAAGATATCTGATGGAAACACATGTTCCTCTTGCGACAGCCCCCTCTGCACAGCATCGCTCTGCTTGCTCTGTGGTTTAAATTAATTTTAACAGGGATAAAAAAACCTCGTGCGCACGTGGGAAACTGCATGCAAAGTGGTTTTTACTGGATATTTCCCAGAATATGAACGATCGTGGCAGAGCAGTAAGAGCAGCTCCAGGAGATCTCCCCGAGGCGTGTTCCTCTCGGGCGGTGAGGGCTGAGAGCCGTGCACGGCTTCATCCTCACTGTCATTTCCCAAGGAGTCGGTCGTGAAATCCTTGAGTAGCCTTGGATTTGTCCCAGCCTTTTGCCCATGGATTTGCAAGCTCATTACACGGGGTAATCGGCGAGGCCTGACAGCCTTTTGGGGAGGAGGAGAGCAGGCGAGAGCAGGATAATCCCACCGCCACGATCCCTAAAAGCCACCCTGGCGGCTTCACGCACACGAGGACAGCCAAGCCACGAGCTGGAGGATGCTCACGCCTGCTCACCGCCCACCTCCGCCGCAGAGCCCCTGCTCAGCTAAAGCCCCCGCAGGCACCAGCTCAACCGCTACTTTAAATCATGCTCCAGTCTGATAAGCATTTGAGAGCCTTTAAAATGATAATTGCACAGCACGGGATAAAGCACAGCAGCCGCCACGTGAATATTCATGAGCGAGGGACCGGGGATGCTGCCACTTTCAAAGGGATGCGGGTGGTACCCCTCTGCCAACAGCCCCGGCGGGAACCGGCCCGGCAAAGCATTGCTGCCCCTCCAGAGCACCTTGGGAAACACTATTTCAGCTCAACCATTAATTTGTCTTTCTGATCTCGGTTAGCCACCCCTCCAAAACACTTTGTTAGCGCCTGGACTCCCAGTGTTGAAGGAGCAAGAGGCAGGATCCCAGACAAACGGCACCGAGGCTGGCGACGCTCGGAAAACCCCGGGCAGGTTCTGCTGGTCGCTGCCAAGCGCAGCGTAGAAACACCTGTATGCTCCAGCCATCGCTCCGCCAGCGCCGCGGAGAAAAAAGCAGCTAATTAAACCCATCCTCGCTGCCGCTGACCCCGCTGACGTTGCTCTGAGGGCTTTGACATCCATAAAGAAAAGGGACCACGAAATCAATTATCCCAAAGTCCGCGACGAGGGGCCTCTGGGAGCCGACAGTCAGCGCTTAGATTGCCAAGGGGCCATCCGCACACCGCGGCTGGCTCCCGAAGGCTGCGAAATGTGCTTTCGGGATAGTTTAATTAGTGTGATTTATGTCGCCTTCAATTGATTGGGTCCCCAGAGTTTCAGGAATCTATCAGAGGGAACGGGCGGCATCGACCCTTCATTTCAAACCTGTGCTGGAATGAGAGCAACTCGGGCGATGGTTAGTAAGCAAATATCTTGCTCATAAATACAGCCAGTGTGTGCCTGGGGGTGCAGAAGATGGGCGGTGGGAGGTCAGGGACTTCACTACCCCAACCCCGCACAGGGCTGGTGTTCCCATCCCGGATCCAAGCGTGACCCGCTGAAGCGGCCTGGGTGGATGAGTTAAAAGCAAAGCAGCCAAAAACACTGATTTGCAGTAAAATCAAACAAGCCTATAGCAAAGCAAAGTCCTTCAGAGCTAATAAAAAGGGAGGATTTTGCATCTTAGCACAAGGAGATGAGCTGCCAGCAGGTCCCGGCTGTGCCCTGCCACAGCAGCCGCACTGCGGAGCAGCACTGGACGGCACTGGGACACCAGCAGCACAGTCCCATTTTCTACAGAAAAAGCATCCTGTGGGTGCTCTTCAGCCCTCACCAGGCTCCAGCTCCGCTCCAGAGCACCGAGCTCTTTTTTTGTTGTTGTTAGTGGCGGTTTGGTTGAGTTTCTTTTCTCTCTTGATCCTAATAAAAATTAAGTGAAAGCAAAATGAAAGCAAAAAGCTTTGCAGGGTGAGGACGGAGCAAGGCAATTAGTTTGTGCTCTTGAAAATTATTCACTAATTGTGCAAGGAGTTGTGTACAGAAAGGGAACTAATAAAAGAGATTTAATTTGATTCTGGGAAGGGAAGGAGAGCGGAACGAGCAGCAGAACGCAGCTGAGTGCTAATGGGCTCTGCTGATGCTCGGCTCGTCCCCGAGCAGGTTCTGCCTGGCAAATGTGGAATTGAATCCACTGGCTTTGGGGCTCTGAGCAAATTCCCTGTGACTGTGCAACTGCCTTCTCCCCACAGACCCCGCCCGCAGCCCGGTGTGACTCCTGGGCTGTGTGAGAGGCTTTGGGGCAGCCTGGGGCTGACCTCCAGCACGCGGCAATGATGCCACCTCGCTCTGGGGATCACTGACAGTGATGGTTTTGAAGATGGGGAAACTGAGGCACACAGACATGGATGCAGAGTAGCGCCCAGGTCTGCTTTGCCCTGTGCCTGCTGGCTAGGGTTAGGGGTGAAAGATGGGTGTGCAAACACCCGAACCTCCAAAACTGCCACAGGCAGCTGGCGGTGGCTTCTTATCCCAGATTCGGATATTCTGGGAAGTTCCTCCCCCCTGAGCAAGGGGCTGAGAACGAGGGACAAAAGCCTACCCAGAAATGTCCCCGGGATGCTCAGGGAGCACGGCAGGGTCAGCAGAGCTTCAGAGAGACCGGACTCAGTACCGCTGACATGCAGAATTCCGTGCCAGAGGTCTCACCCGTGGCACCAGCTAGTTCTTTAGGGTTTCTTCAGCTCTGCATGGAGGAGGGAAAGCAACAGCTTCTGTAAGGAACAAAGTGCCTGAGGGGAACCCAAGCCCCCGTTGGCAAAGCGCTGTGAGGCAGAGCCTGAACATAATAAAAGATCTGTGTTTTTTTCTGGAAAATGCTCGGAGAGCGAGCTCGGTGCTCTCAGGAGGAGGAGGGCTCCTACGAGCACAAGGTGACAAGATTTTGCCTGGTCACAGGGAAAGTCAGCACCAAGGTTTCCCTGACTTCCTTGGGGCTGGGACTGTGATTGTCCTCAGGGTCCCCCCACTTCCCCAGCACCTGCTCTTTGAAGCCCCTTTGGTCCCATAAAATCCCAACCTGAAGTTGATGTCTCCAGAATCAGCACTTTAGGCAGCAAATAAGCTGACTGCTGTAGCTAAGAGCACATCTGTATTGCTCCTCAGTTTTTAGCAAGCCCCTCCAAAGCCTTGGCAGAACCACTACGGATTTTGCAGCAGAAATACTGGCTCAGCCCACACTACCAAGAAAAAAAAAGAGGGAAGGGAGCGCTCAAGTCTCAGTGCCTGTGTGCGTATGCATGCACGCTTCCATGTGCTGCTAACCGCTTGCCATCGCACCCTTCCCTCCTCCTTCACTCGTCTGGCTCCTCCAGCCTCAGCTCCCCCCTCTCCAGCACCTCGGCAGCCAGGAAAACTCCCCCGGCCGGGGGCTGGCGCTTGCTCTCGGCACCCAGCGTCATTCCGGCTGGCACGGCCGGCTGCTGCTCACCAGCTGCACCGCAAATCCCTGTGGGCAGGCAGCACCGAAACAGCCCTTTTGCTGGCAGATGCTTCTCCCAGTCAGCTCCAGTGCCCTGCTGGGAAAAGCTGAACCTTCACCTGGGAGCCTTGCTGCCTTTCCCAGCTCCAGACATGCCAATTAATTTGCTGTGTTCTGATATATTAAACATACACATGTTATGGATGAGTTCTGGGATATTATTATTATTATTCCTTAAATCACAGCCCCAAGGTACCAGTGGACACTCAGCATCACTGGCTCTGTCGGCATTGCCCACACTGGTGCACATTCCAACGCTCCTTGACCCTTAAAGTCCTGCCCTAGCCAGTGTGGGACTAAGCATAAACCCCGCAAGAGACCCTCCCGTTGTTGTTTTTCCATCCTCTTTCTCAAATATTTAGAGAAGCATTTTTCAAACAGCTTTGCTAGGCCACGGACATGGCGCTTGCTGCAGCGGGGGCATAAAACTGACCCCTGCTCTGAGCAAACACAGGGCAGTGACCAAGAGGTTACACTAGTGCCTGAAACGCAGGTGCCTGTGCCCTGGGAAACAGCCCGCTGGGCCCAGATGGAATGGAAATGTCTGGTGAAAAACACAGAGAATAAAAAAAAAAAAAAAAATCAAGATCAATAAAAATGTTTCATTTCAACTCTTTCTGATGGATCGGAGTGCACAGGGAGGGCTGCCTGATGGATGGATATATCCGGAAGGCAGCTCGATGGATAGGATTCCCTAAATGAAATTGGGTGCATTTCAGGTGATTTTTTTTTTTTTTTTTTTAATGACAGTTTTGTTTCTACTACTCGTACGTCCGTTGCAGCCAGGGCACAGCGATAGTAACGGTGAGGACAGGGAAGAAACACGAGCCTGATGCAACATGCACACGTGAAAACAGGCCCCCAGGAGCAGCTGTGCTCTATTTTATTGCTTTTCCTTAAAGGCTAACTTGCTGATTATATTAATTTTGGTTTCTTTGTGGGGGTAAACTGCAGCTGATGAGAGCGTAACTCTTGTGCTCTTGCTGTCTACAACCCAGAGCCTCTGGGGAGATTTAGCATCTTCCCCCTCTACGGTGACTGACCTCTGGACCGTCTCCAAATCTAATCGCCTGGTGACCTCCAGGGACAGGCA
The DNA here is from genome assembly GCF_047716275.1 of Strix uralensis. Taxonomy (NCBI): domain Eukaryota; kingdom Metazoa; phylum Chordata; class Aves; order Strigiformes; family Strigidae; genus Strix; species Strix uralensis. Next base: position 2,386,817 of record NC_133999.1, read on the forward strand.
AAAAGTGCTTCTGTATTTATATAGCAATGACATTAATCTCCGAGGTAGTTAATTACGTGCTTATTGGACTTGCTTTGTGCAGTAACGTCATGCATGCTATGCTTTTTTTAAAGCGAAGCCACCCAGAAATCCACGTCATGAACAAAATTGCTCCTGTTTAGGTAAATGCATTCCTAAAATATTTAAATTACTCCCTGTCTCCGTCCGTGCTTCGTCTGGAGTGTCTGGGGAAAGCAGCAGAGCGTGCCGGGGTGCTCACAGGATGAAAGGCGCTGGCAAGAAATGGTACGTGGCTGCTGAGTCACCAGGAGGAGGAAAGGACATTTGCGGTGTCGTGTCCCCGTGCCACCACTGTCCCACCCTGCCCTGGCAGAGCAGCCACGGGGACTCGGGTGTCACCTTGGGGATGTTCTGGGTTGGGCTCAGACCTTTCCCTGAAGCATTTCTTGAGGCTGCAAAGGGGGCAACACGGCTGGGCTGTGCAGCTCGAGCACTGGGCACCCGCCAGCCTGCTGGGGGGCTCAGTGGGGAGCATCCCACTGGGGTCTTTCACCCATTTTACAGCAAGAAAAGTCCCTTCGAGCCAGACGTGAGGACAGAGCTGTGGGTTTGGGTTTTGCCTTTTACAGAGGCAGCCCAACAGCACGACTCGTTCCCAGTCCCTGCAGCCCCTGCACACGGATCCCGTCATGTTTGCCCCTGTTATTTTTCTGCTGTATCTCTTTTTGACAGGACTGATGACATTTAAGTTTTCTGAAAGCTTCAATAAAAAACACTTTAGCCACTATCACCTCAATCTCATTTCCAGACAAATCTGACCACCTTCCCCATCCCGGATTAAAATAAAGGCACAGGTTTCCTGACAGCCCATCACAGACACGGCCCTGCCCGACATGTAACTTGCTTTGGGAACCCAAGGGCAAAAAATTTGCTAAATGGCTTGAAAATAACATGAAGAGTGGTGGAATCTGGCCCCAGATGACAGCTGGGGACAGTGTCCCGGGCATGGCGTAAAGGGTGGATGGTTTATACGGTGGCTCTTTATGAACGGTCGTGTGGATATGGCATTGGATGGGGACACAAGTGCTGTGGATGCAAAGCTCAGATCTGCATCTCCATCCTCTGCTGTTACCCTGGATTCTAACATTTTGACATTATCGGAAGGAAAGAGTTTTCCTTCAGTGCCAGGATTGTTTTGACAGTATTGAAATAAAATGATCCAACATTACGGAAACATTTCAACGGTTTCTTGATCAGATTGTGCTTATTAAAAAAATATAAAAATCATCATAGGAAAGTTTCCAGATTGCAGCTGTTTGGTTCAGAAGGGAAAAGCTGATGGTGAAATGGCAGTTCCCAGCACCACCAGACCAGGGGGTGCTGCCAGCCCCTCTTGCCAGGGCCAGAGGACAGAAAGGGCGAGATGTCCCCAGGGTGTGTGTACCGTGCCACGTCAGAGCCATGGAGAGAAGATGGAAAAACAACAGAATTAATCAAAATCTCCTGCACTTTGTGCTTTTTAATTTCCAGGCTGCCCTCTGTGTTGGCGTCAGCGCCGTTACCAGTCAGGCTCTGCCATCCCGGGGTTTGGCACTGGTGCTCGTATTCCCAGTGATGGGGTTTTAAAACCTGATCTCCTCTTGGAGCGTTCCAGGGAGTCAGAGAAGGGAGTTTCCCTGCAAGCTGAGCTGTTCCTGCTGTGTTTCCACCTGAACGTCATGGCTGCTCTGAGCAGCCGTGCAAAGCTCCAGCTTTGCCTGCTCCCAGCGAGCTGGAAACCTCCCTCGTGCCGAGGCTCCGGCCGTGACGGCTCTGGGACCCGCGGGGAAGGCGGCCGATGCCTGCAGGCATCTCATCCCACCTCCAGCCAGACCCTCCTTTGCAACGGGGAAGCTCGTGTCCCCTTCCCGGGGAGAGATGAGGCTGTTTGGGCTTTTTTCCTTGCAGCAACATTTCTGCTCCACTTTTTAGGACTATCTTTCAACTCCAGATTCAACATCTGACCTTAAACTTGGGCTTCTGCACCGCTTTGAAGATGAAGAGCATTTAACAGCCACTAACCACACAGCTGGAACCAAGGAAAAAAGAGAAGAAAATGCCAAGTGCCTCCTGCAAACTTTCCATAAGAGAAAAATTGCTTGGGAAAGCTTCCTTGAGCGAGTGGGACTGAGTGTGGGGTGGGCAGAGGAGCCAGCCCACGGGCGAGCAGCTGGCAGGGCTGGTCCTCCCCATCCTCATCCTCACACCATCATTCCCCCGTGCAGCAGCAGAGCTAAGTGGATGTCAAACACCAGCAGAGCCAGAATAGTGGCACTTTATATTCCGTTTGCACGGGTATAAATGACTGCAGAGTGATGGAAAACGAGGCCCCTGAGCCCCCGGGGCCGTGCTCGCACGCTTGTGTTTGCTATCCAAAGCACAATAAACCACAACATGGGATTAATCTCAACTCCACATTATTCAGGTTCCTTGCTCAGGAAAGTCTGAGGCTCAGTGCATCTCATTTTTGTGCTTTGCCACTCACCATAGTATCAACGGTCCTTATTTAATGGTTGCTCCAATTTTATGCAGACAAATTGCCTTTGAACTCAAGGACTGTAAGGGAGGCTGCGGGTATTGCCAGGCTGGAAGTTTTGAGTCCTCAGGCATATAACTAATCACAAAATCCCGAAATCCTCTCTTCTCCATGACTCAGTAAAGCCTCCAAAAGCTCCCACTTCTTTGCGCTTTCCCTTCCACGGCTCTTTCCTGGGGCTGATGAGACAGCACTAAATATTTAGCACATCTCCAAGGGCTTGGCAAGGGGCTGTGCCCACCCTGGCTCGTGCATGGCCACAGGTCCCTGTGGGGGTAAATCTGCAGCCTGGAGGGATGTTCAAGACTGGATCAGGCATAGGCTGGAGGATGTATGTACCAGGGGGATGTATATACCATGGGGATGTATATACCATGGGGGATGGATACTCCTGGGAGGAGTTGGGGGGTGGCAGAGGCTGGCCCAAAAGGCTGTGGATGTTTTGGGAAGGTGTGAAGGACGATGCAAGGAGGCCAGCGCATCGGTATGCGAGAGGCACCGTGCCCACTCCCTTCCAGCCTTGCGTTCTGCTGAAGCATCGTTCGTGCTGGTGATTTTCTGTGCGCAGGGCAGAGTATCCGAGCCAGCCCGCGCGGATGCTGCTTGTAGAGGGAACGGAGGGGAGACCGGAGGGAGGGAAACATTTCTCCTCCCCCCTTCAGGGCCGACCCACTGAGCTCCAACCCCGTGGGCAGCCCATCAGGGTTATAATGGCAACACTGGTACGTCCCTGCCTGCCTTTTCCTGCAAGACTTATCCTTCATGGTCTCCCAGGGAGGAGAGGGCTGGGGGAGTTTCCAGAGTTATTTCAGCAGGTGGGTTTAGTCAGGGTTTTCCTTGCTCCTCTCCCAGCTGGGGGAGAGCTGCCCTGACCCACATACCACACACTCGATGCTGCTTTCGGGGACGAGCCCCGGTGGGGTCCTGGGGAACCAAATCAGGTCAGCCCAGCACCTCGGGCACCCCGGTTGTCCTCTCTGGCTCCTGCCACGGCATGTGGGCACCTGGGATGGGAAAGTAGGGCAGGAGGAGGATCCCCCCATCCTGCCCCGTCACTGCCAGCATTCACCATCCCCAAACCCACACCACATCCTCCTCCCCGAAACACCCCGCAGCACCTAGAGAGAACAACCTTGGGGTAAACTTATTGGGGGAGGACATTGCTTAAAGCTACTGAACTAATTATATATGGATGTGCTTCCCCCTACTCATCTGCTGCTGCATCTCTTTAACTGCCCTTCGACTTTGCCCCCTCTCCCCTCTCCTCTCACCAGAGCGGGAAGGGGAGATAAGGGGAATTGGTATGCTTCGCAGAGACTCCGGGACATCGGGGCTTTATTTTAATCCAGTCCATTAATCAATTTCTCTGTTGAAATTGAATTAACTGTCTTTCATCAGCATCACATCCTGGGACTTGAAAACAGTAAGAGGCACAGAGGAATGCAGATGAGGCAGCAGCCCTGCCTGCCCCCACAGCCCTGCCTGCACCCGCGGCTGCCGGCAGAAAGGGCTTTGCTGCCTGCCTGGCCTCTGCGAGGCACGAGGCTCTCGTCAGCCCCTAATTGGGAAATGAAGGAGACAAGGTGTCGTCCCGCAGCCCGAGCAGGGCTCCTCTCCCTTCCTTAACTAAACAAATTCACCACCAAATCTCACTCCTTTATACTCTTTTTATTGGGGCAGGGTGGGGAATATTTGCTTGAAATGCAATTTAAAATGAAAGCAAATCAGATCTGGCTCCCTGATTCAAAGGCAAAATGCTTATTACTCTGCTCTCCCTGCCACTGGGATCTCTAATGTTATGTAAATTTGACGGCGCTGACAGAAACCAGTCCTTGTATTTCTGCCTGGAAATCCCCCTTCTCCCACTGCTCCTCATGGGATAATTGAAGGTAATTGGGGACAATGATGACTGTCAAGGGCTCAACAATTCATGCATAGTCCTGCACAATTTTTTTCCTTCTTCTGTAGTCCACCACTGCCTCATCCTCACGTCGGATCCCAGCCAGAGCCTGCCCAGAGGACTCCTCTGCTACCTCCGAAGCTTGATCCAGCATCCACCCAGATCAATAGGAGCTCCTCTGTTCACATCAATAGATATTGGAGCAGAGAGTAAATCTGGGCTCTGGATAATGGCTTTATTTTAATTAGTCTTCGGCCTTCCAGTCATTAGTTCTCAACAGCTTAACTCCAAGCAAGGTGCAATAAAGACTCCACTAGTGTATATTAGTTTCCAGCCCTGGCCTAAGAAGCAAGAATTAAGAGTAGAATTTGCAAAAGAGAAAAGTTGCTGCATTATTTAAAAATTTGCTGATGAATAATTTAGTCAAATGAGTCTGTGAATGTTAGACAATATTGCATTACAAAATAAATCAATTACAATATACAAAAAAAAAAACCAACCCTCCTTGGCTCATTGAAAAACACTGCAAAGGAGAACAATATTCCCTTTATTAAAAAAACAGGGAGGGTTTTAAATAAGAATCTGTTACGATAACCAAGGTACTACTGCTAGCATCTCCACGAAAGGGCGGAAACATCCTTTCTCTCCCCCAGCAGCTGCAGCAGCTTCTCTCCATTAACATTCCTCTCCCATTTTAGCAAGGTTAACTTTGAACCCACCAGGTATCCCAGCTTACGGAACAGTTGAGTTAGTTTTCTGTAAATACACATAAATTAGCATCTCCTCAGTCCACGCCGCCTCGGTGCAAAGGGCCCCGCTCGCCTGCAGCAGCCAGCCCTGAGCCTCTGCACCAGCACCAAACCACTCGGCACCTCTCCCAGCGTGGGTTCTGGTTATTTAGAGGTCACCCCAGGTTTCGGGGCACCCCAGACCTTCCCAGAGCCTCCATAAAACCTTTGGAGCCGGGAGGAGGGACCTCAGCACCGGGGGCCTATCACACACCTCGTCTTAGGTTGGGATGCTGGGACAGCACTGGGACACCAGCTCCCTGCTAATATAAAAGTCCCTTAAAGCCAACAGCCGTAAGGCAACTACTTATATATAAGTATAGTCCCATAAATACAGGGACAGGCTGACAGCCAGGCAGCTTTCAGGTACAAAAGGAATTTCAATTTCTGCCTGCCTGTGCAGAAGTTGGGCTCGGATTAGTTATCGCTTTATTTGGGGCTGGGAGGGTTTAGGGAGAGAGAGAATTAAGGCTCCTCGGAATAGTGCCAGGCTGGGGCACCTGGGTGCTTAATTGAATCCTGAAAATGAGTTAAAACGTTAAGCCTATTCCTGCCGGTGGTAATTGGTTGTCGGCTTGATGGAGGAGACCTCTGTATGTCCTTAACTCCGACAGGGCCCGAGAGCAACGGGAGAGGCTGGGGGCAGGGGGTCCCAGGCTGGTGGGGACACAGGGACACCCCACTCTGCTGCCAGTGTCCCCACGATGCCCATCTGACATGGGGCACCAAGCCCAGGGGTCCCAGCACGGCTCCAGCCAGCCTGGTTGCTGCAGGAGGATTTGACGGGGCTCTTTGTTCTGGACCTTTTCATTTAAAGATAAAGGAGCAGGAAAAAAGCTTTATTTTCAGCCTTTGCTTCCTCCAGTCGAGACTACTTTCCCCCCCACCACCTTCTTCCCCATCTCCTCTATCCATGGCTCATAAACAACCTCTTTCTGTTGAGCTCTCTCTCCAGTTCTGGCCTCTCTCCTCTCTCTGCCCCAGGCTCCTTCACTATTTATTCTCCAGCACAACAGCCCTGCTGCGCTCGCCGGCTGCTCGGAGCCTGCTTTTCCCGTGAGTCTCAAGGTGCAGGAGCTGAGAGGAACACAAGGATCTTGCTAAAAGCCTCGCTGTCCCCTCCATCGGCATGTCACTGCCCAGAAATCAGCAGAATTTCTCCCAGGATAAGCTGGGGGAAAATCCTCAGCAGGTTGGGACATCGGCTAGAAAGCTTATACGTCTTATCCCAATGTCCAGAAGCCAGGTTTTAAAATTATTTTCATTAGTGCTTTCTGCCTTTTGAACCTTCCGATTATGGTTCTTTACAAGCACCAAATAGAAAGAAATCTGAGATGCTCCTGTCTTCACACAAGCCAAACTCCTCATGAGCATGTGGGATGACTCTCTGCAACCTCGTGCTGCATGTCTCAAAAATCAGGATATTTGGAGCTCCCGTTGCCCTCCACACCTGTGGCACACCATCCAGCAGTGAGGTGGGCAGACACGGGCTCCCTCCTGGCCAGGAAAGGGGGGATCCATGCAGGGAAAAGGCGTCTCCTACCTGCACAAGCCCCGGGAGCGTGGGGTAAAGCACTGATGTTGCTGCGTCTGCAAACTTATCACCGAGAGGAGCCGATGGAGAAAAGAGTCCAGGCAGTTTAATTAAAGATAGGATTCTTTGAGTGCTTATCGCAAGGGCAATGAGAGGCAGGCTTGGCCAGGACCCCAGGTTAACCTGAACAATTTAAAGCTTTCGGCGTAAAACCCTTGACAAGTGAAACAAGGATAACGGGGTGATAAACCAGCAGGAAAGCGCTGCCAAAGGAGATGCCACGTGAACCGTCAGCTGGAGCAGGGACAGCCAAGGAGTACCCGGGGAGGTGGGGTATCACTTTTAGCATCATGTATCCCAGTTTGAAGGATAACTGGTCCTGAAGCGGTACCCAAAACACGCTGGGAGGCGAGCAGGACTATGGCTCAGCTGCCAAAGGCTTCCTGCATGACACAAACTCCTCGCTTCTTCTTTGCACCTCAGTCTTATGTTTTTAAAGTTGGTCTCGGCAGCTGTTGTCACGGGCTAAATGTCCCCAGGAGTGGGACAACCCGCTGCCCTTTGCCATGGGAAGATGCTCAGCGCTTGTGCAGGCTCTCGGGGAGAACAGCCGTTGGGATTTCCCATGCAAACACAGGCACGTGGCCCTGCTGAGAGCCAGGACAAGTGGCGGAGCATTCTGATACATGAGAAAAAGAGGGGAGAAAACAGGAAAAAAAAGCCAGAAAACACAGTCAGAGCTAGTTAGTGCTGGGGTCATACAGGGAAACAGGCTCCATCACTCCAGACCACACACCAGCATTGGGAAAAATACACCCTGCGGCCTCTGTAAAGAGCCCCGAGCCTGCGGCCGAGCACCTCCCCATGCTGGGGGGAACACGCAGTCCTGCCTGCCCCTGCTGCCTGCCGAGGGGAAGATTTCCTAGCAGGCAAACAGCAATTTCTCAGCCCATACTTGGCAAAAATTTCAGTATTGCAAAAAAAAAAAAAAATCTCGGAAGTTTTCTCCCTTGCCCTCCCTGCTCCCACAGCCCTCGCCAGCACCAACAGCCTGCGCTGCCGAAATTCAATTAAAGGCCCTCAGTGTTTGGGGGCTGCAGCCACCCCCACATGCCCAGGGGTGACTCCTGACCTGGGAATATTTTCCAAAATTGGGGAGCGCCGAGGCTTGTGTGTTCGCCATCATTGGGGAAATGGGAAGGCAGAGCGGGAGCAGCTTTTGTGTGACTCAGGGGCTTTGCTGTCCCTTTGCAATCCTGAGTGCCACTCCCAACCCTTTCTTTTCCCTAGAAATATGACAAAAAGGAGGAATATTTCATTTTAGAACAGATGAGACGGGGATATTCCTGACTAGGTCCATCTATCACAACCAGGTGAGCGCATTGTATATGCAAACCCATTGGGAAAAATAAAGTGGATGTCGTGGAGCGACTCAGGCAGATGAATAGGGCTGAGCCAGCCCTGCGCTGTAGACACAGTGATGGGCAGCTGGAGCATCACCTCTGCCATGTGGCAAAGCTGCTCAGGGAGCCCCCAGCTTCATTTCTGCCCCAAGGAATGGGCCCAGCACCCACAAAGCTGAAATCAGAGGAGAGCATCACTGCGGGAAGGAGGGGGCCGCTTGGCTATTTTTCACAATGGAGCAGTATAAAGCTGGGAGATCATATTAGCTTTTAAAATTGCCTTCTGCTGGCTGGCTGGATCCTGATAAAGCACAAAGATGAATTACCAACTACCAACATGTGTACAGGAGGGAGAGGGAGGCTGTTACAGGTTTAAAAATCTCAGGTCTTCTGGTTTTGCAGGTTCATGCAGCTGTCTGGGACAAGAGCAGCACTGGGGAGAGATTAGGTGCCGATGGACCCCCTGAGATCCATCAGATCCCATGTTGGAGATGACAGAAACTTGGAGCCAGACCACTTGATGCACCAGCATCCACCCGGGATGCTCAAAGGTCTTTCCTTGAATTTCACTCTGATCTTTCTGACATTTCCAGGGGGGTTTTCAGCAAAGCCAAATCACCAAAGAATAACCCAAGCTCGGCCATCTGTCCTACACGGGGCTGAGCTGTGGGATCGCAGCTGAAGAATGCAGAAAGGAGGCTCGAAACCATGCACCGAGCTGCTAGAGCTGGGCTCAAGGGTGCTCACACCGACGTCCCAGGGACAAAAGCAAATATAAATCTCCTTTTCTGCTCCAGCAGCAGCATCTCTGCAAGGCAGACAGGTCGAGAGGACTCCAGGCAGGACCAGGCATCTTAACCAAATTTCTTGGGCTTTCTGGAGCTGCGGGAGAAGTAGGCTTCTCTTGCAGTAATTAAATCATAAGAGGAAATGATAGCGTGGATAAAAGCAGCAAGCGCGAAGCGGCTGGGAGCTGGTGCGAGCCTGCGCTAATGACGGCTGATTTTGCATTAGCATGACTGCCTTTGGTTAGCAGACAGAAATATGCTGAAGCAGAGGCTTTTGTCAAACTCGGGCCAAAACACATCTGTGAATAATTGAACAATATTCATGTCGGAGGAGTCAGCAATTTAGCACTGGCTTCCTCCGCAGTCTGGGAGGAAGAGGAATGGCTTCTGGAGAGCGAGAGGAGACAAAGCCAGCTCCGGCTGGTACGTCAGCATCTGGATAATGAGATGTGCAAAGGTGATGCTGGGACCTCGTGGGCTCGTGCATGAACAGATCCCCACCGTTTCTGCTGTGCCATGGCCAGGACCCGTGAGCGGGTAGGAGAGAAAGCCAAGAGGACGAGGAGGAGGGTAGAGGGGAAAAGGTGATAGTTGTAACAGCAGCTTTTGAATCCTGCATCATTTTTCTCCCCTCGAAAGGTCAGAGACAGCTGGCCCTATTAACAAGGACCTTTGGTGGAGAAAATTGCCTTGTGAAAGGGTGATTTCCAGGAGTGACACTCTATTGATTGCATTGACTGCCCACTAGTGTCATTTAGAGACTGTCAGGCTGCTGTCTCGGTGCTTCATCCCGCTCCAGCCCGCTGCCGGCACACCCTGACCCCGGGAGCTGCCTGCCCCCACTCTGCTGCTTCCCAGATTGCTGGGGGATAACGCAAAAAATCACAAGAAAATTGCTGGAAAATGAAAGAGACGGGCATAGGGCAGAGGAGGGTTTTAATTTGATCAGCTAAAACCAGATTTGTCTTCTCCCCTCATCGCTGTCTGTGGGATTTTGTGCCAGAAGGACGGTGCCCAGGTGTGGAGAACAGCCCAGACCCACCCTGGGCTGCTTCTGGCCCTGGAAGACTCTCTGTGCACCAGGGGGGAGAGGGCTCGGGCCAGCCTTAGCCCTTGTGCTGAGATTTGCCCATCAGCCCCAAGCTCAAGGGCAACGAGGTGATGCTTAACTTTCAAAACCTGCCCACACAGATGCCTCGGCAGGCCTGGAGGTCGAGAAAGCTGGGAAACCAAAGTTGCTGCAGCAGAGAAAGTGATGGGAGGGGACGCAAAGGTTTTGCAGTATCCTACAAAAAACCTGGAAGAGGTGAAACATTTCTTCTTTGAAAGAATCCAGGCTCTCATTTTCAAAACAGTTCTTGACCTACAAAACAACATCAGTGAAAACTCTTTGATTGTTTCTTGCTGGTGTGTTTTTAGCTGAAAAAAACATAAAATAAATCAGGGCTTTCGCACTCCAGCCTGAAGCTCCGGTGCCGGTGCTGCTCCTCGGCAAAGCCTCGTACTGGTGTCTGCCGGTTCCCCTCCGGCCACACACCCGCTTCCCACCACCTTTAGCAGCTCGGCAGAGCATGCATCTCACCGAGCTCCAGCTCCTGAACATGTTTGTAAATCTGTAGTAATAATAGTGCGAACAATAGTAAATCTTTGCTCCGATGTTCAAGGCTGACACTTCTCCTGCAAACTCGAATTTGTTTTTCCCCCGAACAACGCTGTTTATAAATAAAGACATCCCGCCCTCCCCATCCTCCTGCTCACTGTACTCGAAGTTACACGACAGCTGAACAAAGCCCAGGGAAACGAACGGTGACTTTGCAGAGAGCAGCAGCGAAGGAAGACGGAGTGGGGTTAAATTGCCCAGGCGAGCCCACAGTTCACACCCCGGAGCAGAGGCGACGTGGAAATCCCACCAGCACCAGCAATTAAATGTCCCAGCCTTGCAGGGGTTGATACACTTGGGGAAATCTATCTCCTAAGCTCGAATCGAGCCGAGCACATCGTTAGCATTGCCGTCTTTAAATGGGACCCTTCTCATAAAGTTTTGCCTCTTTAATTTTTTTTCCTGAAGTTTCTTTCCATCAGCATGTGCACTCACACTGAAGCAACCTCCTTCCCTCTGGCTGCACCCCACAGATGGGGCATGGGGGTGCTCCCTGCCTGCAACGGTTTAGGGCTGGCAGAGGAGGTACAAGAGCCCACGTCTTGGGGCAAGAGCAGAAAGGCCACGAAGGAGCTCACACCCTCCCTGCAAGCAGAGCTCCTTGCGCTCAGCTTCCCCGCACACCCTGGGAGACGGGCCCCGGCTTTCCTGCTCCCAGAGCAGATCTGCACATCCCCGGGGAGGGGACAAATCAGTCACTGTCCCCCTGCTGCGGGGACCCCAGCAAAGCGGGGATCTGCAGGCAGCAGCCCTGCCCGCAGGAAGGGGTGCGCTGGCTGGAGAGGGTGCAGAGCCAGGCAGGCGAGCAAAACACAAGCAAGCGCACTCCAAGAAAGCATCTGCCTCCAGGCTCGCTGCCCATTTTTCAGGCTTATTTGCAAGCGATGGCACAGCAAAGTACGAGCATTATGTGCTCAGCTACCAGAAAAGCGGGGAAATGGAGGGGATGGCAGATTGAACGATGGCTTGGCCAGAGCCGTGCCAGACGCAGGAGGGGTTGTGGGGACCCCAGGCTGGGGACAGCTCAGGGACCCGGTCGTCGGGCCTGGCACTCCTGGGGAAATGTCCCCTCTCCTGTCACAAGCAGTCCCCGAGGGAGTGGGCCAGCTTCCCTGAGTGCCAGCAAAGGCATCCAAGGATTAGCGAGTGATTAGGAAGTGCTTTGAAAACGTAAAGCGCAACGGAAGCAATAATTATTTAATAAGCAAGAGTAATAATGAAAAGCAACCAGTGTGGAGCAGCCAGGATTGGCAGGTCCAGATTTTTAACAAAGGGGTGGACAGGCTTGGGGGGGCTGTTCTGGCCACCCCCCATCCCTTCTGTCCTCTCCTCATTGCCTGGTCCCTTCAGGCTCCACAGCCCAGACCCTGCCACCAATCAAGGCTCTGCTAAACAGGGAAAAACCCCAAAGGATAAACGCTGGCGCTGCCCGCCAGACCCCGCTGGGAGATGGGGGGTGAAGAGCAGAGCCCATGGGGCGCAGCGCTGGGGGGGCTGCCAGGGTTTGCAGGAGGTGTTAGCACCAACGGCAACACTGAGGCCAACAAGCAGCATCCTCAATATTTCGGGGTACACACAGGTGACAGGCAGGGCACAGCGATCGCTGGGGGACCCCCCGAGACACCCCCACAGCTCCTGCTGTAACAGTGCGGGTGTCGGGATTTACAATCCCCCTCCCCAGCTCCCCGCGGCGACAGGGAGAGTGACGAAAAGCAGGAGGGGAGCGACGCGCACGCGGCTCGCTCCGCTCCTATAAACCGCTCCCACGTGGGGAGCCTGGGAAAGGCTCTGCAGGATCTCAGAAGGCTTGGGGAGACGCTGAGCTGCCTAATTTGGATGAATCCGTCATCAAATCCCACAGCCGCTGGAAAGGGTCCTGTGCGAGGGGTGCAGCCACGCTGGAGCTTTGCACCTTGCTTACAAGTCGCTCAGGCTCGGAGCCAAAAAACCACCCTGCTGAGGCTTCCCGCGCTGCTTCTCCGATTTCTTTCCGGATTGGGAATTGCACAGCCCAGGAGGAGTTTATTATCCAGCCCACAGGAGAATACAATTCTTCCCGTGTGCGTGTCTGTAGAAGGGGCTGCAGCTGATGCCCATCACACATAGCTGCGCCCTGCTCCGGTGAGGAGGGTGAAGGGCTGTGCGAGGTGATGAAGGTCTGACCCTCCCTGGAAAACAGAGAGGCCACCTCTTTGTGGGAAAAACCAACTTTGGCGTATGGAAATAATCAGGGTAAACATAAAATTAACATGTTTCAGCCAGATTTGACGCTCTCCCCCACCTCCAGACAGATGCTTTCCCATCCCCAGCATCCAGCCTTGGCTGGGAGCTGCCATATGGATTAGATTCTTTTCCTGGAACTTGTTCTATAACACATACATAAAATGAGTTATTTTCACTTGGGCCCAAAAGCTGCCATTGCTCCCCGTTTCTCTTTGACCTGTCCTGTTTCTCCAGATTATTTATGGGCATAATTACACACCGCTATTGATTTTCTGACGGCTGTCCTGATGCTAACTATTTTACAGAATCAAGCTCATTTCTACAGCAAAGGTTTTCATGGGCCTTGACAGCCCAAGGAAGGTGGCTGACGCAAGGAGTAATCACATTTTCTGCTGGCCCTAAGATACCTGTTCCTGGAGCCGGGGCAGCACCGGGGAGGTGACAGGATTCGGTCATCCCGGGGCTGGCAGCGGGGACCGTGTCCATCACCTCCTCCAAGCAGAGAGTAAGCGAAGGGCAAAACAGCAGGAGGTGGATGGAGACCTGCTGAGATGCTGGTGACGCAAGAAATTCACTGTAAAACAGCTTGCACATGAGTTTAAAGGAGGTGTTGCTCGCTTCCTTGGCACGGCACGTTGGATGGGGGGATTTTGCACAAAAAAAGTCTTATCCAGGGCATCAGGCAGGTTTGGTCGCTCAGACTTTCCCCCTCTGAAGGGGAAATATCAGGGACTCATGGGGAATTTTGACACACGTTTCCATCCTGGACAAGTGAAAGCAATGGCAGCTTTAATGGAATACAGAGCCGAGGAAAAAAATTAAATCAACTCAGTATTGAAAGTCTCTTTTTCCAGAATTAGGATTCAAGTGAAAACACATTTAAATAGCAACATTTCCAAGTGATGCGTAAAACCACAATGAATTCCTCTGCGTAGGAGGGGAAAAAAAAAACCCAAACGCAACTTTTTTTCTCCGATCTGAGCTGGTGGCTCCAGCCCAACGGTGGAGCTGTGAACTCAGGAGGAAAGCCAGAGTGCCCAGGCAGGAGGCCAGATGCCAGGGTGATGGCCAGGCAAGGAGGGGGGACATTTCCATGAGCAAGCAGCTCTGCTTTCCCGCAGGCTGCCGGGCTCTCACCGCTCTCCTGGGACATCCAGCGACTGTCGGTTGTGTCAAGAAGCTGCTGCTACGTCCTCCCCAGGCAGGGCTGGAGTCTGAACAGCCCTGCCTGCAGCGCTGTCTGCTCGGCTCTTCAGGGAGAGCCGGAGCAGCGGGTTTAGAAACCTTAAATAAATCAGCACGGCAGCTCAAAGCAGATGAAGTCGCAGACGGCACACGCTGGCGCACGGTGGGAAATTAAAATTGATGCTCAGGTCCCAGCTCCGCAGAGCTGCTCTGACCCACTTGCAGGAGGAAAACTTCACACTCGCCACTCGCTTAACTCCTGCGAGCCCGGCTCGCTCATGCCATCCCAACCTCTCTCTGCTTTACAGGTGCTGAGACACCCTAAAGCCAGGCAGATGGGCCACCCACCAACAGCCTTTCAAGGCTGCGCTCTTCCAGACATCCCCAAATCTTCCTCTTGTATCAACTTTCCGTTTTTCCCCCTATCCTTAATGTCACTGCCATGAGTGTAGTGGAGCAGCTAAAAAACCCCAGAAAGTGGAGCAGATATCCACAGAAAGGGACCATCAAACTGCTGTCCTCCCAGCCCAGGCTTCAAAGGCAGCCTAAGGAGAGCATTTAGCCCATGCACCCTCCAGGGAAGTGTATTCCTCTGCGGCTTCTGCCCTGCCCCACGCCGCAGTAAAGGGAAATACAAGCTGCACCACCAGAAATGCATCTCACCTCTCGCAGCTGCTTTTCAAGTCACTGCTGGCTTTTCCCCGGGTGCTGGTGCCGCTCTGCATCGCTCCCCTCCTGCTCCAGTGCGGGGACAGATCCTGCAGCCTCCCAGCCCCGCTCATCTCTCTGACCCGTCCCCAGAGCCTGAGCAAAACTCTTGCTGGGATCAGAAGCAGCCCAGCAATGACCAGTGAGCAGCATCTGGTGGTAACAGAGCACCCTCGGTACAATTATGTATTGATTGGCTGTGTTACAGCCGTGCTGATTGTCTGTTATCGATACGGAGCCGCGGAGCTGCCCGCTTGGCTCCAGCAGAGGCAGAGGGTCAGGAGAGGAGGTCAGTGCATGGGGGGTGCAGGGAATCCTTTGGCATCCCTGGCCAAATCCCAGGGGCAAAGGCAGCCATGGGAAGCACCGGCAGCCCTTCCAAACACACGGCACTCCCCACCTCGGTGCATGGGCCAAACCACAGCTGCCAGCCCTGAAATGTGGGGACTTCCAGGCAGCAAGAGATGCCTGGAGCCGCCAAAAGCAAGGGGGGTCCCCATGGCCCAAGCGTGCCCGTGCTGGGGTGATAAAGAGACTTTCCGCAACTCATTGTGGCGCTGCTCCTGCCCTCAGACATATTTCTTGACTCATTTCCTTTAAAGGGATCCCGGAGGGTGAGGGGAGGGGGTTGGTTTTGCTCTGCTTCAGGGCAAGGGTCTGCGTAACCGAGCACGGGCGAGGGAGCAAATGCTGCTCATGCGATGGGCAAACGGGGAGGGGGGCTTGGAAAAACAAGCCACCCTCTCCCAAGTGGGAACAGAGGATCTCTACACTGAAGCTTGGCTGTAAATGCATGTGTATGGGCAAGTAAATATGTAGCTGTTCCTGGCGTCCTGCCTTGGGAAATCTCAGATTGCTGGGCAGACGTTGCACGGCATCCCCAGGAGGGACGTGTGCCACGCCAGCGGGGACAGGGAGCAGGGGCGAAAATACCGTTGCAAAAGCGCTTTTCTCAACCCACACTCCAGCTAGCCGGCAGCGAAAGGGGCACCTCAGCAGTGAGGCTGATGATTTGCCCTAGCTGATCTTAATCAGCCCAAATCCACCCATCAAATTCACATCCTGAACCCACCAAGGTGGTGGGAGAGCGAGCGGGCGGATGCGGGATGCTCCCACAGCAGGACTGGGACCTGGGATGGGCATCAGGAGCCAACGCACCATAAATTCACACCGTAAATCCACACCAGAACCCCGTCCCTTGGTGGAGCAGCCCTGCGTAATACCAAGCAATAGTGTATTGCTCTTTCTTTTTTTTTTTTTCCAAACAGAAACAGGTCATAACAAGTAGCAGCCATTAGACTAATTAGCCCCAGTGAAAACAGAAGGAGGGGGGGGATTCAGAAAAGGCAGTAATTGAAGCCAAATAATGAATATTTAACTCTCTTAAGTAAAGTTTAATTAAGTTATCCTATGGCTGAGGCTTTTTGCAGCATTACTGTGTCTTTCAGGCACATTAAGTTGAGCCAAAAATAACCTTTGCAGAGACACGGGGTACTCTCCCCCTCTCTGCTCCCCTCTCTGCAGAGCTGCATCACTGTTCAGCCCATAGGTTTCATTAACAGTAAAGTTGAATTAATTTAGAGCAAGGCTCCTCTGGCCAGGCTGCCCCGGACCCCTGCCCCTCCCAGGCTGCACCAGTTTACTCCCATTGCCCTCCTGGGTGCTTTGGAAGGGTTTTTAAGTCATTGATGGAAGCGGATGAGCTGCCCTGCATTCCGCGGCCCTTCCCAAGAGCAGTTGCCACCCTCAAAATCCCTGCAGTTGGAAATAAATGCAACTCCTCCCACTTTTGAATGAGAACACAACAAGTGGTTTTATCATCCCAATTTAAATTAATCCTCCAGTTTATGCCATGTGAAGATGCCGGACAGATTTGCTTTCCTTGCAGCAGCCATTCCTGGGTGGCAGAGGAAGCCTCTGGAAGCCCAGGGACTGAAGGAGATTCTTCTGGGCTCTAAGAAGTGCTTTATAGCATAAAACTACCCACCCATCCTTCACCTGTCCCCCGTGGGGAGGGGGACCAGTGCCCCCGCCGCTGCCCAGCCTCTCCAGGAAGGATGCGGGACGAGCAGTCGATTGCTCTTTTAGCAAAACCTAAATTCATTAACGCACTTCCCCTCTCTCCCAGGTTTGCCCTTTAGAGCTCTCAGCGATTTTTGTTGATGAGCATTAACTTCCCTTCCAGCCAGGCTGGGAGCACACCTGATGAACAGCTTTAATGTCACTCACTAATTGCAGAGCCCTCCATCTCGCCCATCGCCAGCAGCTAATGCACCATTAGCGCCGGGGCGAGAGGGGGTCCCGCAGTTGGGGCTGGAGGGGACCGAGCCCCCCGCCTCTCCTCACCAAACCCTCTCATGGCAATCAGCCCGCCATGGCTGCGCTCCAAAACGCCCAGGACGCCGATGAATGATTTGTAACAACACCCCATCAGGTACACGAGCCTTCCTGTAATTGCCTGTCCTTCTCGGGGCTCTTAAAAGCTTTCCACTGGAAGAGAACAGAGGCTCCTTGTCAGAAACAGGCTATTATACAGATGAAAAGAGCCTCCCCCCCTCTTTGCTGCCTCTTGTTTTTTCTTCTTAATGTTTTATTTTCCGCTCCCCCCCGCCATGATTCTCTCCCAAGCTGCGGGTGAGGCTGAGGCATGGCTGAACAAGCACGGCTTTGAGACGATGTCACTGCTGGGGAGGGTTTTACCGGACGATTTTCGGAAGCTGGCAGGGCAGTAACCTTTAGCATGGGACTAAACATACACGGGACCACACACGGTCACGCAGGACCAGGGGTGGGGTTTCACTGCAGGTTTTATAACGCACAGAAGCTGGCAGAGCAGCGTGGGGTGTGCTGCATCCCCCACCGCCCGTGGGCACGGTGCCACGCGGTGCCTGAGTGGTGGCCAAGAGCATTTTGGGGCAGCCCTGGATCACTGAGGAGAACGCACCAGCTGGAGCATCGCATGGGGTCAGAGCACCCAGCACCCAGCCAGCACCAGGGACCGAAGGGTGGGGGTGTCCCCAGGAGCCTCATTTGCAAACGTCCCCCAGCCCCAGCAGCGTGGGATGACGGGGACTGGAACAGCTTCAAAACAAACCCACTGAAGACATTTCAAACAACTCCCTACCCATCTCCTGGAGATCAAACTGCCAGTACAGAGCCAGTGCTGCTGACTCATAATGCTTCATTAGCGATTCGCCAGCAATTAATTCATCTCTTGATGATGTTCGGTCACTTTTGTACATGGAGAGTCTGATTTTCATCTCTCTCACGCTGGCTTTGCATTAGTGCAGCTCTGCTGATTTCAGCGGGACCAGGTTGCTTTGCGAGCAGCTGTCCCAGCACCCTCTCCTCCTGCCAGAAACCAGCTCCTCCGTGCAGAGCAGCAAGAAAAAAGAGCCCTGCGTTCAACCAGCCTTTGCCCTCTCTCTGATTTTCTTCATCTTTCTTTAAAAGAGCTGAGCCTGGTGACTTTCCAAGGCGGGGAAACGATGCTAGACAGGCTTCTGGTTTGATCCAGCCTGACAATGCTTCCGCTCCGCTGATATTTGTATCAAGTACCACAAGGCAAGGGAAATCAGGATTTTCCTTTTGAATCAGTACTTAGCCTGCTTACAAGGAGCGGTCAGGGTCACTGAACGGGAAAACCATTTCATTCTCCCTGGAAATAGTCCATTATGGTGCCGCTAAGCTGCGGGAGCAGAGGGCAGCGCAGCACAAAAAACAGATACTCCTCGACTCCTTTACCACCCCCAGTCCCACCTTCCCCTTAGAGCAGCCTCTCCAGCTCAGAAAGCATCTGCAATAAGCTCTGGGGTGCAAAAGATTCACAGGGCACCTAAATAAAGCATCGGGGAGGGGGGAGGCAGCCCCAGTCGGGGGTGCTGCAGGCTGCCAACACCTTCCCCCAGGGCAAGGGGGGTCCCGGAGAGTCCCCAGCCCAAGGCACCTTGTCCAAGGTTTCACCAACTGTGCTCAAAATTCTGATTTTTTGGAGCAGGGGAAGAGGCAGGCAAAGGGGAAGAGCAGTCAGCCCCAGTCAGCAGAGGGGGAAACCAAGGCACAGAGTAATTCTCTATAGAAATATTCATTTTAAAAGCCCAACTCCATTAAGGATTGATCTTCCTGCCAGGCCAGCCCGCTCAGACACAGCCCCTCTTCCACACCAGTGGGATATTCGTCCTGTGGAAGAGCCAGGCTGCTACAACCAGCCTGCTAGGGTTTGTAAAACTCTTCTTACAAAACTGGAATTTGGGGCCTGAAAGGACTTGACAATGTCCCTTTATTTCCCCCACTGTCCCCAGAGAGGCTGGCACTGAATTGATGTCCTCTTTGATTCAGGGAGAGGATTTTTCTCTCTGCCTGTAATTGCCTGCAGTTTGCTGGTCGATGCTTCCCAAATGCAGCAGCAGAGTTTGCAAGGAAGAGGATTCCCAGAGCGGGCTGGGACAAGCATGAAAATTCAGGGGGAAATGTTCAGACACAGGAAAGCACATTCCCCCCCCTCCAGCCCCGGGGGATGCTCTTTGCACGGGTCAAGGACCAGACCCGCAGCCCGGTTGAAGTTTTCCCTGGATTCGGGTGCTGTACATCCCATGCGGCAGGACACGGGCCGCACTCTGCACCCCTGTGCGAGAGCCACAGGCTCTCATCTCATCCTATCCTTGCCAGTCAGCCCCCATTTCTCTATTTTCGTGCCCTTCTTTTGTTCCGCCTTCTTTCTTAACACTTTCCCCCACTTTTTTTCCCCCATATGTTACTTTAGAAGAAGAAAAAGTTGGGATGAGAACCCAAAAGAGAAAAAATACAAGTAGAGCAGAGTGTTTCAGGGGAAAAAAACAACCAGGATTATTTTTAACAGGAATGGAAACAATTACGACCCTAATGGAAAGCTATAATGAAGATTAGCTTGGGTTTTTTTCTACCAGTAACAGCTTCCATCATGAGGGAGAGAAGCAAAACCAACAAGAAAAGGGCAGATTTTCCCATAACTTTAATTTGCAGCGATTTTCCTGCAAGGCTCAGCCAGCTCCAGTGGCTGTTGCACGCTCCTCCAAAGCAGCAGCACAGCCGGAGGCTCTGCCATGGGCACCCGTGTTTGCTGTGGGATGGGGTGCAAGGAAAACACCCAGCTTTGCTTTGGGCTGGGTGCAAGGACAGCACCCGGCAGAGGAAGATTTGGGGCTCAGGGGTGGACGACAAGGGGGTTAGACTCACACACACCCCTCCCCTGAACTAGGCAGCCTCAATCAGCTCCCATTCATCCTCTCCCCATGCCCTGGGCTTCCTCTGAAAGCCCTTAATCATTTCTCTTATCTTCTGGAAGAAAAGGCGGTGGATAAGGACAGCGGGGTCCCCTCCATGGGCTGGGAGAGTGCTGGGAACGGGAGACGGGATGAGCACAGCCAGGATGGAGATGCAGGATGGATGAGGCTGGAGGGTCTATAGCCCCCCAAAACAACCAAATTGCTCCTTCCCATCGAAATGCCTGGGCTGACAACAAATTTCTTGCCCCTGAGGATCATCGGGGATGTTAAATGAGAGCCTCAGCATGTGCTAAACTGGAATAACTGCGAGTGGCTGCGTGCAACAAGCTCTTGTCCTTGGCTTCCCACCCCATCCGTGCGCACCCTTCCTCTCCTGTCCCCGCTCCCCCAGTCCTGACCTCCCTGGCCAGCTTCTCTAGTAGTTCAGCATATTTTCAATGTGAAATAAATGTTATTTTCTCACATGCCGAAGCCCAATTCATCTTCCTGTCAGGGGAAATCACAGGGAGAGGGTGAGCAGCAGCAGGCCACTTACTGCCTACATGCAGCAAAAGGGATAACGCTGCTGCTCACACAAATCCTTCCTTCCTTCCTTGTTTAATCAAGCTGAAACACGGCTCGTATGGGCTTGGGAGGGAATTTAAAATAAAAAAAAAAAAAATAGGAGGTGGAAAAAGTTACCTTGTTCTCCTCTCTGGTCCCTTTTGTTCTGTCCAGAGTTATAAAACCCAGTGCGATTTTTATCTTTTCATAAACTTTTATTGAATCTGATGTTGGGAGGGCCATGGAGTGCCATCCAATTAAACTTCCCCCTAATCCCACTCTTAACTCCGTGGCACCAATGGGAGATTAAGAACTAATAAAGATGACAAATGAGAGGAGATAAACGGGAGCCGAGGAGGAGGACGGAGGGCAGCAGGGCACCAAAAAAAGGGCTTTAATTGTGAAAGCCATAACCCCAGTAACTTGAGAAATATGGCTTTCATATACTGCTGGGCAATTGGAGACGGGTAAAGCTGATATTAAACACAGCCCTGGCTTCCTCTGCAGCCACACGGGTCCAGGGCTGCCCAGAGCTTGTGGACGAGGTCCTCCTGCCTGCTGGTGGGTTTGTTGCGCCCCCCGTGCGTTTGCAAGGGGCTCTGTTTCTCTGCAGAGCACCCCCAGAGCTGCTCTCTATCCAAAAGTGATTATCCCTGGCCCTGCACACATTTTTGCTGTGCAAATCACATGTGCTACGAGCCAGGGAAAGCCCAAGGAAAAGCCACGGGGGAACCCTTGGTGAATTTTTTTTCTTTAATTGCCTGACCAGCTCGTGAGTCACTAGGAGAACTGGATGGAGGCTGAAGCCCCCAGGAATGGCTGTTGGGGATGGGCATCATCCCTCCACACATCGCCACGGACCAGCCCTCTCTGGGCCCCCCTGGGTGCTCAGACATCCCGGCCCATGTCAAGCGCAGGGGCCCAGCCCCAGGAGGGCATCACTGGGGACCCTCCACTTGCAAGACAAGAGAAAAAAAAAGAAAAATCTTGTGCCACAGGACAGCAACGCTGATATTTGGCCACAAGGATCTCTTTGTAACGCTCAGCGCTTCTGCGTCACAAGGATGGGGAGCCCCACACTGCCCCAGTATCCACCTGCTGCTGGGCCAACTGGGAGCTCTGGCAGACCCCCGCTCTGAGCACCCCACTTCCAGTGCCTCCAGTGGAGAGGAGACCCCATGTCCCTGCAAGGCTCCAGTTGACGGGTTGTTGTAAGCAATTTGCTGCCTTCCTTCCCACACCCAAACCCCTCACCCATACATTTTCTCAGCTCTATATTATTTTTTTTATATCTACTTATATGGGACACATTTATCCAACCACCTGAGAGGGGACCCACAGCCCAAAGCACACCACCAGCATCTCCCAACGCACGCAGCCCATCCTCTCTCCACTTTCCACGAAAGATAATCATCCTTTACACCATTATTTTTGCCTAATTACCAACTGAGTGCTGCTACTTTTGCCATGCAATCAGATCCCAAATAACGCTGCGCTCCTGAACAGGGAAAACAAGGTGAATTCCTCCAAAAAGAGACCAGGGCAGGGGTCCTGGGAATGGTTTCTCTGCAGTCCATGTGCTTCCCTCCCATTTCTTCAAGCAAAATGTAATTGGCCTTGAGCAGGAGCTGCTGCTTTTAATTCACTTACCACTGACTCATGCCTCCCTTCCCCAGCACCCTGTTCCAACCACATGGTGAGCGGCACTCCAACGCACTGGAGCTATTTTGACACACTAAGTAAATATCAATTAATTCGCCTTAAAAAAAAAAAAAAAAAGCTTAATTGAAAAAAATCCAGGTCCAGATTTGCAGCCCGGCGTTTGCCAAAAGAGCCTTGTTTTAAGGCTTGCATTTCTCAATTGCTGGGGATTTTACAGCTCCCACAAGTAAAAGCTCTCTCTAAAGGAGCTGTATGACTCACTGAAGTCAGAGAGAGGAAAAAAAAAGGGTAAAATATTCACTTCCAGAAGGGTCTGAGCTCCCACCTGCTGGAGCAGAGAGCCAGGATAAGGGGGGTCACGGGCCAGCCCAGCTGGGGACCCTGAGCAGGAGGTCTGGGACCCCTTCAGCTGCAGGAAAGGGGGGGGGGTTGGGTGCGTGGGACAAGCCCCCTGCACAGGGCCAGGAGCACAGGGGATGCTGGAGCGTTGTGTTTCCCTGCCCAGAGCAGCAACCCACAGCCCCCCACCCCGCTCGAGGCATCAGGCTGGTGGGAGCTGCAAAACGCTAAATCTTGCCCAAATTTCAAGGCAGTCGGTCCCAGCAGGAGCCGGTGCAGGCACCCGCTCGCTGCGGCACAGGGCCAGCCTCCCCAGCACACCACCAGCCAGGGGCATCATTAAAGCTTTGTATTTAAGAGGAAAAAAAAAAAAAAAAAACCAAAATAAAAATCCCCAGCCCCTGCAGAACGACTTAATTTAGTAAATCACTTTGACTCATGCAATTATTTGCTTTTAAAACACAATTAGCTGATGAGCCTCGGCTTTGTTTTGGGTCTTTTCCTCCTCACTGGTGCTGCGTAAGGAAGCGAGTGTGTCACTGGCACCGAGTCCCTGGCAGAGAGGGGACACGCCAGCGCCCGGCCCCTGTGCCAGCAGCAGGACCCCAGCTTGTCGGTGCAGGCAGGAGGGCTGCTCCCTGGCAAAGACACAAAAAGGCCTCTTTGGAGCATGGTTTGGTGCTAAAGTTCCCCAAAAGGGAGCTCTGAAGCAGTGGTGGGAAGAGGGAAACTCGCTCGCCTGAGTCCATGCAACAGCAGTGATACCACCTGAAAAATCTGTTCATCCCAGCATCTCCCTCCTTTGACACCTCCTAATTAGGGTTACCCTTTGCAGCAGCATGCAACCAGCTTTTTAATTACAAGGGAGAAGGCAGAAAGTGTGAGACACTCTGTATTTTTAGACAGCACGAAAAAAATAGATACCCAACACTTTTTTTTTTTTCCCTCCTTCTTCCTCCCTTTCTGCTCTTCACAGCTGCCCTTAGCTGAGAACTTCAGTGCTTACAAGTGAGAAAGGGATGGGGGAAAGGTTAACCAAGCTGTCAGAAAGGGTTTTTTTTCCTCTCCTTAAGATGGCAAAGCAGCAAAATGTGTTTACTGTTGGGCGTTGGGTAGCTAACGAGAAGTAGGTACTCCGCCGGCCTGACACTAAGTGCCTTTGACACCGATGACGGCCCTTTGGTAGGAGCAAATTCACCCAATGCCTAAACAGATTATTTCAAGTGTCTGTTGCTGGAGAGCACCACTTTGCAAATATTCTAATGTTTGAACTGCCTCATTTATCCAGCTCTGTATCCAGGGTATTTTGCATGGCGTAAGCCACGGTAAGGGGAATTAGAACATGAGAGCTTTGATTTCGGGTGCTTCCTTGCTGCGTATTTGTAAGGCAGCCGCTGCAGTCAGGGCCAGACGCCGATTAACAGGTTGTTCCCATTTTTAAGCAATTTTGCAGTATTTCTCGCCTTAACCGCAGTCACTCGGAGCTCGGTCTCAGAGTGGGCAGTTACCAGCACTGCTGATGTACGTCCAACAGCCCATATTGCAACACATCAACCAAACGTGAAACCCTACAAGAGCTGGATGCATGTGGGGCTGCCCCCTCCTCTGCTTCCCAATGCTGTCCCCCCCATTTGGAGGCTTCTCTTCCCACCCCCAGCCTCTTTTCTCCATTTTCCAGTGCCCATACTGTTTTTTTCCCTGAGGCCAGGCAGCTATCCCAGCTTGGATCACCAAGGAAACGCCTCCAGCTTAGGGGGAAATCAGCATTTTCTCCCCCACGGCTGGAAGGGAGACAGAAAAGCTTCCCCCGTCCCTTGGCTATCGCACTTGGAGGTTAGAAAAATGTCACGGAGCCAGGAGAGACGATACGAGACAGACCGTGCAAGGCGGCAGCAGAAGAGACACCGACAAAAAAACCATCTTTACATTGCAAGTGACATCAATTCATTTCACTATCACTCACTGACGTCGCTTCTTTTCTGCTCACTGTTTTTTCTAAAATTGTTCAAGGCAATCGCGTGGGTGTTCAGAGGAGCCGGAGGGGACAGCGGTGCTGGGGACAGGCTGGTGTTACACCAACCCCCTCTGCTCCCCAATTTGCTTAGCATCACGCCAGCAGCCTGGGCTGGCCCGTGGGTGGATATTTCTGGGCAAAACCACCGGGAAACGGAGACCCTCGGGCAGAGCAGGGAAGCCTGAAGGGGTGCGGGGAAGATGCACAGCCAGGTCACAAGTGCTGGCAAAAATTCTGCAGAGGAGAGAGCTTAAAGAGCTCAGGCTGCTTAGTTTATCAAAAGGACAAGGGAGGTGACTTGATTGCCATGAGTAAGTACCTTCCTGGGAGAAAATAGAGGCTACTAAAGTATCTTTAATCTAGTGAAGAAAGACATAACAAGAGGCAGGAGTTTATCGTGTCTGGCTTCAGCTTCCCACTGGAAAAATAAGGCACATGTTTTAACAGCAAGGCTGATTAACCATTGGAGCAAACACCAGCAGAAATGATGAATTCTGCAGTTTTTAATGGCTTCAAATCCAGGCCAGGTCCCTCTCCTGGTAGGGGTCAGCCCAGCACCCACCTCTGCTTGCTGTGCAAGGGTAACCAGGTGAAACAGGAAGGTGTAGGACACATAAAGCAGCCAAAGATTATTCCCAGATTATTTCATGGTCCCTTCTGAGGCCTGAACTCCAACACAATGCACAACACAAACTGCCTCTCCAAGGCTCACACAAGAGTCCGAAAAAACAGCTTTATTTTGCACCGTGGATGGCAGAGGTGAAGGATTCACCCCTCTTCATCTGGGCTGTGCAGGTCTGCTGATGTCCTGCCAGCCTGGAGCATCATGGCAGAGTCGGTTCGTGTGATCTCCAGGACAGACAGATACAACCCACACGGAGTCACTGGGACTCGCTGAAGTCTCACACACAAATCCACCTCTAAACGTTTAATGCACCCATCTCGCCGTGCTCAGGGACAGGTCGCAGCACTGGCAGCGGTCCCTCATCTGCAGTGGGATGCTGGTGGGCGACTCATGACACCTCTTGGGGCTGGTTTGGTCTCTGGGATCCCCAGCGCTGTGGTTTCATCTGCCGTGCCAATGGGTTTGCGTGTAACACACGCAGTGAGACATCGGTGAAGCTGAAACTGGATTTCCCCTTCTTACAGCATAGGTTTACCACTCAGAACTGTTAAAAAGCACAAAAAACAAATCCAAGCAAACAAGATGGTTCAGAAAGGGAGCAGGTCACCGAATCCCAGAATCATTCAGGTTGGAAAAGCCCCTCGGGATCATCGAGTCCAACCCTCAGCCCGACTCTACACAGTTCTCCCCTACCCCACATCCCCCCACAGCTCATCCAAACGGCCCTTAAACACACCCAGGGGTGGGGACTCCACCCCCTCCCTGGGCAGCCTATTCCACTCTCTGACCACTCTGGCGGGGAAACATTTTTTCCTCCTGTCCAGTCTGAACCTCCCCTGTTGCAGTTTAAAGCCGTTCCCTCTTGTTCTGTCACTAATTCCCTGGGAGCAGAGACCAGCACCAACCTCTCCACAACATCCTTTCAGGGAGCTGCAGAGAGTGATGAGGTCTCCCCTCACCTTCTCCTCCTCACACTGAACAGTCCCAGCTCCTTCAGTCGCTCCTCACAGGATTTATTCTCCAGGCCCTTCCCCAGCCTCGTTGCCCTCCTCTGCCCTCGCTCCAGCCCCTCGAGATCTCTCTCGGATTGAGGTGCCCAAAACTGGACACAACACTCCAGGTGTGGCCTCACCAGTGCCGAGCACAGGGGGACTATCACCTCCCTGCTTCTGCTGGTCACGCTATTTCTAATCCAAGCCAGGATGCCGTTGGCTTTCTTGGCCACCTGGGCACACTGCTGGCTCATGGTCAGCTGCCTGTCAATGAGAACCCCCTGATCCTTTTCTTCCAGACAGCTGCAATTCTGAAAACGCAATAATGTGACGGCTTCCCCCCACTCAGGCTTTTCTGAGTGCAAAGCAGCTAAAGCAGAAGCCATAAATTGTTCAGCTAAAGGACAAGGAAGTGCCGTAGGAGCCATTACCTTCTCAGAAGTCAAGCAGCACGGATTAGAATGGAAATTACTTGGAAATCTTGGCGGGGCCAGGCAGGGATTGTTCAGGGCTCAGCAATTCTCTCCGCTTCATCACCAGGGTCACTGATTTACTCGCTGCTTTGCCGTTTATATGGTGCATGGCAGGGAGAGGCACTGGCCCCTGGGAAATTAGGGGGACAGGAAAGGTCCTGCGTGTTTGGAAAAGCAAATTAATGTTAGAGGTGGGAAATGGAGCTGGGGATGCGGGGTGGAAAGAGCCTGACCCTGCTGTGTTCCCTCTTGCCCAGGTGTTGCTCAGCCACAGCAAGACAGGAGAGGTTTTAAATGGTGCCTCTGCTCTGTCTCTCCGGAGATGTTAAAATCCACGCGCGTCACCAGGCAGCCCACTCCTCGCTCCCCAGCCCCGCGTCACATCTCTTATCAAAGTCCCATTTTTAAAGAACAAATCGCAGGCACTGCTTCTGCTGTTGTTCCTTGATTTCTGAGTATGTAGGTGGACAAATTTTCCCAGATTTTCCCCGCACCACAGCGAGTGGTGCCAGGGAGGATAAAAGGATAAATATATATAAATATATATACAAGAACCTATGAAGTCATTTGGCTCCGGGAGCTCAGGCCTTAAATGCACCATACTGAAACGTCACCAGGTTTGGTGCCAGACCCGGAGAGCTGGCAGAGATGCTCTGACAGACCTGGTGTCAGCTCTGACGTTTGCAGAGCTGCTTAGACTTTCTAGCAACGAAGAGAAGCAGCTCAGCTGAGTCGTTAAAGTTTTGGGAAAGCAGAAATGCAGCCAGACGTGGGGTGATTCTGGTATTGCGGGTCTGCGGGCGGCTGGTGCTGGTGCCGTGGGGCTCAGGAGGTGGAAAGGGGGACAGGGATGGGGACAGGGATGGGGACAGGGATGAGGATGAGGTGTGCCCCTCCCTCCTCTCCCCATGCAGCATCCCGGTGAGCCCTGCGCCCACCTCGAGGGTGCCGTTAAGGAAAGCAGCTCGGCATCTGGATGAGCTGAAGTCCTCAGGGAAGGGGCTGTTCTGTGCGTATCCATCCGGGTGTGCCATTTTCCAGGCAGCTGGAAACCAGAGCCTGGCTCCGAGCTGAGCACGTGGGAAAACCTGACCCTGAGGGTGCAGAGGAGGGACACGACGCTCCATCTGCTGAGCAGCCCCCCTGCACTCGTGCCCCATCCCCAGAGGGGACACCCTGAGAGTGCGGAGGCTGCCGGCACCCTGCATCCCCGGCAGCACGGGCCGAGGAGCGGGAGACACAAGCCGAGCCCCACGTCCTGCTCTGCAACCTCCGAAACACTCTGCCAAAAGCAACGTCTTTATTCCTAACCCCCTGCAATCTGTGTAGGGACAAGCGAGTCAGCCTAAGCTGTGCACCGAGCAGACTTTTCGCTTTATATTACCCAAAGGAATGAACCGCTATTATGAAATCATTAAATTAATAACTCGGTAATATAGGCAGATATATAAAACAATCTGTTCCTAGAACAAAAGAAATTACTACGTTCCAAACATTCATAATTTAATTTAACAGTGAATTAAAGCGGCATACATAATTTCACCCTCAAAATGTCAATAGCATTATGTAAATAGAGCCCGGCGTGCTCGTGCTGACGGCGTGTGCTGGCAGTGCCCGCGTGGGAGAAGGTGCCCATACACCAGGGAACGTCCTTTAGCACCAGCCGCCAGTTGACAGGAATAGATTAGCTGCTCGCCTTTTAATTAAGGATGTACTAAACATTCAAAGCACTCGGCAGGAGGGAAAGGAGAGAAGAGAGAGGCAGCTTGGTTCGTAGCTGGGTGGAGAGGGTAAACGAGGGAGCACGGGGCACTTTGGATGCGGATCCGGGATGCGGATACGAGGATGCTTCAGCTCCTGAGGGCTGCAGGGATGGTGTCACCGCCCTGATCCTGCACGCACCCACTCACCCCAGCACCCAGCTGCAATAAAACATCCAGCCCGTGTCGAGCATCATGGTCCCTGTTACTTTTTGGCTGTGCTAACACAGCTCCTCAGGACGAAACCGAAGCCCTGAGCCCCTCAGACTTCATTTCTCCACCTTTTCTATTCCTGATCTGTCCATCCAGAGGGAAGAAAAAACTGTAACCAAATACAGTATTTAAATTAGCCTGACTCCTATCTCATTTACTCTTTTTAAATTTTATTTCCATTTGTGCTACCTAATATTTTTCCCTTTTGTTTGAAATTAATTTGCTATAATTTATGGGAGCGTATTTTGATTGCTTTTGATTAAGTTGAACAAGCAAAAAAAAAAGTCTGCCACATTAGACATGAAAGCAAACAAATCCTTTCTCTAGGCCCGCTTGTGCATAATTAATAAACGCTGTCACTCCTCGTACAGTAAATATATCTATTATGTTACAATAAAATATGTGTTGTAGTGATTAATACACACAACCAGAATATGTTCTGGGTAAACCCACAAAAATCTGGTAGTAGAAGTTGTTTGTTTCCATAATATCTGGGATTCGGGGCAACTGTCAGGACTTCAGAAAATGGGAGAAGTTTTCCTTCGAGAGGCAAAGCAGTGCACAGCTTCCGCTGAGAACTTCGCAGCTGAAATTACAGCATCGACAGAAATTCCTGGTTATTCCTCTTAACTGTAATAACTGTTAATATTTTTTTTTAACTTTGTAAGTAGGGCAGGGCAGACTTTCAGGCTGAATTCTGCTCTAACCACCCCCTCCTGTGCTCAGCCACAGCCACAGGTAGGAAGCAGAAATCCTGGAGTACAATCACCTTCTTCTGGCAAAACCTCCTGTAACCCGGGCTGGGGGCTCGTGCTGGGGAGCGGGTCATAACCCGGCTTCTCCTGGGAAGAGGCATCGGCCTGGAGGGCAAGAGGGCTTGGGGACGCTCGGGAAGCTGCTCCTCTTAATTGTCCTAGTTAGAGAAGCTGCCCTAAATCCCTAAATGCCTGTTTCAGCCCATCACTCCTAAGAAAATTGGGGGGTTGAACCCTTTGCCAGCAGTTATCTGTCTTTTACCGCCAGATTTTACAGGTGGAGGGAGAGGAAAATAGTAAAGATGTGGGGGAATAAATACACTAAAACAAAGGCAACTCCTGAAAAAGAAGAAAAGCCCTGGACAGTTGGTGCCACTTCTAAACACATTAAATATTTATGGGCCCTTGCTCATAGCTTCAAATGAGCTGTAAATTGAATGGAGGTTATTTTCTAGGTAATTAAAAATGGAGAGAGAGATACAGGGGACTGTTTATGGGAAGCCGTAAAACCGCAGCTACCAAGAGTATTACCACTGCCTCCCCCTCCGCTGCATCGTGGGCTGTTGCAACCCACTTCCTCTGCATCCCACTTCCACTGCATCCCACTTCCACGCATCCCAATTCCACTGCATCCCAATTCCACTGCATCCGAATTCCACTGCATCCCACTTCCACTGCATCCCACTTCCACGCATCCCACTTCCACTGCATCCCACTTCCACTGCATCCCACTTCCACTGCATCCCACTTCCACTGCATCCCACTTCCACGCATCCCAATTCCACTGCAACCCCCTCCACCACATCCCACTCCACTGCATCCCTTTCCATTACATTCCAGGCTGTTGCATCCCCCTCCACTGCATCCCAGGCTGTTGCACCCCCCTCACGCACAGGGCTGACAAAAGGCTCACATATACCCGCATTTCAAACCCCCAGGTATTATCTGCCCACGGTCACCCTTCCCCGTCCCACACGCAAAGCTTGGTGAGATGAGCCAACAAATCGCTTGGGACCACCGCTCTGATTTCCCAAGCGACGCCGGAGCATCCAGAGATCGAAGCGCAGGGCTGATCCCACCGAAGGGCCACAGGTCTGGGTCCTGCCCTGGCAGCACAGGGGGGCTGGGGCGGCAGCAGCCCGTGCCGCAGCAGCTGGGGACAGGTTCACCTCCTCACACAGTCCTTCTAATTCCAGGGTTCAGCAAAAACCAACAGCCCAGAGATCATTTTCAATAACAGCCCCGTTCCATCTCTGCACAGAGTCATTAACATCCCGCTCCGCAGCAGGGCTCTAACTCAGCCTGTTATTAATGTCAGTTCCGCTGCAAACCTATTCCTGTGCAAATTAATCCTTCAGGGAGCAGAAACCTCCCGGGCCGTGGATGTCTGTGCACAAGACACACTCCCTGCACCCCAGCCATTGCGAGCGCTCCCCAGTTTGCACTCCCAGCCCAGGCCCTTTGCAGAAAGTCACCCCAACAGGACCAGGGAGGGGCTGAGCACCTTGGGCAGGGGGGGTCCAGGCTGCACCCACCAGCACAGCGAGGCAGAGCCTGCACAGTCAAGGAGGGGGAGCCGGGGGCCACAGAGCCGGCTGGCAGCTGCTGTAAGTCAGCGTGACAGCTCTGGCCTCGGGTTGTGCCGGCCGAGAGCTTGACCTTCCTCACCACTGAACTCTTCTTCCTCCAGGTCACCCCTTTCCCAGCCGCCCGACCAGCCTCCGCACGCCCCCAGCACATCTGCTGCTGCCGAAGCTAGAGGAGCTGCAGATAACTCTGGTTTTCCTTTTTCTGCTGCTTTTTGCCCCGTTTGGCCAGCACTGTGTTTTTTTCCATCCTTTTGCTCTGACGCAAGCATAATAAGTCGCAGCCCTTCCATCCCTCCCGAGAAACCCCAGAGCACAACGGAAACAAAACCAAGACCCCGGGCTGAGCAGAAGCCACTTCGTGTTACGTTCTCTGGTCATTTGGATGCGATGCTGGAGGAGGCAGGAGCAGGGGAGGGAACTTAAGGAAGGGAAGGGATAAGGACCAGATTCCCGAGCCTCTGCCTTCTCCTCTCCAAGAAAGACCTGGTGGCACCAACTGATCCATCTCAGCATCCTCCTGGAGCTTCCCCCACCCCCAGAGCTGCCGTGCATTCCAGGGCAGAGGCTGGTGGCAGCGGTCTCTGTCTTCCAGCCCCCCACGGCGCACAGACCCCTCAGGGTGCTGGGGGGATCCCAAAGCCCTGCCAAAATCGGGGGGACATTTCCAAGCTTCCCACCCACTCACACAGAGGCAGAGCTCTCCCTCCCGCACTTTGCATTTACTTCTCTAAATAGCCCAGTAGATGGTCAATCCCTTTAGAACAATCCAAGCAACCCCTCGGAGGTGCCGACACCACAGCTTTGCCTTCCAAGAGGTTTATTGATGGTTTTCAACCCAGTGTCTGCAGGACAGGGCGGTGGGCGAAGGGGAAGCAGCGCATCTCGTCGCGTTTCAGTAGCAGGACAGGAATTTGGGAAGGCAATGGCTTCGCCCCTGCCATTGCACTGGGATAAATCACGGCCGCTGCATCCTGACAGCTCGGAGGCAGCGAGCTGCCAATGCCCGGCCGGGGGTCGAGGACCCACGCAATGACTTTTTGTCTCTTATTAATGCAGGGAAACGGAGGGGGAGCGAGTGCAATTAGAAAGAAGGAACGAAAGAGGGAATGGGGGAGAAAGGAGGGAAGGAAGGGAGATTAACAAACAAACAAAAATCCCCAAATCCATCAGAGCGGAGGCTACAAAACAAATTAAAGTTGTTATGGCAACTGGTGTGTGTGGGCAGCAACACACGTCTCCCAACGCACAGAATTAAAACAGGCGTCATGTTCAGCAGCTAATTAAATACCGCTGGCCAAGCCCGCTGCCTCGCGGCGCAGCCAGCTCGCCGGGCCACCTCCGCGCTGCCGGGGCCAGCGCGGTGCAGCTGGGCTCCGGCTCACCCCGGGCGTGCGTGATGGCTTCCAGACACCCATCCTGCCGGGGTGGGCTGCGGGTTTGCTTCCTAAAAAGCTCAGCCGGTGTTGGGTTAGGGAGGGTGAGCAACATGCATGCACCAACATCACCCTGGGGACCCGCAGGGTACCCCCGCAGTGCCCCCCAGCATCGTCTGGGCACGGGGAGGGTTTGGGAGCCACAGCAGATCTGGGTGGGAAATGCCAAGGCTCACCACCCCCATGCCTCCCCCTTCCCCACACACTTGATTTTCTCCAAAAATGACCATGCAAGGTCACTGAAAGGACCCCGATGGAAACAGTGAAGGCCTTGTTCCTCCCGCGCCCCCTCGGGGGATCAGCCCCCTCGTCTGCACAACAAGCCGGTGGGGGCAGATGCTCTGCAAAATGCTGCCTTTATGCGGTGAGGTCTGGGAACGGGGGTTTCTGGGGCTGGAGCACCCATTTATCAGCACCCGAGCAAAACAGGGCTGCAACCGAGACACCTTAACCAGTTCACTGCCAGCCTGGGGGTTTTCCCTTCTCAGGAGCACCGGCTGCTCCGCTTACCAGGGCTCCTCCAAGGAGAGGAGATGGGGAGCATGGATGATGCTTTTAGGGGCAGCTGGTTTTTGCTCCAGCAAGGTCCATCAGCAGCTCCGCCGTGCATGCAAAGAGGGTTTGCAATTCGCACTGCAACCACCTGTAACTTCCCAGCTCTCTACTTAATCCTCCTTGACATCCCAGTTGCTGCTGCTTCTATAATGAATATACAGACAGGGAATTAGAAGAGCCTGTGCTTGGTTTTATTTTACCCACTGAGTCTAATTAACGTATGCAAAGATGCGGCACTCAAGCAGGCATCGAGGAATAATTCACGAGGCCGCGGCCAGGCAGGAGGGAGCCCGGCGGGCGCTGAGCAGCATCGCTCCCATACGTGCCTTGCCCTGGCTTTGGCCACAACAGCAAAACCTTGCAGCCCCTTACTGCAGAGGCTTTAAACAGTTTTTCCAGATTGTAGAGCCCTTTAAAATACCCCGGTTAAACCCAATGAAGTCCTTTGCTGAACGAGCCTGCCAACTGTCCCACCCAACACCCCAGGGTAACACGCTGCATATCACAGCTGTCAGAGAATTATTACAAGCGTATTTCATAATTTGCTTTATATAACCCTATGTAAAGCCCAGGAGCTTCTTCTCATGTCTGTGCGTTTCTTCCCAAGGCCAAAGTTTAAACAAAAAAGCTTTGGTGGTTGCAATTCTTCCTGGTAGAAGATGAGGGGTTGTTCTTTCAGTACAGTCACCAGAAAGACAGTTTTCCTGGGGTTTAAATCTCTTTTTCTCCCATGGAGGTCCCTCAACGTTACTGATCTTGGGAGGGAAAGAGATGAAGCATTGGAGATGTTTCCTCTTAAATCTCAAGTGGCTGGAAAGCCTCACATCCCTCCTCCACCCTTTTTTATCCCCATTACCTGCTTTTGTATGTCTCAGAGCTGCCCAGGAGCCGACACCTTCTGCCCTCCCAGAAGGGACCCCTGGGACACCAAGACCTTGCTGCTCCTCCCAGAAACCATTCCAGTGAATTCATCGAAAATTATTAAAACCAGTTTTCTAGAAAGTGCTTTCCCCCCTCCCCCCAGGTTTGATGGTACCTTAGTTTTGTACATCCGTATTTTTGGTACAAACGGAAGCTATTTTTAAAAACGTCTCTGAAAACGCTTTTTCTTCTATTTTTTTTTTTTTTCTTAGCGCTCCCACCGGTTGGCATTTCCTGCAAGGAGCACAGAGAGTTTTTCACTGCTTAAAAAGCCTGTCTGCAGAAAACCGCCTCGAACAGACCTCATGCCAGCGCTGAGCTCGATTTACGGCAGCGAGCGAGGGAGCATAGGTGAGTGCCCCGGGGAGAAAAAGGTAAAAAACCAGCAAGCCAGGATGCTGAAGGTGAAATCATTAGCGGGCACAAGCTTCTCGTCCCCTCTGCCCCTGCCCTGTCCCCGAGTGTCCCTCGCTGCTCCCCGCGTGGCTGGGGGCACGGTGCAGTTGGCTGCTCCTTTGATGGCCAGGAGCAAAGAGCTTGGAAATTTATGCACAACATTAAGTAAGATGCTTTGGTCTCCAACTAGGTTAAATTGCTTTCTATATTTAAATTGCCTGCTAGCTGGTTGGATGCGAGGCACAGCTGCGAAATGGAGACTTCCATCCAGTAAACAGAGGAGGAAATCCTAATGGATTAATCTGTTATAATTAGACGATTTGCGGCAACTTTGACACGGCTCTCGCAGGAGCGCTGGGTGGGAGAGGCGGAGGAGCCCCTGCAAAGGGCGATGCCTCGGGTGCTGGGTGCCAGCCCTGGGTGAAATGCGGGAGCAGCCCTCACCCACCAATGCTCCCAGATGCAAACTCTTCATTTAAACTCACCCTGCTCCCCTGAACTTGCAAACGAGCCAGCACAAACACCGCATTTCACAGCGCAGTGTTCCTTGTGCTGCTATTCAGAGCAAACCCTGCCTTGCCAGGGCAGCGTTGCCTCCGGGCAATAGCCATGACGTTTGCACCCTGGCTCTGCCTGGCTTGCTAAGAAACACAGAGCACTATTTTTTCCTCCTCCTACCAAGATGCAATGCACAGGAGTGTAAGTGCCAAGCTGTACCCTGTAACTCTAGAGCAAGAACTAAATACAATTTCTTTTCTGGCTCCTTTATCTAAGGAAGGGGAGGCTCTCTCTGGGAAAGCTTTAGCGGTTTTCTTCAGTTATTGTTTTATGCAACATCAAAAAAAATAGTGTTTTCAGCACTTTCTCATATCAAGGAAGTAATTGAGTCAAAATGAAGAAGAAATTATCTGTGAAGTTAATTATCTAGCAGACATGTTTTACACTCAGTCATTTTTCACTACTACGCAGTAACTGGAAGCACAGGCATTTTTCTTTTCTGTAATTAATGTACTCGGAATATGTTGGAGAAAGTATCAGAGGTTAGTTTTGGGTTGGAGGAGCATGTGTTGGAGGTGAGTTATTATCGCCCAAGCAGAGAGGGGACAGCAACACCAGGAGTGAGCCCAGCTGGGCTGTTTTCAAGCCTGGCTTGGACAACTCCTGCACCCAGGGCAGAGGGATGAGATCTCCCCAAACCTGGGCTTAGTTTGGGAGCTGCCTGTCAGCAAGAGTGAGTCTGTGCGAGGGGCCAGAAAAAGGAAACCCAGAGCTCTTGCCAGCCTGATGCGGCGGTTTTCTTGTTGGCAGCCTGTGTGTGCCTGGTTTGTGCTTCCAGCAAGCAGAAGTGGCCGCTGACATCAGTCCAGAGCTTCCAAGCATCTCCCCAAGTCACGAGCAGCCTCCTCGACGCCTTCCCTCCCCGTGGCCAGTTTCCACAGAGATGATTTTCCCGGTGCTGATGAAGGGACCCTTTCAGCCCCGTCCCCATGCAGGAGATGCTGAGCAGAGCCCCGGCGCCACAGGAGGGACCCCAAACCTCTGCTGCTTTGGTGCGGAGCAGAACAGACATTAAAGTCCCCTTTCTCCAGCTTTGCCCACCCCTTGACAGCAAAAGCAGAACAGCATCCCCACGGCAGAACCTTGCAACATCCTACACTCCGTGCCAGGCAGGGAGACCCTCCCCAAATGCAGAGTGCATCTGTTGAAAGCAGGAGAGCAAACATGAGCAAGGATGTTAATGAGTTTTGAGGGGGAAGGGGCTCCACATTGCTCATCCAAAGCCCTTTTGCTCTTGCAAAGCTGCAGCCAGCAGCCCAAGCAAAGGGCACGCTCCCCTCTTTTTGGCTCCGGTGGGGCTGTCTGGGTACCAGCGTGCCAAAGGGGCTGGGATGGTGCCTTGCCGCGGGAGCACGTGGCTATGAGCAAGCGAAACCTGTTTTAAAATAAAAATCACCTTCTACTTCCATAAGGTCTCACAGCAGAGGTGCGACATGTCCCGTCATCCACCACCAGCTCGGAGCCACCAGCTCTGCTCCTGCTCTCTGCCCTGTGACAGCCTGAGCGGCTGCCCCCATGCTGGGGCCTTGATCCAGCTGTGGGTTTTGTTTCTGATCATAATTCACGTTTAGGCATCACCTCTGTGCCCAGAGGCTGCTGTATCCCTTGAGCAGCTCTGCCGTCTCCGGAGGATCTTGTGCCACACCTGCATGACAACGGGGCGATGCTGCAGGGACCTACCTGGGTGTTTCCTGCGCTGCTTCATGGAGCCGGGAGCTTCCTCGCCATCCCTGCTGACATCCTTTTCCCAGGGAAGAAGATTTGAAAGAGAAGAAAAGCCTTGAGCGAGCCGGGAAGATTGCCTACCTCCAGGGAGACAGACCGGTGACCCCTGGCAGCAACAGACAACTAGAGCCTCCCCCTGCCTTTCTCCTTGATTTAATTCATTGTTCATTTACTGCAGTAATTATATCAGGAAAGTGTAACGCAGGACACAGGAGTCCCTCAGAGGCTGCTAATTGTTGCTGGAATGAGGCCACGCGGGCGGTAATTGAGGGAAGCGTGGCCGATCCTACAGCCCAGCTCCCCACGGGGAACGCTGCAGCTGAGACCACTCAGGGCAAAGCCCCAGGCCACGGCTCATCCTGGGGCTCGTCAGACACCTCCTTAATTGCCTGGCAAGATCAGGGGGTATCACTGAAATAAACTTCTTTATTTTCCATAGGGGAGGTGGGAGACCTCACTCGTGCTGATGAGAAAAATCCCATTGTCATATGTAAAGCAGGACTGGGGTCTTCTTGGTCACCCCCCGAGCCCTTCTCCTGGGGACAATGACAGCAGCTGGATGAGTCCAAACTCCCTTTTGTCTTCCCAGTGTCCCCAGTCCTGGCAGTGTTGGGACACAGCTCATGGGGCAGAGCCCCCCTGTGCCACCCCCCAAAGCACCTCCTCAGCCGCTCCCCCAGGCTGAAGCTGAGGGCCCTGGTTTTCCTGCCCAAATCCTTTAAATCTGGGGTCATCCAAGGCCCCAGGACCTGTGACAGACTCCAGAGCTTCACTTACGATATTAAAGATAAGAAAATAAATCAATTATGGTTTCCTCTCCTTGTCAGAGACCTCCCCAAGCCTCCTGCCAGCTTCCTCTGGTGAGATTATCCCAGATAACAATGATGGGTGGTTTGAGGAGATGTTTGGTGCCTCACTGGAATTGTTCGTATTTAACAAAAGGGACCAGTTTCTTACGTCCTCCTCTTTCTTTTTCTCTCCCTGCTGGAACAGCATCAAGCGAATTTCTGGGCTCAAGGATCAAGAGGTTTCTGAACTCGAGCATCCCGGCTCCATGCACATCCCCACCCCAACCCACAGCTCCGCTCACCTCCACGCGGTCGGCAAGAGGTTATTTTTATGCCTTTAAAATTAAACACAGCACAATGGGGGGGGAAAAAAAGGTATTTCTTGCGAAGCAGCTTGGGAAAGTTAATGAGGCAAAAGTATCTGCTTGCAGGAAGCCTGGAGGTGTCAGGAGCGCCCCAAGGTGATAACTCATTTAATGGAGGATTAAGAAGAGGGAGGAGGAAGATGACACCTGCCCAACCATGCTGGCCTGAGTGCTTATTAGAGCCTAAAGGAGAACATCAAATTAATTATACAGGGCAAAGGTGCCATCCCATCTATTTTTAATCACCTCTCATGTTCGTAAAGTCTTTCCATGCTGCTGCAGCTGCCCTTGTTGTGAGAGATGGGCCAAAATCCAATGGGTTGTGCCACGGGTGACCAAACCCCAAACCAGCACCTCAGAAAACTTGCTCTTGGAGAAATGAACTGCCTTTAATCCTTTTTTTTTTTTTTTTCTGGCTCTGGAAGCAGGTCGGAGTGAAGGGAGAGCCATGGAGAGAAGATGAGTATGGGCAAGCAGAGGAAAAAGAGACGGGAAATCCCCTATTTGCAGGCAGTCCTGGTCCCACGCGCTTTGCAGCTCTCAGGCAGGGGCAAGTCCTGGATCCACGGGACCCCACGCTCAGTGGGATGTTGGAAGCCACCAGGTCCATGGAGCTTCTCAGGGTCATGCCCACAGCTGAATTTTGCAGGCTGGTTTCTGTTCCTCTGGTCACGCTGAAGCTGCAACTAGCCAAAACCCACCAGAGTGTCTCTGCTGCCTGCACGCCTGTGACCGACACGCAGGACCCATCCCTCCGGCGACAGTTTGCATGGACGAGGGTTTCAGTGGTTTGGAGCTGGATTGTCCGTGCTGGTGTTTGCAGTGCAGCCCCAGGAGAGCCTGTGCAAGGTCTCCAAACATCCCGCTGGTGCGTGGGGTCTCTGAATCCAGACGAGATGAGGCTTGGCTCCGGCTGAGAGGTGCTGGAGACCCCCAAACCCACACAACTCCATTTGTGCTGCTCCTTGAAAAGGACCATTCCCAAAACAACGCCCTGCAAATGAAATCCACGTATTCATCACGTAGCTTCTGCCAGCAGGAAAGGCAGAGATTTAGCACGCTGCGTTAACTCCACCGCATCCTCCAGAACAATTTCCCACAGCCTCCTTCCATGGCTTCACGAGCAGATAGCATCTCGTCC
The DNA here is from genome assembly GCF_047716275.1 of Strix uralensis. NCBI lineage: Eukaryota > Metazoa > Chordata > Aves > Strigiformes > Strigidae > Strix > Strix uralensis. Next base: position 2,425,692 of record NC_133999.1, read on the forward strand.
CCTTGCCCTCCTTCCAGGAAAGGCTTTGTGTCTGGAGAGAAAGGCTTAGCAAGGCTTTGGGAGGATGACTCACCAGGATTTTGCATCTCAAGCTTGGCGTCCCCAGCCCCAGGATCAGCACTTCCACCTTGAAGAGCTTTGCTTTCAGCAGCTCGAGGTATGAGGCATCTGGATGAAGACTGCAGGCTTACCAGCACGGCTAACGCCTTCATCCCAAACGTAGGAATATTCAGCAGCTCCAACACAAACTCTGTGCCCAGGACCCAGCTGGGAGCAGGGGGCACAGCTGGGATCTGGGGTGCTCCAGGGATGGCAGCTCTAGGCACTGCCCTGCCTCTCACCCCGCTGGCATGGCCACGGCTGCTCGGGGAGGGCACAGCACTGCCGAAACACCCACAAGAGCGAAGGGACAACTCAACTCGGGCTCATTCCAAGCTCTTTGCTTCCTGCTGATGCCTCCTTAGCTGGAAAACCTGAGGAGCTCCAGGGATCTCTTGCAGATGGGGGGTGCAGGTCCCTGGCGGGCAGCAGACGTGGCATCAGCTACTGGATGGAGATGTTTCTCCCTGACCTTTCCTAACAAAGGAGTTCATACTCCCTTTGGAAAAGCCACGGGTGTTTCTAGCCCTTGCAGGGAAGTAGGAAACCAAACCACCACCAAGAAGAACGATCTGCACTGTATTTTACAGCCCCTTTCCTAAAAAAACACAGTGCTGGTGCTCAGAGGGGTCCAGGCGCCTCTGCTGAAACTTTGGACTATCGGCTGAAGCAGAGGGATGGCTGGGAGCACCCGGGTGGGGGCAGCTGGGATTTCAGCTCACCCCACACATGAGGGGCCCCAAAATTGGCTGGAGAGCCTCTTGAACACCACCCTCCATCCCTAGATGCTTTTTTTGGTGCCAAACTGCTCAGCACATCTGGCTCTCCAGCTCAGAGCTGTCATTTTCCTGGCTGTTAGAGGAGAGAATATGGTAAAGAGCAGCCTGGGTTTGCAGCGCGACTCCTGCGAGAGACGTGACATGTTTATTTTCCCCGTGCCAACTTCCACATCAAACGTGTTTTCTTTTTCTGTGCTGCAAAAGGGAATATTCATCCATCCCTCCCCTATCCACCAGCGCCCAGCTCCCTGCAAACAGCCCAGCCAGTCCTTCAGCTCAGGTTTTGGCATCCCCAGGTCCCTGAGATGCCCCTGACATCCCGTTTTCCATGGGCAGAGCTGGATGGGGGTCGATGTTTCTGCTCCCTGGCATGAGCAGTAAAGTAGGAAAAAAAAAACAAACAAAAACAACATAAATTTGAGAAATGTGATGTTTTGTATGACCCAAATCTCAATGTTTCACTTTGGTTTTAAACACTGTCAGGTTGCTTGGGGGGGGGGGGCGGAAAAAAAAGACATTAAGGGAAGGGGATGGTATTTTCAAAAACAACCCCTGCCACACGGGAACGTGTCAACTCCTTTGAAATGTTTGCTTGTTTGCTTGTCTCCTGGAGCGAAACAGTCAGGGAATTGTTCGCAGCATTGAAAATATTTAGACTGACCCAAATCCCAGTGTTTCTGCAGCTGAAGGGCCCCCGTTCCCCCCCCCGGGCTCAGGATGCTTGGCCGGACACAAACCCGGGCACAGGCGGATGCTCGGCGGAGCTCGGCTTTCGGTGGTGCTTCGTTCCTTGGTTGGTTGTTCTTGGTTTATTTTTTTTTTCCATTATAGACATTATTAAAAAAAATAAACTTTACAATAATACATTTTTAAGTTGTTGTTGCCATTTGAGCATTTTTTTTTAAAAATAAAGGACAAAAGGAAATTAAAAAAGCCACACTGTAGATGTATATGGTTATGTATATACATACATATATGTAGGTATAGGTGAATGGTATATACATACACTATATATGTATATATAAAAGAAAGAAAACGGAGAGGAACATATAGAGGTTTCTGACCACTGATGGGTCAGATCCCATCCCAACCCAAATTTGACCAGACAAAGATTAAAAAAAAAAAAAAAAAAGTCTCCCCCTCGAAGTGACAGATAAAAAACATCAGGACAACCTCACAACGTTTGAATAGTAGTTTCTTTTCTCTTCCATTTTAAAACTCTCGCCGACCACGGGAAAGAATAAAAATCCACCCCAATAACAATGTCAAGAGCTCGAGTGAGTCCCCCTCAGAGGATGCAGAAGAGCCTCCCGACGGCACGTCCATCCTCCGGGATGCTCCGATGCGGAAACCTCGCCGTCCCCGCAGCCACCCCAGCGCACCCGGGCTGATTCCTGCAAATAACCTTTGCCAAAGCTCTGCTCGACGCTTATTTTCCCTCCCCAGTGCCGCTCGCAGCTCTGAATCTCCTGTTGCAGGGCACATGGGGGGGTTTCGCCACAAGCCGTGGCCTCCTGCTTTAGAAAAGAAACCCAACGCACCATCAAAGACCAAAAAAAAAAAAAAAGGGGGAAAATGAAAATAGGAAGAAAACCACCAAAGTTTCCCAGCATGGTGAGGGTCCTCCTGCCACCCAGTGTGCTGGGGCTCGGCATCGCCAGTGTTTCAGTCTCCAGCACAAGCCGGTCCTTCCTCGTCGCCACAGCAGGAACCGAGGCGAGAGCGAGCGTGTCGGCGGGTGCGCGCTTGTGCGCGCTTGTGCAAGCGTCCCCGTGCCGCCGGCCGCTGCCTTGCTCGCCCCTCTATAACGCCAGCAGCAGGAGGATGGGCACAACGGGCAGGATCCGGCCCGCCCGGTGTCGGCTGCCGCCCGCCTTTTGGTCCACGAATGTCTTCTGGTCTGGCATGATGTCCGTGGTCAGCTGGGTCTGCAGGTGAGGGGAGAGAAGGGTTTCAACAAGGCCCTTTTTAGGGGAAAGCCAGCCAACCTTGAAAAATGCCTATTTTTGCCCTCCGGTCCGTGAAGCCAGTGGTTCCCCAGCCCCAAGACCCCCCACCCCACACTCTCCCCTGCCCCAAACATACCTCTGAGTAGCACAGGCTCTGCTCTTTGGACTTGTTTAGCTTCGGGCCGTGCTCCTGAAGATGAGAAAAGAGAAAAGTTTAGGGCAGGTATCTGGCTGGTCCTGCCCAGGGTCACACCCTGAGCTTTGGGGTCCCCAGATTCCCCTGGCAGCTACTGAGATGCCCTGAAAGGGTGCGGGGTGATTGGAAATGGGGGCTCAGAGCATGCAGCTGGTGTTGAAGCCTGAAGCTTTGCAAAAGGCAAGAAAAGGGGCTCATCCCTTCTCCCCAGGCAGCTCTGGGTCTTTGCTGGGCCCCTCACGTGAGGCTGCAAGCACTCACCCAGACTCATCCCGGCCCCAGGTTCACTCCCCCCATGCTCCCTGCCGCAAATACTCCTGCTGAGGACCCTGCCTCCACTCCTGTGACACCCACTGGCCACAGTTCCCCTGTCCCGCTCCTCTCCTGGCAGCACCTTATCACCTACAGAGTGAAGTGTGAAGCCACAAGCCCAGCACAGTGCAAGAAAATATGTGTTTTTCAGGTTTCCCAAAACCATGTGGAATTTAAGCTGTTTTCACCCCAAACAAGCCAGGGGCAGGAGAAGTTGGGCTCAGGACAGCTCACCTTGCCCTGGGCACAGCGCTGGGCCAGGCAGAGACGATGCCCCGAGAGAGGGAAGGGGATGGACAGGGCACAGATCCCTCTGTTCCCCATGCCAGACCTCTGGGCAGTGCCCAGAACCCCAGTTACTCGGGATGGCCGAATCCTGCCAGGCACCTGGGTCCCTACCCTGCACCCAGAGCGAGATGCGTGCACCGAGAAGGACTTTTTGCTGCCCACGGGCTGCAGGCGATCTCCTGGCTGACTGACCCCCCGAGCGTCCAGACCAGTCACCCCAGTTTGCAGTAGCGACTGGGCTCAGGTTGTACAGTCAGAGAGCGACACGGGGGTGTTGATTGCCAGCCGGCTGAACAGGAGCCAGCAGTGTGCCCAGGTGGCCAAGAAGGCCAATAGCATCCTGGCTTGTATCAGCACTAGCAGGGACAGGGAAGGGATCTGACCCCTGTGCTCGGCACTGGTGAGGCCGCCCCTCGATGAGTGGGTTCGGTTTTGGGCCCCTCACTCCAAAAAGGCCATTGAATGACTCGAGCGTGGCCAGAGAACGGCAACGGAGCTGGTGCAGGGTCTGGAGCACAGGTCTGATGGGGAGCAGCTGAGGGAACTGGGGGGGTTTAGTCTGGAGAAGAGGAGGCTGAGGGGAGACCTCCTGGCCCTCTGCAACTCCCTGAAAGGAGGGTGCAGAGAGGGGGGATGAGTTTCTTGAGCCAAGGAACCAGTGCCAGGACAAGAGGGAATGGCCTCAAGCTGCGCCAGGGCAGGGTCAGACTGGCTCTTAGGAAGGATTTCTTTGCAGAAGGGGCTGTTGGGCGTTGGAATGGGCTGCCCAGGGCAGGGGGGGAGTCCCCATCCCTGGAGGGGTTGAAGAGTCGGGCTGACCCAGCGCTGAGGGATCTGGTGGAGTCGAGAACGGTCAGTGTGATGTTAATGGTTGGACTGGACGATCTTCAAGGTCTTTTCCAACTGAGGTGATTCTGGGATTCTGTACCTGGACAGAGGTGCAGGTGGTGATGATGCTCGTGTCGTACATGGTGTTGCTGTCGTTGATGTCATCTGGCAAGGCAGGGCTCTTCTCCGTCTTCGGCGGGAGGGTGACGGGGGGTGAAGGGTTCTTGGGGGAGAGGTTCACGTCGGTGCCGTTGCCGAAGGCTTGGATGGCATTTCCTGGGGACAGGAGATGTTTATGGGGGGGGCTGCACCCCGGCAGTGATGGGGCAGGGTGAGGAGGGAGAGAGGGAAGCGCCTTACGGAGACAGGGGTTTTCCGTGAAGTCTTGGAGGAACTTCTCACACTCCTCCTCCATGTTGCCGCTGCCTTTGCAGGAGCACCAGGGCGAGATGGTGATGCTGGTGGTGCTGGCGTCGACATAGTTGGGCGTCATGTCGAAGCCTGCTCCCGGGCAAGGAGAAGGAAGAGGGATGAGGGGCCACGGTGGGAGAGACCCTTCACCACCCCGACCCCCGGCACTCACCGATGAGCCCCGCGTAGGAGCCCAGGCACGCCTGGTAGTTGTCCCCGGGGCAGCTCGTCAGGAACTGGAAGGAGGCTTGGCAGTTGGTGTGGAAATCGGCCAGCCGGGACCTGGATGCAAAGAGCAAGAGGGAGAGGGATGGGATTTCACTGCCGCTCCCGGCACAGAGCAACTCGGCAGCAAGGAGCAACATTTTAAAAATATAAAGGCAAGAAAAGAGGGTAAATGAGATAGAGAGAGGAGATCTACATGAGATCTAAACGCAGGAGGTGCAACTTCTTGTCTCACCTCCCATCGCCGCAGCCTGCCGGAGGGTCACGAGCAAGGGAGGGGTGCCTGCCCGCGGGGGGGTACCCCACTGGGGGTGAGCCCCCGAGCGTGGGACCCTCGTTTCCCCATCCTTTACCTCTCCCCACCTCCCCAGCCCTTTCCAAGCGCTGCTGAACTGGCAGAGCACACCATAAACTTCACAACCTCATTTGGCCGCGCTGCTCCCGGTGTCATTACACGACTGTAAAATTTCACGGCTTGTTTTTATCTTCCCCCTGAAATGTTAAAGCTTAGACTGCAATTAAAATGCCTGAGGTTGGGGTTTACATTCTCCTTTCTTCTTTTGCAGCTGAGAAGGGAAAAAACAAGAGGAAGCCTCACAGAGACCCCAGGGGCTGAGATGCTCGTGTCCTGCCTGCCCTCCTCCTCCATCCCTGCCTGCCCTCCTGCCAGACTCGGCTCTGGGGCAGAGCGAAGGCAGAAAGAGCAGAGATAGGGATAACCAGCAGGACCAGGAGGAATAGGAAGGGACAAGAGGAGCAGAGGAGCTGATTTCCACGCCGATTGCTGGCTTGGTTACCCCTTCTCATCTCCTCTCACTGCTCAGTGTAATGCACAGAAAAAGTGTAAGGAGCGATGGAAGAACAATTCTTTCCCGGTGTATCAGTAATCTGGCTCTGCCGAGCCAAACCCACACTTTCCACGCGATGCTCTGGGGATTTTTTTCTTGGGATGAATCGAATCACTGAGGTAGAAGGCTAAAGAAATGGGAAGGATGTAGGAGAAGATGGACAGATGGACCAGGTGGACAGACGGATGGGCTGCAGTTTTCCAAATTGACTCAGTCATTAAACGAACAGACACGAGGCTGAATTGTGGCCCAGGCTGGATCTCAATCACAGGGAGGAATCGCTGCGAAGCAGCCAAGTTGCTGACACTGTAGATGAGACCTTGCATTTCACAACAGAAAACCTCCTCAGCTCTTTTTTTCCACTCTTCATATAGAAAGAAGGCATACATTATTTTCTTTAGCTTCCTTTTCCTTCCTTCTTAATTAAATGTCATCTTTGTCCAACCAGTGATTGAATCATCCAACAGTACCTGCCTAAAGCCATAAGAACTGATGGAAATAAAGGGTAGAAACTGTGTTATTTTTTTAAAAAAAATAGGAATGATTTGTTTTCAGAAGGTTTTTATCAAATTAAATGGAGGAACAAATGAAGCAGTGATTGAATGAAGCAGAAGGGATCTGCAGAGATACCTTACATCCATCCAGCACTTTTCATCACGCCGGAATCTCGAGTGCGTTAAGGGAGCGGGGGGCAGGTACCACTGAAATGCAGCCAGCGCCGGGGGAGGGGAGCAGAGATGCTGCTGCTGAGCCTGCAGCCAGGAGGCCACTGTGTTTTCCTGGGCTACGTACTGGGAAAAGGACGTAAGAGGGAATAAAGCACAGCTGCTCGGGGCTGGACCGCAGCACTGGATGCTCCACGTGGGAATGCAGCGGTTTCCTGGAGACTTTTGTTGTTTCCAGCCACCCGTGGCTGGGGCTTTTTCCAGGGGTTTCACAGCTACTGATGCTCTGTGGAGCAGCTGAGCCTCTTCTGGGGGCTCCCTGGTCCTTTGGGGACCCCAGCATCACCCCACAGTGAGCTCCCTGGCCGAGGCGGGGGTTTGGTGAGAGCCACCCGTGCATTTGGTACCTTCTTTTTGCTGCTTCCCACGGCTGGGCATGCAGGTCATGCTCAGTTCTCACCTGCCGACAGGCTGCCAGCGGCATAAACTGGATTATTTTCCCACTTACACCAGCTGCCTGACCCACTTACAGCCTCCCAACAGGCTGCAAATTTCCAGGGCAAGGTCAGCCTCTTCATCTGGGTTATTCAAGCACTCCCAAGGAGAAGACAGGACTCCTGGGCACTGCTGTGCTCTTCTGCATGTTGGATGTTAATAAATAGCAATAACACAACTGGGAGAGATGCAGCTGGGGGGTGTGTGGGGTGACTGCTCCACGACACAAGGAAGGAGGATGGGCTTGGGCTAAAGCCCCGATTTCAGGAAAAAAGGGGATTCTGTAGCTCTCCTGTGGCATGTGTGAGACAAGGAGCCAACTTTCTCCCTCTCCTTCTTCCTGGAAACAAAACTCACCCATCCCAGGAGCAGGTTGTTTTCACCAGACTCACGTTTATTTTCTTCTCTAGCGATTTAGCACACGGGGAAAGAAAAACTCCCTACGACAGCGGTGCAGAGAGTGAGGCTGGGGTCTCCCACCCTGCACCCATTCCTGGGGCTGATGCTCAGCTCTCAGCACAGAGTCTCCCTTGCTGGAGCTGTGCATGAAAAGCTTTACCAGGGGGCATCTGCAGTGCTCAGCCCTCCCTGCAGCCAAAACCAGCCTTGGGTGAAGGGGTGTTGCTCCCCACTTGCAAAGTGGGAGCAGAAGGAAGAGCCCAGGGTGGGTGTTGCAGAGCAGAAAAGCTCCAACTCCACTCCTTTCACACAATCCCCATCGCATGAAGGTATTTGGATGCCCTCCTCCTCCCCTCCACAGGAGATAAATAAAGTTTCCGACAGCATTTCCCCTCTCCCCAAATTAGAGGCGAAAGCACGTCAATTCTCTTAAAGAACTGTGGCAAGTTCATCACCGAGCGCCATGAAAATTTGTCACGCTGCTCCCCGGGGCCCTGCTCCTGGCTTGTAGCATCCTCTAAGGCAAATGTTATTCTTTTCATAATACATGACAAGCCAGCTGGTAATCTTTCCAGAATATCCAAGCCAGATGTCACTCTTTCCGTTGTATACAATGAGTTTGCAGTCGTTGGATGAGACTCTAACTGCCAGGAATAAACCTTACTGGAGTCGGCCCATGGCTTCTCAGATTTCTGCTTTTAAGTGCCTGGGCAAAAAAAGGAGAGGGAGCCAAGTCCATCTTAGCAGAAACGGGAGGAATTGGTGCCAAATTGCTGGCTGGCAGCTCGAGGCAGCAGGTGGGTCTGGCCAGTCTCCGCCTGCAAAGGCCAGACCTGGGCTGGGAAGAGCTGGGCTGGCAGCTGGGGCAGGGATGGGGAAGGAGGACAACGGCGCGGGGAGCTGCAGAGCACAGCCTCAGCCAGCACGTTATTTTCCTGAAAGGTCTCCAAGTCAAAAAAAAAAAAAAAAAAGGAGTGAAAAAGGGATTAACAAGAATTAATTATATATACACACATATATCATATCCTAAACCCAGTCCAAGCGCTAGATTTCAAAGTTAGGGGGTTACAAGCTGTTTCTCTTTGATGCATCTAGAAAATATATCTGATTTTTGAGTGAAAAGACCAGAACGATGCCAAGGGGAGGCAGCCCCAGGGATCCAGGGGCTTTTAATACCTCTCCTTCTCCCTGTCCAACTCCAGACACCTCCCAGGGACCTGGGTCCATGTGGTGCACGTATACCCCTGGCACATATAGCTCCCGTTTAGGGGACTCTGTGCATTGCTGGAGGGCCCATCCCGCCAGCTCCCGGCTGCTAACTCCTCTCCTACCCTTGTTAGCGTGCAAGAATTCAGCAGCAGCTTGCCAGTGCCAGCAAGACACCCTCGCTCTGACATTAAAAGTTACCTACACAGCAGAGGATTTTTGATTGGTTTTTTCCGCTTGTTGGTGCATTGCAATTTTTTAAGCAGAAAAATCCCCAGAACAGATGCAAGGTGCCTAATTGGGTGCTAATTGTTCCCATCACCGCATGCCTATGAGAAGTCCAAGCCCAGCGCTGGTAATAACTCACCACCCATCAAAGCGAACAGTATCAGGCTCTTGAATATTTCATGCAGAAAATATCCGAGATGCGGAGATTACTCAAGACGTGTTTTTCACAGGCAATTTACAGGGACCAAGGAAAAATGGCTTTAATAGACATGAGCATGGAGAGGCGGCTTGGAAACGCGCCTCTCCCCCCCCTGCAGAGCAGTGGATGTTCAAGAAGCTGCGACAACATGCAAAAACTCAGCAAGACATGAAAAACCCGTGGGCCCGCTGGGCATCCTCCTCCCAACGCTCGCTCTGCCTGCTCGTCCTGCTGGAGATGAATGCTTTCAAAGCCAGGAGATGCTGAGATAAAAAAAATTAGCCTCAAACACCAAGAACAGTGGCCAGGTAATTCAAAGAGCCCTGGGGATGGGGATCAGCTAAAGAAATGAGAAGGAAGCTGGAGCAAAACTCCACTTTCTGGATGACCCTCTACCAAAGCTAGTAAATAGTTCACAGGGGGGAAAAAAAAAAAAAAAAAGATCAATGGAAATATTTGTTTTATCCAGGAAAAGTGATCTGCCACCTCTGGTGGAGACTGGAGTCACCTGTTCTGGTATAAGCCAGGAGGGTTTTATTGCTACTTTTAGTGAAAACCATCTCTCTGCTGTAGCGGAGCAGCGCTCCGCAGGATGGGCGCTGGTCCCCCATCCCACCGCCGCCCCCCGCCCAGGGCGATGGGGGCAGCAGGAAAGAGGCAAAACCAGAATGAACCAGAGCTCAGTAAAGGAGAAACCCCCAAATTAGAGTAAGCAGAGCTAAGCCAGCGAGAGGGAAAAAAATGAGGACAAACAGCCAACAGACCAACTGCTAAGTTAGGAGCCGTTAATTACGAAGTTTAGTTATCCATATGTATTTTTAGGACATTGCATTTAGATTCATCATAGATAAGAGCAGTTGAAAGACTTTTTTTTTTATCCTCTTGCCTATGCTCAAACCCTATCATTACCCAGCAAGAGAAGGGAAGAATTAAACACACGCATCATTTGATTTTAATTGAAGGACTGTTCTATTTCATTGAACTGCTAACTAAGCCGAACAGGAGATTGTGTTTACATAAGCAAACCCTGAGTCAGTATAGACTTGCTGTCACATTAAGTCAATACTTATGAAGGCTCTCTATTTAATTATTCAGTGCGAATTGACTTATTATTGTGTTAAGAGCACCGTTAGCCTTGAGCAAGGTGGCCACGGAGCTGAGAGATCCCTTCCAGCTGCCTTTGCACCTGGGTGCCCACAAGGTCCCAGGGGAGAGGTACCTGGGGGTGCTGCGCCACTGGCCCCCTCCCTGTGTCCCCCCCCATATTGGGAAGCCAAAGCCACCAACCTTTGCAGATTCGCTAATTTAAGGTCGGATTTGGAGGCTTCTCCTGGCAGGTTACTGCAGGTTGCCCAGCTCCAGTGCAGCCACCCACCCCTGGGGACCCATCATGTCCTGTCCCCCCTCCAGGCCCGAGCACTGCTCCTCTCTACCAGCTCCCTGAACCGCTGATAAATCCAGCAGCATTTTTCCCTCCTTCTTCTTCCTCTTCCCAGACAGCTCTGTGGACAGCTGAGCCGTACTTCTGAGCCGCTCTCATTACACGCCGTAATGAGAAAGTTGAGCTGCCGCTCCGCTGTTTATCAAGGAAACATCCATTATAGATGGCATTTTGTCTGTGCTAAACAAAGGGCGTGAAGACGAGGACGTGGGTTTAAAAACAAAGCGTTTTGTTCCCATGTTTGGTGTTTAATCAATACCAAGCCAGCCTGGATCCGTTCCTTCTCCTGCGCACGCCGCGGGCCAAGCCTCCCTCGTGGGTCCTCGGGTGATGAAGCGAGGCTTGCCCTCCCCGGGGTATCGCTCCCAAATTAGCTGCCCAACTCCAGCCAAGGAGAGATGGTTTCTGCTGTGCAGAAATGCACCTGGCCAATGGACACAGCCACAGGCGTCCTGCAAGGAGCTGGGCAGGATCCGTCCCCACCCCCAGGCAAAAATCCACTGAAAATGGGGAGAAAACTCAAGCAAATGAAACATCACCCTGCTTTTGGATGCTGAGGAGCTACAGCCAGTGGAGGCTGGGAAATTCTTCAGCACCAGCATCACTGAAGCATATAAGACCAGATTATTTGTGTTCCTGACTTGCTGATGCAAGATGAAAAATACAGCAAACTGCAGCTGCTGAAATCAGCTCTTTTCTCCCCTTTCCTTCCCTTTCCCCTTAGCTGAGGTTAGTGTTTTGCAAAAGGTTTTTATATTCTAGGAGCTAAAACCTGTCCATTGCAATCAGGCACAAAGCTCAGGGAGTTCGTCGGGCTCCTCTGTTGTGCCGGGAAAAGCTTCCCGGCGCAAAAAGCTTCACAAATTGCAGCGATCTGAGCCTGATTGCTCCTGCGCTCACGGCCAGGAGCCGGGCGAAGGGGCTTGGGGCATCTCAGAGGGGATTTTTAGCAGCCTCACAGGTCAAGGCCATTTGAATTGCTTCAGCTAGAGGACCAGGACCCGAGCTCAGAAGGGCAATGCAGAATGGAGGGGCTGCACAGCACCCTCCTCCTCGCCATGGGGACCCCCGGGTGATCCAGACCCTGCTCCACGCTGAGCACTGGTTAAAATACCCCGGTCCAAAGAATTCAGAAAACAGCCACTTACAGAACCACTCTTGGTCCTGATGGAAGTGCTGGTAGCTTTTATCTCCCCAGCTTTGTGGCCACTGATGGGACAGGAGTTGGTGTTCAACAACCATTTAACCACCAGCCCTGTGGAGCTGGAAAGCAGCAGCAGAAAGCCATGAAAACCTCCAGAATGACTCTTTTCCATGCTGGACCATTCATTTGCCCTCTCCCCCGACTCCTCTGCTTCTCGTGGGAAAGAAGGAAGCAACGTCACCTCAGCGTGGGTTGTGTCCTGCAGGAGCAGCAGCCCCTATGAGGGACAACCCCCTGCACCCATCTCAGCACCGACCACGGCGAGATGGCAGCAAAAACCTCCTGGCAAAGTCCTATCCCGGTAGAGAGGGCTTTGCCATTCATTAGGCGTTCAGCCAGGAGGCTTAATTACGTTCACAGCTCGTGCAGGAGCATTATCTCATCTCCTGTCACCGCTGGCTTTCGGAGCAGCTTGCCAATCTGCTTCTGAGTTCAATGCCCTTGCCAGTCCCGTGTGCTGATAAGGAGGACAAGCATCAGTCTGTGATGCCGGGCCGATAAGCACAGGCAGCGAAGGGAAAGCCCACGGCAGACCCCAGCAGGGGCTCGGGATGATGGAATGTGGAGGGGGTTTCACACCCGCTTGCTCCTGGGTGGAGGCTGGTGGGTGCAGATGCCGTGGGAAGGAGGACAAAGCCTGTGCACTCTATTTATACACATTCCCAGCACCTGGTGATGATCTTGGCAGGGGCTGCCTGCCAATGCTTTGTTATTTATAAAAGCAGAGGGCCTTGGGGAGGCAGGAGAGAGAGGAGAGGCCCTCCCCAGTACCAGGCAGCCCTGCAGAACAAGCCCAGAGCTGCTCGGCCAAGGGGACACCAAAAAACCAAACTCACCCAGCTGGCACAGGGATGCAAACCCCCCCCCCCTCCCCGGGCTTTTGCAGAAGCCCAGAGCTGGACTAGCAGCATCACAAGGGATCCTGGAACCGTGCACCAGAGTTTGTAGATCCCTGTGTGCGGTGCAGCGCTGTCTCTAGGACCCTCTGCATCACCCCCTTACACCAAGCCAAAGCCACCTGAAATACAAGGCACGTCCACATCAGCCAAAACCCTCTGACGAGGTGCAAACAGAAGCTGCTGGAGGAGTTTGTGCTACCCACAGGGTGGTTAGACAGCCCAGATTTCCTTCGGCTCCTGAGCCTGGGCTTTCCACGGTCACTAGGTGCTCTCTCAGCCTGGAGCAGCTGGGAAATGCCAGGAATGTGCATGGAGGAGGAGCTGAGGGAGAAGGGGTTCAGCCAGCAGGTAAATCCATGCCCAGCTCTAAGCTGGGAAACTGGACCCACAGCAACGGGTGCTGCGACTCCCTGCCCGTGTCTGGGGCAGTGTTGGGGCGGACGGACTCACGGCCGCCGGATATCAGGCAGCTCACAGCAAGCAGCCAGGGCAGCAGGCTCTGAGGATGGTTTTCCTTGACCAATTCTCCTCCTCATCCTTGCCCCACAGGCGAGGGGACGTGATGCCCATGTGTGCACCAGGTGCAGCATGCAGGGCCATTCCTCCACCCCCAGGGAAGATGTGCTGGCAGGAGACCTCCAGATGGAGATGGAGGCGGGGGGAAAACAGCAGCAGGGACCATAAACCACAGCCTGCGCGTGTGCCCGCTGCCAGGGAACGCACAGCGCACGCACAGCCCCTGCTAGAAGGCTCTGCCAGAGCCCTCGCCATCCCAAAAGCCAGGGAGAAAAAAGCCAGACCCTCTCTCGCTTGCAACGCAACATGACTGGAGAAAAATTCTTATTTTTTTCCTCCCCCTCTCAGCTCAGGTGCCAGGCACGGCTCACCCTAGGTAGGTCACCACTTCGAAACACTTCTGCAGCTGCAAACACAAGGAGGACAAGTGAGCTGCTGGAGCGTGGCAGCATCTCCGAGCGTCCCCGGGCGCATGCTCCCCGCCGCAGGCTCTTAACCCCGTCTTGCACCCCAGTGCCCCAGCCTGGTTAATGCAACATCTTTTGATGGGGGGCTCGGAGCCAACCTGCCTGCCTGAGCCTTGGGGAACGCTGCCAGAGCCCCCCCGGGGCAGCACGGCAGGAGGGGAGTGGATGGGATGGGATCTTGCCAGCCCAGATCCGAGGGGTGCATCCATGCCCAGCCCTGCAACCCCCCAGCACGGGGAGAAAACAGCCGAGGTAAAGGCAAAACTCTGCAAACCAATGCCCAAAGCTGGAGGCACAAATAAACACCGGATTCGGGTGCTTTGCAGAACGAGAGCCCCCGGCCAGGCCCACCCCTCCCCAGAAAAAATGCATTTCCAACTTGGAGCAAACAGCCAAAGCAGCTGCCACACACCTCCCCCTTTGCTGTTTCACCTCTTTCTGGCAGAATTTCATTTCATGCAGGAACGGGCTTATAATTAATGCTCGGCAGCTCTGCGGCCTCTCCGGTCCCCCTCAACGCGCTGCTAATGCGGGTTATTCCCCCCCGTGAGCGGTTGCATCCGCAGCATTTAATGTCTGAGCAAGCATCAGGCCTGCTGTCAGAAAGGTGCTCCCATTAATTTGGCCACGACTCGGCACAGCCCTGGTATCTTTTATTCATAGACATTGGCTTATTGTATTACTTTTTGATAAAAAGCCACATTCCCACATTTCAAACACATTCGCTTGCAGCCAGAGGAAGACCTGAAGCTCTGTTATTTATTTATTTCGCCACCAGGCTCTGGGAAACTCCATCACCTTGATGGCAAAAAGGCCCTCCTCCTCATAGGAAACATATTCTTTATGAGGCTGATCCAGCCCCCAGAGGGTGACAGGAGGTTTTTTGCCGTATGAATAATGAGTTTCATAATGGAACAAAAGCCTGATCTCCCAACTTTGCTCTGCCACGGGGAAGACAGCGGATTTTACCAGCGATGAAGTTTCGCTGGGGATGCTGGAAGCACGCCGAGGGATTTTGCTGCTTGCAGGGCGTGGGTGCCCACGCTGCCACGGTGCTTTTTGCACGTTCACCCCCTCCACAGCTTGGGGAGACGGAGCGGTGCCGGGTGGGGAACAGAGCCAGCGCAGTCCCCAGGGGCTCAGCTCCACCGCTCACAGCAGAAAGGCAGCTCCATCCCCACTGCTCTGCTTCTGCCCCACGGCTCTGCCCCACGCCGAGCGCTGCCAGAGGCCACTGCCCCACTGCAGCCTCCCGGGCCAAGCACGGGGAAGGGCAGAGCTGGGGTTTTGCACGGGGGGGTTTCAGATCAGAGCTCAGGGTGAGGTGCGGGGGGCTCAGTTGGCAGCCCCCATGCTGGCAAAGCACACGGAGCCCTGCACAAACCCACAGGTTCACCCCACAGCGAGGAGAGACCAAACTCCAGGCTGCACCTCAGCCTCTCCACGAGCAGCCAAAACCCATTAAATCTGCCCCATTTTGCACACAGATTCCAGCTGTTCCTGGAGGAGGCCCAGCCGGCAAGTGCCACGCGGCGTTGGGGAGAGGCAACCGATAAACTTGGAGGAGGGTCATGCAACAAGAAAGCACTGCAAACCCAGCCATGGCCCCCCAGCCTGGCCCTCCCCTCTCCAGCCTGTGGGTCCCCTCCGGCACCGGGAAGGGCTGGGGCAGCCGGCGCAGAGCCCGGCGCAGCCCTTACCGGCAGAGGTGATCCGTCCGGCACGTGTTGCGCAGATCCAGGCAGTTGGGCTTCTCCTTGTCCTCGTAGGAGCAAGAGGGGACGATGGTTTGTCGCCGGCGCTCGGCGCAAGCCTGGTCCTTGCAGGAGCAGAAGAGGAGGCGGTAGGTGTACTCGCTGGGGACGCGGTCGAAGAATTGGCGCAGCGCCTTGTGGCATTTCCTCCGGCTGCAGTGCTCAGTGGCCGAGATCTCCTTGCTGCAGGTGGAGATGTAGCCCGAGCGCAGGCGCTTGCAGTTGTCGTTCAGGTTGCAGGCTTTGGCCGCGTCGAGGCAGTGGTTGCTTTTGGAGTTGGTGGCGGGGTCCATTCCTGCCCGGAGAGCAAGAGGGAGAAGGGGTGAGCGTGGCACCGAGGGATGGGGAGATGCCGCGGCATCGGTGTGACCCCGGGTATCTCCAGCACAGCCTGCCCTGCCCTGCAGGCAGTGGGGAGGGGGCTGGACGCACCGCTGCTGTGCCCCCTGCTTCACCCCCATCCCCCTGCACAATTTGGAGGTCCTTCTCCAGCACAGGAAGGGTTAACGCGCACCAACTGCAGCAGGGGGACCTGGTCAAACAGTCTTCGGTGCATAATTCATGCCATGAATTTGCAATATTTTTTTTTCCTTATCAATTATTCAAAGAATAATTATTAATTATTCAGCCTGCTCCAAAGCAGAATAATTTGCCGAGCTGCACAGGGCCCCCCTGGCCTCTCCTAGGGCTCCCCAAAAGTGGGTCACCCCCAGCCAGTCCCCCCCAGGGCAGGGACAAATGGGGACAAGGCTGCCACCGGAGCCGGGCACCGGCCAGATCCCGTGTCCATCCCAGGAATCCCAGCTGTCAGCAAATAAACAGGCAGAGGATGGACGAAGCCAACCCACCGTGCGCGAACGGATGCTGAATTTTCTTTTTTTATTTTTTTGTCAAAATGATGGATTGTCCTCAGCAGCAACCCAGGTGCTATTTTAGAAGCTCCCTGACTGCACTAGCCATCTCGTCCCTAATTTCCTCCCCTTCGTAGCCAAGCCAAGCCTGTGGATTCCTCCATTGTCTCCCAGCTTCCGCAGGCAAAGACAAACGACAGCACCGAGGAGAGGTCCCTAACAGACACATTTGTAGGGACCTGCTAATTAGCAAATGGCAAGCAGCTGCCTGGGCGAGCATATCCCCACCTCCCCTTGCCTCCCCCAGCTGCCCCTGGGGGCTGCCCTGCAGGTGAGCAGCATTTTGGGGTGTCATTTGCAGCACAGGACCCGATTTTTGTCTCATTTTCCCATGGTCTTATCCAACTCCGCGTGATCCTGGGAGCTGCCAGCACAGCGCTGCCTACATTAAGGGGTCCTGATTAAAAGGTGAAGCTGGAAGTCCCCCCCAGTGCCAATCCCCACCCTGCTGCCCTTGGGGGATGTTCAGCTGCTGGGGGTTTGGTGGCACCAGTCCTGACCCATGTTGTGACAACTGTGGAGTCCCCGGGGTCCCCTTCACCAGGGCCAGCACTCCCTGGGCAGGCTGCGGTGAGTCCCCAGGGCTGGGGGGGTAAAGCTGTTTGAGAGAGCCCTCAAAATTCCCAACGTGTCGTCCCAGTGATGAACACCCCCCGTGGAGATCTACCGGGGCCAGGGGAGTTTGATGAGACATATGTAAAGTGAACACTTCTTCTGATGTGTGATTTAGAAGTAAATCTGCCTTGAAAAATAGTGCAAGAGGCAAGAAGGTCGCCTGAGCGGAGAGATGTTGGAGCTGACGGATGGTCGGAGCACGAACGGGCACTGCGCTGGGGGAGAAGCCTCCTCCCTGCTCCTCCTGCAAACGGGCCAGAAGCCCTGTCAGGAATAAAGTGGTGAGAGGGGGGAAAGGAGGGGAAGGCAAGTCCTTCGAGGCTTCACACCCTCCCTGTGCAGCCGAGCCCCAAAGACAGGATGAGGCTGGGATTGTCACTTTGCAGCCCGGGTCCCTCCAGCTGAGGGCTGAGGATGGAAAGAGCTCATGACACCGATGTCAGAGAAGCAGAAAGGGCAAAAGACACTTACAGAGGTTGGGGGACACATGGCGTTCTTTTCTCCTTGCCCAGACGAGCTCTGGAATTTGAGGGGGATGCACCGAGCACCCTCTGCACCCAGGGGTGCTGGCGGCCGCCCCGGCTCCGAGCCCCACGAGCAAGGTTGCCAGCCAGCGCGGCAGCTCTCCGGCACAAGCGTGGGATCTGTGCAAAGCGCCGCCTGATTGCCTCATCCTCCAGAGCATCGCTCTTGCCCTGCCCGAGACCTGCAGGGACCTGGATGCATTTTAATAGAGCCGATGCTTGAAAGTGCAGGGTTTCTGGGGAGCTCATTAATAAAGCACAAGCATGAAAATTTCATGAGGTGAGAAGGAAATGGGGGCCAAGGAGCTGGGGAGGGAACCGCGCTGGGAGGCCTGGTGCCACCAGCCGTACCCTCAGGCCTCTCAGTGCAGGATGGGGTCAGGGCAGAGGGGGAGGAGGAGGGTGATGGGGAAGGCAGCGCTGCTGCCAGCTCACTCCGTGCTGTGCGGCGTGGGCTGAGGCCGGGGGTCTGACACCCACCGGCCTCTGCAGTGCTGCTGCTGTGGGTTGGTGCCCGCGTGGGCAGAGACACGGCATGGGGCTGGTTTCCCACCTGGAGCCTCCTCCTTCCTCCCCACAGGCTGTGGTTTCCATGGGGCCATCCCCGGCACCCCTTGGCACTGCAGAGCCCAGTCTGGGATGTTCTGCTCCACGGAGGGGTCTGGGAGGGCAAAACCCCACGTGCGGGGAGGGCTGCTGTGCTTGCTCGGGGTGCTCGCTTGCGATGCTCGCTTACGGTGCCACCAGCCCCCCCGCCCCGATCCCAGCTGGCTGCCCACCGAGGGCGCGAGAAATCAGAACAGCGTGCATCGCCGCGCTCCTCGCTTACACAGCCCCTTCCTTCGAGAAAGGTAAAGTAATCCCTCTGTTATCCCCACAGGCAATTAGCAGCACTCTGCCTCAGCCTTGTTATCTAGAAACAACACTAACAGCTCGTTTGCTTCAATCGCGGGTCAGGGCTGGGGGTCCCGGGGGGCAGCTGCTCACCGCTCCCACCGCTCCAGCCCTGCGCGAGGGGGATGGAGAAGGGGTGGAAGAAGCATCGAGGCCACCCCGATGGTCCCAGCACAACTCCAGAGCATAAAACCTGTCAATTCCCCTCTTCCCCCAGCCCCAAAATTGCCAGACAGACTTCCTTCTCCTCTCGCTTTGCTTTTATGAATAAATCAACCCATGAGCGTATAATCCCCCACTCCAGACACTTTGCTTTTCATACTTTCCAGAAGCTAAAATATTTCCTTGACGCTAATGTAATCCAAAAAGGCATGCGGGAGACAGGAGGGGGTGGCATCGTCATCCTGAACTGGTGCTAAGCTCCCCGGAGGGAGCCTGGCAAATTCGTTTCGGGAGCTAAAACCTGGCGGGTGACAGCAGCGAGGGGACGCGGTGTCACAGTCCCCCTCTGAGGTGTCCCCAGGGGAGCTGGGGTGGCTTCGGGCAGAGCTGCACAGCCCGGGGGGGCACGGCCTCACTGCGGGATCCCCGAGGTGTCACCATGAGATCTGGGGATGCAGAGACCCCCAAAACCCTGCAGCGGTGGGTGGCTTTTGAGGAAAGGGTTAAGAGGAGAAAGAGCAAGGAGAAGCCAAGGCATTGCTGACCTAATTTGAAAACGGGGGGGGGAGTGGGGGTGGCAGCACGGAGGGTTGTCATGGAAATAGATGGCAAAAAAGAGTTCCTGAGGATGGTGGTGGAGTTTGGGTTCCCGAGAGGAGGATGTGGAGGCTGAGAGATGCTCCGAAGGGCTCAGCATCCTTCCCCCAGTTGCAGCCTGTAGCTCTGCTCGAGGCCGACTACTCTGGGGAGGGACAGCAAACAGGGACCCCCCCCTCAGCTTCCCCACATACGGGGTGTCCTGCCAGTCCCAAATCTTCCAGAAAACAAACCACTTTACACAGAGCAATGGATGGGCAGCGGGAGGGTCTGGACCCCGGGAGCCTCCCCCTCCTGCCCTGCCTAATGCCGTGACACTTGGCTGCTTGAGGGGACGCGTTGACAAGACAAACGAGGGGATTACAGGCTCTCCAGCCCACCTCAGCTATTCGGTAGAAGCCCACGGTTGGAAGCAGCTGAATCCAAAAGGTAAAAACCTAAATCACAGCTTGGGAGGGGAATAGGACACCCAAGAAGGAGGCTGTGGCCCGTGGCTCTGCTGTCACTGCTGGGCAGGGGCTCAAAGCGAGCCCTCGCCTCAGCCGGGGCTGATCCCGCTGGGAAGGTCTGAAACAGAGAGAATTTGTCCCAAAGTGCATCAAACCCTGGCAGTGAACCAGCCCCTACATCGCTCCCCTCAATCAGGCTCCAGCACCCCGGCTGGCTGCAGGGGCCACGTGTCACCCCCAACTGATGCTCAAGGCACCGGCTCCGGGGCGATGGGAGAGGAGACGGGCAGGAGAGCGGCCACAGGAGCTAGAGGAGCAAAGGATCAAACCACAGCGGAAGGAGTTGCGTGTTTTCCTTGCCAGGGAGCTCGGTAGCAGGTCTACGTTCACGGGCAAGAGAAGATAAAACAGCGGAAGCATGTTGCTTTTATTACCTGAGAAAATTGAAGCAAGTCTGAATATATCAGAGAGACGAGAGGTGACCGGCTCGTAGGGGGAAGCTTCATAAAATTCTTCTCCTAGAGTGGGAGGGAAGAAAGAGAAGGGGGAGAAAAAGCAAATTAAAAACCACAGTGAATAACCTCAGCCACCACCGAGGCTACGGCCAGGCGCGGGCACCCCCCTGGAGTGGCAATCTGCGATTTGGGAAGGGAAAACCAAAAAGCGTTTAAAGCACTACCCTGCAACAAAAAAAACCCATTTTGGACCAACTCAGCTTAATTCTTGCTGGCTGGGAGTTTGTGGCCGGGCAGGCAGGTGCCTGCCGCAAGCTCAGCTCCTTGTGCGAGTCAGGTTTGGCAGCGGCTGCGTTCAAACTGACCTCAAGAGTTGGGGGAATTTCCATTTGAAAGGTCAATGTTTCGTGACGACGTCCGCAGAGTCTGGGCCAGCTGCAAGCTGAAGGTTTTAGGGTCTAGACTCAAGTCTGGATTGTTTTATTGTTGTTGCAAAAAAAAAAAAAAAAACGCATTTGCCTGAAAAAAAAATTCTGTAAAGATTGTTTTCCACCCTGCTCTGCCTCTGATGTACTTTGGGAAAAGGGAAATATTTCATTGGGAGGATACAGACCCAACCGGAGAGCCCTGAGGAGCTTCCCCACCCCTGATCCACCCACGCTGCACCCCAGGGGCTCATCCATCACAATCTGCACTTTCCAGAGGGAACCTGAGCACGGTCCCCAGGCTGGGAGCAAACCTCCTCTCTCCCATCTCTGATTTCAGGGCAAAACCACGTGTTTTTGCTTCGTGGAACTGCAGAAAAGGCTGATTTCAGGAGAGCCGGCCACGGCTCTCGGGAGAGGAAATGTTCCCCTCAAACCCCAGCAGCCACAGGAAAATAAAATAAAATAAAATAAAATAAAAATAATCAATGGCTGGACTTTGAAAACCCCAGTCAGAGGCTGACCAGCAGCCCGGAGCATCGATCTCCGCTGCGCCCGGCAGGATCCCCGCCCGCAGCGGGTGCCCTCGCTGGGTGTCCCGAGGACGGACCCGGCAGCCCGGACCGCTCAGCCCACGCCTGCTCCGCCGAGTTATTATTAGCCCAAGGCAGCAGCATTTATCCCGTGTAATTAAGGAGCCACTTGAATCCTTGTGCTGGAAAACAAGCTCATTAAGAGGCGGGGAGCAGTGCGGGAGGGCTCGCTCTGAGCCCAGCAGCTCCTCAGCGCCATTCCTTGGAAATTTGGGAGGGCAGAGCTGGGTGGCTGGGCCAGGGAGACCCCGCTGGGATGCCAGGCTGGGCTGTGGGGTTTCAGCCCATCACCCCGCGTCTGGCCTTGCCACCACCCTCAGGGTGATGCTACACGGGAGCAAGAGCCGACGCCGGGGCCAAGGGCAGCTCCTGCCGCGGCTGCTCATCGCGGGGAAGGAAACACACTCCGGGCAGCCTGCGACATCCTCCCACTTCGGGTCAAGCCCCTTCGCCTCGATGGGCTTCCTAATGCTCCGATGACAAATAGCACCTTTATTAAAGTGCATTTAGGAAACACTGTAACCTCCCGGTGTATTGCTTTGCCAATGCAATAAATAATTAAATACTAGCTGAATCCTGCTGCTTGCTAGGAAAATTACTGAGCATTAAAAGGGCAGTGGACTTTTCTTGAGCTCACTGAGATGCAATTAACCTCCAGGAATGAGGCTGGAGTGAAAACAGTCCTCCTTAATGGCAGGGACAGGTTAGCTCCCGCAGCCAAGAGGCTGGTTGGGGGACCACCGGGCACAGCATCTTTGCTAAAAGGCAGAAGATCAGGGTCTACCTTGGGCTCCTCATCGCTTCTACACTCACAGGTTCATGCACGTTAAAGCTGCGAGCTGCTGGATCTCCCCAAAGCTTCTACCTCTCCTTAAGACTTGGTATAATCACTTCTCTTCCCACCTCCTCCTCCTCCTTCTCCTGGTACAGGTCCTGGAGTACCCATCAAGCAGTAAAGCATCCTTCATTCATGTCTGCAAAGCCCTCTGAAATTGCTGAATGAAGGCTGCTAATGAGGGGTAGAAAACAATTAAGCAGTAATTCCTGCTCTGGGCTGGTTTTCAGGCTCTAGTCCCTGTTGCTGACCCAGATTTGAAGGTAATGTCACCCGGGGGGTGCATGCTCAGGTACAGCTCCCTGCATCCCTGCCCAAAGCCCTCCCAGCACCACCACCACCTCCTCTGGCTTCGATCCCAGCTCAGGGGGGGAGCTCAGAGACCTGCACCCACTGCAGGAACGAGGCTGCCAGGGACGGAGGCTCCTCCGCCGGCTCCATCAAATGAATCCCTTCAGCTCAAGCTGCTAAAGGAGGTGGCTTCCAGCTGGGGAAACGAAACAGCAGAGGAACAGGCGGTTTTACAGACCCAAATCATTGGTGGAAGCAGGGGCCAAGCTGCCAATATTGGTGCCACGGGCGGCCAAGGGTCCGTCTGCTCGCAGGCTGCCACCGGCCAGGCGGGCATGTGCCCTTGCGAGGTCTGTGCCACAACCCTGGGGCTCTGGTACAGGCGGTTTTGCACAAGCTGAGCCCGGATTTAAGAGCTTCCACATGCAGAGCCAGTCCTAAGCCCATTAAAGGGATCTATACTGTTAAACTGATGCTGGCTCTGCTCCTCTCCAGTCTGGGGCCAGGCAAGCGCTGCCAGAGCTGTGCAGGGGTGACAGGACAGCAAAGCAAACCCCACCAGCCCCAGCCCCAGCCCCAGCAGAGCTCCCGACAGCCAGGTCCTTCCTCTGAGCCCAGCAAAGTGCCCCTCTGCAGCCCTGGACCAGCAGCACAAGCGTCCGGGGCAGCCCCAGTGATGCCCCGGCAGAGGGGCGAGGGGCAGTGGGTGAAGCCCGCTGCCTCCCCCTGCCTTCAGTGAACAAACCAGCCCTGGGCCAGCAAAATCCAGTTCCAATTACCCGCACTGCTCCAGCCTCTGATTTACTCCTTCACCCGGCTGCAATTCTGGCCGGCTCCAGTGCATCGCAAGGTGAGACCCCAGCGAATCCTCGCTGCTGCTCCCCAGCCCACAAACACCCCCAGAGCCAGGGCTAACAGGGGGCTGGGGGGGCCACAACAACCTCTGCACCCTAAGAGATCCCTACAGCTGGTACTGAGGTGCAAAGCCCTGCCCCAACCTCTGCACCCCATGGGCACATCTCCTCCTCCAGGACTGGCAGGAGGGAGGGAGCCCAGCTGGAAGGGAGCCCTGTCCTGGCTCGCAGGTGCCCAGAGGCTCGGGCACAACATCTCTGCCACGACAGTGATCAGCTCTTGCTGCCAACGCAGCCCCCAGCCCGTTTCTCCCTTGCCCTGCACCCGCATTGAGCAGACCAGCTCCCAGCCCAGCCCCCACCAGCATCCTCTGAGAAAAGGGGGGACCACCTGCCTTGCCTGGGGTGCCCGTGCAGCCCAGGGCACTGCTCACCCCATTTTTATTAGAGCAACGAGGTGCCCTCAGAGCTTCCCAACACCAAAGTGGGTGAGGACCCTCCACCCCATCGCAACCCCGTGGAGCCCTGCCCCGTACCTTCGGTCAGCCCGAGGTGTATACTCCAGTAGATCTGAAGGCACTGAAGCTCCTTTTTCATCCCTCGCTTGCAGCGGCAGTCGTAGAGGGGGCTCTCCTGCAGCACTTCCAGGGCCGCCTGGCATTCCTTGTTGGCCAGCATGGTGTTCCTGTCGCGGCCGGCCAGGCACTGCCGCAGCGTGCGGTAGCGGGAGCTGCAGCTGGGCTCCGCCGCGCACAGCTCGTTGGCTCGCACGCAGTCCACGGGCACCCGCCAGCCATGGGGGTCCTGCCCCGGCGGGGACGGGGGGCCGGCCAGCGAGCGGAGGATCTCATCTGGGCGAGGGGGCAGGGCGGGAAGGAGAGATGAGGGCACAGAGAGGTGAGGGAGGGCAACCGGGTGGGGCGAATCCCTTGTATCCCCTCCCCGGGACCCCCACACATCAGCCCCTGCTGCTCCCCAGCGTTAGAGCTGCCTTTGGGCTCCTTCCATCATACCTACACCCAGCCGGGACGTGTCCCCAGCCACAACCCCACCACAGGCTGTTAAATATGACTAAATCCAGCCGGTGGCCTGAAAACGCAAAGCGGGATGTCACCCCGGCAGCGGTGACGCGCCCCAAGACGTGGGGTGGGGAAGGTGGAGGGTTAACCCAACGCCTGGGCTGCCGGAGCCACGTGATGCCACGGGACTCTCTGTTTCTTATTAAAACCAAACAGGCAAATAAACAAACACGGCGTTTTCCCAGCCCCGGTGCTCGGGGACACGAGCCTCCACGCATGACCTCTCAAGAATCAAGGGAAGCAGAAAGCCCATCCAAACCCTCGGTGCCCATCGCGGCTTGGGTTTTATTCTGCAGCTCATCGTTTTCAGGCCTGCCACAGGATTTTTAGGGCATCTGACTCATGGGTTTTTGAGCACTCGGGCTTGGCAGGGCCGCAGATCGGCTGCAGCTTGGTACAAACTCTTCCTCCCGGGGACGGCCTCCTGCGTGCCTCCGTGCTAGCCGCCCCTCGGGGTGGCAACCATCCAGCTTGCCTGGCTCCTGCCTGCTCCTTGGACCCTGCCTTGGCAAGCAGCACTGTGCATCCCCCCCCCCCCCCCCCCCAGCACTCCCTCAGCTCTCATCCTGTTTCTATCATTTTCTCATTTTCTTTTGCTTTTTCAAATCGATTCTTGCCAAGCCAATCCCAGGCAATCCCAGGCCCATCCCATCACGGGTGCACGGGGAAGGGGAACAGGTACATTGGCACAGCTGGACACCCCCTAACCCCAATCCTGCACCAGCCAAGCGATGGGGACAGGGTGGGCAGGACCCGCTGCCACTCCTGACCCCCCTCCCCCATCTACCAGCTTGCAACCACAGGCAAGAAAAGCCCTGGAATGGGCAAAGATGGGCACGACGGGGACCTGGAGGGCAACCTCGGCCACCCCGGAGGGTGATGCAGAGGGAGACCCCCACTTCGTGCAGTGCCTATCCCCACTGGGGAGCAGCCCCCCCCTTCCCCTTGATGCCACACACAAGGCACATGGGCACAGCAAACCCCAACCTCCAGCTCCCAGCCCCTTTCCAACCCGTGGCCGCTCGGCCGGGTATGGCAGGGGGACAGTGACACCTACAGGCATGTGACAAGGGCCACCCGTGTCCCCCCCCCACTCACCAGGACACGCAGCTCCCACGCTCGGGGAGGGAGTGCTCAGCCCCAGCAAGCAGCTCCCCCCACGCAGGCAGGGCTTGTCCCCTGCCACCACCCTGGGGTGGACACTCGTCCCCTGCCTCCTGCGTGCCACGGGAGCAAGTGGCCACAGGAACAAGTGGCCACGCACACCTCTGCCCACCTCGCCAGGTCGGGACACGCTCCTCGGGCCACGGGGAGAGGAGAGGGGATGCTCGGGGCTCAGATGGCTCTGCAGGAGGGATGGGGCAATGCCGGGGGACAACGGGCAGCAGCCCCGGGTGGAAACACCTCTGCTGCCTGCGGTCAGGCCAAGGAACAGATCCCGTCCTCCTGGTCTTCAGCCGATGCCCCCGAACAAACACTGCTGGG
The DNA here is from genome assembly GCF_047716275.1 of Strix uralensis. NCBI lineage: Eukaryota > Metazoa > Chordata > Aves > Strigiformes > Strigidae > Strix > Strix uralensis. Next base: position 2,451,269 of record NC_133999.1, read on the forward strand.
TTCAGAGAGGTCTGGAGGGTGTCCAGGTAACCAGAAGCTGGCGCAGAGCCCCTACACCCCATGTTAGATCCAATTTTGGGTGGCAGATGCCCCTTGGGAAGGCCCTCCTTGGCCTTTCAGGATTATATTCCACATGGGAGGCAGGCAGGATCCACGAGCGGTGGAGGCACACTCCTGACACACAGCCTGGCCTGGTGGAGGAGAAACAGGCATCCCCAAATGCTCCTCAGGGCAGAAATGCCAGCTCTTGGCCATGAGATGGATGATGCTTTGGTGCTTTGAGTAGAAAGGGGTCAGCTCTGCACCTTTACACGCCGGGAAACCCCAGCCCAGAGTCCCCCAGCGCAGCAGCTGGGACAACCTGCTCCTCCTGCAGCCGTTGGCCCCAGGGCAACCAGCCCCCAGGCATGGAGAGCCATCCCACAGCGGTGCCATTCCTCCTCTGCCGCAGATCCCGCTGGAGCAAGTCCAGGTCTCAGCTCCAATTCGGTCTTCTCCAGCCGATGCAAGGAAGCCTCTTCCCAAAACGCCATCCAAAGCTTCTCCTCCCGCCGTGCTCCTGCCTCCTCGCTGGCTCCATGGGCCTCCCAGGCAGGGATCGGTGCGGGCAGGCAGGCAGGGAAGGGAGACGGCCTTGCCCTGAGGCAAAAGGCACTGAACCACACGGACCATCCTTGCGAGGGGCCCCAGCACCCTCGGCTGCACACCCCAGTGCCGGGGCGGGCGCTCGCTCGTGCCAGGGTGTGAAGCCCAACAGTAAATCCACGTGCCGGGGAGCTGGCAGGGATGTGTGGCGGTGAGCTGGCCTCGGTCTCCCGGCTTTTGTCACCTCGCTTCCTTGGCCTCGCAGAGAGCAGGGTGCTGCGTGTCCCCTCAGCAGCCCCGGGAGGGTGCCTGCAGCACCCCGCACCGCGTCCAAGCTGGGAGCGCCAGCAGAGCCCAGAGCGCGGCACGGAGCCATCCCGCTGGGGGAGGAAGGGCAGACACAGCCCTTCCCCATGGTTCACAGCCCGCACAGGGCAGCTCGGACCCCCCAAAATCCAGCAGCATGCTCAGCCCTGGCTGCTGGGTTGGTATTTTTTCCTGGGGCCCTCCTCTCCTCCCCACTCGCAGCGCTGCCAAGCCGGGTGAAGCTCCGCAGACCCTCGCAGAGGTATCAAGTGGGGAGTTTGGACGGAGGGGCAAGCTGCGGGGGGTTTTTTCTACCCAAAAGAAATCGCCTCACAGATACGTGTTCGCTAAACTCATATCAATAAAACATCTGCAGAGAATTTAAACCTAATCCTCAGCCGTCTCTGGGGTGCCGGAGCACAGCAAGGATTTGCAGGCAGATGCACAAGCCTCCGACAGCCAGCCAGCAAACAACGCGATGGCCCGCTTTCCTCTCGCTCCCACGGCTTCCCCCAGCAGCATCAGGCTGTGTTGCTTCTTTTCTAGCTGTAAGACATGTTTCCTTTTACTGGTCCTGCCAGAGACCTTTGGACACAGGCAGCTTTAGAGGTAAATATTTATCCTCACGACTTGACTCACAAAAAAAAAAAAAAAAAAAATAATTGCTGAGGAACGTGCAGCCTCCCAGCCCGGCCGCTGTGGCAGCGATCACTTTCTCCCAACCAAAGGGCTTTTTTGGCTCATCAGAAAGAAGAGCCCAGATGTGAAGAGTTGGGCTTCCTCCGTGCCGGGCCCCGCTCGCCCAGGCTCCTCCATGCCATGGGGGGCTGCTTCGGAAAGCAGCAGGATGAGGCCCCCTGCTCACCCCATCCCTACTGCTCAGCGTACGCCTTCCCTGCAGTCACTGCTCGGGGTGTTGCAGCTCCTCTGGCTGGGGGGGGGGATGGACACACAGCCTCCCCGCCCAGCCTCCCCCCCCCCGCCCCACATACATGAAACCTTTGGGGCACCCAGAGAAGGGGACAGAGGGTCTTGTTTTCACGCAACCTCCCCTGTGAGGGCGAGTGGCCCGTGGTCTGGATGCCTTTGGTGGGGCAGCCTGGAGGTCCCTGTCCTCCTGAATCTCTCTGGTGAGACGTCCAGCAGCGAGTCAGACACGAGTACAAACGGCCCGTGCCCCCCCCAGCCACCTCTGGAGAGCCCTTCCTCCCTCCTGCCCAGCTGCCTTCCCACTTGTGTCCCCCCCCCTTGCCCCCAGAGCCCCCCTCCTTGCCCTCTCTGCCTCAGAAGGCAGCGCTCATGCCCCCCTGCCCCAACACCCCCCCCCGCATGCTCTGCCGCTGGCAGGTCACGGGGAAGGGGCTCAGCCCTGTGTCCCACCCCCCGTGGGCACAGCACCCCCTTCCCCTCGCCAGCCGGGGATTGTGTTGGGGAGCTGGGGAGAGGCTGAGCCCGTCACCCCGCTTCCACCCAGGGAGCAGAGCCCTCCTCGGGTGTGCCGAGCACCCCACGCAGGGTGGTCCCTCTGCCCGCACCCCCAGCCCCGCCCGGCGGGATGCTCTGGAGGGAGGTTTGTTCTGCCAACCTTCAAGTCTCCCTCAGCCGCTCCCTGTCCCTTCTCCCTGTCCTCGCAGGCGGGGTGACGCTCCTCCAGCCCAGGCCAGCTCACCAGAGGATTTTTTTTGGGTGCTCGCTGCTGCAGTGTGCTGGGGATCCCCCCCACACCCCCCATCCGAGAGGCAGCGGGGTGCGGGTGCTGCCGGAACGACGCGGCACACCCCCGTGTCACGGTCCTGCGGGCACCCAGCCTCGCCGGAGGAAAAAATAAATAAATAAATAAAAAGGACCTTTATTTGCTTCTCTTTCCACCCAGACCCACCGAGAGCTCTGACTTCTCCCCCTTTTCGGCTGCACCTTCCCCGTCTCCGGAGGGGGCTGCCCTGGGAAGGTTGAGCTTCCCCCCCCACCCCCGGCAGAGCCAGAGCTCCGGAATAACTCGCACCCGATCTCCCGCAACACGCACGAATTGCAGCGGAGAGGACAGCGATTCCCCACGCACACACACGCCATCAGCTCAACTTTCTCAAGCGATTCTCCACGCCACGCACTCGCGGGGATGCGGGGGGGGGGGGGGGGGGAGATGGGGGGGGCCGGCACCCACGGCAGCAGCGGCTGCGGGGTGTTGGGAGACACGGGTGGGGAGGGAGAGAGGGGTCGGTATCCTCCGAAACGCAAATCCACGCAGAGAAAGGTTCAAAGACGATGAGGGCTTCGCTGCCGCCGATCCTGCCCGCTCCCGCGGACCGCGATCGCGGGTGGGGGGGTGCCAGGGGCGGGGGCTGCCCCGCCGGGGCGGTTGGGGCTGTGTTTGTCGTCCCCCCCCTTCTTTGAACTTTGATAGAAAATAGGAAAATAAAGTTGCCCCTAGTTAACTGCCGTGTCTCGCCTCGTCCCTCTGTTGCTGCAGCCCACCGCGGAGGAGCGGCGGTCGCCCCCCCCGGCCCCCCCCCGGCCCCCCCACCTCTGCCATCCTGCCCGGCCAGGCGACCACCGGCCCGCGGGCAACCCCGCCGGGGCCACTCACCTACGAAGAGGACGATGCAGAAAGCGTTTGCCAAGATCATGTTAGTAAATCCCCGCGTTCCTCCACGTGTGCAAAAAAATTTTTTAAAAAAAAAAAAAAAAAAGAGGGGAACAAAATATTAAAAAAATTTAAAAATAATAATAATAATAATTCCCAAGGAGGCCAGGTAGATCCCAAATCCGGGCGAGGATGGGCGGTGGGCTGCGAAAGCCAGCGGGAAGGGGGGTGCGCTCCGCCCGGCGCGGAGCCGGGGCCCTCAGCCGCTGCGCCGGGCAGCGCGGCTCGTCGCCTCCCGCATCCCCGGGGCTCCGCGCTCCGCCGGGCTCCCGGCGGCTTGTGGCGAGCTCTGTGGCTACCGGGGAGGGGAGGGGGGGGGAGGGGGGGCGCGGCGAGGGCGGTGGCGGAGGGGCAGAGCCCGTCCCCTCCCCGGCCCTCCCCTCCCTCTCCGCCCCTCCGCCGGGTCCGGGAGCCGCGCAGCGCGGAGGGCAGCGCAGCCGCGGATGCCCTTCACCGCCCTTCCGCACGGGGCAGGGGGCACATGGCGCGGGGGGGGAGACACAAGGCGGGACAGGGTGGGGGTGTCTGTGTGCAGACCCCCGGCTCCCCATCCCTCCCGCCGACCCTCCGCGGAGGCACCTGCCTGCGACCCCCGGGGCGCCGCGCTGCTGCAGAGACAAAAGCGAGACCCCCCCTGCTCCCCCCCACACCCCCCCCCGGCTGCCTGGAATCAGCCCCGGGCCACCCCGAGCGTGGGGGTGGGAGAGGGGGATCCGTCGCAGGGGTCACAGGGACGTGGGTGCCTCGTCCCCGGATCGGTGAAATGCCACCAGCTGCGGGGGGGGACGGACACACAGAGACAGGGGACCCCACCCAAACGGGGACCTGCCTTCCCGCTGCCGAGGAGTGGGGGAGGAATTGCACCACACCCCCCGCAGATGTGCACAGACACACACACGCACATCTGTACACACACGCATCCAGCGGGGGTGGGGGGGAGGAATTATTTATTCCCATCTCAGGCTCCGCAGACGGCCCAGCCCTGGCAGCAGCACCTTGCTCAGCCGTTCCCAGCACCCACCCCCCCCATCGGGGCTGGGGGTCACCACCACCCCGACCCCCCCGCTGCTCCCCAACCCTAGCGAGCGGGCAGGGGCCTCGTTGCAGAGGCACGGTGCAGCTCTCCCGACCCCCTCCTCCTCCTCCCCCCAGCCCTCTCACCCCTCTCCCTGTCCCTGATTTGGGGTCAGGACCCTACAAGTGCCAGAGTGGGGGGGTCCTGGCCCCGGACCTGCGAAGGTCGTGAGCAGCAAGGGAAGGGGGGGTGATGCTCCGCTGTGTTCGCCTCGATGTGATGAAGGCCCTCGGGAGCAGGAGGGGATTTGGGGGGGGGGGGGGGGGGCAGCCCCTCTTTGTTCAGCCCCGTGTGCTCTGCACTGCGGGGTCGGGGGGGGCCCCGGTTCACCAAGCCGGAGCAAGGGGCTTCAAGAAACCAGCTGGCACATCGCCTTGGCAAACGGCAGGATCAGGCTGCTGAGTAAAGATTCAGACAGAAGGAAAGGGGGGGCACAACAAACAACAGATCAGAGCAATGCGCATTAGTGAGGCTTCCCGTTTAACGCCATCCTTCCCCGTCCTATTCTTTTCCTGCTCTTTGCTCTCCCCGGCTTGCCTTCTCTTTTTTTTTTAAAAAAAAAAACCCACAACACATAGACTCTGACTTAGCAGGATGTTCCTGTGCTTTCACAGAGCCTCGGCGGAGACAGCGGGGAAAAGTAGTGTCCTTAGCTGCCCGGCATCGCTTTAATTCTGTCAGGGCTCGCAGTGGCTTGTTGCGCTGGGTGTTACACTTGTCTTCCTGCAGGAAGATTACCCAAAAGTGCCAGTCCTGACGCAGAGAAGCCGCCGTTCTCTCTCCCCTTTGTGCCTGTGCTGATCCCCGAGACGCGATCCCAGCGGCGGGAGCAACAAGAGCTGCTTCAGCCCATTGCCAGGCACCTCGGCCTTTTCCTCAGGAAGGCAAATCCCGGCTTTAATACCCACTTTAATGCCATCTCGGAGCTGAGCGGAGGGAAAGGATTTCCTCGGCCAGAAGAGGGAACTGCTCTCCTCTCTTCTCTCCGCTCTTCATCCTCACCGCTGTCTCCCTCTCCTGCCTTCCCAGGCTCAAGGCTGAGCTGTGTCAGAGGGGAAGGATTGCTCAGCCCCCACCGAAGGGACATCTGAGGACTTTTGTCCCCACAGCTGCTCCCAGGAGGGGGAGGCACAGCTTCAAACCTCGATTTTCCCCGCATTTTGTTTCCTTAACGTGCACAGAGGCCATGGGAGACCCTCAGGGCCCCCCTCCCTGCCCCAGGGGCTGCTGCTGCGTTTAGCAGAGGCAGCTTTGGGCTCCCAGCCCACTTTGGCCCCAGGATGGGGGTCTCCCCGCCTGCTCCCACCCATGATGTCCAGTCAGCCCCATCCCAAATCCTCCAGGACTCTGCATGTCCCATCCCTTCCTTGTCCCTCATCCTCTGGGCGAGCACCCGGCCAGTGCCAGGGACCGTGGGATCTAACGGGGAAGCACCCGCCTCTAATTAACTGAGCTAACGCAGCACATTTATTAGCACGGCCACAGCAGCCACCTGACAGAGGCCCCGGGCAGGGGCCACGAGCATCCCATCCCATGGGATTAATCCCAGCAGTGCTCCCGCTGCAGACATCGACTGTGGCACCTCCCCGCTCCGGCGTTATCAGGAGCAGCCAGCTACCCGGCCTCTCATTTAGAATTTATTCCAGGGGAATTTATCGCCTGTGTCACTGGGAGCTCCTTAAATCAGGGGCTCGGCACGGGAAGCATCACGCTGACCAGCCTCCGCGCTCAGCCCGCGGTTTGGGGTTTTTTAGGAGAAGAGGAGATGGGTGGGATGGCGGAGGCGGCTCTTCCACCGGCAGCTTTGTGGGGGCACGTGTGAGGTTTTCCCTTCTGCAGCCCCGGCAGCACAAAGAGGGCTCTGTCCGGAGCAAAGCTGTGCGGCCGCTGATGAGCTGCTGGTCTTGGTTGGAGGGAGAAGGGAGGGAGGAGGGTGGGAGGAAGAGGTCTGTGGGACCAAAGGACACCTGCAAGGGACCATCGTGCCAGGGAAGAGGAGGGAGCATCAATACAACCCTGCGAATATTTATGCCTGGGGGAGAAAAATAAAAAATAAAAAAACCCACAACAAACCCAACAACTTTATTATGCCACCGCGCTGGGCAAATTCAGACCCTTTGTGAAATGACAACGCTAATCGCCAAAGCCGATTACAGACACCCAGCGGCCGGGCGGGCGCCGGCTGCCTGCGCTGCTGCCAGTTGCTTCCTGCTGCCTTCAGCGGGGCCGGGCACGTTTGGGGTGGGGGGCGGCGGGTGGCAGACGTGGGTTGCTGCTCCTCTCCCCAAATTGTCCTCCACTTCCAGAGGATCCCACTCCCGGCAGCTCCAGCATCCCCTCGGCAGCGGTGAGGAGGAGACGACTCCGTGGGGCCGGGACAACTCTCCTCCAGCTTTGTTTCTGCACAGAAATTGATAAATGCGACCGGAGGATTTGTCCCCTCCTTCCATTTAAGTCCCATTAATATGAGTTGGATTTGCTTACCCTCCTGACTTTAGACTTTAATTCTGCAAAGTGTTATCACATTAATGGGAGTCAAGGTTGTTAAAGTGACGGATTATGCATTAACAGTGTAATCCATGGGGGGCAGGACCAGCCTCAGAGCTCTCCCCAACACGGGTTGTCTTCTCCTAGTCCTGACAGCTACGAGAAGAGCGTTTGCACCTCCCCAGGCAGCGAGAGGGCGACCCAAGGTCTGTGGTTTTGTGCTGGTTTTCTGCCCTCGGTGGGTGCGCAGGCAGGGCAGGAGGCAGGGAGGGGGTCGCTAGCCGAGGGCACGAGGACACAGCCCTGCCTGGGTGTCTGGGGCTTGCAGGGCTGCTGTTCCCCCCCCACACCGCGCTGGTACCCCAGCTCTGCTCTCCAAGAGATGCTGTATTTCAGGGATTAGCAGCAATCCAGGTCCCCCCACCTCTGGGGGCCCACAGGGTCCCCCGGGGGTCCCAGGAATGGCTGGAAGGCAGCACCTCCCCTCTGCTCCCTGTCCTGGGGGGTCCTGCAGCCCAGGGGCAGGGTGGGCCCAGCACATCATCTCCCCAAGCTGCAGCTCCCTTTGCAGAGCCCAGTTTGGGGCTGCAAGTTCCCAGGTCGGGGCTTTACCTTCCCAAGCAGTGTGGCAACTAAATTCCCTGCAGTGCTCGCCCCGCGGGGTGCCCACAACCCCCAGCCCACGCTTGGCAGCTCCCGTAGCACTCGCTAGAGGGTTTGACACCGGGGCTGTGAGTGATGGGAGCCAGGCCCTGGGCTGAAGTGCCCCGTAACTCAGCCGTGCTGCGAGAGGCACTAAGTTACGGCAGGGCGGCCGCGCAGGTACCGCTGGCACATAACTTTCCGGGATTCGCAGGCGTGCTCCGTTTGTTTAGTGCCTTTTAGCTCCATGGCCCCGGGATTTTGCCCATTTGTTTCCCTGCTGCCTTGCAGTTGGGTCTCTATTTTATATTTTTTAACCAGAGGAGAAGAAACTCCCACGAGGGGCTGCCCGAGCCCTGGCTGGGTCACTGCGGGTGCGTTTGCTGCGTGCACGGATAATTTGCTCGTGCAAAAACCCCGGGCATAGCACAGGGCGCCGGCAGGGAAAGGCTGCATTGCTCCTCGCTGCGCAAAGCTGCAGCTGGCTGCATGCTTGCTGCTGTGGGGGAAGCCCTGCAGCCCCATCCTCCTTCAAACGCTGCGTCTGACCAGGATTTTCCTCTTCAGGGTGCCCTCCAAGAGCCGATCTCCAGGGCCTGAATCCCACTGATGCCGTCAGGGCTCCCCCTGGCACAGAGAGTCACATTTTTGCTCCCTCCAGGTGTCTTCTTGGGGATCACATTTGCAGGGCTGCTGACAGCAGCCAGCTCATAGCCACCGGCTACAGGAGTCGTTACAACACCCCGACACTGATGGACCCCGACAGCTACATGCAAAAGAGAGGCTATTTTTTCCCTCGCTGCTGTTTTCTGAACTGATTCTCGCTCTTTAACCTCTGCTGGGGAAACCAGCCCCTTCCCCTCCCTCCTTCCCCACCCACTGATGTCCTGGGGCCCAGGGGCGGAGGAAGTGGTACCCTGCAGAGGCACTGAACAAAAAGGAGTCCAGCCAACACCCAATCTCACTTTGACCCCTCTGAACAAACACAGAGCTGGTTGTCAGGTCCCAAACCTGCCAGCCCACAGAGCAGCACCGGCCTGCTGAGCCAGCAACTCCTCCTCTACCCCGTCCTCGAGTCGTTTTGCAGCTCTCGCTAACGAGAGCGCCTCGGTGACAGCCGTCAGCCCTATCGATCCCGTTCCCCAGCTCTGTCCTGCCAGAGAGAAAGCGATAGTTCAGGGAGGACATGATTCTCCCTGCTAATTGAATGCTCTGGCACAGGGCCCCATCCGGCACGCCGACGGCGCCAATCGATGCCGTGAGCTGCCGTGCAGGCAGCGGATCTGCCTGTGCACCCCACGCCGGGCACGCAGGTCCTGCTCTGCCAGGGATTTCCAAGCCGTGGCATTATCCCTAAAATCCAACCTCGGCATTGAGGAGGGAGGGGTGGCAGCGTGTTTTGGGACAGGGGACAAGTCCCATCAGTGCTTGAGGGTGTCCCAGGGTCAGGGACTGGAAGGTGCCGCCAGCGGGGCTGCGTTATCACACCCCATGGTCTGCTCAGGGGATGCTGCGGCCGTTCCTCTCCTCTCAATGAGTTTTTTCAGAGTTTGCAGCAACCTAACTGGGGCCAGGCGATTCAGCTGGTGGCTCTCGGAGGGGACCATCAGCTCAGCCAGCTCCGTTCCGGATGCGCGGAGCCGAGCTGTCAGGTCTCATGCTCACACACTCGTCAGCCTCCGCAGCCCCAAATTACAGCTGACATTTAAATAAAACCCCACGGCACCTGAGCAAGACGCCGAGCTGAAAGGGAAGCGGTTGGGGATTTTCTTGCGAAGGAACATATTTGTTTTACTCCGCTCTCTCCTTAGTGTCTCCCAGCCCTGGAGACCCACAGGGTGGATTTGCCGGGCACATCAGCCCCGGGGCACCCCGGATTTTAGCCGGGGACCTTCATGGGATGGAGCGACAGACCCCTCCGTGTGCGAGCAGCTCCTGGTGCCCATCAGACGAAGGGCGCAGGGATGGAGGCAAAGGCAGGAGAAAAGGGGCTTTTCAGATGCTCTGGGAATGACGTGGGGAAAAGCAGGGTAATGAGGGCTGGTTCCAGTGTCACGCACTCAGCCCTAATCAGGCAATGAAGCAAATCGAGTTTCACTAAAAGCTCAGGAGCCCGGGCTGGGCGGCCCCCTCCCGCCCCCGCGCTCCCCGGTCTGGGGGAATGAGATTTCCATCCACTCCCGGGACGTTAAGTGAGTAATTGCCGTGGTCTGTGCTGGGGCAGGGAGCGCTGGCGTGGATACGGCGGCCTTGGCTGCTGCTTCCCGTGCCTTCGCTGCTCGGGCGGATTAGCAGGACTGGGGCCCACGTCAGGAAACAGAATTAAATTCCTGTAGATCGGCGCACTCGCCGTGCAGGCAGCGCGGGCAGCAGCAGTGGGCTCCGGAGGGGGTCCCGGCTGCAGGCAGGGATCCGTGTGTCCGTGGGGGATGTGGGGAGCTGCTGTCGGGCTGGGCTCGGCCTCAGTGCACGGCGCAGGGTGCTGGGAGGTGTCACATCCCCCCCACAGCCCCTGTGCCCCCCGAGGGACCCTCTCTGTGCATCCTCCTCCAACAACGCCAAAGCTTCGAGGCAAGAAGCGGGAGAGAAGGAGGAGTGGGGAGTGCTGCTGGCTTCTGCCAGAGGAGGGTCCAGCGCACAGCGGCTGGGCTGGCGAAGGAGCCCTGAGCCCAGGTTTGGCCACTGAAACCCCCCCCGTGAAGCTGCCGATAACCACAACAGCGGCGAGGGCAGGGGAGCAGGGTGGCTGGGGCAGGGTGCTCTGGGCCAAGAGCCAGCTGAATTTTTAGGAATGCCAGCTCTTCCCTGTCCCCTCTCCTCATTTCTGGGGACAGAACAGCACAAGTGATGCTCAGGGCATCTCTGCCAGCATAATCCCAGAAGCTGGTGTCATTTAACAAGGTATTCTTCAATCTTCACTCCCAAACACGCCCTTTTCTAAAGCAGCTTCGTCTACTCCTCCCTCCGCCCAAAATGAACCTCTGCAAGGTTCAGCTGGGTACTGGGAGCTTGAAATAGCAGCTGTGTGGCTTTATTAACTGTTAGGATAATTTAAATCTTGGGAAAGAAGCAGAGATGGGGATAAAAGCAACTGAAGGGATGGCAAGGAGGAAACGAGAGACGCGGCACACGGGATGTCTTCCTTTGTCTGCGGTACGAGGGAGGGCAGGGGAGCCGAAATGGTTTGATCAAGGTGGGGGGAAGAGGTAACAGAGGGAAAAATCAAAGCAGCGGGTGGAAAGGGCAATGAAATCTCAGCAAGCCCACTGCCGTCACCGGATATTTCTAACTGCCGGCACAACGCAACTCTGCTGCGATTCCTGCGGCAGGAAAGGAGAAATTGCTCCATTAGGAACGTCGTGGCGGTGGTGAGGGGAGGCGGGGGGTGTTGGGGTTTTCTTCAGGAGAAGCTTTACCTCCTCTCTGCCCCGAGGTGTTCCCCTCGTCACACGAAGCAGTTAGGGTGGGACACAGGGTCCTTTGCTGCCGGTGCGGGGGGACGGGGAGGGATGGGTCGGCATCCTCCAGAGAGTGGTCCCTGGGTGCCAGGCGAGGGTCCCCCTCCCACGCCGTGTCTGCCAGCGTCTGGCAGCCCTCCCACCTCCCCGGCAGCCTGGCACCGGGTGGCAAAAGCTGCCTCAGCTGTCAGGCTGGGAAGGTAGTGAAGAAACCCCACACGTTTTGTAAAACAGGCCGGGGGAGAGACGAGAGAGCTCGGATGGGCGTCTGCTGCGGGAAAGGCTGCGGCAGAGGGTGCAACCCCGGTGTTAGACGTCGGGACAGACCCTGGGGAAACATCACAGGAGATGTCCAAAGCCATTCCCTGCTCCGCTGTCATGACTTGCCCCTCGGGTCCCCGGCAATGCCCCCAAGTCCCCTGATTATTTTTATTGTCTCTCCCTTCCCCTCCGAGCCCTGCCTGCTGTGTCAGCAGGCGTATTTATAGCACCGCTCTCCTCCCAGACTGGTGTCAGGAGCATCCTTGCCCGGGCTGATCACTACCTGTCACTCCAGGCTTTTTCACGCTGGCCAAGGCACTTGCAGCCACTTTTCTCCTCAGCTAGCTTTTGCTCCTTGTGGGCACGATGTTTGATATGCAAACACCTTCCCCATGTCTTCGGGCAGCTCTGGGGTGACAGGCAGCCCCAGGGGACATTGCCAAGGGGTTGTCCATGCCCTGGGGGGCTGAGGCAGGGGTAGGGGTGAGTGTCCGTGCTCCCCAGGGCAGTGACCCTCAGCATGGGTCCAGCCAGCTGCCTCCCCCTCTCCCTGCCTGGGATTTACTGCTTTCATTTTCCTCGGCATTGGGAGCTGAGCTTAATTATGGATATTTTTATGTGCATTAATAACATTTGCAGCGCTGCAAGCCAGGAAAGTGGGATGAGGGAAATGAGGACCTCTGCTCCGGGTGGGAGCTGGGGGGCTGCCGGGGCAAGGCAGCAGAGCTCTCTTTTCTTGAAATACTCTTAGTGCTGGATGCTGCCCGGGCCACCACACCTTGGGTTGTGGCTCTCCAGATCTTGGGGGTGTGAGTGGCATTTAAAGAAGGAGATCCCTTCCTAAACGCTGGCAGGAGAGATGTGTGCTGGCCCCAGGGAGCACCGGAGGCTATTGCTGGTCCTTCCTCTGTGGGACAAATCCCTGGTGCTGCCGCTCAGCTGCTGGGAGCTGCTTCTCCTGCCCCTCAGGGTTCCTCTAAAGGATGGTGGCAGGGGAAAATAATCCCCGTGCAATCCCTGCGGAGACCCAGCGCAGCAAGGGAGAGCTTGGCCCAAGCGCAGAGTTGCTCTGGCTGCAGGATCCTCCCCTGGGGAATAGCCCGAGGCACCCACCCCCATCTCCATCCGAGATCCCGTCACAGAGGCACTGGGAAGGGGATTCCTTTTGGAGAAGGCCCTGGAGAAATGTTTCCTATTTAAGCAGAGCAATGCCTCTGCGCCCCAGAGCTCCTGTGCGCAGGCACCCACGCAGGCAGCGTTTGCAAACCAGACCAAGTACACGTTTCACTGTCATTTACTCCTTGGTTCCTCTGAGGAACGTCAAGGAGGATAAGAGGGTGCAAAGAACAATGATAATACTCCAAATAATCCAAACCCTCTCTGAGAAGTAGATCCTGCAAGCTCAAAGCGAGCCTTCCCTTGGGAAAGCCTTTTCAAGCACCATAAAAAAAAACAACAAACCTCTCTTTTCCAGGAACCCCCCTACCTCTCTGCAAAAGGAAAGCATGCATTTTTTATTTATAAGCCAAATAATAATAACAAAATAGTAATAAGATGTGAAGGCAGGGAAACGCAGCCACCTCCGGCTGAGCATCGCTGTCTGCCCCGGCAGATGTGCTGAGGAGAGCGGAGCCTTCGCGCTCGGCATGGGGAGCGCTGGGGAGGGGCGGCAGAGGCAAACTTGACGTTGAAAAGACAAGAGGGAATGGCCTCAAGCTGCGCCAGGGCAGGGTCAGACTGGCTCTTAGGAAGGATTTCTTTGCAGAAGGGGCTGTTGGGCGTTGGAATGGGCTGCCCAGGGCAGGGGGGGAGTCCCCATCCCTGGAGGGGTTGAAGAGTCGGGTTGACCCAGCGCTGAGGGATCTGGTGGAGTTGGGAACGGTCAGGGTGAGGTTCATGGTTGGACTGGAGGAGCTTCAAGGGCTTTTCCAACCGAGATGATTCTGGGATTCTGTGAAAGCAGAGCTTATTAAAAGCACGTCCAGCAGCGCCAGCACCTGTGTGCAGAGGGCTTGGCCACCTCTGCTGAGTGGACAGGATTAGCCTGGGGTTTGGGTTTTTTTTTGGGTTGCTTCAGTGGAAGCCCTCCAGCACACCCGGCTCGGGGGGGGCTCACCCCGCTCCTGAGGTAAACAGGAGGAATCCCGCGGGCTGCCATGAGCCCCAGCTGCACAGGGATGCAGAGCGAGGGGAGTTGGCCACCCGCCACCCAGCAGCAAACCGCTGCGGCTCCCAGGACCTGGTGAACAGGGTTTGTGTTTCATGGGCTCACACAAACCAGCAAGCCCACCCCGGGGAGGGGGGGGGTATAAGATTTTAGTGGGGGCAAATCAGCTTAGCAACGCTTAGCACCTTGCTGGGCTGGTCCCCAGGCACCAACCCACGTTTCCGAGTGGACCAAATCCTCCTGCCCCATGCCTGAACCTGGCACCGAGCAGCAAACCCGCCTCCATCACCCAACGACCAAGTCAGCGGGAGGGTCAGTCCCATTAAACCCACGGTGGGGAGGGAGCACGGTGCTGCACACCCAGAGCCCCCCAAAACGCCTTTATCTCTGGGTGCAGAGAGCTTTGGTCCCGACAGCAGCTCCTTGGGACTTGCAGACCCGGCAGCATGGGCTCAGGAGCTGACTGAGCATCCCCAGGCTCAGCTCCGCATCCCGACCTCTCCCTGGAGGGCTGCAGAAACGTGTCCCCATGCATGTGCTGGAGGAAAGCTTTGGGCTCTGGCTCCTCGGAGAGGCTCCCGCATCCTTTTCTGCCTTGGGAAGGGGCAGAAGCAGCGTGCAGGAGGGCTGAAAGCAGGGAGAGAGGCTGAGAGTCTCCAGAGCCACAGCGCTGGGTATTTCAGGAGCCAGACATGGAGTTTGCCGGGATCAAACCAGCTCATCCAAGCGCTGATCTGCCCCTGCTCCTCGGGGAGGCACAGGGATGCCCTCCCGCAATGGCATCTCCATCCCGCTGCCGGACCACCGCTGCCCTCGCTGCCTGCACCCCCCTCCCCAGCCCCGTGGGGACACCAGGGTGGGTTTGATTAGAAAAGCCAGGGACGGCTTAATTGAGCTTCCCAAGGCTGCTGCAGGCACAAATTGGATGTGCCCAGCTCCAAAACCAGGCCGTTCCCCAGCTCCTCCTGCGCATACTGAATCTTCATTTAGGCAGCCGCTCCTGCCAATTAACTCAGGGCCTCTCGTTAGCAGCCTGGCATTGACTGGCCTGCCAGGGCTCCCACCGGAGCTGCCGTGGCTGAAACAAGCCTGAAGCAGATTCGTCTCCTCTGGCTCCAAGCGGTGCCAAGGGGCTTCAGTTGGGGAGGACCAGCAGCTCCCCTCTCCCATCCTCTCCATGCTTCAGCCTCTTCTGCTGTCCCCTTGGCTCGCCCTTGGTCCTCCTCACATGGGTGTCTGACCCTCCTGCCTACCCCAAAAACCATTGCAACAGGCTGGTTGGGAGCAACCCTCTTTGCAGCAGCGTCACCTCCCCTCCCTGCAGCCCAGCTCCTGCTCAGCTCCAGGACTTTGGTGCCCAAACCCTCCTGTTTGGCCTGAAATTGAAGTCCCAGCATCCTCTGGAGCGAGCTGTGGGTGCCTGCACCTCGGGCACAGGCTGGCACCTTTTTGGAGGGTGGCTCTGCAGCTCGGAGGAGGTGGGTGCCTGGGCAAATCCTGCTGATCCTCTGCAAACAGGTCGTTCCACAAAGGAGCTCTGGTGCTTAGCGGGTAGGTAATGTGCTCCGGGAAAGGCTGCGCTGATGGGCTGGGAGCAGCGAGGTTCTCTTCCCAGGCTGCTGCGTTTCCGGGCTCTGTTTCTGGAGAGCTGCAAAGACAGAGACGAGCACCCGCGTAGCCACGAAGAGCCAAGGCTGGCAGCCAAAAAGCTCTTTTTCCCCTGTGCAGAGCCAGGGCCAGGCTGGTGCTGCCCTGCCAGCCCCTGCCAGCATCCAGGACACACCAAATGCCAACCCAGCCTCCACTTCATGCAGCGTCGCAGCGTTCTGGGAACGGCTCAGTTTGCAGTGAGATGGGTGAAGGACAGAGGGCTGTGATGGGACAGACAGACGGGGGACAGGCAGGGTCTAGTGTTTGCCCAGAGAGACTCCTTGCCCTTCTCACTGAGCACAGCGGCGGTGGGGACAAATCCCGGGGCTGTCCCCAGTGTCCCCACGCAAGGGCAGGCGCAGAGTCCTGTGGGCAAGCTGGCTGGGGAGAGAAGCAGCTGGAAACGTGGATCCAGTTGACTTGCTCTGGGTAATATCTCCTGATTATTTCACTGCAGCATGCTGAGGCTGCAGAGTAATCGAATTAGGCAAATATTATGGGGAGGAAAATGGGCTGATAAGTAGCTTAAAGTGATCGAAATGACCTGAAGGTGGCCATGCAAATGGTCTGTATAATATCCTGTAATAACCCTGTCCAGGCAGCTCCGAGGAGGCTGAATTCCAGTAACAGGGTGTCTGACCAGGCTCAGCTGCAGCAGCAGGCGAGGGCTGGGTGCTCCTGGTTCCCTGGGGGGCTCAGCCCTGGACCCCCCTCCTCCCCGGCACCCAGGCAAGGGGGGAGCCTCCACCCAGCTCTGGGAGATGCTTTGGGGTGCAGGTGATTTTGCTGCTGGGAGAGGATATGCCCCCCCGTGCATGCAGCCACCGTGGACCCACATGCCACTCTCCCTCTACGCAGCCTCCCCAGGGATGCTAAAAAGGGTCAGGCTCAGCGAGAGACACCACGTTCCCATCTCCAAACCAGCCTGATAAATCACCAGGACAGAGAGACTCAGACAGGGGCAGGAGGGATCGATACGGGATGGCGCACGCCGAGAGCTGCAAAGCCCCGAGACATCCCCAGGCACAACGGCCGCAGCCCCCCCGGGCACACGCGCTGGGGAACGCAGCCAGGCTGTGGGGAAAAATGGGGCGAAAGGATTCAAAAGACACCCCAGGATCGGGATAAAAGCTCTGTTTAAAACCCCTCCCATCCCTTCGCACAGGTAGGGAAGCTGGGAGCAGTGAAAGGAGATGATAAAAATAGTTCTTCTCCCAGTGTCGAGCAATGAAAGAAGACGGAGCTGTCAATCCGGCTGCCTCTCCCCGGGGAGGCCGACACTGCTGGCGCTGACTGGGGAGCAGAGCTGCCCTCCCCGGGATGCACGACTGGCAGGCAGGCACAAAAGAGACTTTTTTCTCCCCCATCTTTCCTGCGTTGAAGGAGATCAAGAAAAAATGCCCCTCTACCGCTGGAATCGGGAGGGGAGTAAAAATAGTCGTGGCTGGAGCCGTGCGTACAACAAAGTCTCCTGTCACCCGCCCGCTGCACACACGGCGGGTAACGAGGCACTGAGCCGGTGCCAGCTCTTGCCATGATCAATTAAACTGACAGCACCCGCCGGTCCCCACTTCTTTGTATCTCTGGAGCATCCGGAAGGCGAGCGAGAGGCTGGCAGGTCGCCCAGGAGGGAGCCCACACCTCTGCCTGCATCCCGAGCCGGCAACGCCAAAATCCCTCTCCAGCAAGGTGCGGTGCACGGCAGCATCCCTCCGGAGCCCCGTTTTCAGGGCTGTCCCCCATTCCCAGCACAGCCCAGAGCCTCCCAGCTGGCTCTCCAGTTACCCGGGAAAGACCCTGGTGTCTTTGCTGCTTGTGTCTGCACCAAGTGTGAGGAAACCCAAATCTTTGCTCCAGGTTCCCGCGCTTGGCAATAACGAGAATTAATCAGAAAGAGCTTTCATGAAATGGGATCGGTTTGTGCCACTGGGTTTCTTTCCTGTTAGGGGAAAAAAGACAAGACGTTAAACCAAAAAACCCGCCCAAAACTGGGTGTCCCAATAGAAAAGGCATAAATGATACATAATCCGATGTGCTTGGGGAAGCAGCTCGTGAAAGAGATTGACTTTGACAGCCTAATAAATGTCGGCTTCTGACGGGCCCCGGCTCCGAGATGAATCCTCCAAACTTTAATTGGAGACATGATGCTCCCATTACCCAGAACAGAAAAATCCCACCTCCCTGCCTCGGATCTCACCATTGATAAAATTATCTTTTTTTATGGCTCTAATTGATTGCAATGTTGCTCTTCCCCTGGAGGATTTGCTCCTACAGCCTGGCAGGGCTGGAGAGGAGCCTCGGAGATGGCCAGAAGGGTCCCTGCGCTGCACGAGGAGGGGATGGGGGGCACAGGGAGACCCCCAAGACCTGTAGCATCCTCGGTGAGCCCGTCTGCTTCCTCAGAGGAGGAGGAGGAGACAGGGACTGCCAGGGAGGGACAGCAAATGAACTGGGAGGTGGGGAGAGGGAAGGGCATCACAAAAATGAGCTGATAGCCATCTCCTTACCTGATTTTAATTATCCTGTCGGATTTAGCAGGCAGATTTCAGCCCCGCTCGCCGGCAGCTGACAGAGCCTCGGCGGCGCTGACAAGCAGAGATTAGCGGGGCTAAGCCAGGGAGGAGGCTGGAGGCTCCCACCTCGCCTCCATCTCTGCCCACCGGCAGGTCCGGGGCGCAAGGAAAAAGGGGTTTTGCTTCTGAAACGGAGCAGGTCGCTGCCACCCTGAGCGGCACAGGGTGCCTACGGCCACCTCCGGCCCCTCCGGGGGCACAGCGGGTGCGGGTGGCACGGCGATTCAGTGCAGCCCCTCTTCTCCGCCATCCTCTTCCCAAGCAACTCAAGAGAAAGCCCAACCAGCCACCAACGATGCCAGGCATTAGGAGGGGAAAAACGGCCACTGTTACTACCGGCTAATGGTCCATATTTTGTTTACACTTTCTGCTTTCCCATCTAATAGCTGCTCCTGGGCTCGCTGTCATTTTTCTCTCCTTGCTGCTACCGCCAGCAATTACTCCCCAGCATTTGCATTTAATGATAAGGCCAAGGCCACGTGTTCTGAATAGATGTCGCACGATCGGTGCTCTAATAGTGATGCTGCTCCCTGTGTCGGGGCGAGAGGAGCAGGAGGGGGAAGAGGGGCACAGAGGAAGGACAAGCAGGAATCTGGGGGGGCAGGACCAGCGTGTGTCGGACTTTATGTGCAGCTAAACCAGCGCCGAGTCCCTCCCCAGGGCTACCGGCGCGGAGCAAGGCAAGGGGAGTGTTTGGAGGAGCCAACCTGGAGCTTACCCCTCCCCTCACCAGCAAGGCAGGGCTCATCATTAATGATTTATTCTTAATTAGGCCGTTCTGTCCGTTACAACCGTGCTCTGGCATCTTTGGCACCAAGGTGTCTGGGAACAATAAATGTATTGGCGAGGGAATGAATTCCTCACCTATCGCTTAGGTAGCGTGGAAATAATTACATAGCAACTAGGTGAGCTCAGATTTCGTGAAGCTCTTTTGTTCGCTGGGCGCCTGATCCCAAATGTTGCCGGTAACGGATACAGCAAACACAAAGCTACACACGCACCGGCGACACGGGGAGGGATTACGGGCGGAATAACGAGGCCCGAGCCCCAGCAAAGGCTTTTGCACGACCCGAACGGCTCCTCTGCGGGAACCGTACGGGTTCAGCATCCCCCGAGATGGAGCCGCCAGCGAAACACCCCCCAGCATGTGGGCTGGGAACTCAGGGGGAAGGTTTAAACTCGAGGTGTTTGAAAACAGGAGAGAAAAGACCCAGCGGTGAGAGAAATCCAAGACACCTCATTTTAATTGTCTGCCGTTCTCGGCTCACCAGCGACCGCCTGGCAAGAGGAGCGGCAGAGGCGCTTTCCAGCTGATGAGCAGCGGTTGTCTTCATTTACAAATAGCTCCTCTGATTAATTGCAGGGAGGCGATGCTGCTTCTGCTGGCATCGCTGATGAGCCCTTGGGGGACCAGGGTCACATTGTGAGCTCTGCTCCTGCCCGGGGAAGGGCTGGAGCCGTGCGGGGGGGAGCAGTTCTGCACCCATCATGTAGGAATGGGACCCCTCGAGCCCCATGGATGGTGTCAGGTCACCCAGCACAGCCCTCATCCTCCCAGTCCCTGCTGGGACCCCCACACCAGGGTGATGGGGTGCACGGGGACACGGAAGTGGCTTTTGACTTTGCACCAGGGGAAGTGGGGGGGTGCCAGCAGCCTCGCAGGGATGGATTGTCACCCTGGTGTCTTTGCACGGCGGAAAGGCCCCTGCAATTGGGCTTCTGTTGCTGCATTCAGCTTAAATCCCACGTGCAAGCACGGGGACAGGTCCTGCTCCGTGTGACAGCACTTGATCCTGCTCTCAGAGGCTCTGTGCCTGCGCCACAGCCCCCAGGACGCTGCCTCTGCAAAGCGAGGATGAGCAGGGATGAAGAGAGCTGGGGGAAACCCTCCCTTTCCAGCAGAGGGGTGGCGAAGGAGCTTTACATCAGGACCCATCCCGCTCCCCAGCACGGGGTGCGAGGCCAGCGGTGCGGGGCGAGCCAAGCCGAAGCCGTTGCGGCAGAGCTCGGGAGCCACCGTGCTGCTGGAGGCAGCAGCTCTCCAACCAGCCCCGCTCAAAAAAACCCACCCCACCACCAGCAAGCAATGAGCCCCTGCCCGTCTGAGGCCATTAACGAACCCACGGCGCTTTCTGAAAGGGTCCCCGCGCTCGCTGCAAAGCCCTGGCCTGGCTCCAGCCACGATAATTACATTCTGCCTTTTAAGATTTCCCCTGCCTGTGCAATTAGGACGGGCAAGAGCATCAGCGTGCGGCTCAGCGTGCCTCGTCCCCGCGGGGGGCTGGTTTTGGAGCAGGTTGTGTTTCGCTGCGGGAGCTCCTCCAGCCACGTCTCTCCAGCAAACCCAAGATGCTGGGGGGGCTCCAGGGGCTTTTCACCCCCCTCCCAGACCTGCGACATGCCCCTGGAAGATGCTCCCCTGCCAGCGTAACCAGTCTGCCATCCCCAGTGCCTGATGCCCGGTGCAGGAACAGGCTGCTCCAGAGGAAGAAAAACCTCCTTGGAAGGACCTGAGGCGGGAGGGCTGTTCGGCAGTGCGGGGATGAGAAGATGGGGGGGGGGGGGCCGGCAATGTTTGTCCCCCCTCGGCAGCCCCTCATCAGCATGCACCAGGGCTGAGCGGCGGAGCAGCTCCCGCCGGTGACAGGTTTATGCAAGATGAGTTATATAAGCCGTGCAGAACCGGAGTCAGCGGTAATGAGACGCTTGTGAAATCTTGCACCGATCTGTGTCAGTGCCCTAATCGCAGGCGACAGCTGGGCTCTGCGGCTGGTTGGAGATGATAATATTAATGTCAGGAAGCATCAAGCGGAGGATGCGCCTTTCAAAGGGGGGATTACACTCCTCGCGGAAGAAAAAGAAACAGCCCTAATCTTTGCTGTTGGATCCCGGGTGCTGGTGGGGGCCTGAGGAAGCATCTCTGAGTGACCTGGGTTGGGTTGGCTCCGTCTGTGCCAACATATGGGCACATACAGGGCACAGCCAGGCCGTTCGTGGTGTGAACGCTGTTAAAATGATCCAGGTCCCATCCCCTGACTCCCTTTCATCCCTCTCCCTGCGTCCCACCTCCTGCCTTTGCTGCCCATCCCCTGCCTGCTGCTGGCCGCAGCGGCCCCGGGGCTCAGCATCCCTGCCCCAAGAGAGGAAACTTGGGCTGAGAAGCAAATCCCGGTGCAGAAGAGAAGCTCCCTTTGTAATTCAAGCAGCTTTTTCCCGTCTCCGAGCGCGGCTGCCAATCCAGAATTTATTAGCATGCAATCTGCTCTCATCTGGGATGCCGGTGGAGGGGGAGCTGACAGGCAAGCGCAAACAAACAAACAAACTACAAAAGCAAAGGGCCGGGGACGCTGCGGATCCCGACGGCTGCGAGGCACCCGGGTACCGGGTGGAGACGGGCAGAGGTGCGGCCGCGAAGGCTCAGGTGGGAAAAAGCCCTTAAGGATCCTATTTTTCCTAGTTACTCACCGTGAGCAGCCTTCACAGCTCGCAAGCCTCAGAAAGGCTGGCGATGCCTTTTTGGTCAGCAGAGTCTTTCTCCTGTCCTAGAACTCCTCGCACTTAGGAGAGGATGACTACGAAAACCTGGAGTCACGAGTAGGTATCTCTGCTGTAGGTTCATCAGCTCAGAGCCGCTTTAGGGCTGGGTGAGCTCGATAACAGCGGCCAAATCCCAGCTCTGGGAAAAGAGCAGCCCCCCAGCTGGGACCGATGAGCTGGGGAGGCAGTAAAAGCTTGGCAGGAGGGGAAAGGGCTGGCTTTGGGCTTTGCAAGGTGGGTTGTATTTATTCTTTCCTTTTTTTTTTTTTTGCAAGGGAAAAATCACTTCTCGCTCTCCTCTCAGGACTGAGCTGAAGCAGAAGCTCACAGCGTTGTGCTGGACAGGTAAAATGCTGCTTGCT
Source organism: Strix uralensis (assembly GCF_047716275.1). Classification (NCBI taxonomy): domain Eukaryota; kingdom Metazoa; phylum Chordata; class Aves; order Strigiformes; family Strigidae; genus Strix; species Strix uralensis. Next base: position 2,473,013 of record NC_133999.1, read on the forward strand.
ACCTGCTCACAAGTGCTTGTTTGTAAGGTGTCCCTCCTCAGCAGCTCTGTGTTTTGCCCTTTGCTGTTCAGTTTGCTCTCAAAGCCCAGTTGTTCCAGGCCTGCCCCCTGGTGCAGCACACGCTCCTGGGTGGGATGGAGCAGAAACGGGGAGCAGTGGGGGATTGCTGGGGCACGGGGGGGGCTGCAGAGGAGCAGCCACAGAGCAGCTGGGGGAAAAAAACTGAAGCAGCAAGAGAGCAGGTTCCCCATGGGGGGTGGAATTAGGGATCAATAACCCAAGAGGCAGAGAGTGCAGCAAACCTGAAACTTGCTGATGAGGGTGAACTGGGGGAGCAGTTAGCCCAGAGGAGCAAAGGTCATCAAGTGCAGGCGGAGGGGCCAGAGCTGTCGACTAACGGGGCTTTAGGGGATGGTAAAGAGCTGATGGCTGCAATAACGTGCCATAGGTTACAGCGTATAGAAGGGGAGCAGGGGGAGCACTGCACTTACCGCGGTGGGGAAAGGCAATCAGGTCCTCGGTAATGGGTCTGAAAGGGGGAAAGGGGGGTGTTGGCTTTGCTGTGCAGCGATTCAGAGCCGGGATGGCAAACGTCTGCTCCCCGACAGCGCGGAGCCCGAGGATGAGGGTATCGGGGCAGGAGGCAGCATCTCGGCAGGGCTGGAGGGTGCAGAAGAGTCCTGGCGTAAATGGGATCAGCATTTCATGACCCAGTAACTCAGCTCCCTTTCCTGGGGTCGCTTTCTCCCCCGTGGAGCAAGAGGGGCTCTCCCCATGGGTTATTCAAAGCCTCAGTCGTGGTATTTCACATTTTCCCTCGGTGCGAGGGAGAGGAGCGAAGGGGCAGCGGCTCCGTGTGCCGGTACCAGCCAGAGCAGGGCAGGATCCTACACATGGGACTGGGGTCTGCAGCCCAGTGTGTGTCTGGGGGATGGGATGAAGATGTGGTCTGAGTGAGCAGCTGAGAAAACAGATTATATTCACAGCAGGGCCATGAAAGCCGGGCTAATTCAAAGCAGAAGGGAGTCTGGGGTGCTCGCGAGCACGGAACTCGTGGAAAAGTGGATCTGTGCGACTCAGTGATTGACTTTTAAACTCAATTACTCTCGAGGCTGTTGCACAGACGCAGCTTAACACCACCCTGGCTCTCTCCTGAGCAGATCTGCTGCTGTTCAGCAAAGATAAAGCTGGCACTGCCGGGCTGCTCCATCTCCCCACGATGCTGGGGATGGGGACGTGCCCTGGGTGGCACCTTTCCGGGCCCAGCCGTGTGCCGGGGCTGGGGAGAGGTTAGTGCTGAGCCCTGCGGGACGTGGGGGAGAGCCCGAAGGGTCAAGCGAGCCGGCTGCCCTCCATAAATCCCGCCGTGCGCTGGCAGAGAGGACAGCTCTGCTTCTTCTCCATTATTACTTATGCATAAATACACGGTATCGACGGGGCCATGAATCAAAGTCCCCAGCTGGGTCAGCAGGAACGGGAGCTGCCATTAGCTCTGCCTGCACCGTGGCTCGTCCTACCCCGTGCCCTCTCTTTCCCCCCAGGGCTCGGGGGGGCGGATCTTGTGGCCCCACACCCTGGAAATTTGATGCAATGAATTTCCTCCATGCTTAGCCCAGCTCGGCGATGGGGCGAGGAGCAGAGCCCCGGACCCCTCAGCCTCTGCCCGCGCCGAGCATCCTTGACACCTCCTGGGATGCTTCTTTGGAGGGCAGTGGGGTGCTGGGGACCCCGCTGACAGGGAAAAGACCCCGCCGCTGCCATCTCTTAACCAGCTGCAGCAGCTTCTGCTCTCTTTTAATGCACCAATATTTCTTCGAGACTGCGCTCAGTTGCTTCTCGCCCCATTATCACTCAAATGTATATTTTATGTGCCTGCACCAAAGGCAGGTCGTACCCGCTACGTGCCGAGGTGGAGCCCGGCGTGACACCAGGGTGAGAGGCAGGAGGCAGCCAGGGCTGCCCCATCCTGCCCCACGCATCTGTCCCTCTTGCCTGTCCTCTCTACAGGCACCAGCCCCACACGCTGCCTCCTCCCAAGCCTTCTTCTCCCTCCTGGTGCTTTATTCCTGTTCTTGCTCCTTCCTCCTCTCTCCATTCCTCACCTTCCTTGTTGGATCAGCCCCGGGGAGGGGGAAACCCCCAGGTCTTGGCAGTCCCCAGGCTGTAGCTGGCAGCCTGCACATCCCCAGGGCTCAGTGGGTGTGAGAGCTGGCTTTTGTCAGGTGAAGATCCTCCCTGGCAGAGACCTTGCCCACCATTGCCTGTGCAGAAAGCTCAGGCAGCCACGACCATGGGTTTTAATTAAAATTAACCGGTGCCCGCAGCTCCTGGACACAATTACTCAGTCACCAGGTATCAGCTCTGCTGACAGGGAGTGTAATTAAGACGTGAGCGTTTCTCCTTCCCCAGCCACCACCTCCGCCACGAAGGTGCCTTCCTCCCCGCGATGCCTCTGCCCTCCCGGGCACCACTGTGTCCCCAGGGCCATGCAGCGATGGCACCCCCCAGCTTCCCAGGGCTCTTTTACTCCCAGAAGGCTTTGGACCACGGTACAAATCGCTCCTCACCCCGTGCTGGGAAGCGATGTGCAATCACAGTGCTGGTGTCAGCCCAACCCCTCATTAAGTGCCATGCCCCCACTCGAGTAATTACTCCTATTTATAACTGAGCCTCCGCAGCCTGACCTCGATAAAACCCCCGGCTGCTCCACCTCCCGCGTTCCTGTCGCTGACACAGAGCAGCAGCTATTTTTACCCCTCTCCTCTGGAGATGCTGCGCTCCCAATTCCAGTCGTGGGATTTAAAAAAACTTTACTGCTCCTGCCACTCCCCCGGGGTCCCTGGGGCTGAGGCAGCAGCACTGGCACCCCCCTGCCAGGGCAAAGGTTTGGCAGGTCCCCGCTGGGTGGGGGACTCAGAGTCTGGGTGTGATCTCTTGTTATTCGTCTTCAGGCAGGAGATGCTCCATGCTGGTGGATTTGGGATCGTGTTAATCTGGAGCCCTCCAAGGACCTTGATCTAGTGATGTCACCAAAGGGTGGAGAAAAACGTGATGCAGGGGAACCCATGGGAACAGCTTTGCAAACCAGCTCTTCCCAGGGTCTCGCTGGATGCTGAGGCCAGGCAGACCCAAAGGAAAAACCCCTTTGTGTCCAAATGAATCCCCCTGAATATCTGCTCCTGTCCATGCTCGCTAGCAGAGTCAAGCAGCAGCTCCATGCAAAGGCAAGTGGCTATTTCGGCTGCGACTGCCACGTTTCAAAGAGGAAACGCTGCTCTGAACTCCGCATTAACGCCGCGCAGCGGAATTTCCCATGGCAAGTTAAAGAAGTAAAGCGGCGCTTAAGATTCTGCAGCCCTGGGTACCAAAGTGCTCACAGATGGCTCAGGCCTTTGTAAACCCTCGAGTCAAGCTAGAAAATGCCTTCTCCGCATGCAGGCCAGGCCTGGGATAGGGAGGGATATGATTCATTGTCTACTCGAAGATAAATCCAGCAAGGGAGTCTGCTCGTGGGGGGCTGAGTTTGGGCAGGGAGAGCTCCAGCCTTCAGCATCCCTCAAGGCTGAGCCACAGGAGCTGCTTCGGCTCCGTCTGTTGGGGCGGCAGCTCTCTCGCCAGGCTGGGAACAAAACCTCCCTTAATATACAGCTACCAGTATCCTTACACTTCCTTCACATACGTATATCATCTCTGGGGGAGCGTGTGGTTCTCTGGGGCTGCCAGCATCCCTGCTCCTCGCCCTGCACTCAGGGACACAATGAGGACGTTGGCTCAAGCGCACAGGGCTTTGCTTTGATTTTAAGCAACAATAGATCACAGAATCCCAGAATCATCTCGGTTGGAAAAGCCCTTGAAGCTCCTCCAGTCCAACCATGAACCTCCCCCTGACCGTTCCCAACTCCACCAGATCCCTCAGCGCTGGGTCAACCCGACTCTTCAACCCCTCCAGGGATGGGGACTCCCCCCCTGCCCTGGGCAGCCCATTCCAACGCCCAACAACCCCTTCTACAAAGAAATCCTTCCTAATATCTAGTCTAAACCTTCCCTGGTGCAACTTGAGGCCATTCCCTCTTGTCCTGGCGCTGGTTCCTTGGCTCAAGAGACTCATCTCCCCTCTCTGCACCCTTCTTTCAGGGAGTTGGAGAGGGCCATGAGGTCTCCCCTCAGCCTCCTCTTCTCCAGACTAAACCCCTCCAGTTCCCTCAGCCGCTCCCCATCAGACCTGTGCTCCAGACCCTGCACCAGCTCCGTTGCCCTTCTCTGGCCACGCTCGAGTCATTCAATGGCCTTTTTGGAGTGAGGGGCCCAAAACTGAACCCAAAAATAAAGGGGCGGCCTCACCAGTGCCAAGCACAGGGGTGAGAGATGCTGCTTGTGACCCCGTCCTGGGCTCTTGCTGCCGCCTCACCCCGCGCCAGGCACAGGGGGCACCGCGGCATAGCCCCTGCCCTCCGTCCCCGCACACCTCCCGGCGAGGCGGCAGAGCCGGGCATTAATCATTCCCACTGCACGCTGAAGCCATCTGGATGGTATTGGCCCTTCTGCCACACCACGGAGGATTGTTAACACAAAGCATATGCTTTGTTTGAAATTAATAATAATTTAAGGCTCTCACCAGCTGCTGGTAATTGGCTCCCCTTTCGCAGAGATAACTGAGAGCAGCAGGGTGGAAATTCAGCCGCTTCCTGGCTCCTTTTCTAATGAGATGAGTCCCCGGGAAAGGTGGCTGTTCTGCAGGGGACAGCGTGACACCGGCCGGGTAATGGCTTTTAATAACCAGCTACACGTGGCCCACGCCACGGTGATGGTAACACACAAGCACCAGGGCTGCTCAAGGACCCCGGGGTCCCCTCAAACCCCTGCAGCAGCCACAGAGGGAGCAGACCCTTCTGGGCACCGACCCGGCTGGGGAAGGGCTGGTTCTTGCAGCCTCGTTTGCTGCTTAATTGTTGCCATCAGCAGCAGATCAGCGTGGAAGGTGTATTTTTACATTTTCTTGCTTAAGCATCAGTCTGGGCAGGTGGGTGTTGGGAGGCTGGTGGATATATTTATATTGCAGTCCTGACAAAATCTGCGTGCGGAGGAGCTCTGTAAAATATACAGAGCATTATTTTTGTTCAAACAGTGCGTATTAAGGCAAAGGGAATGTACTAAACACATCCGCTGCAGCAGAGACATATGGGAGCTGAGGGCTTTTAAAAATCTCCAGATTCAATCTAGGCTTTTAAATGCAACTTGCCCCGTGATGGCTCTGCGGCTGCAGGGGGGGGGAGCAAGCAGAGACACTGAAATTAGGGCTCCGGCCGCATCCCCCCCTTCATCGTCATTAGGGTCCAGCCAATACCTTTAATGGGATTCCCGTAATGAAAGTGGAGGGGTAGCATGCAATATCCAAAGAGCTAAAACGCTCTCCCGGGCCCCGTGCGGTGCTGCTGTAATACAACTTACCGGTATTTTAGCCTTTGACAAATATTCAGCACTGGAAAATGATATGGAGCATTTTGGGGCTCACGGCAGGGTGCGGGAACCCTTCCCCCTCGTCCCATTCCCCTCCCCAGCCCAGCGAGACCACCGGCACTGCTGAGATCACATCCCGTAAGAAGAGCGATGCCCTGGACCAAACCCAGCGGCAAATTGAGTGATGGAAGGAGCTGGGACTGTTCAGTGTGAGGAGGAGAAGGTGAGGGGAGACCTCATCACTCTACAGCTCCCTGAAAGGACGTTGTGGAGAGGTTGGTGCTGGTCTCTGCTCACAGGGGATTAGTGACAGAACAAGAGGGAACGGCTTTAAACTGCAACAGGGGAGGTTCAGACTGGACAGGAGGAGAAAATGTTTCCCCGCCAGAGTGGTCAGAGAGTGGAATAGGCTGCCCAGGGAGGGGGTGGAGTCCCCATCCCTGGGTGTGTTTAAGGGCCGTTTGGATGAGCTGTGGGGGGATGTGGGGTAGGGGAGAACTGTGTAGAGTCGGGCTGAGGGTTGGACTCGATGATCCCGAGGGGCTTTTCCAACCTGAGTGATTCTGGGATTCTGTGATTCTATGAAATTGCCTTTCCAGAAGGCAGTTGCCTTTCCACACCCTTGGCTACCAGCCCTCCTCATCTCCTCCAGGCCCCAGCAGCAAATCTGGCGGCTCCTTTGGTCCCGGCTCTGCATGCCCGCTCTCCCTGGAGCATCAGCCTCTCCAACCTCATGGAGCATCGCGTTGGCCTCAGCGCATCCCGGTGGGAGAATCCAGCCGTGCCCCCCCGCATACTTCCATCCCGCAGAAGGCTGCTCCCCAAACCAGCCAGGCACCCCTCGGTGCCCTACCCTGGGGCCTTTCAGTGCTGGGAGGATGCTGATGCTGTGATGTGCCCCTTGCAGCTTTTTTCTTTTTTTTCCACAGCAGCCAGCATTATAAATATTACCAGACTGGGGGGGGGGGATGGCTGCAGGGGGGTACGGGCTGGCCAAGGTCCCCGGGATCGATGCGGGTGGGTCTGCGGGGACCAAGCACATCACCCCGCAGCTGAGTCGTGGCCAGCAGAGGCCACGGGATCAATGCAGAGTGAAGGAAATATGGCTGCGGACACACGGCTTTTACAGCTTCCTTCCCCAAGAAAAGCTGGTTTTTATGGACTTCTGGTAATTGCCAATTAATTTTGCTGAAGCCAAGGGCAGGAAGGCAGCCCAGCTCTTGCAGGGCACCCATGCAGGGGTGCCAAATGGGAAAACAGCCTCCTTTTTCCCACCTATTTTCCTGTAGAGTCCTCAGCAGAGTCTGCACTGATGCAATCCCTGCAAAATCCCAGCAATGACCAGTCCCGCACTTCTCGAGCCACCAAAAAGGAAAGAAAAAGCTGGATGGAGTTAGGAGTTGGCCATAGCTCCAACCCGTGGCCAGAGCCACCACCTCCCCGCTCCTCGTCCCGCACCTTGTCATCAGCTTCACTTATTCCCAAGAAGGCAACCGGCAGCCCCAGAGCTCCAGAATCAAGACAGACGAAGAAAATCCAGACCCTCCCAATTAAGTAATTTTTCTGAATGAAGGGCCCTGCTCCGCCCTGCGCCGGGAACTTGATTGACATAAATCCCGGGGCTGATTAGGGGCTTGTCATTTAGCACCTCTAATGCCTCCCTCCTAATAGTATTAGGGGCCTCCTTGTCGAGACACTAATGCAGTTTGCAGCTGCATCGTGGCGCCTGGGATTCGGCCGGCGAGCGGCGAGCGCGCGGCAGAGCGAGCACAGCTCTAATCCGAGCAGACAGTAATGAAAAAAGGAGCTGCCTTGACAAGGTGCGGGGGGAAACATGGTCCCGGGATGCCCCAGGAGCATCGTCTCCTGGTCATGGGCAGCATCCCCGCCCTGGTTGATTGGCGAGCGAGCTCCTTCTTTATTTCCCCATCCTCTCCATCCCAGAGATGCCTGTACCCCTTTTTCCTTGCTCTGCCCCCCCCAAACCTTCCCAGCCCCGGGATCCTCTCTGCTTCCTCCGCAGGGGGGTCCCGGGATGCAGCTCGGCCTCTGCTCCTGGAGAGGGGCAGGGTGTTTGCTGGAGGTAGCGACCCCTAAAGCTCTGAACAAATCTGTTTTGATTAGCTGCGCTCCTAAATGATTTATAATCAACATAATACAATAACGACAATAACTCCCTAATCAGATTAAAGCGCTCTCCATTTGTCTGGGGCTTTGCGCTGTAATCTCTTCCTCCCTTCTCTGCCATCGATTTTATTTTCCAAGGCTTTTCCATCCTTTACATCCTCTTTACCTGGACTTGATCTTCCAGGATGGGTCCCTTTTGCCACCCTAAAACCCCATCCACGCAGACGGGGCAGGCAGGGGACGCCGTGAGGAATTTATCCCGGCCCGTGCCGCTGTCACTGTGAAATTTGATTAGCGCCGTTCACAACGAGTCCCTCGTTAGCCTGACTGGCCCGGTACAAATCTCGTTAGACCCGTAGGATCTTTAAGTGAAGTCCGGAAGGTGTTTCCATTTCTTTGGTTAATGAAGAAAAATAGCTGTGAAGGCGGCTGGAAGGAGCGGGGATTGCAGCAGCAAGCCGGGCTGGAGGGCGGCGAGGAGAGAGGACTGTGTTAACACTGATTAATAATAAATAACCACCATAATGAGCACTAATTAATAATAGCACATGCTTAAGCAATTGATTTGCGGTGAATGGCGCTGTGCTGTCAGGAGTCCCCATCGCTCCAGCTCTGGGTGCTCCTGGCCTTGCCCGGGGTCCAGAGGTGGGAGCTGGGACAGGGACCGTCCTCGCGGCCGCAGGAACAGACCCGGGAAAGGATGCGGAGCCGTGGGCTCAGGACCATCTCCCACCCCCCTCTGTCGCCTTCTAAACCCCTGCCCATCCCTCCAGCAGGTCCCAGGGCATGGCCAGATCTTCCTCGCTCCATGCTCTTCCTCGGTCCAATGTTCCCTCACTGGAAAAACCTACTAGATTTGGTTTTTCTCTTTTTTTTTTTTTTAGGGTGTTTCTGCACAGGGAGCACCCCCTGTGCCCTGCGTGACCCCGGACGGAGCAGGTTGCTTGCACAAGGGGAGCATGGCTGTCGGGGACATGTTTGTTTCCTGGCCTGTTCAATTCAGCGTGTGATAGATAGATTGATATGGAGCTTTAATCAGTGTAATATATAAAGCACTTAATTTGCCTTATTAAAAGTCTGCACTTTGGATTTTCAGGATCCAGGAAATTAACTCAAGCACCTAAGCATTTATTTGATTGAAAGAGATTATAAATAATTCATGCCTTTTCTTTGCCTTCAGTGGAAGACCTGCTGGGGTGTTGGGGACCGGCAGCAGCTCCCGGGGTCCCTCCGTCGTGGCACCGGAGAGGGCCCGTGCGGGGTGATGGGCACCGACGGAGCCCAGGGCAGCCCTGGGGGATCATTCTGTGCCGGGGGACCATCATCCGATGGGAGATTGGGGCTGGTGCCTCCCACTGTGCCCGGCTGAGCGGCTGGATGTCAGGGCTAGAGGTGGCCAGGAGGAGGAGGAGGAAGAGGATGAGGAGCAGGCTGACCCAGAGCAAGTCAGGCGGTGTCAGGCCACGTACTGGTCTCACTGTACTGGGAGGAGAGGAGCCAGCCACTAAAATCACCATGACAATAAAGCTGAGTGTTTCATCTATAATTCAGAGGAGCTGGAAAGTGGTTTTATAAAAAAAAAAAAAAAAAAAAATTAAAAATAAAAACGTGGCTGAGACAGTAGAAATTTATGTCACTGTTCTTGCTGAGCGAGGATGTGGCGTGACCTTCGGACAAGCGCGGTGCCCAGCCCCGGCCACGATGCTGCTGCGGGGGGGCTGAGAGCTGGGCCCGTGCTGGGGGGGGCTGGGGGCCACGTGTGGCCACGGTGCCACCGCAGCCAGGGCTGAGAGGGGTGAAGATTTGGGGGAGCGGGGGGGGGGGGGGGGGTGAGAAGAGAAATCTGCAGGTGGGGTGTGTTTGCTGTGTGCGCTGCGCATCATGGGGTGGCCTTCGAGGTCGGGGGGGGTGTCCCTGGGGGGGGGTTGTCCCTGGGGGTACGCACCGTCCGGCTGCATTCATGGGATGGGGTGTGCACCCCTGGGGGGGTCTGCGACATGCAGAGCTGGGGGTCCTGAGGTTTGGCTGGATGGGGAGTGGGGAGCGTTTTGGGATCCGGCGCGCAGGAGCCGGGTGCGAAGCGCTGGCCCCGAGGCTACGGGGTGCGACTGGGGGGGCTGCTGGGGAGCGGGGTAGTGGCGGGGGGGGCCCTGCCCAACCGCTGCCTGCCCTGCCTGTACGGCGGGCTCACACTGCCCTCCAGCGGGCACATCCCGGCTGCCGGCCCCGCAGCCGGCCAGATGTGCCCCGCAGCCGGCCAGATGTGCCCCATCAACTGGCCAGATGTGCCCCATCAGCTGGCCAGATGTGCCCCGCCGCTCTGGGGGGATGCTCGGGCGGAGGGAAGCGCTTCGCCCCGTCCCTTCCAGCCATGGGTGTGCTGACCTGGGGGGGGGTCTCAGCTCTGCTGGGCTGGGGCGGGGGGGTCCTCTCCTCCTCCTCCATCCCGCTCACTGCAGGTTCCTCTTCTTTGTGAATTTGAGGGCCACGTTGTCGTACTCGGTGTCCCCCAGCCACTCCTTGCCCTGCAGCAGGAAGGGCTGCCGGAGAGTGACAGGTCTCTTGGGCACCGCGTAGTCATCCCGCTGCGGGTTGTAGGGGTACTCGTGCCCGGGGGGCTCCTCCGGGGCCGCCTGCAGCCTCCACGCCTCCCCCTTCACCTCCTCGGGCTCGTCGTAGACAGTGTGAGCGGACAGACCCTCGGGCTCGTCATAGATGTGGTCGGACTTGGCGGCAGTGGGGCACAGCGGGGGCTGCTTGCCTGCTTGCCCCCCTAACTCCTTGATGCTGTCGTAGAAGGGGTCGGGGACCTCCTTGGGGCAATGGACCAGGTTACTGAACTTGTGAGCCACGAAGGTCTTGGCGATGGTGTCGAAGGGGATGGCGTACTCGGATTCGGTGGCCACCTTGGCCGGACCATCCTTCCTCCGGCCCTTCTCCGGCACCTGGGGGTTCCCCCGGTGGAGGGAGCTGAAGGGCTCGGTGTAGGGGCTGTCAGCACTGCGGGAGGGCAGGAAGGCGCCCGACAGCTCCCCAGTCCCAGGGCTGCTGCTGGGGGGCATCATCAGCTTGGCTTTGGGCACCTTCCCCTCCCAGATGGACTCCAACAAGGCACCCTTGGTGCCACCGGGCTCCTCGTGCCCCTGCGACCAACTGGGCTTCTTGGCATGGCCGAGCGGCTGGGAGCCGTCATCCCCGGGGCCGCCCCGCCGCGGCTCCTCAGCCCCACGGCCACGATGCACGTTGATGGCCAGCTCGATCACCTGGAAGATCTCGTTGCCTTGCCTGGTCTCAAACTCAAAGTTGCCTTCTCCGGATGCACAGCGCCGGCCGGCCTCGAAGGAGAAGGTCGCCTGGGGAGGGGCAGGATCAGGTCCCTGTGCTGCAGCCCGCCGCCAGCCCACCCTTCCCGGACCACCCTTACCTTATCCCGTCCGAAGCGCCGCAGGAAGCGGTAGGGCCAGCTGTAGAGGATCTCCGAGGTCTGGAAATCCCGCAGCTCCAGCGCCTCTTCGCTGGCTCGCAGGATGAACCGGCCCCAGAGCCGGCAGCGCTCGGAGGACTCGGTGGCCCTCACCGTCACCTTGAACTCCTGCTCCAAGCCGGCTGGGGATGGAGGAGAGTGGCATTTAACACGTGCAAGGAGCTCTACGAGAGCACAGCTGCGTCTCCCACTGCAGAGGGGGGCCGTGGGGCTTGTAACCCCTGCAGCCAGAGCGGCGGGGAAGCGGCGTCCGGCTGATAAGGGCTCAAGGGCTCCGGCCACACGGCAGCAGCCCGATAGCACAGCGAAACCCGGCCCTGCCAAACCGCAGAGCAGGAAGAGGCTATTTCAGGAGGAAACTTTCCACCAAGCTGCCCACGTGTAGCTGCTGCAGGGGCTGCTCTGGGGGGCAAAACCAGCCGAGGTGCCTCTGGAAGGTGGGGAGGGGATGAGATGCTGCAGGACACGCGCTGCCTCCTGAGCAAGAAAACCCAACTCCGCTGCACCTTCCCCACCTCCCAGTGCCTACCTTTGTCTCGGGAGCTGTAGAGGGAGTTTTCCTCCATGGAGAACTGGCTGTCAGTGCTCAGTGAGCTCTGCTGGCCATCCTTGCCTGCTGCCTGCTCCTCCCTGCTCCTCTGCCCGGGAAAGAGCAGCCGGTGAGCAAGGGCATCCCCCCATCAGAGCAACCCCCCGGGATTCCCCCCAAAGATCCCGCTGTATCCCGTGCCCTGGTGATCCCCGGCCGGTGCGTACCGGGAAGGCCAGCTCGCACAGCTTCTGGATCCAGTCGGCCACCTCGGTGCCGTCAGTGGCCAGGAGGTACCGCTTGTCGGTGGTTTCCAGGAGGAAGGGGACGGTCTCCTTGGGGCACCCGGCGTCGCCGCTCACCTCCGCCACGTGCACGCAGTCGCTCAGCTTGACCAGCCGTTTGCTGCCTTCGCCTTTCCGCAGCTTCTCGGCAGCCGGCGGCACCGAGCCCTCGAAAAGCTCCAGGCGGGCGGTGGAGCAGGAGCTTTCCCGGTATAAAATGCCCCAAAACTTCCTCCATTTCTGCCGTGGGGAGAAGCAGCAAGAGGAGTGAAAGCCCAGCATGGGCCAGCTCTGCTTTTCACCCTTCCCGTTTTCATCCCCTTGGGATCATGCACGAACCCGGGGCGGGACATCGCTGCAAACCCCTCCAGGGTCCGGGCAGGGTCTTGCACCATCGCCCAGGCCAAAGCTGGGGGTGACATGAACTGGGCAGCGTGAGGAAAAGCTTCCCCGACACAGAGCCTGCGGTCAGGCTTTCCAGCCGGGAAAGGCACCGGCAGCATCCCAGCCTCACCCAGCAGCACGCCTGCGCCCACCCTGCAGCACCCAAAAGCCGTGCCGACGGCCCCCCGCTGCCGAAGGACTTTCAGCTCCTTGCTCGCTCCATCTTCCCTGAAAACACCAACTTTCGAAGCGATTCCTGACTCGCCCGCCGAGGAGGCAGCGATTCACCGCACACCCACGCGTGGGAGGCACCGGCAACGGCGGAGGGGAAGCGGCGGGAGGGGAAGTTTTGCACCGAAATGGAGCATCCTCCACGGCAGCTCCCTGCACCAGGGACCTGCTGGGGCCGGCAGGCTTTGCCGAAACGCTGCACCCTTTTGCCAGGACGTGTTTTGGGGACCCACCGCGGAGGTGGTCTCTGCCCCGTCCTCCACCATCGCAGGCTTCGTGTGTGGCGGCAGCTGCCTTGCTGCAGGAAGGCGATGCCCTGCCGCCCTGCCTGCTGCCCTGCCTGCCCTGCCTGCTGCCCTGCCTTCCCTGCCTGCCCTGCCTTCCCTGCCTGCCCTGCCTGCCACCCTGCCTCACACTCGCCCTGCCTGCGGCATTTTGAGCCCCTCAACTCTGTCTCCCACCCGAGCGCGGAGCCGGAGACGCCCGGGTGGCTCCTTCCCCTTCTTACACAAGAGCGGTGCCGGCGGGAGCCGTTGCCAAACCCCGGCTGTTATCAGCCACTGAAGCCATGAGGCTTTGGGGGTTGCATCTGTTTGCGCCACGGCTCTGGCCCGTTTCGCACAGCCTCTACCTGGGGGGGTCCAACAGGGAGAGGAGGAGGGGGGTTCCCTTTGTAATATGTCCCCAGCACCTTCCACCCCTTGCCCGTCCCCACCGGCCCAACATGCTGGTGGAGAGCCGAAGGACGGTGGGGGAGCCAATGGGTAGGAGCATCCCGTTCCCTTCGCACGCAACCCCCCCCCGTACCCCCTTATCCAACCCAATGGAGCCCCCCCGTGGGACTTCCCCAGGGACTGAGCAGCCCCCCCGCCACCTTCTCACCTTCCCGAAGGTCTGCTGCAGCTGGAGGTAGAGCGCACCCCGCTTCACCACCGCCTCCTCCATCCTCCAGCCACCAGCATCCTCGTATGCTGCCTCTGCGCCGCCAGCCCCCCCCACCCCACAGCTCCAGGGGGGGTCTCGGCCCGGCCACACACCCCTGTCCTGTCGCAGCGCTGCCGTCGCACCAGGCTGTGCTGTCTCAGCATGTGACGTGCGGTCGGGCTCTTCTGTTTCCTACGCTCGCACGGCGCGGGCTTCGGTTTCCTGCGCCTGCGAACTTACCAAAAAGGGCAGAGCCGACCGCACGCCCGCCCCGGCCCCCGACCCCGGCTGCCGCGCGCCCGCAGCATCGCCAGGAATCAGGCAGCCCCGCCACGGGCAGCGCCCTGGCCGTGCCTCAGTTTTCCCATCTGTGAAATGGGTCTAGAGGCGGCTCCGAAGGCTGCCCCGTTGGCAGCTCCGCTGATCTGCCCGCTCCCAGGCATCCCAGCCCAACCCAGTGCTCCCAGTAAGGGTGGCGCAGTCCCCAGCTGCAAAACCAGCCGCGATGTAGCTGGGAAGGGGGTGAGGGGACAAGCTGGGGGAGGTGACGGCATGATGCGGAGGAGGGAGGAAGAGGTTTGAGGCTGCGGGCAGCACCGGGGGGTTGTTTGGTGGCCAGACACGTGGGATGGGGACAGGGGTGGCAGGGGCTGGGCTGGTGGAGCACTGTGGGGGGACACAGAGCACCCCAGCCCCGGGTGTGTGGGGACCCGGCAGCGTTGGGCACCCCCGGGAGACTCAGGCTTCCTCCTCAGGCCAGGAGAGGCCCCCACAGCTGCAGCCCCCCCACTGCAAAGGAGCACCCAAGGGTGCTGGGACTGGGGTGCCTGGCCAGGAACTGGGACGACAGCACCGGGACTGAGCAGCCAACGTGGAGCCCCAGCTGCCACCTTGGCACTGGGCCCCTGGCTGGGGGTACTGGGAGCACTGGTGTAGTGGTTGGAGTAACTGGGGGCACTGGTGCAGGGGCTGCTGAAGCACTGGTGCAGGGGCTGGGGTAACTGGACGCCACTGGTGCAAGGAACTGGGTGCAGGAACATGATTGCAGGACACTGGTGCTGGGTACTGGGGCACTGGAAGCACTGGGAGCACTGGTGCAGGGGCTGCTGGGGCACGAGGCATGCTCCTGACTGGGGTAACTGGGAGCACTGGTGCAGAGAATCGGGGACACAGCTGTAGGACACTGCGAGCACTGGTTCCAAGCACTGGGCGCACTGGTGCTGGGTACTGGTGGTACTGGGAGCACTGGTGCAGGGGCTGCTGGGGCACAAGGCGTGCCCCTGGCTGGGGTAACTGGGAGCACTGGTGCAGAGAATCGGGGACACAGCTGCAGGACACTGGGAGCACTGGTGCGAGACACTGGGGGCCCCAGGAGCCGAGGGGAGGTGGCAGGGCCCTCCGGACGCGCGGCCCCTTTAAGCGCCATGTCAACAAAGCCCGCCCCTCCCTCCGCTGCGTCGCTGCCGCCGTGACGTCACCCGCGCCGCAGCGGGCGCGCCGCGGGGCGGGGTGAGGGGGCGTGGCCCCCGCCGGGGAGGCGGGGCCGGGCGCGCGGCGCAGGCGCAGTGGGCGGCGGGGGCCGTCGCGCGTGCGCGCGGGCGGGGAAAGCGCGCGCGGGGGGGGGGGGCGGGCGCGTGCCGGGCCCGGCGGAGGCGGAGGGAGCGGAGCATGAATGGAGCAAAATGGCGGATCATGTGCAGGTGAGGGGGGGGGGGGGGCCGCGCCGCGGGGCCGCCCGTGGGGCCGGGCGGGATGCGCCTCCCCTCTCCGCCCGGCCGGCCTGACGCGGGGCCGGGCCTCGGCGGGGGCGCGGGTAGGCCCGGCCCGGTGTGGTGAGACCAGGCCCGGTGAGGCCCGGCCCGGCGCGGCGCGGCGGGGGTGGCAGCGGGCCCGCAGGCCCCGCGGTGCGGTGGAGGTGCTGCCGCCGCCGGGGTTCCCCGTCTCCTCCCCCTCCGCGACAGCGCGGCCCCGGCCCTCGGCCGCGTGTGGGCCGGGCGGCGGGGGGGCGCGGGCACTGGCATGGCGGGCGCGGGGGCGAGCGGCCTGGCTGGGCCGGCGGCGCGGCCCGCCCGCCCCCCCCTCCCCGTCCGCCCCCCCCTCCCCGTCCGCCTCCCTCCGCGGGCCGTGTTTACCGGAGAGCCCCGGGCGGCTCCAGGCTTTGGCATGTGTCACCGCCGGGCCCTTCCCGGCCTCCCCGGGGCGAAAGGCCGCCGGGAGGGCGACTTCACCGGGGGAGGGCGGCTGCAGCCGCCGGTGTTTACCGGCCGAGCGGCCTGTGCCTCCTCCCGCCGCCGCTGTGGAGTTTTCTAGCAACGCCGGTAACAAACGTTTGGGGAAAGGAAACTCGGATCCCCCCGCCACCACCTTGGAAACGAACAGCGGGCTCCGCTCCAGCACCCCCCGCTGCCCGAGCCCCGTCTTTCCCGGTGTCTTTGCGGGAGCCAGGCCCCTGCAGCCGCCGTCCCTCGCCCCAGCTTTGGGCTTTGCATTCTTGCTTTGCCCAGTCGCGTTTGTTTTATTTTCCAGCTGCGAGGCGTTTAGGTAAACTGTTTTGATTAGCGTTAAAAACAAAACCCTGCGCGGATAAGCACGCTGCTGTTGTGTACAGGAGCCGGGAGGCAAATCAAAGGTGAGGGTGGCTTTAACCGAGTCAGGCTTGCGTGAGGAGATGGAAAACCCTCTGAAGAGTCGGTGCTGTCACTGACAGAAAAAGTAAAAATAGGTACAGCTGGGGGAAATGGTGAGGGTGTTTTTGCATAATATTTTAGTTGAACTCGCACAGGATTTGCATGGTGTCCAAAAGACTGGCTAAACTGTAATGACACGGGTAGTTACATATTATCCATGCAACTTTTAAATAAATATATTCTTCACATGATACCCTTGTGAACCACAAGGGTGAGCAGTTTATTAACTCAGAATAGAGCCGTACAGCTCTCAGGTTGTCTGGCAAGGTTGCTGGCAAACGTCTCTTGGGTAATCTCAGAGGAGGAGAGGAATTACTGCATTATTAAACAATTCATAGGCTCTAAATTTACTGAAGAAACTCTGAATTCGTTTGCCATGAGTCGAGCCCTACCTTTAAAACTTAGCTGGCGAGCCTGTGTTTTGACACTGAAGGCAGGTGGAACAGCTGCTCTTGTTGCTTTAAAACTGTGCTTCGTACCCTGCTTTTCTTTGTTAAATATTGAATTGAGCAAATGGAAGTTTAAGCCCTAAGAACAGGGTTGCAATTGCTGTGTTCAACTTGGTTAGTTAAAGTTTAACGTCAGAGGCTTGGAAGATGTTCCACTCAGAGGAAAACTGATTTGCAAATACAGTTAAGGCACCTGCAGCTTGGCGCAGTTCCTGTACAGGACAAATATAGCTAACAAAATTGTTATGTGCCGTAGCTGGATGGGGTTTGCTTGGGTGTTGTTGTCTCTGTTTGTTTTTTTTTCTCTTTGCTGCAGGTAAAGGCATTAAGCAGTAGCTCTGAGGAGCTTTCCCTCAAGAAAGGAGAGCGTGACGTTCCCTCCAAAACTGATTATGGATTTTTGTGGCTGGAGGAAGTAGTGGTTTTTATTAATAAATTAAATTTTTGGTGAGAGGTCTTAATGCAAAACGCCAGTCTTTTGGACATAAGGCTTGAGCTAAGCTGCGGAGGCTCCCCTATCAAACGTCGTGTTCATTTAACAGAACGGTGATTGAGTTATCCAGCGTCACGGGGAGATGTTGACTATCAGTGTGAATAATTGAGAGAGTTGGTTTTATGACATATGCTGTGGGAATTGGTCCTGTTTTAATGGGAACAGGGATTTGCAAATAAATACCGGCTGTCAAAAGCTGCGCAGAGTTTAGCAGGTTAGTAAAGTCCTGCTGCTGCTGCTTGAGAGCTTTGGGTTGGGTGTTACATGTTCACAGTGGAGCTTCCTGGGGTTGTACCTGGTGTGTTAATACGTGATGAAGTACAAAAGCATTATTTATAGACTGCATCTGTGCTGAAGTTATTTACAATATGGGGCAACAGTAGGGATAAAGACAAACTTTTAAGGCCTTAATGAAAGAGAATATCATCTTGAAAAAACAGACATTATGCAAATTGTGCGTGAGCCCACCAGTTTTGTTGGTGGGAATCGTGTAGTCAAAGCTAGCTTGGTGCTTTCCTGTTGAGCAGCTCTTCAAGGGGGACTGTTCAGCGTCTGGAAACAAAGGATGCAGTGATACTGATACAGGAGCAGAGAGAATCAGATGATTTTGTGTGCCTGAAAAGGAGTCCTGTAGTCTTAAAGCAAATTGCCGTACGCCGACTTTTCCACTTCTCAAAAAGCTCATACGACCTTGTTTGGAATTAATATTTCAAGTCTTGTAAGCAGCACTTAAACTTGCTCACAGTGGAGACGGAGGAAAGCAGTGAGGATGTCACCGCAGTTAGATTTGTGGGCAAATAGGAATCCCCTTCTCCCTTTTTTCCCCTTCTTGGAAGCAGATTTATGTCATCTTTGTTTTTCTTCCACTTTGCTGGCCCCTTAGATGTTTGCTATGCTGCTGCCCTAAAATGGGATGCACTTACTGAATGTGAATATTCCTGTGGGAGAACGTTTGTTGCAGGATGATTATGAATTCTGTGACTTAGTATATTGAATGTTTCATTTGTCTTGAATTTAAAAAGATCATTGCACTGATTAAAAATTGGTGTTGCTTCTGTCTGACGACTTACTGTCTGTTCTTGGTAGCCTGACTCCAAGTTGAAATGGAAGAAATTTGGGCTCATTAGAGGAACAGGACAGGTGCTGAGGTGGCTACTTGTAAGAGAAAAATAAGAATTCTGGCATCTAAAAAGGAAATTGCATCCCATTTTTTGCTTCCACACTATCTGATTTTAGGTTCAGGACTGGGTGTTTCAAATCCCAGAGATTGGCACTGAGTTTTCTCTTTTTAACTGTTAAATGAGCTGATAGCGCTTTGCTCCAAGCCGGAAAACTTCCGTGTTTGGAGCAGTTTTGTGTTTGTGCAGGTTCAGTTCTGCTGGGGCCTCCAGATTCACCAAGCAGGCTGCAGCCAGAAGTGACTTCTTTCATCTCGATATAGTTGTGGAGGGAGCTCAGTGGAAAAAAATCATTAAAAAGTGTGTTTGGATAGGCTTTCTTGTGTCACATCCACCATGTGTTGGTAATACACAGAAACGGGTCACGAGTGTGATGTGAGGAAGGACACGGGGATTTTCTCACTGGTTTTGGAGGCTCCTTTATGTCATGCTCGTGTACTGAGGGGGACACGACTTGATTTTTCAAGGCTGTTTCCTAGGGCAATTCCTTCTCCATGCCTAATAGGACCCAAATGTTTTTTTTTCCTTGTGTGTTTCTGTATTCTAAAGGACGTTGTTTTGGCTCAAACACAAAATCTAATTTGGCTCTAGAAATCTATAACATTCAGCTTGCTCCAGAGGAAACCCTGGAGACTTAAGATGCATGTTTCCCATTTGATATCTCGGTAACCTTGCACTTGCTTGGTAAAAGAGTCACGATGTAGCCTGCTGCCCAACTACAAATTGCTTAGAATACTTTTTCGTTTGGTTTAGTTCAAGCTTTTACCTTCCGAGTGTCATTGGAATTGCTGAAAGCTCTTACTAAGGACTTGGGTTTATCTCAGAATAGCCCACAGGAGTGCTCAGGACCTGGGGAGGGGGAAACACTGCTTTGGCTAAAAATAGATCTGGCAGCATTTCTTTTGCAAATTAAGCTTTTTCATTTTTAAACTGCACTGTTGGATGCTCAGCACCAGTGGTTGCGGAATACCAGTGGTGGGTGTTGAGAGTTGGATTTCAGCTGAAAGGTGGAGGGATACGGTTGCAGTTCAGTATCTCAAGATCTCGGCAGCCAAACTTGGATGTAATAAAAGTGGACGCTCCTTTTTGGCTCTGGGGACTCCAGGGCCAGCAGCTTATTCCTGGTCCCCCAGCCACATCTGGGGTGTACTTCGGGGTCCCTTAGGTAGCAGGGAAGGTGTCTGATACGTGGTTACTGGCAGCAGCCCCAGCCTGCTGCGCCTCCTCCAGACGATGGTGTTTTGAAGCCCAGATGGGAAAGGAGAACGTGGTGGCCTCGTTGTGGGTTTTCACGTTCATTAGCAGCCTGCCAAGGGCCAGGCTCGGGGTGAAATCCTGGCCTCACTGAAGCCTGTGGGAGACTTTGTTGCTGAATTCAGTGAGCTGGAGCTACTCTGCGTTTAGGTTATAATTCCACCCGTAATAGTTCACCTGAAGATCATCTCCGAGCTTCTGTGTCTTGAAGGGGAAAGGTAAAGCTCCGTTTGGCGTGAGCTGGGTACCTGCTACGACAGTCAGGGAAGGGCAGAGAGGTCGGGGCTGGGACTGTGCTGTCAGATGGCTGGTCTCCTCTCCCTGCTTCAGCGACCGAGCTGTGTTCCCTCGGGTTAGCCAACGCTAATACAATTAAGGAGGATTTGTTCATTTTAATCATTTTAAGAGAACACTGAATGCTCTGTAGCTCAAGAACTTTATTACTGTTAATAATGTCTCACTGCCCTTGTTTTTGGACAGTGCAGTGGTGTTCTATGAGTCGATAGGGCTCAGGCCCACTAAAACAAAGTTCAAGAAGTTACATTTTTGCTACTTAAAATTGTCAGCAAAAATGTAGTTTTTGTCTTCCTGCTTCTAAACTGTGTTTTCAAGAAGGCTTTTATGAATAGTTTGCAATGCTTTTCTGGTGGTACAGTTGTGTGGCTTAGTTGCAAGAATCTAGGTGGGTGTTTTTTTTTTTTTTGTAAGAGTAGCCAGTGTCTGAGGTTACTCTCATTTTTCCCAACATAATTATGCTCTTGCATCTTTGGCCCATTGTGTGATACCCAGTGATGCTCTCTGCACATCTTCAGCTTTGATTTGCAAGAAGGGTTTTGTTATTTCTTTACTTGTCTGACTTTGGCACAGCTGACTTCTTCTCCACAGTGGGTCTGTAGTCTTGGAAAAGACCACCTGAAAATTTTTTTAGTTTTTCCAGTCAAGCCTGGTTGGTGTCACCTCTGGAAATGTCGGAGCCAAACACACCCAGGTGTTAACACGATAAGGTATCTCTGATAGCCTGAAGTCAGAGCCCACTGATTGGGCAATTAGCTGGTGGTAGGTCCTTTCTGGCTTGATTTGGGTTCTCCCTGTTCTTGATTGTGCAAGGAATACAGGACTTAGACCTTCTTAGAGGGAAGAGTTTTAATTAAATGCTTCTTATACCTTCAGAGTCGGACCAGACCTTAAGGATCTGTCACTCACTGAGCTGATGGTTGGTGTGGCCTCATGCGGGCAGTTGTTGACGCTGGTGGTGTGTTCTTGTTGGATATTTTTAGTATGCGTTAGTTCTAACAAACTAATAAAAGGTACTGTTGGAGGATAGTTGCTAAACCACCCAGAAGATATTTCAGCAAAAGCTTGACATTTTTGCTTTTGTTCCTCATCAAGGACAAAATGTGAAGTTTTATTTGTGGGCCCTGCTAACTCCGGTAACGGTTTGCCAGTAGGAAGCTCGTTGCCCTGGTGTGGTCAGGATAAAACATCAGCTTTATGCTCTGGTGCTTGACATCTTACTGGTGGCATACTTTGAATATTGGGTGATGTAAGATCTACATTATAAATGTGCTTTGATAGTCTGCTCCTTCTCTTCCTTCACCCCTTGCCTGTTGTTCTCCTCTGGAAATCAGAAGTAATTCACCAGGCTGAAAAATGTGCTGCACTTCAGAAAAATAACGTGCCACAGTTGGGTGCTGTGAACAAGAAGTATTTTTTTAGCAGCTCTTTGACAATTTAAACTATTTTTGGGTGCAATTGGCCAATGATTGCACTGTGTAATGTGTTCTCCTGTTGTTTATAGCCGCTCTGGGCTGCGTCTCCTGCCGTTTTGCCCGTGCTGCGGGTGGGCAGAGGAGAGCACGGTGCCAGGCCGTCCCCGCGTGCCGCGTCGTGTGTTGTCCTGCGGTACCCGGAGCAGGAGCGCTGGTTAAACATCGCGCTGTGTGCTCGCGGGGCCGTCTGGCTTACCGGCACTTACCTGCTACGAGTCTTGCATCTAAATCAACACCCAGCCCGAGAGTAAAAAGTTTCGTTTTAGCACTAGAAGAGAAAATACACCTTTCATCTTTTAACAGACTGTTGTCTCCCCTTTTCCCTTGTTTGAGATCATTCAAACTCCGTATAGAATGTGAGAGCACTTCTTTCTGCTCGCAGCATTTTGGTAGTTCAAAGTCTAACTGCGGGTCCCTAGCTGAACTTTTTAAATTAAAGTTTACAGTTCTCCCTCCTTTTAACATATTGTTCAGCATTCTTGTTAATAACACAAAACCAGGAAAATCAGACAAGAATGTGTTTACAGGAATCAGACAGGCGGATTGGCACGGCACTCGAACTTGGATTGCGTTGACTGATCAGCACCATCGCTGTCGCTGCTTTCTTGCACACAAGTGCAAAGTCAGTTGGTATTTTGACACCCTTACGGCCATTGGGCAGCCTTAGAGAAATCTGTCGCTGATAATTGCCTTTTTCCTTCTAACTGTAGGATTTAAAATAACGCCGGTTTAAGGATATTAAAATGATGTGTAAGGCACGGAGGTTGTGAAGCATTTCATGGATGTTTCTGTGCTGCTCATTAACATCCTATCTCTGTTTATAGCTGAAACGGGCTCTGGCCTTAACTCAGCAATGGCAAAGAGGCTTTAACCTCTCGTCTGGGTTGGTTTGTAGCTCTGGAGTCATGTCTCTCGAGGTGGGAGGATATATTGGGAGGGAGAGAGCTTAACTTGCGCTGAATCTGGTGGGACTGAGGAGTCAGATCCACAAAACCAGGCGATCTGGGAATTTGAACATTTTAACACCTTTTAGCCTTTGTGGTCTCAGCAGTGAGGACTCCTGCTATTTCAAGGAATGGGTCAGAATTCCTGTCCCAGCTGACATACTATTTTCTGCAGCTCAGGCAAGCCTTCTTGCTCCTGTCTGTCTAACGTCCAACAAATCTGATCACAGATGAGGTAAGATCATCACAAAGGTTCCTCTTAGCTGAGAAATATATCTTTCAGTCACTTTATCTTGTAGCAGGATTACCAGCAGACTATGTGTTTTCTCCTGTTGTAAGATCAGTTTGTAAAAGAAATAGCCTCCATTTTTCTGCTAAATACCTCCACTTCAGGATCATCTTTAAGTTGTTTCCATTCTTTTTATCTGTTGCCAGTAAAATGAGCTTTGCATCCATACACCCTGTGGACTCACAACTCTAGATCCGCAGAGGATTTATGTCTGTCCTGCAGTGGCATTTTCTGTCATGTGTGGTTCCTGAATGCACCTTTTACGTGGCTTGTTCCACAGCCCATCATTCTGACTTAATTGTTCTCTGTTTACTGTATTCCCACTGGACAGGGGTGTTACTGCTGTATCATCGAAGTGTTTTGGTTGAATTCCTGTTTAAAAACTCTGTGCCCTTGTATCACCAGTTCAGCGTGTTTGTGAACACAGTGATTACAGGAGTTATAGTCCAAGGACTTTGTACTGGAAAGTACTAATTCTGTTGCTTCTCTTCTAGCACTTCCTAATGTCGTAGCCGACAGTAGTTTAACCAATAAGTTGAAGATGATTTGCAGTGCTTGGATTATTTTGCTGGTTCTGGATGGTGAGTTTGAGCAGTCCCATGGTAACTTTAATATTTTATATGATCAGAGGTGCCTCCAAGAGTTTGCGGGGCATTTGGAAGGCTTCTGTTTTCTTCTCAACCATCATCTTGGAGCACAGCTTTGTGTCTCAAACAAATTCACGTGCTGTAGGCCTGGCGCAGACCTGTCGGTGTGTGGGGCCTGGTTTTGAGTTGTTGGCGTTTTTTGGTAAAACGCTTACTGCTCGCAGTGCCTGGATGCGTGGTATTGATTGTTGCACCTGAAGGTGGCTTGTTCTGCAAAGCCAAGGCCCTGAATGTTTTCTTTATCTCTGTTGGAGAAGATGAGACCCAGAAATCTGCAAGCCACCTTGCTTCACTGCAGTTAGCTTGCCCAGCAGTGCAGCTGCCGTGGTTTTCCTCCCTAGGCTCTGGTATCTGCCATGAGACTCCTCACCTTCTGTTCCGCATCCTGAATCTGGTGGGATGAGGCAATGCTGAAGACTTTTTTTTTTTTCCCCTGCCTCTTAACAAAATGTAAAGCAAGCAGGGGGATCAGTGACCTCAAAAGCAATTTTCAGTTCATTCAGATAATTTTCTAAATGAGCTGTTCTTCTTAGACTTCCAAGAAAAAAATATTACTCAGTTAAAACTATCAGAAGAATAGAAGGTGTGTTACTGCTTTTTGTGGAGTGCTCCAAAGTGGCACCCTGCAGCGGTTATCCTGCTATCTAAATAAATCAAAAATAATCCCCCACAATGCTCACAGTACCCTTTAGAGAAGAGCCTTCATAGCTCCAGCTCCTGCTCACATCGTGTGCAGCAGTGCTTTGAATCTGTCCGTACCTTACAGACCTGCACAGGCAAAGAACTCTGGTGCCTGATTTTCTAGTTCTGAGACACAAAACATAGGCTGTCCCCTTCCAAAATAACCATCTTAGGTGTCAGAGGTGTCTTTCAGACTAAATACCCGAAGTCTGAGTCTATCTGTTCTCTAGAATTGTGTTCACACCTAGGGATATTTGGGTTGTACTGATAATCCTAATAATATGAAAAACATTTCTGTCTACTGTGGGAAATGCAGTGACCTTGGTACCTACCTGGACCACGTGCCCACATTACTGAAATGGGGGATGCTGATTTGCGTGGCAGGACTCCTTTCTCTTTATAATACGTCCTGTAATTGTTATCAACACGTAGAAGAAATTCTGAGAGGTTTAGCTCATCCAAATGGTTGCAGCTTTCCCATCTCTTGTCTACTGAGCGCTGCGTTGGTCCCGTGTGTGTGTTGGGCTTGCTGTTTCCCAATTTCCTGGTTGCTGCTCGTTAGGAAATGGCCAACCTTTGCCAAATGAAAAGCCCTCAGATGCACAAGAAACGTTCAGCTCTGAAAAAGAGAGGTTAGAAGCGTACGGTTGCCGAAGTGGAATATTAGCTGTGGCATATAAATAAAAAGGTAAAGAAAAACAGGAGTGACTCATTCTCCCATTGTAGCAGAGGTGTTGGTGCTGCTCCAGCCTCTCTTTTTTATCCTCAGAAGTGGAGGAGTACCTGCTTGCTGCAGTTACCAGGCCAGTTGTGCTGCTGTCCTTGCCTAGGGCCCCGCTGAGTCCTCCCACCGAGAGAGAGGCCTTTCTTGGGGTAGAATTCAGTAATTCACCCATTCCCTGTTGTCTTAAGTTTAGTAGAAATCAGTCATGGCATAGAAGCAGTTTCTTCAAAACAGCACATGATTTATTGTTCCAGAAAGTAGCTAACAAAGATTATTTTTTTCTTTTTTTTTTTTTTTAAATAAAACAAGTGGATTTTTTTCAACTTCACCTTTCCTCAAGTATGACTGGCAGACTTCCCATGCAAGAAATAGCTGCCATAATTTGAAGCCATGTGCATCTTCCTGGCTGCCCACTTTTTCCTTCATCAGTGGTGTAATTCCTGATGACCTCAGAATGTGGGTGCCTTGGGCCATCATATCTCTGTTGTTGTTTTACTTTTCCCATTTGTTCTATAACAAACCTCCTCTTCTAACTGAATTATGCATTCAAGTGAGTAACGCTGCGCAATTACATGTAGTGTTCAGAGAAGATAGTAGATA
Source organism: Strix uralensis (assembly GCF_047716275.1). Taxonomy (NCBI): domain Eukaryota; kingdom Metazoa; phylum Chordata; class Aves; order Strigiformes; family Strigidae; genus Strix; species Strix uralensis. The sequence goes on from NC_133999.1 coordinate 2,498,148, forward strand.
CGTGGCTGTTTTTCCATAGAAATCAGACCTTCCAATTAGCAGTTCGAGTTGTGCATTATATCAGACTTGGTGCTGCGTGAAAAAAGTGCAAGCGCAGAACACGGTCAAGGTGACATGAACGCTGCCAGCTGGCCAGCGCTGAAAGCAGGGATGATTCCCATTTTCGCTGCATCTGTTCTTTAAAAAAAAAAAAAAAAAAAAATCTGATGCATTGTCAAACCTCCTCTTAATTTATTTCATGTCTGTTGGTATCTGCACATGGAGTCTGCAAGTCCTGATGATGCAGAAATGTAGAGGTTTCTTTTGGTGGTTTTAGCCCTCGATCTGTTCTCAGTGCCCCTGGCCGCTGAGGTATAATTAGCTTCAAGACCACTCACTTAAAACATGCCCTGTGTTGGAAAGCCAAACATTGCCTTGTCTTTTCCCTCATTTTTTAGCAGATAGCTAAATAAGTGGCTGTCCTTATAGAGCTAAACCCTGATAAAATGATGCACTAGTGTTTATTTGCACCCAACTAGAATATTGAAGAGTTTCTCAACAGTTTCACCACCCACTCAAGGGTATCATGTTCCTCCTCTTTGAGCTCTTGGGGATAGAACCTGCCCTGTGTAACACCCAAGGTTGTACATTGTCAGTACTAAGTAATGGGAAGTGTTAGTGTTAATTTGAAGCGTTTCTGTGGGGCGGGGTGTGGAGTTGCTCCAGAGCGTTGCGCGGTAAAACGGCAGGGCTGAATCCTGAAGGAAGCCCTCTTCCATCTGGGTGTGAAGACACGAACGTTCATCCTGGAGAAAGAAATGAGAGCTCTTTATTGCTTCCCCGAGAGATGCGGGGAGATGCCTGAAAATACTACTGCAATAAATAATTTTGAGATGTGCTGGAAGGGTGTAGGTAGGTTTGCTTTCTCTGTTATTAGTAGGGTAAATGGAAATGGGCAATTTGTTGTTCAGATTCTCTTAACAAATAAGGGTGATGAGCCATGAGACCTTGACTTTTACAGCTATGAGTGCTTACGGAGTGCATCATCCTGGTCCTTGGCAGTTAATAGTTGCATCGCTCAGCTTAAAAGCTTTTTTATTTTTGGTTGAAATACCTGACATTCATCAAGTGACCTGAGGCATTCTCTGAGCCTCAGTCACTTAAAACACCAGGGCCCTTTGACTGCTGCGATGCATCTTCATTGCACGGTTGCATTTGTTAAAAAGCAGTGTTTCGGAGCCCTGACTGCATGCTGCCTCCTCTTCCTCCCTGTTTTGCTGTGAAGTCGACAAGCAGTTGAGAAAAGCTAGCTAATGCCTGCAGCTTTGAAGAGCAGAAGCCGAGACACGCTGTGCCAGCACAGGACCGAAGGCAAGGCTCTGGGTGCAGCGTTGGAGGAGCGTGCCCTGCCTCTCGCATTGCTTGAACACCGTGTGCTCTGGGGGTTTACTGACAAATGTAGAAATCGGTCTTCCTTAGAGAGAAAACGTTCAAGGGAACGGAAAAAGAGATGATGGTCTCTTCCCACCTCTGAGGTGTCATGTCCTGGAGGTACGCAGGTAACTTGTGGGGCCTGTTGCACGCTCGTAGTGAGCGGGGATGGAAACATCTCATTGTCTGCCCTGCGGTTGCCCGGCGCTTGCGAAGTCTGACTTTGATTATAACATATGGGGGAATCAGTTGGGGGATATTAAAATGGATGAATGTGCTTGGGACAAAAATAACTGTATTAAACATGTTGCAGGATCTCTGGCTCAGGGAGTCAGTAACCATAAGGCAGGAGGAAGGAGTGTCTTGGAAACAATGTGTGCCTGGAGGATTTACAGCAATGCACATCCTTCAGGACAAGAACCACCAGGCAGCAGAAAAGTTTGGATTGATCTTGTTAAGCCAAATATTCCATTTTAGATGTCTGAATCTGTGGGGTTATTGCTTGCCCGCTCCCCCCGAGCGATGGGGGCTGGCTGTGTGCGCTCCTGCTTACTTTCTGGCTCTGCCATCTTGAGTACGCCGAGCACAGCGTGCGTTTCCTCAATTTTCTGAAATGGGAACTGTCAGCATGGCAAAGTCAAACTCTATTGAACTAAACCTGCCTAGAGCTTATTGCAGCCCTTGGATGTAAAGAGCGTTGCTTAAGCAACCGTGTAATATAAGATCAATTCCCCAGCCATCCCCCGGGGACTCCTTTTAGGTAGCTGTTACTTTCCTTGTAGTATTTATCATTTTAAAGATGATCACACATTGTTTATCTTCACCATGGGGAAAACACTGAACAGTGACGAGTTTTATTTGTAGCTTGTAGTATAAATGAGATTGATAAGTTGGGGTTTTTTTCCACATTTTGAGCTCCACAGCTGCTCTCAGTGGACAAACATCTGAGGCCAAGATCATACAAAGGGGCTGCCGTATATGGAGGAAAACTCATTTCTTCTCAGCGTTTGATATTATTAAAGAAATAAGCAATAACATGATGCAGAGTTCGTATGAGGCTGAGGGATTGGCAGTTCCTGCTCAGGACTCTGCAGCCCACAGTGGAGAGAGCTTCACCAGTGGGAAGGAGCCCCCCACTCTCTGTAGGATGTTGGTCTGCAGCAAAACTTCCCTTGGAGCATGTTTGGGGGGGGGGGGGCGGAAGCGAGTGGAATTTTTACTAATCATCTGTCACGTTTGCTGGTTTCTGATAAATACACTTCCCCTTGTTGAAAAACACTTCTGCCACATACAAAACAGTGACGTTGGAGTCAATTGCAGGGTGTGTTGCATTATCCTCTGGTACTTTGCAGTGTAGGGCTGAACTTCAGTTTGGGGAGATGGATCAAAAATATGTTGGTTTGGGTTATTTTTCCTAGGGACATAAGCTTACTCAACTTCTGTTTGCAAAAAAAAATAAAATCTAAGAGTTAGAGTCGGCGACATAACGAGATGTCATGCCTGGAAGCTGGATTTAGAAGAACACTGAGATAGGATACAGATTTCCATTAATAGGCATTAATTGGCGCACTTGATTGGAGGGAAAAGCATAGGCATTGTTTGGATCTTGGTGTCAAGGGGAAGAAAATGTGTGTGCGTGTAGGAGGAGAAGTGAGGTGATCATCGTCTGTGCTGAGCTTGGAGTCGAGAGGTGGTTACGTGAAAAATTTAGCAGCAGTTTAGGCATTTCAGTGTGTGTTTAAGTCACATATTCCTAGCTGGGAGATGACCAGTGGTTCTGGTTGTCATTTAGCCTTTGTAGTGCGATGTATAAGAGAAATTGGACCATGTGGGGGTGTTTTTGTTGCTTCATGAAGTGCTTTGGGTGTACTAGTACGGGCTAATAGAACATGGTATGTGCAACTGTAGAAAAATCCTGGGATTTCAGTGCCGTCATGTGAGGAGCAGATAAGAGCGATTCGGAAGGCTGGGAGGGGCTGAGGCAGGAGGTGTTTGACACTTGGGGCTGTCTCCCGTGACTCAGCTGTTTTCCTCCTAAAATGCCCTCCCGACCGCTGCCCCGCGGCCGCAGAGCCATCCCAACCTCTGCGGCGTCTCCCGAGCCCCCACCAACGCCTCCTTGCCTTCCCTAGGTTCTGGGTTCTTCTTTTTGCTAAGAGTTTTTGGAGCTGTTCATTCTCAAAGGAGCGATGAACACAGGTTTTGGTTAGTTGTAATTGTCTGGGTTGGTATTTTTCTTCTCAGGTCACCGGCCGCGTACCTTTCCTGTCCATGGTGTAACGCAGCCCGTGCCCGCAGCGCTCGCGGGATGCCAGTGTCTCCCCGTTTCAAATACTCTGCTGTCTCATGCTTTACTCCTTATCTAGAATATGCAGAGCTCTTGCCCTGCATAATCGTTACACTATGTTGTGGTTTTTTTTTTCTATCTTGGTTGAAAGAGTGGGTATTGCCTGGTCTCTGTAGTGAATTAATCCCCACCTACTTGCTACCATTAACACCCAAACATCTCTGACTTTCAAAGCTGGGTGCTGGAGTAAGCCTTGCCTGATTTCTACCCCGTTGGCAGAGAGGAGGGGAACTCCACTGCCCTCATCATGGCCATATTAAAATGTGCTGAAAACTTAATGTTGCAGACCCAGAATGCGGTGTCAGGGCAGCTCAACTGCTCTGCCTGTCTGTGTGACAGATAATCGAGTTAAGGCGCAAGAGGAGGAAAGAATTTTTAGGGTTGTCTCACCAATAAATTGATGCAAAAAGGTTTTTCATCAGAGAAATGTATTTGGTCGGATGACAGCTTATCATGAATGTGGTTTTTTGGGTATTTGAGCACATGAAATTTAAAAAATAACCATTCACAAACTTGAAATAATGGATGAAAACTCCCAAGTTTGGACATCAGCTTTCCCGTTGAGTTGCCCTCATAGGCTTTGGTATTGTGCCCCAAAATCCTCTCCATATCCCTCTGCAGCCACATATCTGGGGATACCATGAGGAAGAAGCATCAAGTGAACTTTAACTTCAGGGTTGTCTGGGCAGGGATACTCGGGACAGCTGACACTGCACAATAAAAGACGTGATATTAAAAATATGTTTAAAACCTGCTGTGGATGATTGGCTTAATCTAACGTGAATAGAGTGCACTTTTATTTCCCACTGAGTTGCTGGATTCACACTCCTGGATAATTTGGACTAGCTTTTCCATCTGTGTGATTTTTTTATTTATTTTTTTTCTGCTGTAAAACTGTGCTTTAATGACCGCGGTGTCATTAATGGGGCATTTAACGGTGACCTTGTGTGCCACATCCCTTGGGCAGCAGACAGGCTATTCGGTTGGTGCAGTTGGCATTTTGTCATTGTTTTGTTTGAGTCCCGGAGGTCGTGTGTTTCCTCTGGCTCCGAGGGAGTTAACTAACTGTAATCTGCAAGAAGGCTGGCACGGATCTCGCACTGTGCACAAACAAGGGTGTTTTGTCATGGCGAGTGTCGCACAAAAGGAGCCCTGGTTATTGCCACTGAGTCACAGAAGTCGCAGGGAATTAGCGTTTCTCAGAGGTGTGAAGAAAGCTAACTGTAGGGGAAACCCCATTCCTGAGCTTCTCGAAGAATTAATGCACGGTGATGTAAAACTTTTTAAAACTCAGTTCTTTTTTTTTTTTTTTTTTCAAAATCATAAGCTATGCTCTCTGGATCGTTGTTCATCGGGTCGGTGTGGGACCATGGGCTGCGATTCCTCACTGTCCTGTGGTGGTGGAGCTGGGCTGAGCCACTTCCCAAGGATTCAGTCCATCGTACGCCTGTGGACTGGATGGTCCTGGTAGCTTTTCAAATTGATAAATGGTGGCAAGGATTTTGGAAATTTAGAGAAAATGGTGTTTTGTCCTTGGGCTGAAGATGATGCACATAAACAGGCACCTTCTTCTATGTAGACTTTGCCAACTGATTTTAAATAACTGGAAGTGGATTTGTAATGAGAACTGACAGGTGCTGACAAATGCTTAACGGGAGTTAATATGGTTTATAACAGTTTATGGTTAATAATGGTTTATATCCATCTTAGATTTTTGAGGATTTTCTGTGCAGAGCTTAAGTCTTTGGGTTTTGCTTTTCTCAAAAACAATACTGTATGTTGAACTGCTGTCTGGCACTTGGCAAAGTTCTCTAATTTCTCTAAAGTAGTGAGGCTGTCAGGGCAATGTTTTTCATGAGGTTGTTATTTAAAATAAAATTTAAAAAAAAAAAAAAAAACCAGCTCTGGAATATGGTACGAGGTAGAATTTCTGCAGAGGGTCCCTCTCTGTATTTCTTCTAACACTGTCTTATCTGATGATCATCTCGACAACAGAGCATCAAAATCTTCCGTGTGTTTTTGGCGTGGAATTGCTGTGCTCGTGTATAAGAAAGCGTTCAGCTGTGTGCTGATGTGGTGCGTGGAGCCGCCGTCTGACCCTGTCGGTAACTCAGCTTTTGCATAACAATCTCTCCTCCGAAAATAAATGAGGCGACCGATGCTCTCTTCCTTTTTATAGATGCACAAAAGTTATGGTATGCTTGTAATGATTTACCCCTGGAAACTTAGATTGTAGCCCTAAAGCAGTTGAAAATACCTGCTTATTAATCTAGCAGTAAGAACCTGGGGGAATATTTATATCCATCTGTGAAGCCACTTTTTAACTAGGACACCTAAGATTTCACTGGAGGAAACCATCTGCCTGGATCACAGTTTATGGCAAATATTTTCCAGTTGTTTGAGCACACAGAATCTGCCTGGTAGTTTTATTTCCCTTCGAACGCATTCACAAAGACACTGCTCAAAGGCATCCATCCCGTTCTTCATTTGCTCTGTTCTGCTTTAGGTATTTTTGGCATGTGTAGTGTAGAAGATTTAACGTGAGATCCTTCCAGCATCCTGAGCTGCTGAAGTCTGTTACGGCGCCCTGCAAAGGGAATATAAACTAAGTTTGCGAGGGATTTGACACTGTAGGACATAAAAGCTAGATGTGAGGGTGGTTTTTTGCTATTTGAAATGGGCCGGTTAGGATTATGGCTATTACAGCACAAAATGTAAGAGGTTTTCTGGACCTCATCAGCCACGTGGTACGGTACGTTCAGGCTGGGTGAGCGCTGACCCTGGGAGCGAGTTTGGGTAAAAAAGGGAGAAAGTGGGGAGGGAATGTGGTACTTTGTCAGGTGTGAAGAGGTAGCTGTGAAATTTCTGTACAGGTAACTTGGTAGGTTAAATGCATTTAGTTGATGGAAGAATGAACTATGAGTTGAGTGTTTTCCTTCCTCTGCGCAAACAGTAAAGTTACCTATGTGTGTCTGTATACCTACGTATAACCTGGGTTAAACTGTGTAATTAAATGGTAATAAAACCCCTTGTTTCTAACTGATTTGTTTTCCTGTGTTCCAGAGCCTAGCCCAGCTAGAGAACCTGTGCAAGCAGCTGTATGAGACCACAGACACTGCGACACGGCTCCAGGCAGAGAAAGCCTTGGTCGAGTTCACCAACAGTCCAGACTGCCTGAGCAAGTGCCAGCTTCTTCTAGAAAGAGGGAGTGTATGTAAAACAATATAGCTGTCCAAAATAGATCTCGGTATTTTGGGCATTGATAAGGGAAATAGCCGCAGGGTCTGGTATGCAGTGTTTATATTCCATACCCAGTATGCTCTCACGTATCTCAATTTGTGGGCAGCCTATGCCAAAAAAAGCATTGGCGCTGATGGCTAATTATGCTGCTGCAGTGGTTACTACAAACGGTTGTCATTTCTAATGTCTTGTGGGCCTCGCTGCATTCTTCGCAGGCTACCACGCAGACATGTCAAGCTTTAAGTTGAAAACATTATTATGGCAGTGGTGTTTCACAGACTGTGGGAACTCACTGCCGCCTCTGCAGGCTTTGGGGAGAAAGTGCTGTGGGCACGGAGCTTCATAGGGGATAAAACCAGCCGTGTTTCTTCTGGAATGTTTCCTTGGAAAATTGCCCCTGTTATAGTGTTGTCTTAATAATCCAGCAGTTTAAAACAGGGAAAATTAGATCATGTGCTTTAGAATTAGTGTTACAGAAAGGATGTGAAATACACTAGCAGTAAATCCTGCCTGACTTTTTTAGCTTTCTTCTTTTGAAGTGGCCGCTTGGTTTTTACTTTGTATCAGCACAAATAACGTTTAAAATGGCTTTGCCACATGATCTTGAAAGATAAGACTTTTGGCAGAATGTGCATCTAGCTTTCATATCTATCAGATTGGAGCCTTGTTCACAAAAATAGGAAACATTAAACAGCCTGTTGTAAAGAATAAGTCCTCCAGGAGGAGGTGGTGAAGGGAGGGGGAGAAGAGTGATACTTAACAGGCTTAGCAAACTTACACAATTATTTAACTTTTTGTTAAACTCGAAGTCCAGTGAATTAAAAACAAACTGATTTGAAGCTCTTCTGATGGGAACTAGTAACTGGTTTACTTGAGGAGAAATACATCATCTTTTATTTTTTTTAAGGAAAGTTCCTACAGCCCAGTTTCATTCTCTGCATGTGATCCATTGCCTCTCTGACCCTTGCCAGAGGGTTGTGGGGTTTTTTGTTCAGTCTGGGATCTGACTCACTTTATACCTGACTGGCCTTGAGAATCTTGGAATAAAGATGTTTCCTGCATCTTGGATACTAAGCTTTCTACAGTACTATATATTACAGAAACTGGCATGCAAAATGCTTGTTATTTCCCTGGCTGGGATGTATGGAATTGGGTGCAGCCAGGGTTTTTAGGTGGTTGAAGGCCGTCGTTTGTATCCCTGAATTAATTACAGTTCGGTGGACTGTGTGCTGTTCTTGTAAGAAATAAATTTGAACCTCTATTTAGTGATCAAGTGGCAGTTGTAAGTGCTTCTTAACATATGGTAACATACTTGTGCGGCTCAGAGGGCCAGTTGTCTTCAGGCACGGTGTTGAAGGTAACTTCATGCAGTCTGACTACGTTTGCAGTTTTACTCCTGCCTTCAGGGGCGGGTCCAATGTCTTCCACTCTTTAAAAGCTTTTCCTTTGTTTCTTAAACACTTTCTTCAAGTATTTGGTCTACTTTAATGTCTATAAAAGCATAGCATTTATTCTACGTAGGATATTATACTTACCAATTAATGCTTTGAACTCAAATTTCTAGAGAGCAATTAGCTAAAAATCCAGCACTGCTGCTTCATCTTCTAAAGTGTGCAGTAAACTTCTATTTGTGTCTGTCCTTTTTTTATTTTTCAGTCATCCTACTCCCAGTTACTGGCAGCTACATGCCTTACAAAACTCGTGTCACGCACAAACAACCCTTTACCATTGGAACAACGAATAGATATTCGTAAGTACAAGACTTAATTTTTCTAACCAAACTAATGCGAATGTTTGTCGTATGGACTTTCATCCATGGTGGGAGGTTTTCTGCAAGCTACTGTGCTTTACAGTTTGGGCATCCTAAGGTATAGGATGCCCAAAAGACAAAGAAACATTTCTCTTAGATGGCATCTTCACCTATATTGTCACCTAACAGAGTTCAAGGCTAAATAATTTTTTCCAGATGGAAGGGAATGACAACTCTGTCATCTTGTGAATAAACCAGTTGCATTTGATAAATTTCTTTTGGAGTATAAAATATGCGTGGTGCCTGCCTCTTCTGAGGATGTGCTTTCAAAACTGAAAATCCTTTATGGGTCTCTGAGATATCATTTAGAGTATTTCCTAAGGGAGCAGTCAGCCTGTCACAGTGCTCTTTCCTGGAGAACGGCTGATACTTCCTTTCCTGCAAGGAAGGAGTCTGGATGCCATTGCCTGCTTTCTTTTTTACAAATGATGTGGTAGATGATCATCCCTGAGGAAAGGTCTTGAAATATTTTCAGCTTTTCTTGCTGTTTACATGTGCTTACAGAGGGTTGGGCTTCATCTGATGATACAACCCAAGTTAGGCTTGTGGGGGGGAACTCTCACCTGTCTCTAGCCACTTCCCAGATCTGTTCCACAGCTTAAGGCACGAGTAAAAGGTCAGCTTTGGTATCTAACCCACTACTGTGCTGCTTTTATTTTTTTAAACAGCTTACAAAAAGATGCTTTTTCCTGTCAGTGTTACCATCTCAGTTCCATCTGCCGAGTTTTTGTCTACAGATACAGCTCTTCTCTGTGTTTCAGGGAACTATGTGCTCAACTACCTTGCCACTAGGCCAAAGTTGGCAACGTTTGTCACACAAGCACTAATCCAGTTATATGCCAGGATCACAAAGTTGGGCTGGTTTGACTGTCAGAAGGATGAATATGTCTTCAGGAACGTGATCACAGATGTCACAAGGTTTTTACAGGTCAGAGTTTTTTGTAAGATGAATACACACCTTGTGGGGCTTGAAGGTGCAGGCATTTTCAGTTATCGTTTTGCACCTTGGTATCCTCTGTCCAGTCTTTCCTCTGTGCGTTTGATTTAATAGTGGCTACCAAGGCTCAGCAGCTGACAACTGGCAGGACAGGTCAGTTTTTATAATTTAAAAGTTTGGTGGGGCAGGGATTTATTTCTGGAAACTGGTAAGGCGTGTCTTCTCGTGTTCCAGTTGCACAATTCTTCTTTCAAGCTCTCAAGCTTAAATACACCATGCTGATCAGTGCAAAATGGTAAACACATGGGTTTATTGTCTACAAGGGAACTATGTGCCGTGCTTGACTTACTTTCATTCACTGTAAGGGTGTTATATCTATGGAATTCAGGTCTGATATTTAGCTGAGTTATCATAACAGTGTAGCTTAAAACTAGCGAGCTGCACAAACGTTATTGTTAACATAATTTTCTTTAGAAGTCCTGACTGTTGTTTCATAAATGTACGTGCTGTCACCACAGCATAGGGTTTCATTCCCAACCCAAAAGGTTGTATAGGTAGAAAGTTGCATTTTTATCAACAGCAGTCTCCAAACCGAAACTTCCTCCTAGAGAGATCAGTAAATCCTGTAACACTATGAATACTGATTTATTTGCTCTGAAATTTGTCCCAAAATCAAAAGTCAGAGGAAGACAGTAGAAGAGATCAAAATGACCAGAAATTCTTCCCAGTGTGGAAAGGGAGATGTAACATGTACAAGGCTTCAGTTCTGGAGTGGTAGAGTGTGGGCATGCAGAAAAGAGGCTAACTACTATTATTTTAGGCATTTATGGATGTCTGCAGCGAAGTAGGATCTAGAAGGTGTTGAGTAATTTTAAAGATCATGTTCCTTTCTGGGCTGTGTCCCACATAGCTCGCAGGTGCTCTTAGCTGAAATTATCAGAGCTAGATTCCTCACTCTCCCAGCCCATGACATGGGGAACATGTGCTTTGTAATCAGGGGCCTAATTAAACGGTGTGAATATCTACTGACTGTGTTCAGTTTGAGATGGTCTGTTCCCGTTTGCTCTAGTCACCTCTTCTGGCTGCTGCAGTGTACAGGAGGCTGCACTTTTTTAAGGACACGGTTCAACAAGGTTTTCCAGTGGCTTCTGTCTAGATATTATCACATAAATACTGAGACTGTCATCAAGAGGTGGCTCCAGTGAAAAGTAGCCATGGTCCCAAGCCTAAATATGCTTGAATTTCTCTGTTGCAGATGAGTTCAGTCTTCGAAGCTGGATCAGGGCAGTTTGTGCAGAAGGTGCAAAGCGAGGTGGAGCTAGGAAAGGAAACATCATTTATTAGCTACAGAACAGAAACTGGGGCAAAAGAACAATACAGGTTGTTTCTCTTAAATCATTTGATAAATGGATTACCGTTTCTAGTGAAGAGGTATCTGTAACAGACTTATTTCACAATTGGCCCCTTGTTGGCAGTCTCGAGTGCAGCCAGAGGCTGAGCAGGCTGTGAAGAATGGACTCCCTTCACTGGGAGATAGGCTGTCCTTCTTGGCAGGAGGCTTGTGTGGAGAAACTTGGTCAGCTGCTACTCATGTTGTTCAAGGTCTGTAGTTTAAAAAGGGGAAGGAAAAAAAAAGTTTATTTCCCAGAGTTTTCATCTGGCAACTTCAATGCTCATCCTAACGTTGCAGAAATTTCCACGTGGTTTTAAAACCACAGCCTCTGTTAAAATTAAGCAAACTGATTTAAAAAGGGTAAATCTAAATATGTCTTTGCAGAGTTAGGGCATAACACCAAGATGTTGATTCAACTATTAAATAAAAAGTGCCTATTTTTATTAGCTCATGTTACTGAACTCTTCAGAACCCTTTGCATTGTTTACAACATCAAGTGCTTAAAAATTCTCTGCTCGGTATTGCTTATGGGCTTTTTTCCAGTCACAGTACTACAAAGATAAAGCATTTCTAGACAAACATGTCTAGAAATCTTCCAAGCAGAAAGGTCTTTGAGTAATGGTGAAGCTTAATGAAATCATCCTGGCACTGCTAACTGCTTTCCCTGTCCCCCTTTCCTCCCCCAGGATAGTGTAGAGCACTGCATCATAGGAGTGACAATCCTGTCCCAACTAACTAATGAAATTAATCAAGTAAGTGCTACAGCCTTCCTCAGTGAAGTAAGTGTCCAATTTTCTCATTCATATTGTTGTGTCCTGCTGTGTGTCTGTGCATCGTTTGGGGGTTTTTGTTTGGGTTTGTCGGGGTGTTGTGTGGTGGGTGTTTTTCTTTTTTTGTTACTTTTACGCAGTCACTTACTGTTGTGGTAAGATGCTGAAACCTCCTGTCCTGAGGAATTGTTTTGTTTCACTGGCATCTTCCATCTTCTCTCATATTTTGATGTAATCTTCTGAGATGAAAAAGGAAAAGAGCAATGCTAAGCAACTAGCCAAGCCCACCTAGTGAGGACAAAGCCCGGAGCGTGAGGACGTCCCCAGCACCTTCTGTTGTCAGTCCCTGCGTGTTGTTTCAGCTTACAGCATCCTTGTGCCAAGAAGCGGACGGAGCATGCCCTCCTCTGTATTGACCAGGGAGATGAAACAAAGAGGATTTACCAAATTGAGCAGATTTTTAAAGCGTCCTTTTCGTTCAGTGCTAAATCCCATAGCGTTCCCAGCAGGTAGTTCTCAAATTCTGCTGGTTTATGGGGGCTGAGTGCTGGGTCCCCCACGCAGCCCCGGCCCTGGGTGACTGGCCGGAGGACTGGCCACGCCGAGTCCGTGGTGGTCCGGCACGGCACCCGCTCGTGCCAGCAGCAGTGAGTCTTTTCCGGGTGGGTTAGTTAGCTGGTTTGCAGAGCTGCCTCTCAGTATTTATGTTGAAAGATGGGACAAGTGGCTTTACTTGGTGCTGTCTAAGCTTACAGCATTTTCCTAATCAGTCAGACTTTGCTGTAGCACCGTCACAGCCCTAAGACAGCGTGAGGGTTGCCATGTGTATAAATGTCTCTTAATTTTGCTAAGAAGACCAGGTGTAACTATTTTGATTTTAACATCTTACTAAGAAAACTAACCTTTCATTTTTGCTGGTATGTTGACTAATCCAGGCATTGGAACAGAGAGATCCTTGAGTGGGATTTAAAGGATGATTACAAATTGTTTTCAGAACTGGGAATGGAGGAGGAGGTTTTGTCCTGGCCAGGTCAAAGCACCAATTTCTTCTGCTGAACCCGATGAAGTTCAGCACGTCTGAACTTCCCGAGCCCTGCGCCATAATCTGAATGGCTTCTACAGCCACTGCAGACCCTAAATTCGCTTTAATTCTTCAAGCCTGACCTGATCAGTAAATCCTAACCCACAGATCTCCGAACTCCCGAGCCGTGTCTTGTTGCTGTTACCATTTCCTTGCCCAGACTTTGTACAACCCTAACTCCATCTCCGCAGAGGGCCGCTCCCTCACTTCCTTGCATCAGGGATGAAAGCAAGTCTGTTTACCTCTATAAATTAGTACCAGTGTCTACCAGCACCCTTGTACAGGGGCTGCAGCTTCTGAGAAAGGTCAGCGCAGGACCTGCCACCTATCCCGGTTCCAGAGTCCCTACAGGTTGATGCTAAAATAAGCAACAAAGTTAAAGACTTTGATCAAAAAATCTCTTCCTGAGATCTTGGATATTAAATCTGCCACAGTTTACTACTCATTCCTAAATGTGCTTTGTGGCAGCAATTGCACAGGGCTGGATTCAGTGACTCATCTTAGAAAGTCTAAAACTGCTATTACTTGCAAAATAATAAATCTGCCAACATGCCCACTCATCAGAGTGGGGTCGTGTACGTGTACATAGCAAAAAAATCCACCTAAAAAAACTCTTGTGGGGCTTCTCTTCAGGCTTTTCTTTTTCATAACTATTTAAACTTCCAACTACCTTGTATGTGAGCTGAATTCCCTAGAGTTCTGTTTACTAAAGCTTTTGTTCCAAAAGCTCACAGTACAAATAAAACAGAGTGCTAATAACTATTTTGAAGTATCAGTTCTCACCCCGTGAGTGCTGCACAGACTTGCCCGGAGGTACTGAGTATCCACCGTATTGTAGAAGTTCACTGATTTAAGCCACGTGACCTCACGATGAAGAAAAGGGAAATACTCGTTTGCCACAAGGCCAGAAATACATGAGATTTGTAATAGCTGTGGAACGAGTAAATAATGCTCGTTTTCTTAAAGACCCTGAAATCTAATACTGTGAGCTGAGGAGTGATAATCCAGTTGTCAGAGCACCTGGCAAGTTTAGATCCAGTTCTGATTTGCCGCTGGCTACTGGGTGATGCAGGGCTTCTCTTTCTCACCTGTAATACAAGAGACAAAAGCGTTTGTGTCCTCCACGGGGTTGTTGTAAAGGGTAGAACGTTAAAGTGAGGTCCAGAGTGACTGTTTCCTGCAGTACTGGGTGACGTGTGTGCATATTTAAGGTTAACACAGGTATAGTAACAAAAGCGTAAAGAAAACGGGGGTCCATGTTGTGTGCCTCTGCACTGGGCTGTGGGAAGGCTCCATCCCAGATGTGCTGTGATAACCGACTGCCCACCAGAGAACTCATCCTGGGCAGGTGGAATTTCTCCAGCGTGTGTTCAAATAAATGGCAAAGATGTGAAGTATCACTTCACTTTTCTCCTCTTCCTAGAAAATAGTCTATGAAGGGACATGAGTTGTGCTGCTGTTCGCCTGGGCTGGCCCGTGCTAGAACACATTGGTTGAATAAGTTGGAGATTTTGTTATCCAGTATAAAGCAATAATGTGTCTGTTTGCCTCATGTCAGCTTTTTATTCCGATACGGTGAGAGGTCCAGAACTGGAGTTTATAACAGACACAGCAAAGTCTAAACTGGCTGTCACCGGTTAACTCTCCTTCTAGTTTTCTTCTCATCTGTGCAGGTTCAGGAGGGGAATTATAATTGCTAGTAGTTGACCATGGGTCTGCCCATCGGCTTCAGGTAGGATTTAACTCTTAGGAGTTTGGAGCGCTTTAGAAAGCAGCGCTCAAGTTTCTAAACTGACTTAAGTGCTGTTGAAAGTACTGCTGTTGATCCTGCTCCGGAAGAGATTTAAGTGAACTTGAGAGTAAACCCAGCGCTGCTTTCTGGCAGGGTTACAGTGAAGCTGCGTTGTAAGTATTGTAGGTGGAAAGTCCTGTTGTCAGCCAGCAATATGACTTTATCCGTGGAAAAGCCACTGCTCTGCAGGGGCAGGGCAGCCCCCTGGTTTAGGCAACTGGTGTGACATCGCTCTGGGGAGGGAAACCTTGGTGTCCCGGTGCTTAACAGGGTTCCTGCGGGCTCTGCTGGTCTTGTTCCACCTCTGCCCGTCAGTTCTAAGCGCTGGTTTTCTCTCTGCTCAGGCGGATACTACTCATCCACTGACCAAGCACAGGAAAATAGCCTCTTCCTTCCGAGATTCATCCTTATTTGATATTTTCACGCTGTCATGCAATTTGCTGAAACAGGTAAGGAAGCTGTCGTTCGTCATCTCTCTTGGGGGGTGTAGGGGCAGCAGAGTTTGGGCTGAAGTTCCTTCCCACTGATGTAACTCCTGAAAAAAACACTCATGTTCTAAAAGCTGCATTCTGGACTTGTTTCTCAGGAAAGCTTTGACATCGATTTGTTTTAAGGAAAAAAAAAAAAAGTGACACAAATACAGAAATATAACTCTCTTCAACAATTTTGATAGAACATACATGCCTGGACCATGAGGCTTGGCTTAAACTCCTGTCTTAAAGCATCAGGAAAGAGATGTTTGTTTTACGTTTTAAATATCTTTGATTTACAGTACTGGCAGAGAGGTTTCCTGTAAAATAAGTCCTTGTCTCTTTTTTTTTTTAACCTCGATTTAAAACCCACATGGCGAGAGGAACAAAATTCTAGTGAAGCTAGGTTTAGTACATTGAGACTAAAGGCTGACCTTGATGTTTTAACACATGATAAATATTAGACTGTCTTATGTTCCCCAGGTTTTTATTTTGTGCAAATTATCACACATGAGTTAACTCGCTTTAAAAATACTTATCCTGGGACAAAGCAGCAACGTTCGGACGGTAGAGTTGGATTTTACCCTAAAAAAAGCAGTTTTTCTTTCAGCTGAAGTAGTACATGTATATTTTGTACACAGGTAGATTATCCGAAGAAAATTCTTGATTCTGCGTCAGGTTTCTTTTCTAAAAAGCTAATCTGGAGTTCTAATGGTGCCCTCAAGAATAGCCCTTTATGAGAAAGTCTACCCCGATAAAGTGAGTGGCAGTAGCACAGATTTGATTAGTTTAACTTTTATCCTTCCAGCTGAGTGAAGTGTCAAAGCTGACAAATAGCACAAAGAGTGAAAAGGAAATTTTATTTTAAAGTATTTCAAAATGAGCAGCTCTGGTTCTGTCAGTAATAAAGGTGGGTACGTGGGTGTAATTTGATCTTTTTTTCTCCTCCTGGTTTCTAAAGGAAGCAAAGCTCGTACAATTATGCTAGTCATCCTTTCCCATGCACCCATCCTCCTGAACCAATACGGCTCTGGTAACTTTTGAATTCGTTGGCTTATTTCAGGTGATCAATTAGAGGTCTCAGAAATAAAAGAATCCCTCTAGTTTGGTGAAAAGAAGTGCCTGGGGAGGTGCAGGCGGGACAGCGTCCTTCTAACTGCCCAGACTTGTTGGAGACAATTCAGCAAGTGCTGGTACTCAGCCAGGAGGCATAAACCAGCCCTTGTTACCTGGTGTCCCCAGAACCGCTCTGGCTGAGCTATTGCCCACGCTCCTGTTGCTGCGTGACCGTGGGGACTTAGAGACTAGAACGACACAGCTTGTCTCGGGAGGAAGCCTCTGGTTTTCCACCCTAACTTTTAACCATCTTGCTTTTGTTTTTTGGGATGCTGTGGTTCAAGACAGGTTGGAATGTTTCCCGTTGTCTCACACAACATCCATGTTTTCCTGTAGTTAAACACCTGCTACCCAAGTTACATCTTTTTTTGCCTAATAGTAGCTTCTGTATATAAAGCAGAAGTTTCTAAGGTGATCTTTTCGCGTGGGGAGGATTGAGCTGTGAGAAACCAACGTCTGTAAACCAGGGTGCATCTAGGCAGCCCCAGAAGAGTAAGTCTTTGTGATACCGTGGAGAGAGGGAGGAAGGACATCCCAGCGACCACTGGCACAGTGTCGGCACGGTGCAGTGTGTTATTTGCAGAAGGCTTAAGCTGGAAGGAGGTAGTTTTAACTACAGAGCAATAATAGAAAGGCTAGACTAGCTGGCCTGTCCCTGGAGTACTGACCCAAGTGCTACGTTTAAACTGCAGTGAAATGACCCAGCATTTCGTGTCCGGCGAGTTCTTTGTGTTACTTGAGAGCATCCATGTTTTCCCTGCCCACAGCAGAGCGGTGTAACCGGAGCGGGGTTTATCCAGATCCTCTGCGCAACAAAAGTGAAGGCACTCATTTCCATACGGGGGTTAGGTGGAGCAACAGGATTCCCTGCTGCTAAGTGCTTGTCAGGCAGAAAATGTATTCTTGTGTTTAACCTTAATAAGAACTTCCTTATCTCCTGCATCTCACAGTATAATTGCAAGCTGGCAAGCCTGGCTGGTTTTCTCCTGTGTGCTACAAGCCGAGTGAAAAAGAAAGCACTGTCTGTTTATCCATCTCGTGGAAAGACCACGCATGTAAATACACATGCTGTCTGGAAAAGTGTATGGGATGGCTTGTGGCATGTGATCCTTAGGATTGCCACATCCTGTGTAAAGTTGAATTGCTGCCTCAAACTCAGCTGTCACCTTGATTGTTTTGTTTTGTTTTTCTTTTTACTTTTTTTAATCCAATGGTTTTTTATAGGCTTCTGGGAAGAACCTGAATCTAAATGATGAAAGCCAGCATGGTCTGCTCATGCAGCTTCTTAAGCTCACACATAATTGCCTGAACTTTGATTTCATTGGCACATCAACAGATGAGTCCTCAGATGATCTTTGCACTGTGCAGATCCCAACCAGTTGGAGATCAGGTAATCTTGCTGGAGGAAGAGGGCTGATCTGCAGCGTACCAGCTGAAAGCATGTGTGACTTGCTAAAGCCCTCTCTACGCTTAACAAATAACTTTAGCATACGATGCCACATGTAATATCCAGCCTTTCCTTGGTGTGATTGCAAATGCAGTTCAGTTCGGGTTGGCTATCTCAAAGCTAAACCACTCCTCTACCCTTCCAGTTACACCTGCCAAGTCAGGAAACAGTAAACTGTTGAGGTTTTTTTTATTTGTAAATAACAAATAACTCAGCACCTGTTCTCAGCATCCTTTATGTTCTCACCAGTCATTTTGCAGGCAGTTTCACAGGTTGTGTTCTTAAAATATTTTCCTGTAATTTTGTCTTAGTGCCAAGTACCAGTGGGTTTATTTTATTTCTAGGAAAGGCAGTTGTGTAAAAATGTCAAATCCTTTGGAAATTTTCTTAGAGTGTGGTACTTCATGTGCCAAGTCCACGTGCCATTGTTACGATAAGCATTAGCCCTATGGAAAGCAGTAAATGAGGGTGTTCTCAGTAAAATGCTCCGTTCTGTTTCAGCATTCTTGGATTCTTCGACCCTTCAGTTGTTTTTTGATCTTTATCATTCCATCCCTCCTTCATTTTCTCCTCTGGTAAGTTCAGTGTTTATTTTCCTTACAGACTCCGCTACCAGAAAGTGTTTGTAGGATTCATCTGGGAGACTTGGGGGTTTGGAGGATTCGTCTGGGTTAAAATGCTGGGGGCTGCCTTCACCCAGCTGCCTTTACCTCGACAGCACTGCCTTCTGCTGTGGTGACAAGGGGGAGGCTGGGCCGGTGCTGCTGCTGCTGCAGGTTTTGATGCATCTGCAGGTTTTGGGTTTGACCTAAGAGCAGCTTGTTTGCTGGAAGCCCAGCCTACTTCTTTGTCCTTGCGTAGCCTAGAGTCTGCCTGCTCGCTCTGCCAGTGAGCCCTTTTTGAGGGATGTAGCTTCTGTTATTTCCACCGTACTGCTAAGTTGGTCTTAAAACCATACTGCGAGTAGGTAGCGAGTCTGGGAGCACAACTGAAAAATGTAATTTCTCCTTTTGCACTTTGAAACTGGGCCATGTCCCAGTTGGATGAAATGGCCAATAGCACAACTTAAACTAAAAGTTGGGTTATTTCTTCTTGAAAAAAATGGCCTGCCAGGCATTTATCTATCAGATAAATATTTTTCATAATTAACGCTACAATGAAAACATGCCCTTTGGCTAGGGAGGGAAGGGTCCTTCAGAAGTTTTTTCTTCCACTGAGACTCTCAGCACTGTTCGTTATGTTGAAGGGTTACTTGCTAATTCTGAATTTAGAGCCTCAGATATTCATGAGAGACTTCTAACAGTGGGAGACTTTTTTTTTTTTTGGTTACTACATAGAAATCTGAAGCAATTACGCCTTTAATTGTCCTGCCTCTTTGATCAGTAAATGTAAGAGCCAGCAAGAGTGAGGGGCTTACCAGTTGAACCAGTAGCCCTTAGGCTGGTCAGAGGGAAGGGGGCTTTGCCCCTGGATAAGGGCTGCCAAGTGCTGTCATAACTGACTGCCACTGCCCTTCAAAAACCTGTTCACCACCTGTTACTCATTACTGCAGCTGCACCCTTGGAGTTTACCCTCCATTTAAATTTCAGAGGTTTGGGTTAAGAACAATTTAGGTATTTTTTTCTTGCTAGTCTTCTATCTTCTGCGATACTTTTCCAAGTCAGTATTAAGTTTACCAGCTTTCCCTGCCAGTCCCAGTGTATTTTCAGTCTTACACTGTCTGTGTTCTCCATCTGAAGAAATCCCAGCATTTTTAGGAGCAGAGCTTGGAACGCACCTTTGACTGTCAGGATGGAGACGTTCCTTTGGGTGATGTGGTTTTTATCTCTGCTGTAATTTGTTGCTACGCTTTTACAGAGACTACACAGAATTGCAAAGATGAGGGAGCTGTTGTGTAGCATGCAAAGGAGCATCATACTTAAATGATTTGTTGCATCACAAAAAGGAAACGTGCTGTTCGTTTTATTGTTCTAATCCGTCCCTTTCTATTTATTCTCTTTGTCCCTTCCAGGTTTTATCCTGCTTAGTGCAGATAGCCTCTGTACGCAGATCCCTCTTCAACAATGCGGAAAGGGCAAAGTTTTTATCTCATCTCGTTGATGGAGTTAAACGAATACTGGAAAACCCACAGGTGAGTATTTCGGATGCGCTCAGTGGAATTGTGTCTCTGCTTCCTCCGCATCAAGTTTCTTCAGCAAAAATCCTTTCTAATGTACATGTCCCACTTGTGGCACTGGGGAGGAGGGTGCAACATCTTTTCCTACTCTTCCACCGTAAATCTGCACCTCTTTTAGCAGACTCTCAATTTTTCTCCTCAGAGTTTGTCAGACCCAAATAACTACCATGAGTTCTGCCGATTGCTGGCCCGATTGAAAAGCAATTACCAGCTGGGAGAGCTGGTGAAGGTGGAGAACTACCCCGAGGTCATCCGACTCATTGCCAACTTCACCGTGACCAGCCTGCAGGTACAGAATGGTTTTACTTACCCTCGATGGGTCTTTCTGCCCCTTGTCTTCTCTTGAAACAAAATTATAACCCTCTTGTCTCTTCTTTGCCCCTTAATTCGCTGAATGTTATTTTTACCAAAATACCCTGCAGACTCTGTGACACAACCCTGCGGTGTAGCATTGATGATTCCATGAATTCCTACTGAATGGAAGGGGAGCAGTATGTGGGGGCAGGCAGGGTTGCTATGCCTTCAGAGTCTTTCTGTGTCCTAGCAGGGGAAAAAAAACCCAACCTTGTTAAATAAGGCTTATTTTTAGAATTATGTATCACTTAACTATTAAAATGCAGTTGCAGGGGTTGCTAGTAATATGAATATCATGCCATATTCCCACTGAGTTTTCCACTGATATACAGCTTGTAACTACACCCCTGCACAGAATATGGTTTAAAAAAAACTTGTGTAGCTTACATAATGCCTTTGTTTGTTAAACTTTAATATTTACCGGGAAAACAGCTTGAAACTCTCCATTCTGTTTGGGGAGCTGTCTGCAGCACGCTGCAGTATGAGCTTGGCAGTAGTTTGGGACTAAAGGCTTTGGCTCAGCTGCACAGCCTAGGAACTGGGGATTATTGCTCAGTCTTTACTGAATGCTGATAATACCCACTGAAGTCAGGTGTGAACAGAAATTCATTGTTAGAATTGGCAACCAGATCATTAAAGCTTTTAGATGTTGCTATATCTAGTGCTCCGTGAGTCAAAATAATCTGGGTAAAATAATCAAGGCCATAACTCACTGGTTTCTTTCCCTTTTCTCTCTCTCGGCTCCTGGTAGCACTGGGAGTTTGCTCCGAACAGTGTTCACTATCTCCTGAGCTTGTGGCAGCGACTGGCTGCGTCTGTGCCCTACGTTAAAGCCACAGAGCCTCACATGCTCGAAACGTACACACCAGAAGTCACAAAAGCTTACATCACGTCCAGGCTGGAGTCTGTGCACATCATATTGAGGTAAGAAAAGCAGAGAGGTGGCAGCACTTCAGCCTCTCGGCACCGCAGAAGGCTCTGGTGTGTATCTCTTCTGAGTTTTCTTTTAAAAATGGCCACGACCGCAGGAAGTTTTGTGAGTCGCCAAAGGATTTCTAAGGGAGGCTTACCTAAATCACATATTCTGTCTCTTATAAAAAAGAGACTTATATTTTTTTTTAAGCTGGAGTGTTTTTAGACCTTCCTCAATCTCAAGTGGCTGAGATTGATCTGAGTGGTCTCTGACATGGGTAGAATTCACCTTACCCAGCATCGTACATCTGCAGCATACCATTTACACTCTGAATTGCCCTTGGAGCAGAGAGGAATAAGTATGCAAAGTGTGATTCACTTAATTTTTAGAGCTGTCCTGTAGGATGGCACATTATACCTAAAAGTGGGGATTTTTTTCCCTTCCTTTGAGTGTAGGGGCAGCCTACAGGCCTCTGCAGTTGCCTGGATTTGTGTGGGATGAATTCCACCTTGTGTGTGTTTGTATTTGATGAAAACAGATGTTCAAGTATAGAAAAATAATGCCTCTCTCAAGGAAGTCTGATCGGTTTGTCCCTTTTTTAGGCATCTAGCAATGCAAGGGAAGAACAGCACTTCTAGCTAGTTCTGGAGTTTGCATTAAACTTGGTGAGCTTAGTGTATTTAGAGGAAAAGGTAACTGAAACATTGAGGAAGATGGAAAGCTTTGTTATAGACAACCAGAGAGAGATCTTGGCACCGCACGTTCAAAGACCTGAATAAATGTTAAAGACGTAAGAAGAGCTTACTCATCCCAGGTCCTGTTGGCCTTTCCACCTCCACCACCACTGCTTTTCTGATTTATGGCCACAGTAATGGTCAGATGATTCTGTTGGTCTCTGTAGCTCTCCGTCATGACAAATAGTAGAGGCAGAGACTTTAGTCATTGGAATCGCTGTATGCCTGGAAAAGCATCCCCTACTCGATAGAAATAAGCTTATGTTATGGCTTAGGCTGTCTCTACATTTTAAGTGCTTTTCTAATCTGTTTTTGTGCTGCTTAGGGATGGTTTGGAGGATCCACTGGATGATACTGGCCTTGTGCAACAGCAGCTAGATCAGCTCTCCACCATCGGCCGGTGCGAGTACGAGAAGACCTGTGCTCTGCTTGTGCAGCTCTTCGACCAGTCAGCCCAGTCCTACCAGGAGCTGCTGCAGAGTGCCACCGCCAGCCCCATGGACGTTGCGGTACAAGAAGGTGAGTGTGGTTGCAGGACTGTGGCCTGTGAGCTTGCAGTAGGTTGCCCATTCTCAAAAGCAGCCTTTCCAAAGCTCACAGTCCTGGTGAAATCCATAAATGAGGAGGCAGATCTCACAGACCTTCCCTTGGGGAGGTGCCCATATGGTGTAGGATACTTTTGGCTGTGGACAGACACTCCCAACACAAACAGCAGTGCTGGCTGAAGATATTGCTGCCCCACAACCAACTCCATTCCTTTTTTTGGGGAAATGTAGTGTATCTCCTTGCCCAGTCTTTCAGAGACAGGTTCTGAGGATGTTTCCCCATCCCCAGGCGTCAGAACTGCCTGCCCCATCCCTCTCTTGTCCAAGGCAGGATACGGGGTGCTCATTTGAACCTCCCCTCTGGCTTTGTGGCAGAAACCTCCAGCTGGTTGTTGGTAATGAGTAACTGGGAGTGGGGTTTTCAGCTGGTGCCACAGTCTGAAGGAGGGTGTCTGTCCGCAGCGTCGGGTGGGTTCAGCGTGGAGGTTTTGCACTTGCACAGCTGGTTGTTTTAGGAATTGTTTAATAAACATAAAGAAGTGGTTCTTTTGGAGGTCCAGGTATAGCTGTTATGCCCACTCTCTAATAATGTAGCTGGCTTCCCCTTCTGTGGAGGAGTTGGGCGCATCAGCACAGGTATGGAAACTGTTCCTCTTTCTTCTGAAACAGTAGTGTCTGGTCTAACACAGTATATTTTTTTTGTGTGATGCAAAACTCTGTATGATGTTGACTTCTCCACCAGCCACATGTACACATGTACTTTGAAAGAATAAACAATGCCCGCTGGCATCTGCACATGTTTAAATACATAGAATATAGTTTTATAAGGAAGTGGCTTTCTGCAGTGGAATAGCTTTAAATAATGGAAATCTTCCAGGCAGACCTGGCATTCTTGTTTCTTTTCTAGTAAAGTCGTGCCTGTTCACCACCAAGTGGAAAATTGAGTAATTTTGGTATAGATGGGCACTAAAGCAGAAAGGTACTCCTTGTGAATCCCCTCTTTGCCAAAATAAATGCAGATCTGCTCAGCTTCCTCCGGATCGTGTGTGACGTGCTTGGTTCTGATGTCCTCTCTTGGTTTCAGGGCGCCTGACGTGGCTCGTCTATATTATCGGGGCAGTGATTGGTGGTAGGGTCTCGTTCGCCAGCACGGATGAGCAGGATGCGATGGATGGCGAGTTGGTTTGTCGGTAGGGATGCTGACTCTTTTCTAGCTGCACTGCTGTTGAAGTCACTAAAAGAATTGCGATCGTGAAGCTGCCGCCATGTTCTTCCCCTCTTTTTCACTGAAATTGTGAAATTGGCCGTCCTGAAAGAAGAGATTGGTGGCACGGGCTAGAGCCCAGCAGCAAAATTCTGCTGTGACTTGGCTAAATTGGGAAATCTGAGGTTATAAGAAAGAGAATGAGAGGGGAAGAGCATGTGAGAGGGGAATTTATACCGGGCTTAACTGCATGCATTGGAGCAGAACTAAATGCATGATGGTTCTCTGTTGGGTGGGGGGAAAAGTCTTTTTCCTAATTAATAATCCAAAGTGAGTTTTGTCCATAAATACACTCTGAATATTGTAGTTCTCCTATAGGTGTTAAAACTTTATAATGCCATCTAACACGTGCTGGATTTTTGGGATTGTAAATCCTCTCCAGTGCAAAGCTTTATTTGATGGGTGTGAGAACATGTAGCTTACAGCTCCTGACTAACCCTGAGTCTCACCGAAGGCTTTGTGGTCCAGAGCCTAATTGCTCTGCTTGGAAGCCAGGGTAGTAACAGAGCCAAACTGTGAACGGGTGGGAGCTGGCCGGTTGGTGAGCCGGGAGATAACAGTGAGCACTGGCTTCCCACACAGCTGCAGTGCTACTGAAGGGGAAACGGTGAGACCCCGTCCGTATTCCAGCTGCCTTTAGTGCCAGCACATACGATAGATGTTCACAGAGTCCATGTACATTTTATCTTCTTTCCCACTCTGTGCTTTGTGGCACTTGCCAGAAAGAATATCGTTGCTGCTTGAGCCCGTGCACAGGTCACAGCATTGTTTCTGCAGGGCTCACAACAAAAACCAAACTGAAGCGGGGGTGTCGTTTAGAGTCTGGCTCTTGTGAGGGGAGCAGGTAGTGCTTTCTCAGGTGGGTTTGAGGACATGATGGACCAGTTGCTGGGTAAGTGTGCTAAAGCACCCGAAACTCACTTCTGCAGCAAATTAAAACCCAAGGCCTTGCATCCCTGCCTAACAGGGATAGAGAAGCCTCATAATGGCCTTGCACAGAAGAGGAACGTGCCCTAGTCAGTGTTTTGTTATCAGTTTTGTCAGTTCTTGACCCAAATCGACAATGCCCACAGAAAGTAACAAATACTGTGGCACGCAGCCTGGAAGCACCACCGTGTGCCAGAAATCCCTCCTTTCTCCCCGTGTCCATCAGCAAGGCGTGTTTTTCCCACCTCTCTGCAGAGTGCTGCAGCTGATGAACCTGACGGACTCCCGTCTGGCGCAGGCTGGCAACGAGAAGCTGGAGCTTGCCATGCTGAGCTTCTTCGAGCAGTTCCGGAAGATCTATATTGGAGATCAGGTGCAGAAGTCTTCCAAGGTAATCAGTCCCCTTGGCTGCGTCTCTTTGGTGATACGAAGTCCAGTAATAGCTTCCCTTTTTATAAATGAAAGCAAGTGGCATTACTTGTTTTCTCCTCTTTATAGCTGAAAATGAGACCTGTTTGCTGTGTTTTCTAGATACATGTCCAGGGTTAACACTGCAAAACCTGAGCTGTTTTTGAAATACTGTGTTCTGTATGCGTCGGGAAGGAGCCAGTGACTATGACAGTAAGCCTAGAACTTGAGACCTGGGTGCAGTTTGCTTATCTGCCAGGTTTCTGCTGTGAAATGAGTCCCTTAAGGGGCTATTCATTTCAAATGAGTCCCTTAAGCTCATATACTTGTGAAGGCGTGTGAGTCGCACCGCCTGTGCGCCCGTGAGGAGCCTGAGCTTGGCATTCTTGCTTCCTCGGCTCTAAAGTGAAGATAAATATCTGTTCTCTTCCATCACAAGGCAATTATAGATGTACTGGACTTTGAATGCCTTGGTGCATCTTTAGAGATGCAAAATATCTTTTTTAAATTAAAAAAATATGTAAAGAATGAGAAAATCATTACTCCAGAATTAGGTTCTCTTCCAGTAATCTATGACCATCCTTCTCCATCTCACAGGCTTCAGAGCAGTGATGTGTCAAGGAGCTTAGAGTTCCAGACAAATCCACTAAGATACTGCATGTAGCTGCAGTGTTACATCCCCTTTCCCTAGAAAAAGCAAGTGCTTTGGGTTCTGTGTACAGTATCGGAACCACCATGACTAGTGATAGAAAAGAGTTATCAGTGATTAGGGCAAGTATTGGTCTGGATCAGATCAGAAGCATCTCAGTCTGTTGTTTGATTGATCTGGGAAAGCCCAGAGCAAACGCCCTCCCAGGCATGTGGGCCACAAAGGGAGAACAAGTGAAAACCAAACAATCTCTGCCCATTACTTGTTTTCTTGACAGCTTTTAAATTGGTGTTATTTTTCCCCTCCAGCTCTACCGCCGTCTCTCAGAGGTCCTGGGCTTGAATGATGAGACCATGGTCCTGAGTGTCTTCATCGGAAAAATGTAAGTGTTTCTGCTTGCAGGCATCAGAGATTCCAGGGTCTATTTGAAGGTATAACCAGGAAAACTGGAATATGAGGGAGTGGTGTTCAGTCTGAAACTAGTAACATCTGGCTACTCAAGAGAATTACGGGCTTTTATCAGGGCTTAAGTCACACACAATATCCAGGATTGATTTATCCACCGTGGAGACACAAAAATAAGCCATACACCGAGATAATGGATTCTCTTCCCAGTGCCTGCTTAGTAGAACCAAAGTCAGAGAGGGGACAGCCTCAAGCACTCGTGCCCTATCACTTGACTATTGGCAATCACCAGCCACGAAAGCTCTGTGGGGAGGGGACTGCTCCTTCAAAGGTTTTCTTTGCAAATTGTGCTGTTCAGTACCAGAGTAGCGCAGGTCCTTTTCTTAAAACTCTTCCGCTCTGGTAGGCACCCGATTCGGCCTTTTGCTTGGCAGGTCTCCTCTGGACCGAACCTGTCGACTGCCTTTTTTTTTGTCATGTCTTTGGCAGCCTCCGTGAGCATTTTGAACCAATTCAGTAGCTCTGACGCTGACGCCCAGTGCCGTGCGCCTGGTGCCACGCAGCCGTTAGCTCCCCCTTGGCTTCTTTAGGTGCACGGGGCCTTGCCTGCCCTCACGCGCCCCGGCTGCGCGTCATCCCCAAGGGGTGAAATGGCTCTCCTGGAAGAAGCAAGGGCTACTAGAATTCTGCAGCTGACAGTGGATGGTGCAGGTGCAGAATTGCATACGTCTGCATGTAGTCACTGCCGCAGAATTCTCTTACCCTTGCTGCAGAAACCAGCCCTGGAGTGCCACAGAATTCCAAGGGCCTGGGTATGGGCCAGTGTAGCTTGGGACCCAAGTAGTGAAGATTATCTGAAGGATAATTTTCTAGTCAACCAAATGTAAGTACAGTAATTTTATACCAATATTTTGTGGCTTGTGATGTCTGTGGTTTCGGTGGAGGGTGGAGCTGATGATGTTGGGTCACTTTTGAACTGGAAGAATCCGCCGCACAGCAAAGGGGAAGCCGAGCAAACCCCCTCTGATCCCTCCTTGTTGTCCTCTTCCCTAGCATCACCAACTTGAAGTACTGGGGCCGATGCGAGCCTATCACCTCCAAGACGCTGCAGCTGCTCAATGACCTCTCCATTGGATATCCTTTTCAGAAGAGCTGTTGGGTGCAACCTCAGCCTGGGGGAAGAGTGACCCAGATGCTCGGCTGGAACAGGAGCACTCTGCATCTACCAGCTTCGTGAACCGCTTCATCTTGTGGGTAGTGAGAAGAGCAGAGTGCGAGTGCTTGGTCAACGTCTTACCTAGCTGTTGAATTGCAGTAGATGGCTATAATATTGCAGGGGTTTTTTATTATTTTCAATCAGAATTATTTGGTAACTTACCATCACCGTTTTGGATCGTAATTGCTTGGTAACTTACCGTCACAATTTACAGTCACAGTCTGTCTTACAGTCTTCTACTTGTTCTTCCTGACAGAGTAAATTAAAACGGTCTCTACAGGTCTCTACTGTAGAGATTTAAGCAACTTGGTTGCTCTTGAAACAAATGGAAGAGAGGTTAGAACATATTGAATAATATAGACGTAAGAGTCCCCTTCCAGTTTTGCCCTGGAAAGTGCTTTGCAAGCATTGCGAGGAGTTTTCTGCTGACTCTGCTGCTTCCTTAACACCCCCTTTACATACAGCAGCGTTAGAAAGCTGGTGAAACTGAGCGCCGTACAGTTCATGCTGAACAATCACACGGTAAGTCCTTTCACCTTCTGCTTCTTGTCTCACAGCAAAACTCCTCCATCTGCCTTTGTGTGGCTGAGATAATCCCCTAGTTTTAACATCTGGACACATTTTTGAAGTTTACCTGTTCCCCAGATGCTTCCGTCATACTAGATGAGCCTCTAGAAGCTGGGATCTGTGTTCCATCTCTCTCTGTTCAAAGCCCGCCCTTTGATTTTGAGGGGCTGTGGTTATCTCCAAAGGGTTAGTGTGGGGGTCTCTTTTCTCTCCACTGAAAGACAGCCACCTCCAGAGAGAAATGTGGAGACAGCTGATGCTGCTGCACGTGCAGGCAGACAGCAGTGAGCACTGTTTATGCAATTTAATGCAAAGTATAACAGCATTTCGGTGCCCTGGCTTTCATTCTAAAAAGTGCTGGTTTGGAAGAAGTGCCATCACTTGCAGCGGTCAGGGTAGCAGCCTTGTTCCTTGGTCTCTACCCTGTGTGGATCTGGGACGCTGACTTGAAATCAGAAATGGTCGAATAAGCGATTAGAAGTCAGCAGCAAAGTATCAGATTTCTGTCTCGCCTCTGGGAGCGTGTGGTCATTCGATGCTCCGGCGCTGTAGCGACAGGACTGCGTTGACTGGTTGAACGAGGCGCTGTATTCCTTGAGCTGGAGGCTGTTTTGCAGCAGTCCCATGGCCTGTGTTTTGCCCAGAAGTTGCATTGTCTGGGCCTACTGGTTCCCTGGAGAATGTGAGCAGAATAACTCGGGATCTGTCTGCAGAGGGCTGCTCTTCACCAACCTTAACGCCTCAAGGGTCCCCGCGAGTTCAGGGGTTGCAGATTGCTTCTGTGCTCTGGAGGCAAAGCAAGACTTCCTTGTTCATCTGGTCCTGGGGAATTCCAAGATGAAAGATGATAGTGCTGGTGTCTTTGCCAGCAGATGGGATGTGCTCGGGGGCCGCGGGCGCGGTGCCTGTTGCCCTCTGGTGGCACGCTCGCCGAGATGGCTGGCAGATGTGAAGTGGTTAGCAAGATAACCCTGCAGCTCGCTGCTGCTCCTCCTCGCACAGGCTGGGAATTAGATGGGGGAATTGAGGGATCCTCAGCCCTCGGTCCGGGAGCCCATTCAAGGTGGTGGTTCCCCTCTAACCCATCTCTCCTCTTCCCTTTGCAGAGTGAGCACTTTTCCTTCCTGGGCATTAACAATCAGTCCAACCTGACTGACATGAGATGTCGGACTACGTTCTACACTGCACTTGGGCGTCTTCTCATGGTGGATTTAGGTACTCGGGTCTTTTCCTGGGAACCAGAGCAAAATGGTGACTTTGTGGTGTGGGTGCTGGGCTCTGCAGTAGGCTGGGCCCTGCTCTACGCAGGGAGCTGTAAGCTCCTGCAGGAAAAGCTGCTGGAATGGGAGAAGCCAAATGGGATAAGAAAAAGGAGGGGAAAGAAGCTCAAGAGTGGCTTCGATGCCATGTTGCTGGGTACAGGTAGTCCAGAGGTGCACACCGCCAAGGCTGGGGCTAAATTTTTTCCTTCGTAATATTCCAAATGTTTTCCTGAGGTGGCAGGGTTTGTTCTTAGTCTTTTCTCTAAGTCAGATATTGGCAGCAATAGATCACCTGTCTGGAAAGCTGTGGTCTCTCTGCCTCTAGCTCCGTGGGTGAGCAATGTCTGAGGCAGAACTGCAGGGCGCAGGGCTGTGCAGTCTATTTTCTCCTGATTTCTGTTTGGTTTTTTTTCCTTTCAGGGGAAGATGAGGATCAGTATGAGCAATTCATGCTTCCCCTCACAGCTGCCTTTGAGACCGTGGCACAGATGTTCAGCACAAATACTTTCAATGAACAAGAGGCAAAAGTAAGTTGGGCAGGACCTTCCCTGCTATCCATGCTCTCGCTACGCTTTCCCGTAGGGGCTTTGACCTTTTTGGTTCAGACAGGCAGGAGAGAATGAGTGACTCCTGCATAGTGAGAGCTGTTCTGCCCTCTGACAAGACCAGGAGATGGTGGAGCGATGGGTGCTTCCCTTTCAGTGTCCATGGTGGTGGGCCCTGTACGCCCTGGGGTCTGGGGGTGGTTCAGAACAGCAGCAGTGAGCCTCATCTGCCAGCTTTGCTTCTGCTGGGCGTGAAATACCCCAGTGCTGTCGCTGCACTGGCTCAAATTCAAGAGGGTTTCTGGCACTGAAGAGGAAGAACTGTCGAACCTGGGACTGGCATCCAGTACTGAACGGCTGTATTGCTGTTGGGGTGGGAGGAAGGGAAGGGGCTGGTGGAGCCAGGGAGGGAGAGATCCGTACGTGTGGTGTGTTTTAACATACCTTTTCTTTGGCAATACAGAGAACCTTGGTTGGTTTGGTGAGAGACTTGAGAGGAATAGCCTTTGCCTTCAATGCCAAGACCAGCTTCATGATGCTGTTTGAGTGGATGTATCCTTCTGTTGCCCTAAAACTTGAGTCATCCTGTCCGTCAGAGGGGAGAGCTCTTGGCTGCATCCAAATGCCCTATTTTCCCTGCTAAATCCTGACTGGGGGTTTCTCTTCACTTTTACAGAACTTGGTGTCCTGTCTCTAAACCCTAAAATAGATTTAACTTGGTCTGGTTGCAACCAAGTCAACCTAGAAATCTGCTCAAAGCTGAACTGTTAGGGTTTTTCCCATTGGACTTAAAGCGATTTGACCTGTAAAGCACAAAGGCCTTTAATGGGCTGCTGGTGTCTCAGCAGCAACAAAAGCTTTCCTCTTGCTCACTAGAGCCAAGAGCAGTTGGTATCTTTGTCCTCTTGGTGAGAGCATAGCTGCTCAAAGAGCACCGTGTCTGGGCTCCAGATTGCTCTTTGGCTGGTGAAGGTCAGCTGTCTGTTGCAGTGACAGATCTGTATATCTGTCTTGTCTTTCATTTAAAACCTTTTTGTTTCTGTTTGTCCTAGTATAAGAAGTGTGTATGCAACTCCAACAGACTCAAGATTTTTTTTTTTAGATTTTTTTTTTTTTTCTGTGATAAAGCAGACCCCAGCAAGCAGCTCTTTAACCTTATTAAGTAAGCTGTTTGGGTGCCATACACAAAATACACCTTTTGGTAGAAACTGTGACCTTTTTTCTTCATGCAAAGCCACAAAGTTCCTTAGCTCTCACCTTGCAGCTACCCATCCTACATGCCAATCCTACAGCGGGCAATTGAGCTCTGGTACCATGACCCAGCCTGCACTACACCTGTCCTCAAACTGATGGCTGAGTTGGTACATAACAGGTATGAACCTCCAGCCTCAGAGAGCTTGTGTCTGTCTGCTGCTGCGGCGTTGTGTGGGTGTCAGTGCCCAGTTGTGTTTTCTCTACTTCAGTCTATTTTTGCTGTAAAGGCTGCCAAGGGCGGCGGGGAGGGGGAGAACTGGCATTGTTTCAGTAGGGAAAAAAATCCAACAGTTCAGATATCAGTCGTGTCATGACTCAGACCAAGAGACGCGATCAATAAACAGTGAATTTGTTCAGCGTCTGCTTCCAAGGACAGCACTACAAGATGGAGGCAGGCAACTCATGTTAATTTTTAAAACCCGTGTTTAAAACGAGCGTTGTTCTATCTGGCAGCCAGATGACCGCTTCTGCTTTAGAGCATCAGCTCTTTTTGCCGGCAGAGAGGTACCTCTGACGCGATTCAGATAATTCAGAAGCTGTCTAAGCTGGCCGTGGAGGGTTGCCAAGACGCTGCTCTGGCCCGCAGCCAGCTGAACGCAACCCCGTAGGAAGGGACCGTTGTTACAGCCAAGTGGAAGGGACGCGAGGTTCAGGCACAGTCATTTGAGAGTTGACTCCTTGTGCTGTCAGACTGTTTGCCACATCCGAGCGGCATCTTTGCAGCAGGACAATCCTTACTGGAATACGTCCACTCATTTATTTCGGAGGTGATCTGGACAACTCGCTGCACTTCAATTGTAAGATCTATTCACTGTAGGGGAAAAAGTGCCAAGCTCTGAATTCTTGGTTGTGTTGTCAATAGGAGCCAGTCAACTGCCCTACAATGCTGCTTCCAAGATGTTCGCTGTGTTTGTGTACAGTAGCCTAGTGACTATTGCCAAGACGGGATTTCCAGCCTCGATCTTGTAATATTCCTCATGTCTCTGAAATACAGGCCCTTTCTTCTGCGACAGCAGAGCTCCTCTGTCCCCAAGTGGCTGTGTCCTGTCTGGCGTTGGTAACGAACAGAAGTGTTTTCTACCAGACCAGCGTGTTTTGTTCAACTCTGGGGAGCAGCCCTGGGAGGAGGGTGCCCCAGGCCGCAGCAGGGCGTGGAGGTGCTGGAGTGTTAGCTTTGGTTTTACTCCCCTGTTTGAGCTTCAGTTTATTCCCTGTGTTCCCATTAGATCCCAACGGCTGCAGTTTGATGTGTCCTCACCGAACGGCATCCTGCTCTTCCGAGAAACAAGTAAAATGATAACTACATATGGTGAGTGTTGAGCAGGTGGGATCCGAGCAGCCTCGGTCTGCCCTCGGCTCGCTCCGGGAGCGAGGGCTGGGCCACTTGCCAGCTTCTAGAGTGAGCCCAGGCTGGGAAGCAGTGCCAGATCGCTTGCTGAATGCACGCTTAGATACGGGGAGATGCTTCTGCTTGAAGTGCTGGGGGGAGGCAGGCAAGCAGAAGGGGCAGGGTGTTCACCAGGCAAATGAGGGCAACAAGCAGGAGCCCAGCTGAGCCCCTTGCGAGTGTGCAAGGTAACACGGGCAAACCTGTGAAGCCAGCGGAGAGCAATCCTCTCCTTATGCTGTCCTGTTTCCACAGCAAAATTACGTACAGTTGGTTCCTAGTAGAGCCACGCTTTTAACTTGTAACAGGTTCCATAACCTTCAGCTGGGGAATAAATCTTCGGTGCTTGTGGCTGACTTCTCAGTCGCTCCTTATGGCTCTACTTTTGTTTTTTCCTGCACGCTGGGGGAGAAGGGGTTTGGATGTGGTTGCTGAAATACTGAGTCCACTTCTGTGCTCCTGCAGGAAATCGTATCCTAACGCTTGGGGAGGTCCCAAAGGATCAAGTCTATGCCTTGAAGCTCAAGGGGATTTCCATCTGCTTCTCTATGCTGAAGGCTGCGCTGAGCGGGAGCTACGTCAACTTTGGGGTCTTCCGTCTGTACGGGGATGATGCACTGGACAATGCCTTGCAAACTTTTATCAAGCTTCTGCTTTCCATCCCTCACAGTGACCTTCTGGTAAGCCAACACCCGTGGTGAGCATGTAGACACGTGGCTAGGGAAGACAGGGGTGGAAGATTACACAGGAAAGGAATACTTTAATCACAGAGGCGAGTGAACTTGTGTTGTTTCCTGGAACTCCAGCTATAGGCACAGGAAATTACAGCTCCTGGAATGTGCAGCGGCAGGTCCTGCGCCAGGGCCGTAACCCCAGCACCCAGGGCCTCGTTGTCAGCCCTCCTGCGGGGTACGCTCTGAGTCTCGGCAGAGCAATTACCAAAATAATTCCTCCTCTATCTGAAAAACACTTCCTGCTAGTGAAGGATTGTTCTTCCCTGTCTTGCCTGCGGGCAGAGATCTCGATGCATCAGCAATTCCAGTGCGACCTGCTTGCTGAAGACATCCACCTACAGAGTCCTGCTCCTATCCAGACCTCGTGTACAGAAACCCATTTTGTGGCAGAGCTTTGAGACTCTTATCAGCACAGTCCTACTTGGCAAAATATCGAGGAGAGAGGGCAGCGTGTATTCCTCCCAAGTCTTTATCTGTCTTATTACCGTAGCAGGATCTGAAAGAAGTTGTTGCCATCTCTATGACTGCGTTCAGCACGTTCTTAATTTATTTAACACACCAGTGGCCAAACCTTTGCTCTTGAGATGGGGCCACTCTGCAGGACTCCCAGCAGTACCCCCCCACGCCCGGGTTGCTGCTGGGGGGTGCGTGGCACTGACTGCGGTGTCAGTTTTTCTGATTGTGTCGATTTTTTTCTGTGATCTGGCACTCTGCACGGACCCCCGGGGAGCCAGTCCCACCTCTGCGTCTCCAGCGCTGGCACTGGTCAGCTAACGTTCCCCGCCTGGAAAAGAGCAAAGCAGGGGGGAAGAGTGTTTTGCTAGAACAGTGTTGGGAACTTGCTGGACCATTGTTGCTAGAGCCTGTTGGGAAGGCTTTTAGTGGGGGAGAAGAGTGGAAAATATGTTGGCCCATAAATTAGGCTGGGAGAGAGGTTGGTTTGTTCTCTGCCCAGGAGATTCAGTAAGCAGTTCTCAGGTGATTAATGAATGGGTTGGGTCTAGCAGAAAGCCATAACTGATGGTTACAGACCAGCCACGAGGCCTTAAAAAGTCTTTCTCTCTTCCTTTCTCTGCAGGATTATCCCAAGCTCAGCCAGTCATACTATTCCTTGCTGGAAGTTCTCACCCAGGACCACATGAACTTTATAGCCAGTCTGGAGCCTCATGTAATCATGTATATTCTCTCTTCCATTTCAGAAGGCCTCACTGCACTAGGTAACTCCTCCTGCTCTCTGTTGTGCTCTCGGGGCTTTGATTTAGAAGTGGGGAGAGATTTGGGTTGCTTTGGATGTGTGGTGGGTAAGTTAAGACATACCTGGTGAATGGGTGGAGGAGTTTTAAAGTGGAGTGTTAAGGCTGGAACATTAGAGGCAGCAAATCTGTCAGTGCTGACCTGTTTAGGGTTCGGGGGTTCTTGCTTGCAGAGTCCCTCAAAGGCCCCAGATAAATGTTGGTGTTTCCCAGGGAGCCTGTGGGGGTGCAAGGGCAATGCTGGCAGTGCCCCAGTATCTCCCCCTCTCCTGTTCTTGCAGACACCATGGTTTGCACAGGCTGCTGCTCCTGTTTGGACCACATCGTGACGTATCTCTTCAAGCAGCTCTCTCGCAGCACCAAGAAGAGGACCACACCTCTGACCCAGGAGAGCGACCGCTTCCTGCACATCATGCAGCAGCACCCAGAGATGATTCAGCAGGTAAAGACCAAGGGCCTTGTTGTGGCCTGGCACGAAAAACTCCCTGATAAGCTCTGAATTTTCTTAGCGTGATGTAATACGGGGGCTGCATGCTCCCTGCTCTATTGCCCCAGGTTTTTTCCAGAGCAAAAAGGATTTTATTTTTTTTTTTGCTAGTATTGCAGCTCTCCTACGCGTTTATCATATGGTAGGTCTGATTCAAAGCCGTGCTTCAGGGCGACGGTTCTCTCTGTGCAAGGAACACCATTTTTGCATTTCCGATATGAACGGAAGTAGCCAAAAATGAGCTTTTGTCGTTGTCTTTTTTTTTTAAAGAGAAATACAGTTACAGGCGGTGCTGGCAATTCGTAGAAATGAAGCCAGCAAACATACCTTCAACCAGAGAGCGTGCGCTCCTCCGCTTTAAAAAAACCCCAGGGTTTGTTTAAACCCCTGGAACAATTCAGGAGTACACACGCACTCACAGCAGAGAGCCGTGGGGTCCCCACGCTTGACAGGGCCTGGTCAGTGCTGAGACACTCGTGTTGGCACTGCGTGGAAGGTGGGTTTGCGGCCTGACGGAGCACGTGCTGCCTTGGCACGGCTCGTGCCTGCCTTCAGAAGGGGCTCTGCGGGGTGAACTCGATAATGGAGTTATTTACGTGCTGGCAGCACATCTGCCATCTGTCTCCTGCCTCCATCCACATCTCTGACAGACACGGAGCTTCCTGGGATTTGTCCTCCCTCTGGGTCAGGAGCGTGTGCGGTGGCAGAGGATCAAGAGTGAGCCAAGACATTTTCCTTGCTTAGGTCTGGCTTAGCTCACCATATACCGTGTGGTTTAAGCACCTCGGTGTCACTTAACGACAGATGATCCTGCTCACGGAGGTTTTGGTGCTGCGGAGGGCCCTGAGTTGGGAGCTGCCTCACAGTACCTTAAAGCAAAACTCTCGGCCGTGCCGCCACGCTCGGAGCGTCCCTGACGCTGTTCCCCAACCTCGCTCGCTGGTACTTGTCAAAGTGTCAGCACGACTCCCACGTGAAAGCGGGGAGTATTGTTCCACCCTTGCTGGTAGATGAAATGCGAAGAAAAGCAGGCTTTTTTGGGGACTAGAAGCTGTTTTTTTTCCTGAGGATAAAAAGAGAAACTGCATTTTTCCAAACCAGCTAGGTTAGATACTGGCTTTAGCCTGAGAAGGCTGTGGAAGGGGACACAGACACCCCAAGTGTGGGCTCGAGGAAGCTCCCCAGGACACCAGAGCCTGTGCTCTCCACATTTAAGCGCTTGCTATTACATTGTCTAAATGAAGATGAGACAATCTTTTCCCCCGGCTCCCTTGGGGCAGGATGGAGTGTGTCAGGAATAAATATCCTGACAGCTTTCAGCACCTCCTCCACGTGCCTTCAGTGAAGTTCTCCACCAGTTTGTGGGTCCTCCCTTTGCTCCACGGTGCTCGGAGCTCTGCAGCATTGAGGCTCTGACACTGGAAGCATCAAAGGTGAATCGTTGCTTCTGAGCCTGCACGTGGTGAGGGGAGAGCTGGGATGTCAGGGCTGGTTTTAATCCCAGAATCATTCAGGTTGGAAAAGCCCCTCGGGATCATTGAGTCCAACCCTCAGCCCGACTCTACACAGTTCTCCCCTACCCCACATCCCCCCACAGCTCATCCAAAGGCCCTTAAACACACCCAGGGATGGGGACTCCACCCCCTCCCTGGGCAGCCTATTCCGCTCTCTGACCACTCTTTCTGGGAAACATTTTCCCTCTCCCAGATGCTGTCGACAGTGCTGAATATCATCATCTTTGAGGACTGCAGGAACCAGTGGTCGATGTCTCGGCCTCTGCTTGGCTTGATACTGCTCAATGAAAAGGTAAATATCCCTCCATCCCGTCGCAGCTGGCGGGGCTTGGATGATGCTGGAGCTTTTGGGGTGAAGGGAGCAGAACACGTTGGGACTTGGAGAGGTTGTGTGTGCAGGAAGGGCTGTCCAGCCCTGGCGCTAAGGAATCCTGTTCGCTTTCACTTGTAAGGGCGCTGGAATTCCCCTGAAAAGCTGCAACGTGTTTGCTGCCTCTTCCCCAGAGCCTTTAGGCGTGCTCCGTCCCAAAACCGAGGTGGCCGTTTGTCTGAAAATGAACCCGTCCTTCTCTTTGTCTTCCACAGTATTTCTCTGACTTGAGGAACAGTATAGTGAACAGCCAGCCTCCGGAGAAACAGCAGGCCATGCACCTCTGCTTTGAGAACCTCATGGAAGGCATCGAACGCAACCTCCTGACCAAGAACAGGGACAGGTCAGCGCGGGGCTGAGCCCGTGAAATGCGGGAGGGACCAGCAACCTCCTGCCCCGTGACACGTGCTCTGCCTTTTTCCCTAGGTTCACGCAAAACCTGTCGGCGTTCAGGCGAGAGGTGAACGACTCCATGAAGAACTCCACCTACGGCGTGAACAGCAACGACATGATGAGCTGACGTCTCCCAACTCCACCTGTACAGAGCAGCATCTCTTTGGCCTGGCCCAGAGGGGTTACCGTTTCCGATGGAAAGAAAAGAGGGCGTTTCTAATCCCTGCTCTTCCCCAGGGCTGGATTGCGGCGCTCTCGCTTTGGGCCGTACTCCACGTCCCGAGGGAGGAGGGAACAGGAGGGGTTGTTGAGCTCACCGGGGCAGGGTGCTTCTGTTTCCGTGGGAGGGGGTGGAAGGGCATAAGCCAGGTGCAAGAATCCAGCGTCTCCCTACCCGAATGTCTGCGTGGAACGCCAGCGCTCTGCTGCAGCCTGCCTTGTATAAACATGTACATTTTTTCATAACATTTTGAACAAGGTTTATATTGACTCGAGTTTAAAAAAAAAAAAAGGAAAAAAAAAAAAAAGTGTGATTGAAATTTTTACAGAGTCCTGGTGCACCGGTGCTGGCGTGAGGGTTGTGTATGCGAGTGAGGAAAGTGTGTCCTGCAGGCCTGAAGCTTTACTGGGCGAGGGGTGGGTGTGTGAAAGTGCAGAGATATATTTAGTGACAAGTGTAGAGAGAAGCAAAAAAAAAAAAAAAAAACAACAAAAAAAACAAAAAAAACCACCAACAAAAAAAAATCCAACAAAAAAAAAAAAAAGGCATTGTAAAATTCCAAATGTATATTTTTTCTTATTAAGCCCCTGGAAATCACAACTTCCTGTTACCGTCTTGCCCTTGTTATTAGGAACTCTAAGCCATGCCGCGTGATCTCATTCGTGCTTGCTCGTGGGTGTCTCTCCTCTCCCCCGGTGTAGCAGTAGGCGCTGTCCCCTCGTCAACCCGCTTCTCGCAGGGCCCTCGCCTCCCTCTCCCACCGTGCCCCGCGGCACTCTCCCCGCTCTGCCTTCTCTTTTTTTTGTTTGGTTGGTTTTTGGGGGGGTTTTTCCCCATTCCCCCATCTCAGCCGGGGGGCTGCTCTCGGAGCCAGCCCGGCCGCGCAGGGCTGCACCCGACCTGCCGCCTCGCAGGGTTCTTAATAACAAGGTTTGCCTAGCATGAAGTATTTAACATCCCCTTTAAAATGATTCCTTTTTTTTTTTTTTTTTTTTTTTTTCTCCTAAGTCACCATAATAAATGTTTTGGATAGAAAATCGACTTACAGAGGAAAGCTGATGGGGGAGGGAACCTGTTTGCCTTGTACTTTTTCCACTATTGTTGCTGCTAGTCGTGTGCATCCTCTTGCTCAGCTCTACCCACAGACACTCAGTCCTTAGGGCTGCGGTTTCTCTTCCCAAACACTTTACTCTTATTTTTTTTTTTTAATTTTTTTTTTTGTTTGTTTTCTTTCCTCTGGCGATTGTGTGTTGGGTCCTTTTTCGCGTGAGCAGATTGCTGGTTGACTTGTAAGGGTGTTTGCTGCATACAGTGTAAGCATTGTGACTGCAAATAAAACTTCAATGGTTTCTACTGAGCCGTGTCTGCCTGCGCATCCCCTGCCTGCTGGGGGGGGGGGGGGGGGGGGGTGAGTTTTCCACATGAAACGGGTTCAAAAAAGTTGATTTGATTTGTGGGAGTAGATCTTACTCAGCTATGGGTGCAAGCAAAAAAAAAAAAATCCAAGCGGGTTTAGTGGTTTTAGTTTGTTCTTTCAACACCTGCAGCACAAGGAATTATATATATATATATAAAAAAATTATTTTAAAACATTTATTTACAGTCTACAAATGGAATCTGAGCTTGGAGGAGCCCCCCAGAGCCTCCCCTTGCCCCTCCGTCCTCACTCCGCCGGCGCCCTGGCGCTGCTGTAGACGACGCTGTTACACCCTTCCCTGTTCCGAGCGATTTCGATGGCGAAAAACTGGATTCTGGTGGCTAAAAGGAGGGAGAGGAAAAACTTTTAGGTTCAGCTTTCCCGTAGCCTCGTGCACCCCTTTTCTCCCCAGCCCAGCCACGCCGGCCCTCGCCCACCGAAGATGGTGTTCTCCTCGGTGTAGTCCTTGCGGCAGTCCAGGCGCAGCAGCGTCCCGTAGTTAAAATCCTCCACCACCCCCTCGAACCGCAGACAGAACGGGCGCCACTTCTGCGGAGAGAGAAGCAGCAGCGTCCCCGGAAAGGGAAGGGGGGGCGGAAATTCACCTCTGTTTGTGCCCCCGCAACTTTGCTCCCCACCTACCTCCTTGGCCGGCTCCGATTTGAGCTCTTCGGGGTCGAGCACGTCGATTTTAAGATCCCGGAAGGTTTTCCTGAACTCGCCGTAGATCTGCTCGTCGACTTTAGTGAGGTTCAAAAACTTGGGGTCGACGGAGGAGATGAGCTACACCGAAAGACTAAAGAATTAACCGGGACCCCCCCCACCAGCCCCCCCCCGTCACCGCTCTGAACCCCCCCCCAGACTTACGTTGAAGTAGACCTGAGCGTGCTGATGCGCCTTCATGGCCCAGGCCAGCTCCACGCGGGGCTGCGGAGGCAAGAGCAGGCTCAGGGGGGGTCCCCTCCTCCTTTTGGGGGTGTAGTGGGGGGTAACAAGGCAGGGGGGGAAGTGGGGACAGCCTGGAGGTGATGGGGTGGGGGTCTATGGCCAGATGGACCCCCCCAGCACAGCCACGGTGGGGGTTCACGGGTGATGCTATGGACCTGCAAACCCCAAAGCAGCCCAGCTGTGTGGGACACCCCACCCCCCCCCCCCCCGGTGCTGGGACCCCCGCTCTGGGGGCTGACACCCCCTCGCTGCTGGGGACACCCCCCCCCCAAGTATTGAGAACCCCCTCTGGGCTAGGAACCTCTCCCAAGGCTGGGACCCCAACCCAGGACAGGGACCCCCCTGGGCTGGGACCCCCCCATTCTCTCCCAGGCTGGGACACCCCCCAGGACAGGGACCCCCCCTCCCCTCCCAGGCCTGGATCATCCCCCCCCAGCACTGGAACCCTCCTGGGCTGGGACCCCCCCCCGGGACAGGGACCCCCCCTGGGCTGGTATCCCCCCCTCCCTTCCCAGGCCTGGAACATCCCCCCCCAGAACTGGAACCCTCCTGGGCTGGGACCCCCCCCGGGACAGGGACCCCCCCCCAAGGCTGGGACCCCCCCCAGGACAGAGACCACCCCCGAGACAGGGACCCCCCCCTCCTCTCCCAGGACTGGGATCATCCCCCCCTAGGACTAGGACCCCCCCGCCAGGACAGGGACCCTCCCCTCGGGACAAGGACCCTCCTCCAAGGCTGGGACCCCCCCCCCCGCCCAGGACAGGGACGCCCCCCAGGACAGGGACCCCCCCCCCCGCACTCACATCGTTGCCGAAGGCCTCGGCCGGCAGCGACAGAGCGTGAGCGGCCGCGGCGGCCTCGCCGGGTCCCTGCGCGGGGAGAAGCTGCTGAGGGACCGGCCGGGCCGCGCCCCCCGGGCCCCGCCACCGCCCCCCCGGCCCCCCCCGGCCCCCCCGGCCCCACCAGCCCCGCCGCCATCGCCAGCGCTGCCGGAAGCGCCGCCGCGGCCCCGCCCACACGCGCCTGCGCCCACGGGGGACACGGGGGGGGGGACCGGGACACGCGGGACACGGGGGGGGCACCGGGACACAGAGAGGTGGCACTTGGCAGGGCACGGGGAGCCGGGGGAGGGGGGGGTGTGGAAGGACACGGTGGCCCGTGGCACACCGAGGTGGCCCGTGGCAAGGGTGGCCCAGCACGGGGACCCGTGGCAAGGCAGAGTGGCACAAGGCAGGGCACGGTGGCCCGTGGCACCCCAGGATGGCACATGGCAAGGCACAGTGGCCCATAGCACGCCAAGGTGGCACATGGCAGGGCATGGTGGCCCGTGACACTATGAGGTGGCACATGGCAGGGCACAGTGGCTCATGGTACTATGTGGTGGCATAAAGAAGGACAAGGTGACCTGTAACACGCCAAGGTGGCACACGACAGAGCACGGTGGCCTGTGACACTACAAGGTGGCACACGGCAGGGCACAGTGGCCCATGGCACGCCAAGGTGGCACACAGGAGGGCACAGTGGCCTGAGACACTACAAGGTGGCACACGGCAGGGCATGGTGGCCCGTGGCACGCCAAGGTGGCACACAGGAGGGCAAGGGGGCCTGTGACACCC
Organism: Strix uralensis; assembly: GCF_047716275.1. NCBI lineage: Eukaryota > Metazoa > Chordata > Aves > Strigiformes > Strigidae > Strix > Strix uralensis. The sequence continues at coordinate 2,539,519 of NC_133999.1, forward strand.
CATGGTGGCACATGGCAGGACCCCAGCCCCGCAGCCGGCCAGGTCCCTGCTCTTGGGGAGGCCCTTGTCACTGCGGGTGCCCGTTGGGACAGACAGTGGGGGACACACACACACACCCCGGGCCCCCCCAGCCCCCTCCCCACCACCCCGCTGCCAGCTGGGACTCTCTGGGGTCACTCGGGGCTACGAAGCTGATGCTCCTCCAGCTGCAATTTTTGGGGTGACAGGTCCCAGCGCTGCAGCTCCAGGGTGCTCTGGGACACAGGGGCTCAGCAGGGTCACCCACCTTCCGGGGGGGGGGGGGGGGGTCCTCTGCTTATTAGCAGTGGGGTGGGGCAGGGCTCCCAGCTGTGGCTCCCACACCTGGGGGTCTGATTGCCCCCCAAGGGCTGGGGCTATTTAAGATGGAAAGGGCTGGGTGGGTGTATTGGGTGATTGGGTGGGTGATTGGGTGGGTGGGTGATTGGGTGGGTGGGTGATTGGGTGGGTGGGTGCCCCTCTGCCTCCATAAGCTGCCTGGGTGGGGGGGTGCTGGTGTATTTGGAGGCTGCTCTGGGGCTGATAATTAAATTGGGGGTTTGGGGGGGTGAGTTTTTTAGTGCAGTGTTAGTGAGTGGCTGTATTGCTCCTGGGGGAGGACACGGACGGGGTGATGTGCTCTTGCTGGTCCTGAGACTCTGGCTGGGGGGGGAGGGTGTCCTGCGGCCTGTGGGGGGGCTGGGGAAAGCCCTCCTGAGGTGGGGGATCCCTACAGAGCAGTGCTGTGTGCCCCCCCACCCAGGGTGAGGGGTCCTGGAGCCATGTCCCTTACAGACAGCACCGGCATGGACAGCAAATCTGAGAAACCTGTGTCTCTGATTTGGGGTAAGCACTAGGGATCCCCCTCCCCAGCAACATCCCTGTGAGGCTGGGGGGTGCATTGGGGGCTTCTCCCCTGTACCCCCAACCTGGAGCAGCCCCGCTCTGACCCCCCCCCCGTCTCTGCAGGGTGTGAGCTGAGCAGCGAGCGGGACTCCTACACCTTCCAGGTGCCAGAGGAGTGGCAGTGTGAGCAGCAGCTGGCCCTGCGGACAGTAAGGGGTCCTCATTTCCCCCCAAAACCCTGAGGGGGCCTCAGCGAGGGGTGCCTGGGGGTCATGGGGGGGTGTTCTTGCTCCCTAAAGGTCTGCCTGGGGGAGATGGCACGGGATGAGTTCCATGTGGTGGAGATCGTGTCGGGTGAGGAGGGGGATGCTCGTGCCCCGGTGCCCCTGGCCACGCTGAAGCCCTCCGTGCTGCCTATGGTGAGTGTTTGGGGAGGGGGCTGCTGCTGGTGGGTGCTGCTGGTGGGTGCTGCCACCCTCCTCTCTTGCAGGCCACCCTGGTGGGAGTGGAGCTGACGCCTCCGGTCACCTTCCACCTGAGAGCCGGCTCCGGCCCCGTCTACATCAGCGGGCAGCACGTCTCCAGTGAGTACTGGGGTACCCCCACCCCGTGACCCCCGCTTGGGAGTGGGGGCTCAGCCAGGCTCTCCCGCAGTGATGCCCAACCTGTCCTGGGATGAGGAGGAGGAAGAGGAGGATGCTGAGGATGAGGAGCCAGCAGAGGAGTCCCCCGAGAAGCCCCCCAAGGGCCAAGCTGCCAAGAAGGGCAGCGCTGCCAAGGTGAGCACCCCCTTGGCTGGGATGTGGCGTGTGGGGAGGGGTCCCTGTGCTGGGGGGGGCAGCCTCCTCCCCCCGGGGAGTTTCCCCATGCCCTGATCCTGGGGTGGGCTGCTCCACGCTCCCACTGAGCCCCAAAGCCTGTAAAGGGGGTGAGCCGTGATCTTCCTCGGGGCTCCGTAGCGAGTCACCATCCTGCCGGTGTGTTCCTGGCCCTGCTCTCTACATCTTCTTCTCTCTCCCCTAGAAGAGGAGGCTGGAGAAGGAGGATGAGCTGTGAGTATGACGAAAAGTACAAACCGTGGAGCAGGGGATCCCCCACGCTGCTGGGCCCCTGCACCCCTAATCCCAGCTCCCCCCTTCTCTCCCAAGCAGGAACAACGTCTCCCCCGAGGATCCCCTTCCCAGCAAGGTAGGAGCTGCCTGGGGTGTCCCTCAGCATCCCCCGGCTATGGGGGTTAACACTCCTTGCCCAGGACTGGGAGCTCTTGGGGAGGAAAAGGGGCTGTTCAACTCAAAAATGGGGGAGAAAAAAAGAAACACGGTGCCAGGCTGGGGGGGTGTCCCTGTGCTCAGCCCCAGCCCCATCCCTGCAGGGGCGAGGAGCCGCCCGCGGCAGCAAAGCGACAGCAAAGAAGTAGCAGGAGCTTCAGCGGAGCTTGGCCAGGTACGAGGGTCCCTACGGGGCTGGGAGGGGGCCTGTGTGTGCCCCCCCCCAAAGCAGGATCAGCTGAGGGATGCGTAAACCCCTTTCTCCTTCCCTTCCAGGTGCAGAAGAGCCTGGGAAGCTGCTGGTTTGGTGTTGTCCTTCCCCAATAAAAAGGCTGTTTTGCACTCCTGGCTCTCTGTGCTGGGATTTGGGGGGGGGGGGGGCACGTTGGGAGCATCCTGGCCAGGGGCTGCTCCTGCCTCCCCCCGGGGCTGCCGGGAGCCCTGTGCCCGCTGCCCTGGCGTGCTGCCTGCCTTGGCAGCATCCTCCCTGGCAGGCTGGGGGGGCCGGAGGCAGCGCTCCCCCCCCTCCACGCCGTCCCGTGCAGGGTACCGAGGGTTGCTTGTGAATAGGAGACAAAGGGGGATTACTGAGCAGCAGGGAGATGATTATAACCCATTGACCTGGCCTTGGTCTGGAGGCAGCAGGTATTTGGGGAGGGTCCGGTGCCCCTCGGGGGTGTGTGTGTGGGGGGGGGGGAACTGCTGTGCCCCAGATTGGCTCTGAGAGTGGAGCTGAGCTCCCCACAAAGACAGGCTTTACTCTGCTCCAGGTGTAGGGCAGGAGGGGGGCTTATGGGGGGATGCCTTTCGGGGGGGGGGGGGCTCAGGGGTTAGCAGGGAGCGGGGTGCCCCATTTGGATGGGGCTGGGGGGGTTGGGGTACCCTCGCAGGGGACAGTCCCCAAAGGCTCTGGCCTGTGAGGGCCACACACAGAAAGCTTTGACAGGCAGCCCTGTCCCTTCAGCCTTTCCTCACCCCCCAGGGGCTGCTTGCACAAGCCAGCCCCCCCGCCGCTGCGTTGACAGCTCCTCAGGACCCTCTGCCCCAACCTCGGGGGGTCGGGGCAGGGGGGGGGACACGCAGCAGGCGTGATGATGGCCCAGTGGCCAACACTCATCCCCACGGCTGGAGGGGCTGAGGCACAGCCCTGACCTGAGGGATGGGGCTGGGAGGGGACCCTGGGGCTGGGGGGGGCACGGTTGTGGTTATTGGGGGCTGCAAACAGCGTTTTGGGCTGGATTCCCAGCCCAGGAGGTGAGAAGGCACATGGGGGGGGGGTCTAATTTGGGTCGTTAGCGCTGAATCAGCCACCCCAGCCTCCCACAGATGGGGGGGCAGGTACCCCGCTGCTCTCCATGTCTTTCCTGTGGGGTCCCTGCGCTGATGGTGAAACTGAGGCACAAGCTTGGAGGTTTCTGTACGAAACCGCTCGTCCCATGTGCTGCCCCTCTAGGACACCCCCCGGGGGCTGTTTTACCACACCCCCCCGGGCATTTCCCCAGCTCCCTGGCAGGGTATTTCTAAGGCACTTAACACCTCCCTGGTGAGCAGAGGGAGCATGGAGGGGTGCGCAGCCACTCACTCCCGAGGGGGAGGTGGTACCCCGTGGGGTGGGGGAAAGAGGGGAGCTGTGGGTGGGGGGGCTGCGACAGGCTCCCTGAACCCCCCCTCCAGCGCCAAACCAGCCAGTTAAAAAAACGCTGTAGCTCTTTTCCCCGCGCGATGCCTGGATCAGCGCCGTGCCGGGGGTCAGAGGAGGGTGACAAAAAGCATCCCCCGTGCCAGCGTGTCCCTCCCCGAGGCCTGGCAGGGCGCTCCCCACAGCGGGGGCTTTTCCCACCGCTGTGCCCCACAGCATCACCTCCCCCATCTCCCATAACCCCTCTTCCCCTCCATGGGGAGGGGGGGGGGCTTCGTCACCTCCCACGCTGGGGACACCCCAAGCAGCTGAGCCCCCGCCTTCCCCCCCCCGGCCCCTGCTCGCTCCGATCCTCCGCAGTCCCGATTGCCTCCCAGGAGAGGTCCAGCCCCTCTTCCCTTGGGCTCTCCCCACCTTTAAAGGCTGCTGCTTCGCCCATCGCCCACCCGTCGCCCATCGCCAGGCCGGGACGGGGTGGGTGCTGCCGGCTCGATGGAGTGGGGGGCTACGGGTGCTGCCCTTGACGGTGGGCAGCCCTACCCTGCCCGCAGCTGCCTGTCCCGCTGAGCCGCTGCCGGAGGGAGATGCAAAGCGGGGACTAAGCCAAGGACGGGAGGCTGATGGGGTGGGGACGAAGTGGACAGGATGGATCTGGATGCCCCCAAGGCGTAGGACGCGCAGCCCCCAGGGCCGGAGGAGGAGGAGAGGACCCGACCCCGTCTGCCTCCCCCATGCTCCCTCGCCGCTGCTGCTCCGCAGACGTTGGCATCGCACGTGGGCTCGCCAGCGCGGCCGCAGCCTGGGTTTCACCCCATTTTTCCCTCGCCCGCCCCAAACGCGGGGAGCACCCGAGGAAGGAGGGGACAGGCTGCTCCTCGGCTTTCCCTGCCCCGGCGGGGATGTGCCGGCGGTGAGGGAGGGCAGGTTCGCAGAGAGCCCGCGGTGGTACCTTCGTTTCATGCCGGTGTCTGGGGGGCTTCAACGAGCGCCATGCAGCCCATCACCCTGCAAAACCTCTCCATGTAAGCCCCGCTTGTCGGGATTCTAAACCCGGGTTTATCAGTTTATTCTTCGTGCGGTTACTCACAGCTATTCCTCCGGTGTTGGCGGGTGGGGGGGGGGGGCAGGGGGGAGAGAAAGCAACTAACCCCAAACAAAACACCTTGTTTCTCTCCCTTTTTTTGTCTCCCGCTGCAGATGTTTCCAGCTGCTCATGTTCTCCTGTCAGACCCAGGTACGTGGATGTTTTACTAACCCCGCGGCACGGCCGGCTGGGCAAAAGCACCGGCTCTGCCACAGCCGAGCCAGCTGTTTGCTTCGGGGCTGCCCTTTGCCCTGGCACGGGGCTTTCCCGGTGGCCACGGGGGCCAGTGAGAGCCCACCCCAATTAGTACCCAGCCCTGGGCAAGGGGAAAGATGCTGTGAAGGTGCCGGCGGGGTTGTGTCCCCATTGGCACCAGCCTTGGGGGCTGCAACAGGCCGGCACTGGGGTATCAAGCGCATCTTCCTCGGATCCCTGCAGCAGCCTGGGCAAGGTCAGCGGGGAAGCTCTCCCGGGACAGGCGATACACTTTTATTATTTTTTGTTTTTTTCCTTTTTTTTTTTTTTTTGCAGCCTTGCTCAGGGAGGGCCGTGCCAAGTCCGTCAGCCTTGAGCTCTCGGGGCCGGGCTCTGCCCTCGCTCACGCCGAGGCCGGCTGCCGAGGGGGTTAACGGGGCAGAGCAGGTTCTGGTCCCCCCCAGCAGCGGGGTGGTGTGAGGTTCGACACCCCCCTCCCCTCTTCCCCCCCCCCCCCCCCCCCCCCATGCTCTCAGCCTGCACCGTCCCTTTTTGTGCCCTTTAGAAAGGCCGCGGCTATTAAAATGCACTGTTCCATATCAGCACCCTCTGCTCCAGAGCCCGAACAAAACCCCTGTAGCTGCCGGCCCCAACAGCCTTAATATGTGCTTGGGACCTTTTTTCTTTTTTTTTTTTTTTTTTTCCCAAGGTAAATGCTTTTATTTCTTTGAAAATGAGAGGGGAAGGGAACCGCCTTTGATGGAGAGGGGCCACCCCCCCCACCCCCCCAGCCCACCTCCTCAGCCAGCCCCAAAGGCTTTAAAGTAGATCCTGGCAGGAAATGAGTCCCCAGGCGCACACAAAGGTGGTGGGGAGCTTGGGGGGGGGGGTGCAGGCAGTGCCCCCCACCATCCCATCCCGCTGCTCCCCTCCCTGCAGGGAGGGCCGGGTCCCCTCATGCCAGGCTTCACACCCAGCAAGGTGAAGCTGCAGCCTGGGGGGATGTGGGGTCCCCCCGGGTGACGCTGCGCACCCCAAACTGGAGCTCACCCCCCCCCCCCCCTCCCCAGCCCTTTTGGGGCTGGTTTTTGGGTCGGTTCAGCCAGGTTCAGTGTCCTTTGGGTGGCTCAGTCAGCTGTGGTTCTTCCCCAAGTCCCGGCTTCCCACTTACACCGGGATTAACCCAAGTCTTCTCTTAAGATGCGCGTTGGGAGGTACTGGTTGGAGACTGGTGAGGGGACAGGGGCTGACCACCAGCACTAATCCCCCCCCTCCCCAGCTCATCTGCAGTAATTAGCTGCTGATTATCATACAATAACCCTCCTGTGTTTGTGCTGCTTGTGCATAAACTGGTTTGGGTCCACGAGGTGTTTTATTCCTCCAGTCCCAGGGCCGGTGTGTGCTTGGGGTGGACTGGGAGGGGACGGCTCTGTCCTGGGACACCCAGGTGGGTCTTCCCCCCCCCCCCCCTCCACGAGGGACCCGGTGGGTGTTTCGTATCCCAGCCTGTCCCCAGTCCCTGACTGGGAGCAGAAGGTGCTGCCCGATGCTGCCGAGTGTCTGTCTGACCCCGGGGTACGGCCGGGAGCCGCAGCTCGACCCCGGTCCTGAGGGACCGGCCGGTTGTGCCCGTGGGAGAGCATCCAACCCGCGTCCTCCCCCCCCACCGTGGGATGCAAACCAGCATCTCCTCACCCGCCGTGCCAGTCCTCTCAGGTCCAAAGCATCTGCTTGGTGCCTTCATCCCTGCTCAACGGGGATGATGGCTGGGAGCTCTTCCTCGCCCACAGCCAGGGGTGGCGGGTGGATCCCCGGGGCCAGCCCCATCCCTCCCGCCCCGCCGGGCTCCCCGCTCCATCCCCTTGCCGTCGGCTCTCCAAAACAAATTGATTTTATTTTTCCCTTTGTAAACAAAGGGGGAGAATCAACCGTCTCCTAATTTTAACCAGTATGTGAGGGACCAGGGTGCCATGACCGACCAGCTGAGCCGCCGGCAGATCAGGGAGTACCAGCTCTACAGCCGGACCAGTGGCAAGCACGTCCAGGTGAACGGCAAAAGGATCACCGCCACCGCCGAGGACGGCAACAAGTTCGGTAAGGGGCTGCCTGCTCCCCGGAGGGGTTTATCCCCAACACGGGATAACTGCGTCCAGGCAAGGGCTGGAAAAAGACGGGGAAATGTCTCTTCCTGGAGTTTGGCAGAGGGAGTGGAGGGTGCAGGGAGGTTTTATTTGCCCCAGCCGACTGGTTTCATACCCCAAAATCCTGTGGATAGCTCCTGCGAGAGCACGGCTCCCAACCAGGCAGCCCTGACCTCAAAACTTCCACAAATCACGCGTTTCTCCGACACCACGCACCATTTATAAGCCCTATATTTAGGGCTTTTGCTTTCTAATCCCTTCCCGATGTGCGAGAGGCAACTCTTCCTGGAGGAGAATCACCTGATCAGCCTCTTAAATATCCTCCATACACGGTGGGCAGAGCCCACACTGGCCACATCACCTTTCCCCGCAGGGTTTGCCGGGGAGCTCCAGCCCTGACGCCTCGCTGATGGGTGCCCCAGCCCCGCCAAAGGCAGGCTGGCATCCCCAGGGTCTTTGGGAAAGGCTTTTCAAAGCCCGGAGAGGCTGATTCCCCACCTTTCCAGGTCTCCCTGCCCGCTCAGGCGGGGGCTGTCGGGAGCGCAGGGCCCGCCGGGGTCATTGGTTTCAGTGTCGGCTCCCAACCTTTGCAGCCACCGCTGTGTTGTAGAGAAACAATGAGGACGAGTATAATTAACCCGCCGGGTGCTGGACTCGGTCTAGCCTTTTGAACCGCCGACAATGAGGATGTGCCGGGGAGGGGAGGAAGGGGCCGTTGCTCTCCCCTTCATCAAACACCCGGTTTGACTCTGCTGGGTTTTAACAAAGGCTCTTTAGCATCATGGCTGGGGAGCGTCCCCCGGCAAGGGCTGCCCTGCCCTGGCTCGGCATCCTCCTGGCCCCGTCGGGGAAGGGAAAGGCGGGGAGGGATGCTGGGGGGGTGAGATGGAAGCAGGGTGAAGGGGACAGGGGTGGTTTGGGTGCTGGGAGCTCGTGGGGGGGGTGATGAAGCCCCCGTGGGACACTTGCCCCCTTCCTGACAGCCAAGCTCATCGTGGAGACGGACACTTTCGGGAGCCGCGTCCGCATCAAGGGGGCCGAGAGCGAGAAGTACATCTGCATGAGCAAGCGGGGCAAGCTCATCGGGAAAGTAAGTCCCGGCCCCCCCACACTCACCCACTGCCTGTTGCCCCCTGGTCCCCAGAGCTCAGCCCGGGCACCCCGCTGAGCAGCTGGAGCCAGGGTGCTCATCCAGGCTGGTCCCCATGGCCCCACTCACAGGGGCTGTGTTGGTGCAGTGGGGAGGGGGCTCTCCCTGCCCCCCCTTAAAGCTGCCAGTCCCTTTTCTCCTCCATCAGCCCAGCTCCTGCAAGGAGAAGCTCCTGGGCTTGCTGGCGCATCGGGGTGGGTGATGTGGTGAGCAGGGCAGGGGCGGACTTCGGGGTGGCAGCACGTTGAGGATCCCGTCCCCGAGCCCCCAGCTCCATCCCCAAGCCCCCAGCCCCATCTCCGCGGGTTCTAAGAGCCCCCCCCTCTCCTCCTCCCGCAGCCCAACGGCAAGAGCAAGGATTGCATCTTCACTGAGATCGTGCTGGAGAACAACTACACGGCTTTCCAAAACGCCCGCTACGAGGGCTGGTACATGGCCTTCACCCGCAAGGGCCGGCCCCGCAAAGCCTCCCGCAGCCGCCAGAACCAGCGGGAAGCCCATTTCATCAAGCGCCTGTACCGCGGGCAGCTGCCCTTCCCCAACAACGCCGAGCGGCAGAAGCAGTTCGAGTTCGTGGGCTCGTCCTCGCCCACCCGCCGCACCCGCCGCACCCGCGCCCCTCGCCCTCGCACGTAACGCCCGGCAGCCCCTGGGCTCCCCCGCCCGCCCCGCTGCTGGGCCCTGCCCTCCTCATCCTCACTTCAGCCTCGCCAGACTCTGCCCCTTCTCCCGGCACCCTCCAGCACTGTTTCTTCCCCCCTTCTTTTCTAAAGATGCTCTATTTTTATACTCCTTTTGGGCACCACGAACAGGTTGGGGCATGGGCACGTGGCTACAGCCCCACGCTGGGCTCCCTTCGTCCCTGGAGCATCCCCTGGTCCCCACGTTCACCACCCAGTGCCTTTGCCCGCCCCCCCTTGGCACCCCCTCAGAGACTTGTCCCCGTGCCACCACCCAGACACGTTCCTGTCCCCCACGGACACGGCTCTTGCTGACGGGGATGGAGTTGGCACCGGCCACGAGACTGCGGGACGGAGAGCCCAGCCCTGGGCTCAGCGGGATGCTGCAAGGGTGAGGGGGTCTGTCCGTCCATCCGTCTGTCTGCGCAGCCCCCGAGGGGAGGTGGAGGCCGGGGGGAGCCCGGGCAAGCAGACCCCGGGGCCAGCACTTGTATCCCCGTGGCTGTGGGGTCTCTGCGTTATTTATTGGAGGGGGGGTCCGTGCCCTGTCCTGGTGGCACCGGGGTCCCAGAGGCGTGGGGACATGGGTGGGTGCCCACCAGGCTCTGCTGGCCAAAGAGAAACTGCCTTTAGGTTGTTTTTATTTGTTTTGATTGGTTGTTTTTGTGTTTTTTTTTACAAGCTCTGCTGTTTCCTTTACGAGTCAGTTTTAGGCCTAAACACTTAGACTTTGGAGTTTATTTGTGTAAAGGAGGAAACCCCAAGGCAAATAAAAGTGAGTGTCTAGACTGATGGGGCCTGGGGGAGTTTTCCTTGCCGTGCCAAGGCTTTGTGCCCGCTGGGATGAGGGGGCACCCAGCACCCCATGGCAGGAGGGTGGTGGCGGCCACCGCAGGGGCCTCCCCGTGTCCCCATCCCTGTCTGTGTCCCCCTGCTCCGTGTCCTGGGGGTGTCTGTGGCATCCTGGGGGTCCGGGCATCACCCTTGGCGTGGTACCCAGCACTGGGGGCCACCGGCTCGCACACCCCGCGGCAGCCACCGGTCAGGGTGACCCCCCCCAGCCCCGAGCTCGGTGCCCCCAGCCCCGTGCCGTCCCCCCCTGCCCATAATTGCTTTCCCCTCTGACAATGCCCTGGGAGGTGGCAGCCGGACGGCGGGGAGGATGTAATCCCCTAACCGGGGCTCACCCAGCCCCTACAAAGCCCTGCCAGCATAATACAGGGAGGGGGGGAGCACGGCTGGGGGGGGCAGCAGGGAGAAAATTATAACAGTTTGAGTTAAATGAAGCTTTAAAGCAGAAGAGAAATGCAACACCCAGCAATTACGGCCGAACAATGCGCCCGGCGCTGCCTGCCCAGGTGTGGCGGGAGGGAATTAGCCGAGCGGCTGGGGTAATTTTTTTTTTTCCCCTCCCGTTTCCTTCGGCCCCACAGCCCCGGCTCCTTGTTTCCGCAGGAATTTGAGACATTCTTGAAAGGAGAGGGCTTTGAGAAAGGGGCCGACTGGGTCCGGACCCTCCCTGTCCCCACCGCCCCCTCCCCAATTTAGCCAAAGCTTCAAAGGTAGAGGAGTTCCCTTTGTGTAATCTCCGCTTTAATTTTTCCCCGTCCCTTTTTTTTCACCCCCCCTTCTCTTCTCCTTCCCAAGCCCTTCCTCTCTTTTCTTTCAGGGTTTTCCCCTTCCTCCCCTCTCTTTCTTCTCGACCTCCCGGGATAGAAAGGGCTCGGAAGGGTGAGTCCTTTTTAATTATGGCCAGGGAAGAAAAAAAAAAACCTCACACTGCTTCTTTCTTGTTTTTTGAGGTGAGACCTGGGGCGGGGGGCGGAGGTGGGGACAGGAATGTCCTCTGTGCAGAAAGTGCACTGGAGGGTGTCTCGCCCTGCCGCAGCGTGCCCAGCTTTTCCCAAGGCTTTGCTCTCTGGCGGGCTCGGCGGGGGGGGCTCGGGGGGGGCTGTGCAGCCAGCCAGGGCAGCTCCCCTGAGCCGTGACCCCGGAGCAACCCCCTCGCTGCAGAGGGGATGGGTGCCAGCCCCCCACCCCGCTGCCACCCCCAGCCCCAGGGTTCTCGCACCCCCATGGTCTCCCAGTCCTGACACAGGGCTCCCATCATCTGGACTAGGAGCATCACTGGGCTGGTGGCCCCTGGGGACACGGGACGTAGCCAGGACACCCCTCACAGGGCTGTTGGCCACCGGGTCCTCCGGGGTGATGTCCCCTGCAAACCCAGCAGCCCTGCGGTGGGGCAGAGGGGACAATTTTGGGTTGGGCAGGTGCCTCGCAGAGGGGTGCGGGGGCTGTGACCTCCCTGGGGCTGCAGGAAGGGTCCTCGCCCCCATCCCACAGGGTGGTGAGGCCAAAGGATGCTCCTGCACATCCTCCATCACCTGGTGAAGCTGAAGGATGGTCCTGCACATCCTCCATCACCTGGTGAAGCTGAAGGATGCTCCTGCACATCCTCCGTCACCTGGTGAAGCTGAAGGATGCTCCTGCACATCCTCCATCACCCACTGAGGCTGAAGGATGCTCCTGACACATCCTCCATCACCCACCGAGGCCGAAGGATGCTCCTGCACATCCTCCATCGCTCGGTTGCGGCGGGAGGCGGTCGCTGTAGCAACGTGCCGTGCGGCGCAGGGGAGGGGATGCTCGGCGCAGGCATGGCTCCCGGCGGACAGGCAGACCTGCCTGCAGCGGGCCATGGGCTCCCTTGAAGGTAGGGCCCCGCTCCCCACTGCCCCCACACCCCATCTCTCCCCACCCCCCCAGCAGCCCCCCTCTGGCAGGGGACCGGCAGCTGCCTTGGGACTGGCTTTGAAGGGCATCACCGGGGTGAGGGGTGACCCTGCGGGGCCGCTGGCACACGGAGGGGGGGCCCCGGGCTTGGTTTTCGGTGGGTGCCCGCGTGGGTGCGCGGTGCCCGGCTGGTGCGTTTCCAAACTCCTCCCTCCCTCCGGGCACCCCCGGGGTGCTGAGCGCGGCGGCGGGGTGGAAGGGGGGGGGTGCTGAGCTCACGGTGGGTGTCACGGCCGGTTCAGCAGCCCCGGGCGCAGGTGGCAGCCGCCGCGGTTGTCTTCATGCTTGAGAAACTGGGTTAGTGTGGGGGAGGCAGCCACAGCCTCGATTATTCATGGGCACGGCCCCCCCCCCCGGGAGGGGGGGGCTGGGGTCGGTGAAGCCCCTTTAGCGTGGGGGCATCAGGGGGCCGAGGCCGTGATGCTCTTGGTCGGACGAGCCAGGCTGGTCCTGGCACCAAAGGGTGTGGGGGTGCGTGTCCGCCCCCGGAGCGTGCATCCCCCCAGATGTGCACCCTTAGGTGTGCGTGTCCCCTCCAGATGTGCACCCTTGGGCGTGCATCCCCCCCAGATGTGCACCCAGGGGGTCCAGCGGCCCTCGCTTGAGCCAGGAGGGAAACTGAGGCAGCAAACGGCTCCGAGCCGGGGAGGGGACCCAGAAATGGAGCTGCTGTCACCAAGCAGCTCTCCCACACACCGAGCCAGGAATAGACGCCGGCTCCCGGCGCTGCGGCACCAACGCAGCCCCCCCCCACACTCCACCACCTCCGGGGGGGTCCGACCGTGGCACCGGTTCCGTATTGCCTGGGCCAGGCCCCCCCCACCCCGTCCCGAGGGGTTCTGGGGGAACAGGGGTGGCCGCAGCCTCCCTGCCCTGCCCCAGCCCAGCTTTGGGGGCTCTGCCCCAGTGTAGGGGCTGGACCGTGCCCCCCCTCCTAAAAGAGCTGGGGGGGTCGGGGTGCTCCAGGCTCTCCCTGACAGCACCTGCAGGGATCAGGGTTTGATTTTTAGCACCTCCCTGGCCCCCGCTGGGCTCTGTTGGCCCCGGAGATGGAAATTCCAGCCCTGTTTCCCCTCCCGGGGCAGCGAGGGGTGGGTGCCACGCTGGGAGCACCCCCAAACCCACGCTGGGGATCAAGCCAGATGGCGGAGGGGGGTGCCATCCTCACCCACCACACCACAGCTCAGCCCACGCACCGTGGGGTGCTCAGCCCCCCAGCTACGGGGCTCGGGGGGTGCCAAAACCCCAGTCGGAGGCAGGGTGGGGAAGGGGGGGGCAGGGGATCCCATCCGTAGCTGCGTCCCCCATTTGCAGCAGCAGCTGGAAAAAGGGGGTGCTGGGGACCCCCAGCAGCGCCCGGGCTGTTTCTGACAGGCGGGTTTATTGATGTTTTCCTCCCTCTTTGTGCCGGGGAAGCGAGCGGGCGCGAGCGCGAATACTGCTTCGTCATGATGCCGGCTAATTCTCCTCTTGTTGGGAAAGGGACTGAGCCAGCAGCAGAGGTGGGGAGAGCAGCACCCACCCCCCCCCACGCACCCCCCCCACCCACCCACCCGCGTACGCCCTACCCGGCACCCAGGCTGGGTTATCGGTTCGGCGGGTGGCCAGGCCACGGGGCTGGGGCTAGGAGATACGCTCGCACGCTTGTCACGCTCTCGGATGCGCGTCGCAGCGTGCCAGCGGGGGCTCGGCCGCAGCCAGGGCAGCTGGCCCGGCAACCCACGGGGTAATTTGGTGGCCTGGCAAGCAGAGAAAGCCAAGGGTGACCCCTCACCCCCCCCCCAGCTCCCCACGGCTGGAGGGATTGCGGTCTCCCCGTTTCTAGGTGAGTGGCCAGGGTGGCTTGGTGGCGGGGAGGGAGGTGGCCACGGGTGGGGACGCACAGCCGCGCGGGGGGGTCTGGGGGGGCCGGTTCATCGCGGTCGGCATCAGCCACCCTTCGCTTGCCCGTCGCCTTTGGTAACTGCTGCTCCCCCTCCCCTGGCTCTGCGTAGCCCCTGCTTCTTGGGGGGGCGGGGACGGGGACAGCCCCAAATCTTGTCCCCCATCTTCTCTGGGGGCTGTGGTCATGCTCCCCCCTCTCCCAGTGCTGCAAAACTGGCCGCCCGTGCCGGGGGGGCCACGGGGATGGGAAGGGCGGTGACCTGGGGCAGGGACATGGGCTCTATCGCCGAGGGGGGGGTTACCCCTCCCCAGGCTCCCACCCGCGTCCCCTCCGCACCGGCACCATGCTCCCAGCACCCCACTTCACCCCACAAACCCCTCCCCATCCTGGGACACCCCCCCAGCGGGGCCATCCCCTGTCCTCCTTCCCTGCGGAGCTCAGAGCATCCCAGCCCCACTCATGGACCGAGTTTGTGGGGTCTCAGCGCTGCTGCTGGTGGGAAGGGGGGGCACCCCCATCCCACTGCCCCCAGGCACAGGCAGTGATGGGGTTTGATGCTCCCTGTGTGCAGCGTGGTGGGGCCGTGGCAGTCAGGGTCTCACTATGGGATTTTGGAGCCCCCCCCTGCTCCTCCTGGCCCCATCCAGCCCCACTGACAACACACCAAGGGGCCAAACTCCCATCGTCCCGCTGCAGCGGAGCATCAGTGAGGGGGGGGGGGGGGAGGTGCAAAACCGCGGTGCAAAGCTCAGCCCCCCCCAGCTCTTGGCCATCTCCTGGGGCAGGGTGGGGGGTCAGCTTGTGGCTGCGGGTGTGCGGGGCCGGTGTCCAGGCAGGGCTAAGCCCAGCCTCTCCCGGGAAGACCTGGGCCACCAGCTGCCACCTCGGCCGCGTCCCCCTGCCCGGTGTCCTGCCAGGTGGGTGCCTCGCTGTGGTGACCCCACACCCATCATCGGGGTACCCAGGACCCCGCCACCGCGGGGTGCTCGATGCAAGACACCCCGCAGGCCATGCCTAGGGCCAACAGAGCTGTCGAGGGGGGTTTTTGGGGACCGGGAGGTACCACCAGACCCTCACCGGGTCCCTCCCGGCGCCTCCACGTGCGGGATGAGCGGGCTAATCCCATTTTAATCCCAGATTACGCACCACGTGAGCCGCTGCCCGAAGCAGGCTGTGACATGGCCATCGGGGAAGGGGGGGGGCCAGGCATGGACCCCCCCCATCCCAGAGCTTTAAGGCCAGTGTCACGCATCCCCCCTCCAAACTTGTTGGGGGGCTCGGAGCCTCCTGGCAGGGCTGGGGGCCAGGAGAGGAGCTGGGTTGGCCCAGATCCTGTGGATCCCCGCCCTGAGCCAGGGAAACTGAGGCACGGAGCAGCCCTGTGTCCGCGGGAGGGGATGTGGGCAGGGTGCACCCTCTGCTTCATGGGATGGAAAGATCCCAGGGGCCAGCTGGTGGCTTTTAAGGCCACCAAGGTGTCCCTCAGCTGGGCAGGGTGCGATGGCACGGAAGCCATGGGCTGTCAGTAGCCAAAGGGTCACTCCCCTCTGCCGGGTGACGCTCCAGCGGGGAGGGAAAGTGCCAGAAACAGGACAAAGGAGGAACCGGACACCAGTGAGATGTGGGTCGGGGACCCACGTGCTCCCTGTTGGCTTGGCCCCGCCGCGATCGAGTTGCCGGTGGGGCCCCTGCGTGCGGCGGTGCCTCGGTTTCCCCCGGCGAGGCGGGGAGGATGCTCGGTGCCTCTCCTGTCATGTGTGGTTTTGGGGTGTGTGGTGGGAGGAGAAGGAGGAGGAGGAGGAGGAGGAGGAGGAGGCCGAGCTGGGCTGGGAAGCACCTGACACCGTTCCCAGGGCTGGCGGGAACCGTCTGTTTGGGGAACTTGTGACCCCGCTGTATCCCCCCCCCTTCCACTGCTGGCAGGGAGCTGGGACAGCGGTGGGAGCGACAGGGTGTCCGTGCCCAGCACTGTGACAAGGACAAGGCAGGCAGTGAGGAGGAGGAGGAGGGAGAGGGGAGGAAGGCTGGGGGTCCCTGCCCGCTTCCCTCCCCCGCCGGGGCGAGGGGGTTCGCGCAGCCTGGCCCCTGGCCCGGGCGCTGATGGCTTTGACGGCTGCGAAAATTCAAATCCGGATTTCCTCGGGGTGGGGAGGAGGGAACTGGCCTCTTCCCGCTGCAGCAGCAGCCCTCCCCACGGCGCAGCGGGGGGGGCCAGCACCCCTGCAGCCCAGCGAGCCCCCGCCAGCACGAGGTCTGTCTGTCCATCCCTCGCTTTTCCTCTTCCCGCGTATCCCTGCCCAGCACCTTTCTCCCCCCAGCTCCGGCGAAACACCGCAGGTACAGCATCGCCCCGGGAGGGGGGTACGGCGTTACCCCACCCCACTCCCCCTCGCCCTCCTGGCCAGGAAAATCCCAAACAACACGCCAGGCCGGCCTTATCTCGGCGAGCGTGCGGGCGACCTGCCGGGAAGATTGGAGGTTGCCATGGGGAGAGCGGCTACCATCGGGGCGGTGGCTCGCCGTCTGCGCCCAGATAACGTGTCCCCGCGTCCCCCGGCCGGGGAGGGGGGGTGGGGACGTGGTGCTGGAGCTGCTTGTGCCTCTCTCCGCACCCCTGGCTCCGGCTTGTTTTCCTTCCCCGCCAGCATCCGCATCCACCCGTCCCCGCACCCACCCTCCCCGCCGGCCTCCGCCGCTTCCTCTGCCTCCTGCCATTTGCTATCTCATCCATCTGCTCGCCGCCACCTCCCTGTGCCACCGCGGCCCCACCGCCTCGTCCCCAGCCCACCCGTGTCCCCCCCAGGGCCGTGGGGGGCTGCCCTGGCTCTGCCGCTGGAAAGTGTGAGCTCATGGGTGCGCAGGGCGGGCACCGCTTGCCCAGACAATGCCGCCTTGTGCCGCCCTCGGGGACGATCCCAGGGTGCCTGTCCCACCAGCACCGGGTCCTGCAGACCCTTGGGAGATGCTGGGTGTGGGTGCGAGGGGGTGGGTGGCAAAGCTGGGGGTTATTTGTGGGCTCAAAGGAAGGATGATGCTTGCGTGGAGCGGCTCAAGCCCGCCAGAGCCTCCTCGTCCCGGCTCGACCCTCGTTGGAGCGAGCCCAAGGGTTGTGCCTCGTGCCGGGCCGGCTGCTGGCAGCCGGAGGATGCTCCGGGCTTTGTCTGGTCCTTTTCCATCTCCGCATCCCGCAGGGATGGGCTCTGCGCCCGCGCTGGGTGGGTTTGGGGGTCCCCAGAAGCGGTGGCACCTCCCCAACCTTATGGACAGGTTGCTGGAGGGGGGGGGGGGAACTTCAAGGCTGGAGGGCTCCGCGCTGCTGTTGCTGTTGTTGCCTGGATTGCACGAGGTTTCCCCAACGCCCTCCCCTCTGAAAGGAGAAGTTTTGAGGAGAATGGGGAATTTTCCCCTTTGTGTGTGGCATTGTGGGTTTAAAGCACAGGGAGGGCTCAGGCCCGGGGGCTGCGGGGCAGGGGCTGAGCGCAGCACGCCCGTCCCGCTGCCGCTGGAGCCTTCTCGAGGCCACTCGCTGTCGGGGGACAAAGGGCTTCATTACCTCTGCTCCGCTTGCCAGCCCTCGTCAGCAGCCACCGGGCAGCGGGGCCGGCGGGCAGCACGGGCAGGGGCGGCACGCAGCAGGGCAGGGCGCTGCGGGCACCGGGACAGGGAGGGGAGGTTTTGCAGGGTGACGGCGGGAGGACAAGGTTGAGTTTCACACCGTTGTCGTCCCCGCCAGCCGCTGTCACCTCTCTCCGTCTCCCGTTGCAGAGGCAGCACCCGAGCCCCAGCCCGGCGTTAGCACCCAGAGGGATGTGGAGCCACAGAGGCAGCGGTGAGTGGGGGTCTGGCGTGCCCCAGAGCCTCTCCCCAGCCCCGGGGCAGATCCCGGAGCCTTTCGGCCACCCTGGGGACGGTGACATCACCTGGCAAGCCTGTCCTGCTGCCAGCACGTGTGGCAGCGGGGCTGTGCCAGCCTCATGTCACGTTAGGGTCTGGTGCATGGGGGGGTTGCTGGGCTCTGTCCAGCCCCACTGTCCTCGGGCACCTCGGGGTGCTCCGTGCCCACCCTGGCAGTGCCCCACAACCCCCCGCTGTCCCCATGCAGGACCCTGTGACTGACACAGCCCCTCCGGCTCCGCAGCTGAATGGAAAGATTGCAGAAGGTAAGGGGGGGCCATGAGCAGGGTGCTGGGGGCTGTGGGCAGGGTGCTGGGGGTATAGAGTGGGGGTGCTGTGGGTTGTCAGGGTGCTGGGGGCCATGAGCAGGGTGCTGGGAGCATAGAGCAGGGTGCTGGGGGGTTATCAGGGTGCTGGGGGCATAGAGCAGGGTGCTGGGGGGGTTATCAGGGTGCTGGGGGCATAGAGCAGCATGCTGGGGGCCATGGACAGGGTGCTGGGGGGTTGAAAGGGTGCTGGGGGCCATGGTCAGAGTGCTGGGAGCATAGAGCAGGGTGGCTGGGGGCCACGGTCAGAGTGCTGGGGGTTGGCAGGGTGCTGGGGGCCATGGGCAGGGTGCTGGGGGATTGGCAGTGGGGAGCCCTCCGCCCAGGGAAGACACACAGGGGCTGGTGGCCAAGGGCAAGGGGCTGGTGGCCAAGGACATCGTCAGTCACGCTGGGACGCTGCTGGCAGGGCCCTGCCTTCCTCCTCCTCCTCCTCCTCCTCCCAGCCTGGCAGCACCATCTAGTGGCAACGTGCCCTGGCCAAGCCACCGTCACCTCCCGGGTGTCCCCTGCCCTGACCCACAACGCTGAGACCTCGCACCCCTCCAGCAATACCCCCTCCCCAGGGACGTTTTGCCCCCGCTCACGGAGGTCCGTGGGGCACAGGGGTGTTCCCGGGCCCCCCCCCCGCCATGCCCCAGGGCGCGGCCCTGAGCCCCTTCCTGGGCTGGTTGTGCAGAGGATGAGGTTTGCTAAAATCTCCCCTTTTTTCCTGCCAGCAACCACTGACCTCCCCTGGGAGCGTCTGTTCCTCCCGCGGGTCCAGTGTCCCCGGGTCGCCCTCCAGCATCGTGGTAAGAGGCCCCTCACATGTCCCCCCCCACATCCCTCCATCCGTGGGGGTCGGGTTGTGCCTCCCCAGACCCTCTCCATCACCCCAGTGGGACCACGGAAGATGCCAGCCCGGGGGAAACCCTCCCCGTTGCCCAATGTTCCTTTTCTGCACCCAAAAACCGAAGGTATTTTTCCTTCCTTCCAGGCCAAAATGGACAACGAGGTTCTGGGCTACAAGGACCTGGCTGCCATCCCCAAGGACAAAGCGATCCTGGACATCGAGCGCCCCGACTTGATGATCTACGAACCCCATTTCACCTACTCCCTCATGGAGCACGTGGAGCTGCCCCGGAGCCGAGAGGTGAGGGTGGCCCGGGGCCACCTGCATCCCCCATTTTTTTGGGGAGGGCCAGTGAGGGGTCCCAGAGGGCAGATGTGGGGCTGCTGGAATAAATTGCTTCTTGCCTTCTGCAGCGCTCTCTGTCTCCTAAATCCATCTCTCCTCCTCCATCTCCGGAGGTGAGTACCGACACCGCTCGCCCCAGCGCTGGGATGCAGGCGGGGTGGGGGTGGGGGGGTGCCCTGAGGAGATTTGGGGCGGGGGGGCTGTGCTGAGTTGACCGGGGGCTCGCTGCTCACTGGCCACGCTTGCCCGTAGGTCATCCGGGAGTGGCTGGAGAGCCGGACCCCCGGCAGCACCTCACAGCCCACCTCTCGCCAGGGCGGCAGCTCGGCCCGCAGCAGCGTGCAGCACTTCCACCGACCCGGTACTGTGACCCCCCCCCATCCTACCGTCCCCCCCTCGGCACTGCCTGACCCCGAGCCCCACCACGGCGGGGAGAGGGCTGGGTGAGCCCCTTCGCAGGGCTGTGAGCTGCCTATTCCCAGCCCCCAACCTCCTTTTTTTTCCTTGCAGAGACTGACACGACGGAGCTCAACATATACAAGAAGCCCCCGATCTACAGGCAGAAAGGTGAGCGGGGGGGGGGGGGGGGGGGGGGGCTGTCCCACGGGATGGGGCACCCCGGGGCGCTGCCTTACCGCCCTCCCTTCGCCGTGTCCCACAGACCATCATCCCGGAGCCCACCACGGGAAACATCTCATAGAGGACTTGATCATCGAATCCTCCAAGTTCCCAGCGGCGCAGCCCCCAGACCCCAACCAGCCCGCCAAGATCGAGACCGATTACTGGCCGTGCCCCCCATCCCTGGCCGTCATGGGTAGGTGGGGGGCAGGCGAGGGGGTGGGCTGCTCCCCCCCCCACCCTGAGACTCCGTGGGAGCGCTGAGGATGGATCTAACGTCCCCTTTTTGCCCCCAGAGACGGAGTGGAGGAGGCGGATGGCCTCCAAAAGAGGGGAGGAGGAGGAGGAGGACCTGACGGAGGAGATGAAGAACCTGCGGGAGCTCCAGAGGCAGGAGCTAAGCAAGGTGAGGGGCAGAGCGGATGGACGGGCACCCTGCGAGGGGCTGGGGACGCGCTGACACCCATCCTCACCCATGTCCCTTCGTCCCCAGATCACCTCCAACCTCGGGAAGCTGATTCTGAAGGAGGAGATGGAGAAATCTCTCCCCATCCGGAGAAAAACCCGCTCGCTGCCGGACCGGACGCCCTTCCACACATGTACGTGGGTCCCTTCCCTTCTCCACCCCGTGGCTCTGGCTGCCTGCACCCCTGCCAGCTCCGGCAGCCCTGCCTGCACCTCTGACAGTCTCTTGCTCTCTCGCAGCTCTGCACATGGGGAGCTACAAGAGCTCCTCGCTGCCCGCCTCTGGCAGGAGCACCCTCACCCGGGTGAGTGGGCAGGCAGCTGCCTCCACGCTGCGGGGGGGGGCCCACACAGCCCTGGAGGGGGTCTGGGGGTGGCACCGCTCTGATGCTGTCCCCTGTCCCCTTGCAGCTGCAGTCGGCAGAGTTCAGCTCGGCAGGCAGCGAGAAGGGCAGTCCGGGTGAGCATCGGCTGGGGTGGGGATGTGGGGGTGTCCCGCAGGGTTTGGGGGTGTCTGCAGGGATGGGGGATTCGGAGTGTCCCCAGGGATGGGGGATGCTGGGCTCAGCAGAGGGTGGAAAACCACCTCTTGGGGCTTGTCATCACCCGGGAGAGGATGGGGGGGGGGGTCCTAGAGGGGGGACCCCGGGCTGAGCCCTGCTTCTCTCTCCTCTTCAGGCCTGCAGGTAAGAAAGAACTCATCCTGCTGCCGGCACGGAGAGCCAGCGAGGGGGTGATGTATGCCGGGTCTGGGGGGGCGGGGAGCAGACACGGGGCCACCTCTGATGGGTGCCGGAGGGGGGGGCGCTCCCCGGGCTGGAGCCCATCACCTTGGCTTCAGTTCGGGAGGGAGAGAGCAGCCCTTTGGGGAGGTGGGGGGGGTCGGTGCTGACGCCAGGCTTTGCTCCCTCAGAACGGGCAGCGTGGGCGCATGGACAGAGGCAATTCCCTGCCCAGCATGTTGGAGCAAAAGGTGAGTGGGGATGGGGGGGCGGGGGGGCTTGCGCAGGGCTGGAGGGGGGCTGTGGAGAGGGTCTTACAGCCTCCGCCCCCCCTCCCCTTGTAGATTTACCCCTATGAAATGCTGATGGTGACAAACCGAGGCCGGGTGAAGCTGCCGCCCGGGGTGGACAGGACCCGGCTGGAGGTAGGGGCTGAGCCGGGGTCAGGGGGGAGAAAAATTGGAGGGGGGGGGGATGAACCCAGCACCCCATCACCCTCCTCTCTTCCCCCCCTCCCTCCTCCTCGCAGCGGCACCTCTCCCCCGAGGATTTCCTGCGGGTCTTCGAGATGCCCCCCGAGGAGTTCAGCAAGCTGGCCCTCTGGAAGCGCAACGAGCTGAAGAAGAAAGCCTTCCTCTTCTGAGCCTTCCTCTTCTGAGCCCTCCTCGGCCCCGAGCTCAGTCCGTGTCACGCCGTGTAACCGCTTTAGGGCTCTCAGCCGGTTTTTACTAGGCACCCCCTTTTTCCCTTCCCCCCCCCCCCCCCAGCTCTGCCCCCCGCCTCGCTCCTCCTGCGGGCAAAGGGGTTGGGGGGGGGGGGGGCTCTGCCTCCGCTCCCTCAGCTCGCAGTGGGGTGGGGGGGCTGGGGGCAGACCTTGCCCTGGAGCAGGCACGGTTCAGCCAGGAGAGCGGAGATGCGGGGGGGGTCTCTGTGCTTTGTACCCCCCCCTCTCTCCCCCTCCTGGGAGGGTAAGGCCCGGCTCTGCTTTCAGCCAGCTCCGGCATGCAGGCAGTGGGGTGGCTTCTTCTCCTTTCTGGGGGGGTCGGCTGCCTCCAACCTCCACAAGGGTGCCCCCCCACACCCAGGGTGCCGCTCTGCCCCTCGGGGTGCCCCTCTGCCCCCCCATGCCTTCACCCCAAGACTTGGGAAGCGCCTGGGTGGGGGCCGACTCACTGCCAGACCCGTGTGCTCCTGGCAAAGCCAGGCCAGCACCCTGCCTTGCCCCCCCCCACTACTCCAGCCCCCCCATTTAACACCCCCCCCCTCCCAGGTCCCTCCTGTGCCAGCTGTTGCAGCGAGGACCCCAAGGACACACGGACACTGCCAAAACCTGCCCGGCACCGGGCTGGCGGAGGGCAGGGCTGGGGTGGGATGGGGCAGGGGGTGGCAGCGGTGGGGGGGGGGGTCACAGGGGGGGGGGACCCCCCAGCAGCTCCTGCTGCATTTGGAACCGCAGCTGCGCCCACAGCGGGGGTGATGCGTTGGGGGGTGCAGCTGGGCAGAAAGAAGTGGGGGGGCGGGGGGGTACGGCTCGACAGGCAGCGCTGCCTGCCCCCCCCCCGCCACCGCGCAGGCAGGGGCTTCACACCGGGCAGCACCTTCCCTCTCCCACCTCTCCCGTCCCCTCTTTGGGCACACGTTTTGGGCAGGACCCCCGCACCCCCGACACCCCCCCCCCCCCCCCCCCCACGCTCCCCGGTTTCTGTTTCCAGCCACTTTTCCAGCCGCTAGACCTTGTTGGGATGTAAAGAATGTAATTTATTGGGAAATCACTGGCCCATACTTGCCTTTCACTGCTACTCTACAAACGACATATCTATAAATATATATATAAATATGGGTTGTTTTCGGACTGGACTACGGTGATTCACTTTCTCTGTTTTGTTAGAGTTTCTTTTATTTGCTGGTGTCGGAGAATCCGCGTGAGAGTGATTTTTTGCTTACAATTAAAGGTGAAATGGCTTTATCCAGCCCGGCTCCGCTGCTTTGCTTTTTCCTCTCCCCCCCCTTCCCCGGTCCCAGGTCCCTGCAGATGGCGATGGTGCTTCGAGAAGGATGAGGAGCCCTTCCCCGCCTTCCCTCCCCCCTCCCCTCCTCACCCCCCCCCGGCCGGGCTGTGCTGGGGGCCCGCAGGGTGTGTGAGAGCCGGGCCGAGCCGAGCCGGGCCAGCGCTGCCCCGGTCCCGGCGCGATGTGAGCGCACCCCCACCATGGCCCGGCAGAGAGGTACGAGGGGGGGGTACAAGTTATGGGGGGGTGCGAGCCTGCAAAAGGGTGAAAGAGAGGGCAGAGGGTGTGCGTGAAGCTGTTGGGGGGGGGGAGCAGGGCTTGGGGGGTGCTTTCGGGGGTGTGGGTGTGCAAAAAAGGGGTGTGGAAGGGAAAAAGGGGGTGTATAGGAAGGAGGAGGGGGGGTAAAAGGGGGAGAGTGGGGGTTTGGGGAGGTGGGGGGGGTGCAAGGGGCCAGGCGTGGGTGTGGGAGCTCGGGGTGTCGGAGCGGGGATGGGGGTGCCTGGGTGCCCCCGAACAGGTGTTGGGGCGCTGTGGCAGGATGTGGGGTGCCAGCACCCTCCCTGGGGGCAATTTGGGGGCGCAGAAGCCATGAGGGGGGGGGGAGCGTCTCCGCCCTCAAGCCGTGGCCCGGAGCCTCCCCGCAGTGACGGGTCACGCTGCGGCCAAGAGCCTTCGGCCTCCTCCTCTGAGTCATCCCGCGCTGGGCCAGAGCCACCCCCGGCGCTGGAGCGGGGCCCTGGGGTGCCCCCGAGCCGCTGCACCCCCCCGGGGGGAGCAGGACTGAGCCCCAGCACCTCTTGCCCCTCGTTGCACGTGGCCGCGGGGTGGCATCCCTTGGGCAGCCCTCTCCTTCCTCCCCCGAGGATGAGGATGCCAGGATGAGGATGAGGATGCCACGGGGGTTGGACACTTTGCGAGGACATGGTGGTGTGTTTTGGGGGGGGCGTTTTCCTCCCGCCCTGGAGACCGAAGCAGCTGGTTTTCATCCCGGCTGCCTTTCCCGGGCCCTGGCAGCGGGCGGCTGGCACAGCTTCATGGGTGCAGGCAGCGGGGCTGCGGGGCACCACCAGACACGACATCCCCCCCCCCACCTCCTCCCACCCCACCGAGGGCATCAGGGCCAGGCAGGGGGGAGCGCGGGGGGGGAGGAGGGTTGAGGGGGTGAGTGGACGGAGATGTCATTGCCGAGGAATTTGGCCTGGGTGGAGGAGGAGAGGAGAAAGGGAGGGAGAGGACGAGCCAGGCACACCGGGCACGGGGGACAGTCCCCGACACCCCCCTACTCACCCTCTGCCCGCAGGTTCCTTTTGCCAGCCCCGACCCCAATGCCACCCCCCCCCCCCGCCCCCCCCACTCAGTTCCCCCAGGAGCTGTCCTCCCCTTCCCTTCCCCGGTTTCCAGGGCAATCCAGATGTTTGGGCCCAGCTCCGGCATTGCTCAGCCTCGCTGCCCTGCCAGATGTTTCCTCTCCCCCCGGGCAGGGTGTGTGCTCCCCAGCTGGAGGGGGGGGGACAGGGCTCCCCCCATTCCAGCACCTCCTCAGAGGCTTCTCCCCTGCCCCCTGTAACACCCGTGGCACCGGTGGGCTCCTTCCCCCCACCTGCTGCTGGTTTTGGGGGTGCCCGGAGCGATGAGAGGATGTGGCAGCGCTCAGGGATGCTGGGGTCACCTGAGGTTTTGCGGGGGGGTCACCGGGGCAGCATCCCCAGGCCTTTGCTGTGGTTGTCCCTCTTCTTCCTCACAAGGGGATGGCGAGGAGGGAAGCTGGGGGCAGCGTGGGGGAAGCGGGCACAGCCAGGCCCCCTCCCAGGAGGCGGTGGGTTTCAATGGGGGGGGGTCTGCAATATTTTATCCCGGGGGGAGCAGAGCCCAGAGCAGCTGTGACACAAACCACTTTCAGATGCACAGTAAGAAGGAAGGGGGGGGGGGCGGGGTGGCAGGGGACATCTGCCCCTTCCTGCGGTGGCAGTGGGGGGGTGCTCTGGGTGAGGGGGGTCTGGGGGAGCAGGGCGAGGGGCTGGGCTTGGGGTGTGTGTGGTCCTGCTCCGCCACGTGCTCCTCCAGAACAAAAAAACACCCAGAGCTGACGGGGCTGCCACCGCTCAGGGCCGGAGGGACCCTCTCCCCGGGTCCCCCCACCCTGGGGGGGCTGGTGGGGGGGACACACAGTGCGGGACACTCGTTTTCCCCAGCCGGGGCGAGGAGGCACAAAGCAGCTCCTTGTCCCGCTCCATCCCTCCTTCCTGGAGGTCCCCGGCTGGCGCTGAGCCCCGACCCCTCTCCCTGCCCTCGGAGCGGGTGAATGCTCCGCATTTTCAGCGTGCCGGGAGCAGCCTTCATCCCATGTGCCACGCCTCCTCCTCCTCCTCCACAGCACGTTGGGCTGCCCAGCATGGCCCCCCAGCCACGGCTCCCCTCGCCCAACCGGGAACAAACCCACTCTGTGAGCGCACACAGAGGAGCCTTCAGCGGCGCGGGTCCTCGTCCCCCCTCCTCATCCTCCCCCGGCACCCCGGGCCTGTCAATAGCGGGATTGTGCGGAGCCGGGGCAGGTGCCGGGAGCGGGGGTACGGGGCACGTAACCCCACGTCTGTTTGCTGGGTATTGGGGAGCCCCTGCCAGCCCTGCCCGGTGCATCCCTGCCTGCACCCTCCCTGCCGGGGTGTGGTGGCACGTCCTTGTCCCCTGCAGACCTGGACAAGCTGCTGTCGGACCTACGGTCCTTCCTGCTCATCCTGGACCGGGAAAGCCTCAGCGCCGCGGCTCGGGCCAAGAAGAAATCGGTGGCCGATCTCCTGTCCCGGCTGCAGAGCCACCAGTGTGAGCACGGGTCTGCGGGTGGGGGGGACATGGGGCAGCCCCCAGCTAGCACCCGGTAGGGAAGGGACTGGGAGCAGGGCTGTGACTAGGTGCTCCCCCCCCACCCTGTCCCGCAGCAGAGGACGCAGAGTATATGATCATGCGCTGCCTCTCGCCTTCCCCGGGGACCCCGCAGGGTCGGGCCAGCCTGGGTAAGTCACACACTCTGCCCTGCACCCCGTCTTTGCCCTCACCCCATCATCTCCGCTGGTGGCTCCCCGGGGATGCCACCTCCTCGCCCACGTCGCTGCCAATCTTGTTTTTCTCCCCGCTCCAGGAACCAGGACGGCAGATGCAACGGGAGGGAGAGCCTGCGAGTGCCGCCCAGCCAGCACCCTGAGCCTGCGGGGAGGGGTAAGGGTGGGCAGCGGAGGGGAGGGGGGCTGTGGGTGCTCCTGGGGCAGGGGGTGGGACAGAGGCACCCTGTGAGCGTCCCTGCACTGCAACCTCACTCGCGCGGGGGTCCGGCCGGGCTGGGAAGGTTCCCATGCTGCCCCCAACTCTGGGCAGAGCCCCCCCAACAGTCCCTTGGGGAGTCTGCGAGGTTCCCCCCGGGGGGGGCAGCACCTTCGGAGCACCCCTTCTCCCCCCAGAGCAAGGCGCCGGGCGTCTCGCCATCCCCACCAGCTGATGACTCCTATGAAGACGCCGAACCCCTCGGCCCCGGCAGATGCGGTGGCTCCGGTGAGCACCCCCCCGCACCCCCTCCCCGGCACCCGCAGGCACCCAGCACCCTGACGCCATCCCGGCTCTCAGGCGGTGCCGACACCGACAGCAGCCACTATGAGTCTTACGGGGAGGATGAGGATGGTGTGACGGACCGTGCCCACTACCTGCGGCGGCCACCGGCCACCGGTCCCGACCCTGAGCCCCCTGGCCCCCCCGAAGCGCAGCTCTGTGGCTTCCTCTGGAGGAAGCGCTGGCTGGGGCAGTGGGCAAAGCAGCTCTTCATCGTCCGGGAGCACGTGCTGCTGGTGAGCGGGAGGAGGAGGAGGATGGATGAAGGCTGGGAGCGGGTCCCCGAGCTCCGCCGAACCCCACGGTGCCTCCGCAGTGTTTCAGGTGCGCCGCCGACCCGCAGCCGGTGCTGGAGCTGGATTTGCGGGGTTGCCACGTCGCCTACAAGGCCAAGCGCGGCAAGAAGATGCCGCACGCCCTGAAGGTGACGGGGACGGCGGGTGAGGAGCTGGTCATCGGCTTCCAGAGCCGGCAGCAGGCTGAGGACTGGAGGAAGGTTTGGAGGTGTTGCAGCCTGGCAGAGCTCTGTGTGGGCAGGAGGGAGAAATGGGGGGGCACAGCCCTGCTGGGGTGCTCCCGAGGTGGCTGAGGATGGTGATCTGGGGACCCTCCCATCCCGGGGGTGCCTGGAGCCCCGTCAGACGGGGGAGCTGGAGCCCGGGGCTGCAGCGCTCCCCCCTCCTTTGGCAGGTGATCGAAGAGGTCAGCAGCGATGCCCCGAGCGGGCTGGCAGCCATCAGCGTCCCAGCGTCCCCCTCCTCGAGGCTCGGCAGGGTGAGCCGCTTGTCCTCCCCCCCCCGGCAAACCCAGGCACGGGGAAGGGGGTGTTGGGAGAACACCCCAATTCCCTGTCCCTGCTGACGCTGCGGAGGGTGGGGGTCAGGGTGCTTACGGGGCTCTTTGCATCTTCATTCTCAGGCTGCTGGGTCCCAGCTGGGCGAGGAGGAGGAGGATGGCTCCCGGCAGAGCCCTGCCCGCAGCCCCAGACCCGGCGGGGATGCTAAAGGAGGTGCAGTGCGTGGGGATGGGGCGAGGGGGTGTCCCTGCACCCCCGTGTGCCCCTGCTGATAGCGGGGTGCCCCCCCTTGCCCCCCCCCCGCAGGTTTCCTGGCGGTGCGGCTGCGCGGGCGGTGGCAGCGGCTGTGGTGCGCGGTGCGGCAGGGAGCCCTGCGCATGTTCCCCGAGCCCGGCGGTGCCCAGCGCCCCGTTTGCGCCCTACGCTTGGACGGCTGCGACGTTTCCCCCGGGGGGGCCACCGGGTCCCCCCAACGCCTCCGCATCCGCATCGCCCAGCGAGGCCGGGAGCTCGCCCTGCTGCAGGTGAGCAACCGCCACGGCCCCCCGGCGCCCCGCTGCGTCCATCCCCACCCCCCCATCACTGGGGGCACCCCCTGAGCCCCGACCCTCTGCCCCACGCCAGACCCGTTCGGACGAGGAAAGGGAAGCTTGGCTGAAGACCCTGCGGGCCAGGGGAGGAGGGGAGCCGGCCGGTGACACCCCCCACACCGAGACCCCCAGGCTGGGCGATGCCAGCGGCTGCCCTGGCACGGGGTAAGGAGCCGTCGGCCGGGGTACAACCAGCCCCAGCCCCCCCCAACTCTGCTGCGGGGCCACGGGCAGTGACGGGCCCCCCCTCCTGCTCGCAGCGGGCTGCTGCTGCGCCGTGTCCCGACCCCCAACGCCTACATGGATGATCCCTTCGGGCAGCCCCCACCAGCCGAGGCCCCCAAACATCTCTACTCCAACGTGGAGCGGCTGCAGCAGCTGGTAACCCCCCCTGATGCACCCTGAGCCCCCCCTCTCCATGCAAGCCCCAGGGTGGCGGCAACAGGCTCCCACCGTCCGCTTGCCCACGGGCTTCTCCTGGGCTTTTTTTCGCAGCAGCAGAGCTTGGACCGAGCAGTGCAAGGGCAGCGCAAGAGACCCGTGTCTGTGCTGCCCACCGCTGCCTGCAGCAGCGCCCCGGGCAGCGCCCTGCCCTCGCAGGCAGGTGAGCAGGGGCTGGATGCTCCATCCAGGGGGGCAGCGGGGTCCCCCCCTGCACCCCAACCCCACGTGCCAGGATGGAGGCTGCGGTGCCCACCAGCACGGTGCGGTGCTGTGATTCCTCTGCTCTTCCTCCATCTTCCCTCTGCTCTTCCTCCCAAGCATCCTTCCTCTGCTCTTCCTCCCCAGCACCAGCAGCTCTCCGGGGCCGGGCTGCCAGCCCGCAGCGGGTGAAGGTGACCCCTGAGCTCCGGAGCAGGGATCTCTCCCGATCCCAGCGCACTCTGACGCTGCCCGAGAGGAAAGGGGCTCGGGACGGGCTGGATATCCTCCTCGGTAGGACCACAGAGGGGCTCTACCCCCGTGCCGGGGGGGTATCTGGAGGGGTCCAGGGGTGCCCGGGCTTGGCAGTGCCCCTGCTGTCCTTGCAGGGAGAAGAGCCTTCCCCAAACTGGAGGAGAAGGTGGGGCAGCTGGAGAGGGCCTGCCGCATGAAGGGCAGGCTGAAAGCCGGCTCCGAGATGAACCTGCTGGCCATTGGCAAGTCACTGAAGGGCCACCTCGCCGCCACCGCCAGCTCGGCTGGCTCTGAGGTGCGGGGAGGGGGCACCGGCGATGGGCACCGGGGAGGGCAGGGTCTGCGGGGAGCGTGAAGGGTGCGGGAGGGCAGGCATCGCCCTCTCTGCACTCTTTTTCCCGGCAGGGCTCGTTCCTCACGCCGCTGTTGAGGCGCACGGCGTCGGCGAAGAGCGCCCTGAAACCCTCCCCCTCCCCGGTCCTCATCGAGAAGGGAAAAGTGCTGCAGAAGAAAAAGGTACCGATGGGGTGGGCAGAGTTAAGGGGAAGCGGGTCCCACCCGTGGGTACGGGGGTGCAGAGGCTTCACCACCCCCTTTCTCGCCCGCTCTCCAGGAGTGGGAGATGAAGTCTGCGATGTGACCGGCGCCGCGGCAGCCCCCACCCCGCAGACGTTCCTGCCGGCCCGGGCATCTCTCAGCAGAACGTGGGGCTGCACGTGGATCGTGCAGGGCCCGTCGCGGATCCGGTGTTTTAATCATCAATATCAACGCTACAACTACGCACATCTATTTTTTATATATATATATATATATATACATCTAAACTCTGCCTGCGGGTTTCTAATTCCCCCTCGCTGCCTCCTCGCCCCTCCCAGCACCTTGGTTTTGGGGCCCAGATTTCCCAGTTGCAACCTCACGAGCCACCAGCGTGGGTCTGGTTGAACCAGTGCACCGGCAGCCCCCCGGTTCCCCCTCCCTCGGGGATACCCACTCATGGGGGGCCCCCAAACCGAGGTGGTGGGGTGGGGGCTGCTTGGGGCACCTAATTGCACCTTCCCTGGAGTCGGCGGGACCCGGGCTGGGCCCTGGGCGGCTTTCCAGCGGCTGTGTTCGTCAGGGCTTGTTTTTAATTGTAGAAACTTTTTTTTTTTTTTTTTAAGGATTATATATATATATTAAAAAAAAAATCTTAAAATTTGGCTTCCACCTGGCTGCGCTGCGGGAAGAGGTGAGCTGGGGAGGGGGTTGTCCTTGTCCTGCTGTGCACTGGGCGGGGGGGGGGCTGTCCCCATCCCAGTGTGATGTTTTCATGGGGGGGCTGTCCCCATCCCAATGTGAGGTTTTCAGGGGGGGCTGTCCCTGTCCCAGTGCAGGGGGGGGCTGTCCCCATCCCAATGTGAGGTTTTTAGGGGGGTTTGTCCCCATCCCAGTGCAGGGGGGGGCTGTCCCCATCCCAGTGTGAGGTTTTCAGGGGGGGCTGTCCTAGTCCCAGTATGAGGTTTTTAAGGGGGATGTCCCCATCCCAGTGCACGGGGAGGGGGGGCTGTCCCCACCCCGTTGCGAGGTTTTCGGGGGGGCTGTCCCCACCCCAGGGCTGCCCCCCCCCGGAGCAGCTTTAGGTTTCTGTGACCTTTCCAAACCCTCCGCCCCAAATACTCCACCACCCCCCGACACCTCTCCCACCTCCGTCCCTCACCTCTCTCGCAATCCCCCCCCCCCCATTAATCCATCCCCACCCCGTGTCCTGCTCCCCAAAACCCTCCCGGAGCCGGAGCCTGGAGCCGCGGGGGGAGGTGCCGTGGCCGGGCCATCCCCCCCCCCCCCTCGCCCGGCGCCGGGCGGAGCCACCGGAGCGGGGCCGCGTCGGGGCGCAGCGGAGCGCGGCGGGACCGGGACCGGGACTGGGGCCGGTGGCGCGGCCGGGGTCAGGGTGGGGGGGTCGGGGGGGGGGGGGGGCAGCCATGCTGAGCCGTTTAGGCGCGTTGCTGCAGCAAGCGGTGGAGATGGTGAGTGGGGATGGGGGGGGGACACACACGGTGGCACCGGGACCGGGCGGGGGGGGGTTTCTGTACACCCCTGACCCCCGTGTGCGCAGCGGGAGCCCAGCTTGGACCTGCTGGAAGCCTTCACCGAGCACTGGAAGGGCATCACCGGCTACTACCTGGAGGCCACGGGTGAGTGGGGGTCCCTGTGGCTTGGGGGGGGGGGGGGGGCTGTGGCCTGGGGGGGGTTCCTTGTAGCGTGGGAATAAAGTCCCTGTGGTGTGGGAACAGGGTCCTCGTGTCCTGGGCAAAGGTCCCTGTGCCCTAAGATAAGGTCCTATGGCCTGGGAATAAGGTCTCTGTGCTCAGGGAGGGGGGTCCCTGTGCCCTGAGATGGGACCCTGTATCCTGGGACGAGACCCCGTGACTTGGGACAGGACCCTGTGCCCAGGGAGGGGGTCCCCACTCCCTGGGATGGGACCCCATGTCCTGGGACAGGACCCCATGCCCAAGGTAGGGGTCCCCACGCCCTGGGATGGGACCCCATGTCCTGGGACAGGACCCTGTGCCCAAGGAGGGGGTCCCCACGCCCTGGGATGGGACCCCATGTCCTGGGACAGGACCCCATGCCCAGGGAGAGGGTCCCCACACCCTGGGACGGACCCCAAGCAGCACCGTGCCGACCCTAGATCCCCATGGCCGACCTGGCACGCAGGACTTTGGCGTGGGACCCCCCTTTCTGTACCCTGGGAGGACTTATCCAGCCGGGTGCTTGGCCCAGCCCGCCCCTG
Organism: Strix uralensis; assembly: GCF_047716275.1. NCBI lineage: Eukaryota > Metazoa > Chordata > Aves > Strigiformes > Strigidae > Strix > Strix uralensis. The sequence goes on from NC_133999.1 coordinate 2,571,085, forward strand.
ACCCCCCCTGCACACCAGCAGGGGGGGTTTGGGTGGGTGTGGGTGCTCCTGGGAGCGTCTGCAGGTTGGGGCACGTCCCTCTCCGACTGAAAACAACCCGGAGAGCTTCAGCCCTTTCCCTGGCAGGATCCTGGTCCTTCCCACTTGTCCCCCATAGCCCCCCTCCCCGGGACAACCAGCTGCCCCCCCTGGGACAACCGAGAGCTCGGAGCGGGGCCGCGGGGGCGTCCGGCCTCTCGCTAGGCCACGAGCGGAAGGAGCAGGCGCTGGGCCGCCATCATCACATTGCCATCTAGCGTCATCCTCGCGGAGGAGGATTCTGGGCCAGCACGACTCGGGGGGGGGCTACCAGCCAGCAACCCCCAAATACACCCCCCGAGCTGCGCCACGTCCCCCATTCCTGTGTCGGCAGACGAGAGCGTCCCCGCCAGACAGACGGACATCCCTTGGCGCCTCAAGCAGATGCTGGACATCCTGGTCTACGAGGAAAAACAGCGGCCGGCCGGGGAGACGGGGCCGTGCCTCGAGTACCTGCTGCAGCACAAGGTCCTGGAGACCCTCGGCACGCTGGGCAAGGCCGAGGTGGGTGGGCAGGCACCGGGAGAGACGCTTTGGGGGGGGGCTGAACCCCCCCCACCACCGCATTACAGCACCCACCAGCCTTTTCCAGCTGCTTCGCGTGGGGCTGCTCAGGAATTTTCATTCTGAAGCTCTTCCAGCTGCGCAGCGGGAGTTTGTGGGGTGCGAGCTGGGTGGGGGGGTGTGGCTTTTTTTTTTTTTTTTGGGGGGTGGATTGCTCGGTGTAAGACCCCCGTTGGGATCCTTTTGGGTGCTGCTACAAGGGGCTCTTGCATCCGTGCGTGCATGGGGAGGGTGTTTTTTCCCACCAGCACAACCAGCACATCGCTGCATGGCTTCACAGGACAAGGTGTTTTTAGACAGATTCCCCCCCCCAAAGTCAATTTTACCAATTTTACCAAAGTCAATATTACCAAATATAACAGCTCTGCTGATCCTTTATTGCTAATAAAAATGAGGTGCCCTGTAAATACCCTTTTAGTGAAACATAAGCAAACTCTAGCGCAGCGTGGGCTTCCGAAACACGCGCTGGCCCTGCCGTGACCGTGAGGATTTGGGTTTTTTTGGGGTGCTGGGCTGTAACTCCCCATCGCCTGCATCGCAGCAGTGGGAAAAGGGAAATAATCCCCGTGTTTTGTTTTTTTTTTCTCTCTTTTTCAGAGAACTGAGTTCAGTCCCAAATTGCTAAAGGGAAGGGAGCCTGGGGGCCCTGGGGGAGGGTCCGTGGGCATCATTTTGGGGGAGCAAAACTGGGGTGTCTGCTGAGTGTTCTCACAAGCCCCCTGCACTGGGTGCTGCGCCGGGTGATTTGGGGCAGTTACAGGGTAATTAGGTACAGGAACAGGTAAGTGGGCTGTCGCTGATGCTTCTCCCCATCTCCCTCCCAGTACCCCCCCGGGATGAGGCAGCAGGTCCTCCTCTTCTTCAGCCGGGTGCTGGGGCAGGTGCAGCACCCGCTCCTGCACTACCTCAACGTTCACCGGCCGGTGCAGGTGAGCCCCGCACCCAGGGAGGGGCTTGTCAGGGGCTGGTGGGTTGTCCCAGCTCACGGTGGCGATGCCATGTGCCGGGGCTGGCCCCATCCCTGCCAAACGCTGCCGGGGAGCGATGCCAGCGGGAACGGGGAGCCACCAGCCCTCTCCCTGCCCCGCCAGAAATTGCTCCAGCTCAGCGGTGACCACCTGGGCTCTGGCACGGAGAAGGAGGAGGTGCAGTTCGCTGCCGTTCTCTGCGCCAAGATCAAGCAGGATCCCACCCTGCTGACGCACATCCTGGAGGTGAGGAGCCCCCCTGGGCTGGCGGGACGCGGTTGGGGTCATCTCTGGGGTTTGGGTCGTTTCCTTGAGCGTCTTCACGTGCTTCACAGCTCCATCCCCGCTGCAAAGCTCCGCGGGGTGAGCAGGAGGAAGATGGTGGCTATGTATTTGCTTAGTTGGCTAAAACTGGCCAGCGGTTGCCCTTCAGTTAAGGGCATATGACTGTAAAACTAGAGCAACCCGAAGAAGGGGAGGAGGGATGCATCCCCAGAGTTACATGTGCGTTTTGAGCGCTGTGGACTTCAGAGCAATTTTTTAGAATAATTCAGTAGTGACTTAGTGGCTGAACTTAAACTCCTGTTTCTCCTGGAAGATGTTTCTGTGCGTATGGGCCTTCAGATAATTCAGATTACTGTGTCAGTCTCTATTAACGTGACTTAATTTGTGGTCTGGTCACGAGCCTTTGGTACCTGTGGCACACGTTGATACTCAGTCCAAGTGTCCCGGTCTTGTTTCTTTATTGTGTAGAAATGATATGGCAGCTGTCCAGGTCTCTGCATGTTGCTTTGGAACTGACTCCTAAAATGTCACTATTGGGGTTGTTGGGTGTTGGAATGGGCTGCCCAGGGCAGGGGGGGAGTCCCCATCCCTGGAGGGGTTGAAGAATCGGGTTGACCCAGCGCTGAGGGATCTGGTGGAGTTGGGAACGGTCAGGGGGAGGTTCATGGTGGGGCTGGAGGAGCTTCAAGGGCTTTTCCAGCTGAGAGGATTCTGGGATTCTTTGCTGCTCCTCTTCCTCTCCAGGGCAAGAGTGTCCTGAATGGGAAGAGAGCCCAGGAGCTGCCAGCCTGCCCCGTGGAAGAGGGTGCGGAGCATCCCCTGGGCACCGCAGCCGCTGCTGAGCCCTCCCCGCCACGGCGGGACAGCAACCTCGTCACAGCCTTGGTGGGGCTGAGCAAGAGCAAGGTAGGGGGAAAGGGCTGGCAAGGAGGGGATGGAAGGCGCTGCCGGTTGTGTGATGCTGCCTCTCTCCTCCTCCTCCTCCTCACAGAAGAGCAGGGTCGCGCTGAAGGCTCGGGAAAACCTGCTCTTGCTGGTCGGGCTCGCCCAGGAGGCGGCTGCTGCCTGCCTGGTGCGGAGCAGCGCCCTGTGCCAGCTGCTGACGGAGCATCTCTGTGACCTCTACAGCGCTGTGCCCACCTGCACGGACCCCGCCGACATCCTCGCCATGGAGAGGGTCAGCTGGAGGTAAAGCGGGCGCTGGGCAGGGTCCCCCCCAGGCACCACCAAGGCTTTGCCAGAGCCCCACAGCCTCTACCCTATGCTGGCTGAACAGGAGCCAGCAGTGTGCCCAGGTGGCCAAGGAGGCCAATGGCATCCTGGCTTGTACCAGCACTAGCGTGGCCAGCAGGGACAGGGAAGGGATCTCACCCCTGTGCTCGGCACTGGTGAGGCCGCCCCTTGATTTTTGGGTTCAGTTTTGGGCCCCTCACTCCAAAAAGGCCCTTGAATGACTCGAGCGTGGCCAGAGAAGGGCAACGGAGCTGGTGCAGGGTCTGGAGCACAGGTCTGATGGGGAGCGGCTGAGGGAACTGGGGGGGTTTAGTCTGGAGAAGAGGAGGCTGAGGGGAGACCTCCTGGCCCTCTGCAACTCCCTGAAAGGAGGGTGCAGAGAGGGGGGAGGAGTCTTGAGCCAAGGACCCAGCGGCAGGCCAAGAGGGAATGGCCTCAAGCTGCGCCAGGGCAGGGTCAGACTGGCTCTTAGGAAGGATTTCTTTGCAGAAGGGGCTGTTGGGCGTTGGAATGGGCTGCCCAGGGCAGGGGGGGAGTCCCCATCCCTGGAGGGGTTGAAGAGTCGGGTTGACCCAGCGCTGAGGGATCTGGTGGAGTTGGGAACGGTCGGTGTGAGGTTCATGGTTGGACTGGAGGAGCTTCAGGATCTTTTCCAACCAAGATGGTTCTGGGATTCTGTGCAGGTCACAGGGTGATGCTGCCGACGACGGGGTTTTCCCAGGGAAGGAGAGCCTGGCTGCCTTCTTCGGCTGGCTGGACTACCTCGATGAGGTGGTGGTGGGCGCCCACCCGGTAAGGAACCCCCAGCCAGGCTCACGGAGCACCCAGCCCCCCACCCGCGCCACGGCTCAGCCTCTGCCGTTGCCCGCAGGTCGTGGCAGATGCCATCAGCGAGGCCGTGGAGGAAAGGTTTTTCCAGGGCATCCTGCAGCCGCAGCTCCTGCAGATGTGAGTGTCTGAGGCATGAGGCAGCACCCGGGGGGAGAGAGTTTCTCCCTCGAGGACCCCCTCGGGGCTGGGTCCGTAGGGTCCCCCTTGCCTGCGCCTCCTTTTTCACTGCCGTGAGGTGCTGTATCTCAGGAAGGCCCCTCGCAGCATCCCCCTGCGTCCCCGGCAGGTCCGAGCTCGACGTCCTCCGCGCCACGGCCGTGCTGACGGGCACTGTACAGCAGATCCGCGCCCCTCCCCTGCTCCACTGCCTCGTGCTCTTCCTGCTGGGACCAGACCGGCACCCCGAGATCCCAGGGGACACCCCTCATCCTCTGCGCACCCAACTCATCAACCGCTGCAACCACCTCTCCGACGAGGTGAGCCCCATCCTTGGGGTGGTGGTGGGGGGGTGCTGGGGCACGGGCGATGTTGGGGTGTGGTGCCAGCCGGTGACACCCCCCTCGCCATGCTGCAGATCAGCCTGGCCAGCCTGCGGCTCTTCGAGGAGCTCCTGCAGAAACCCCACGAGCACGTAACGCACAGCCTGGCCCTGAGGAACCTGGAAGCCAGGGGCTACCTACAGCGCAACCCCCCCGCGCCCGACGAGCGCGGACCCCTTGAGCCGGACCCTGAGGATGGGCTGTGAGCAGTGCTGGGGTGGGGGGCGAGGGCGGGGAGGTGCAGGGAAGTGGGGGGAAGCCCCTCGCTGCCCACCCAGCTAATACCCCTGCGCTGGCCCCGCAGGGACCTGGAGGAGGATCCATATTTCACCGACGGATTCCCAGACGCCGGCTTTGGGATGGCGAAAATTCCTCTGCCGGCATCGGCCCCGTCGGGCAAGGGGCAAGTGAGCGAGGTGGTCAGCAGGTAGGGATTTGCAGGGGCTGCTGCAGCACGGGGGGGCTGCATCCCCCTCCCCACCCCTCTCCCCTTTCTCCCAGCTTCCTCTGCTTGGTCCCGGAAGAGGCGAAAACCTCCTCGTGCATGGAAGAAGGTGGCTACGACACCTACGTGCACGATGCCCTGGGCACGGTGAGTGGCTGAGGGGGGGGTCCCCATCCCCAGCCGTGCTGGCCTCCGCTCCAGCTCTCACCCACCATCACCCCTCGCCCCCCCACCCAGGTCCAGGCGTGCCGTGCCAGCGCAGCCCCATGGGGGTGGCCCCCAGCCCCCCGGCCCCTCGACGCCTGCCACCCCGAAGGGACATTTTACGAGGGTCACTTCCTCAAGGTGCTGTTTGACCGCATGGCCCAGATCCTGGACCAGGTATTGGGGTGCTTGGGGATGTACCTGGGTCCCCACCACGCTCAGCCCCCCCAGCCTTGGCACAACCCCCGCTCTGAGCTGGCACAGGCTGGGGGTTGAACAGAGGATTCTTTGTCTTCTCGTGGTTCTTGCTGGCCGCAGGGACCCACCGTGGAGGGTGGGAAAAGTTTTTCCAGGGTTTGGGACCCCTGTAGCGGGAGGTAAAGTGGGCAAGGGCAGCGTTTGCAGCTGTTGGGCTCAGGACCCCACCGGGGGGGGTGACTGGGGGGGGATCGGCTGTGCTGACCCCCCACTGAGCACCCCCCCACCCCCCCCCCCAGCCCTACAGCTTGAACCTGCAGGTGACCTCGGTGCTGTCCCGCCTGGCCACCTTCCCTCACCCCCACCTCCACGAGTACCTGCTGGACCCCTACCTCAACCTGGCACCCGGCTGCCGCTCACTCTTCTCTGTCCTCGTCAGGGTAATGTCACCCAGGAAGGGGAGGGGGGGACTTGGGGACACCCCCCCTGCCTCAGAATGGGGCCTGACTCTTCTCCACCCCCTGCCCCGTGCAGGTGATCGGGGACCTGATGCAGCGGCTGCAGCGTGTGCCCCATTTCAGGGCCAAGCTGCTCCTGGTGCGCCGGCAGCTCATGGGGCTGGTGCCCGGAGAGCAGTAAGTTTGAGGGGGGCACAGGATACCCCTTGGGGGGGCTGCATCCCACAGAGCCCCCCAATCCTCGTCTCCCCACAGGATGGACCACACGATGCTCTTCAAGGGGGTGGTGGTGCTGGAGGAGTTCTGCAAGGAGCTGGCTGCCATCGCCCTGGTCAAGGGACCGCCGGAGGGGCCCCCCTGAGCTGTGGCTCCCCGACCCCCCCGCCGAGCACCCCTTCTTCGGCTGGGCTACCACGTGCCGGTAGCCCAGTAGCCAGGCATGGCGGTGGCACCCCGGGAAGGACACAGGCCTCGCAGCGCCCGGCGAGGAGGAAGAGGAGGCGCAGAGACCTTCCCCAGCGCCTTGGCCAACCCGGAGGTGACGCCACCTCCCCGGGTGCAGGATGGGGCCTTTCGGGGTGCAAAGTGAACTGTGCTGCGTTTCCTTCTTGGGGGGGTGGGTTCCTGCCCCCCCCAGCCTCCACCAGCCTCAAGCAGGATTTTTTGGGCAATAATGGGATGTGCGGGGCAACGCCACCCCCTCAGCTGCAATAACTTGTCTCCCCCCTCCCCTGCCCCGGCTCTGGGGCAGGGCGGGGGGGGGGGGGGGGGGTGGGTGTGTGTGCATGTGTGCACACACGTGTGTGTGTTTGTGGCTCCTGCCTGGCAGGGCCAGGGCACCCCGAACCCCGCAAAGCCGGGCACGGTGTCCCCTGGGTGACAGGTCTCTGCTGGAATAAAGCCGTGAGCTCAGCACCCCATGCTGTCCCCCTCCCTACACATCCCCCCCGCAAAAAAACAAGCTCCCCACTCCCCCCACCCCATCCCTCCCTCCTTCAACCACAGCCAGGTGGATGCAAGAAGCAGCAACCGGGTTTATTTCTGGCTCTCAGCACCCCGCCCCGGGCCAGGACCCAGCCCCAAAACACCCCCCCCAGCCATGGGGGGGCTCTCACTCTGGCACTCACCAGCCACATGTCCCAACCAGCCCCCCCCTGCCGTGCCCAAAATGGGGCTGCTGGGGGCTTTTGGGGCACTTTTAGCTGTGGATGGGCACCGTGGCGCGGAGCCGCTGCAGGATTCGGCCCTTCAAGCTCTCCTCCTCCACACGCCACCAGTGGAAAGTGGGGACACGCAGCTCGGGGGGGGCAGCCCGAGGGCTACCGGGCGGGAGGCTCAGTACCACGTTGAAGCAGATGCCATCAGCCCCCCCAGGCCCCCCAGCCCGGTGCTGTAGCCCCAGTAGCCCCAGGGGTCCCGGGGGGGGGGCTAGCGGCAGGCAGTCCCGCAGCAGCCGCAGCGCGGGCAGGCGGAGACCCCTGCGGAGCTCGGCCGGGGACGTGCCACAGGCCACCACGGGCAGGTGGGGGGGCCCGGTTGCGCCCAGCAGCACCCAAAGGTCCCCTGTGTCGTTGGCGAAGGTCAGCAGGAGCCTCAGGCAGAGCAAGGCGCAGGGCAGCTCCTGCGGCAGCGTGGGGGGGTGCGGGGGGCTGCGGCGGTAGCGGGCGGCGAGGTCCAGCAAGGGCAGGATGTCGGGGGCTCGCAGCGGCAGCGCACGGGGGTCCCCGGCCCACCACGCTGCTTGCAGGGACTCGGCGTCGGCCTCCTCCAGGGTCTTCAGGGTCCCACCTGTGGGCAGAGAGACGGCGATGGCCTGGCACGGGGGTGGCGGGGACAGCAGGACACCGGCACGGGGCTGGGGGGGGCGGCAAGACCCCAGGAGGGAGCTTGGGGGGGGGGGGGGGGTGCCAGGACTGGGGGTGGTGCTGGCAGGGGACAGCGATGTCCCGTCGTGGGGCTGGCAGGGGACAGCGATGCCCTTTACTAGGCTGTGTCGAAACACGGCACTGTTCTAGCTACTGAGAAGAAAAAAATTAGCTCTGTTGCAGCCCAAAACAGGACAGGATGGCAGGCAAGGCACAAAGGTGACAGGGGACACCGATGCCCCACTGTGGGGCTGACAGGGGACACTGATGCCCATCATGGGGCTGGCAGGGAAGGCCAATGCCCTGGCACAAAGGTGACAGGGGACACTGATGCCCTGGCACAAAGATGACAGGGGACACCGATGCTTGGACACAGGGCTGGCTGGGGATCTCAAAGCCCATTGTGGGGCTGGCAGGGGACACCAGTGCCCCACCATGGGGCTGGCAGGGGACACCAATGCCCTGGCATGAAGGTGACATGGGACACCAATGCTCAGGCATGGAGCTGGCTGGGGATGTCAAAGCCAATCGTGAGGCTGGCAGGGGACACCGATGCTCTGGCACGAAGGTGGCAGGGGACACTGATGACCTGGGACAAAGGTGACAAGAGACACCGATGCTCGGGGACAGGGGTGGCTGGGGATCTCAAAGCCCATTGTGTGGCTGGCAGGGGACACTGATGACCTGGCACAAAGGTGGCAGGGGACACCGATGCCCATCATGGGGCTGGCAGGGGACACTGATGATCTGGCATGAAGGTGGCAGGGGACACTGATGCCCATCACGGGGCTGGCAGGGGACACCGATGCCCATCATGGGGCTGGCAGGGGACACTGATGACCTGGCATGAAGGTGGCAGGGGACATTGATGCCCATCACGGGGCTGGCAGGGGACACTGATGACCTGGCATGAAGGTGGCAGGGGACACTGATGCCCATCACGGGGCTGGCAGGGGACACCGATGCCCACCCATCACAGGGCTGGCAGGGGACACCAATGCCCATCGTGGGGCTGGCAGGGGACACTGATGGCCCATCACGGGGCTGGCAGGGGACACCGATGGCCCAGCACGGGGCTGGCAGGGGATGCTCCAGGTGAGCCACGTCCTCCCCACACCCCTTCAGAGCCGCAGAGGCCCACGGACACGCACCGGTGGGGCGCGCGAGGAAGGCGAAGCGGATCCAGGCCGGCCCCCTCTCCTCCAGCGCCAGCAGGCTGAGCGGTTGGCACTCCAGCCCCGTCTCCTCCTTCACCTCCCTCCTCATGGCGGCCACGATGCCCTCGCCGGGCTCCATCCTGCCGGCCGGCAGGTACCACCTCCCGCGGCACTCGGCCTTGGCCTCCTGCACCAGCAGCACCTCGTCCTGCGGGGACCCAGAGGGGTCAGCGGGGCAGCGGGTGCCACCGGGGTGGGGGTCCCGCAGAGGGGAATGGTGGGGTGGGGGGGGGCTGCCTCACCTCCTCGTTGAAAAGCACGGCCAGGACGACGTAGCAGGCGTTCCTCCCCAGGCGGACAGGGCCGGTGGGTGGGGGGGGACCCTCGAAGTTCGCCCCCACGTCCCAGCCGCCGCCACCCAGCACCGCATCCAGCTCCGGTGCCGGAGCCTCCCCCATGGGGGTCCCACAGGCTGGATGAGGGGGGAGCAGAGCCCTCAGGCACCCACTCAGGGGGTAGCGGGGTTTTGGGGTGGGGAGGGCACCCCCCAGACGTGCAGGCGGGGGGGGAGGGAGCCCCGGCGCTGGTTGGGCTGGAGGGAGCGGTGAGGGAGGGGGTCCGGAGATTGCGGGGTGCAGTGCGGGAAGTCTCCCAGCAGTGGGGGGGTGCTGGAGGGGAAGGGCTTGCTGGACTGGGGGACGTGGAGGGGGGTGTAAGAGGGGAAGGGTCTGCTGGGCGGGGTGGGGACGGAGCAAGGGAAGAGCTCGGTGGCTTTCGCGATGCAGGGGGGGGTGCAGAAGGGGAAGGGTCTGCTCGATTGGGGGACACCCAGGGGGGCGCAGGAGGGGAAGGGCTGGCTCGACTGCAGCGCGTAGGAAGGGAAATAGTAGGGGAAGGGGTCACTGGGTTTGGGCAGGCGGGGGGGGCTGCGGTAGGAGAAGGGCTTGCTGGACTGGGGGAGGCATGGGGGGGCACAGTAGGGGAAGGGCTGGCTGGACTGCAGGGCGTACAGGGGGGCGTAGGGGAAGAGCTCGCTGGATTTGGGGATGCGGGGGGGGCTGCGGTAGGGGAAGGGCTGGCTGGACTGCAGCACGCAGGGGAAGCTGAAGTAAGTGAAGGGTTTGCTGGACTGGAGGAGGGAGGGGGGAAAGGGGCGGCTGGACTGGGGAACACTGGGGGGAATGGGGCGGCTGGACTGGGGAAGACTGGGAGGAAAGGGGCGGCTGGACTGGGGGATGCCCGGGGTGGGGTAGGAGAAGGGTTGGGGGGGCGGCGGGCTGGCCCAAGGGGGGGACGTGGCAGGCTGGGGGGGCCAGGGCGTGCTGGACTGCAGGGCGCTATAGGGGAAGGGCTGGTCGGAATATGGGGTGCATAGGGGGAAAGGTGGGGGGTCCGGCGGGGTGCAGGGGGGCGAGCTGGGCTGCAGGGTGCTATAGGGGAAGGGCGAAGCGGGCGGCGGGGGGCGGGCGGGCGGCGGGGCGCAGCGGGAGGAGGGGCTGCGGGGATGCAGGGTGCGGCGGGGAAGGGCTGGGGGGGCTGCGCTAGGGAGAGGGTTGGGGGGCTGCGGGGTGCGATGGGGAAGGGTTTGGGGGGGCTACAGAGTACAGTGGGGAAGGGTTTGGGGTGCAATAAGGGGAAGATTTGGGGGGCTGCAAGGTGCAGTAAGGGAAGAGCTTGGGGGGCAGTAAGGGAGGGGTTTGGGGGGCTGAAGAGTGCAATGGGGAAGGGTTTGGGGGGCAGTAAGGGAGGGTCCGGGGTTTGGGGGGCAGTAGGGGAGGGGTTTGGGGTGCAATAGGGGAGGGTTCGGGGGTCCGCAGGGTGCACCGGGGGGGTGGGGAGCGCAGGGAAGGGGCGCAGGGAAGGGGCGCAGGGAAGGGGCGCAGGGCGCCCGCAGGCCCCCCCCGCCTCCCTCCGCGCATGCGCCAGGGGACTCACCGCGTCGCGGGGCTCCGCCGCGCAGCCCCCGCCCACCCCGCCCGCCGCCCATTGGCCACACCGCGAGGGCAGCGCGCTTCCCATTGGTTATCCCCGCCGCCACTTCCCCGCCCGGCTACGGGGCGGGGCTTATCCTTAAAGGGGCCGGGAGGTTAAAAGGTGGTGACGCAGGGAGCAGTGCGCGGGCCGCGCTAATTGCGCGGTGGTAATTGCAGGCCCTTGGGGCGGTTGCTTTCCCGCGGCAGCACCTCGGGCCCCCGAGACCTCTGGGCAGCGACCGGCTGCGCTGTCCAGATGTTTTCCCGTTCTCTGTGAGGCGCAGAGACCGTCCCAAACTCATCTCACCAGTGGCCCCAGCCCGTCCCCAAGGGCTGGCAGCACCCCACGGTGCCATGGTCCCTCAGGGCAGCGACTGGCTGCGCCATCCAGATGTTTTCCAGTTCTCTGTGCGGCTGCTGGCGCAGAGACCGCGCCAAACTCATCTCACCAGTGGCCCCAGCCCGTCCCCAAGGGCTGGCAGCACCCCATGCCGCCATGGTCACACCGCCAGACCCCAGCTCTCCCACCGCACCCCATCCCCGGGTCACTGGGGCTTCCCTGATCGCGGAGGGGGGTGATGCCGCACGGGAGGGAGACGCCGAGGCGGGTGCTGGTGGTGCCGGCGGCTCCAGCACGCTGCGGACATTTTATTCCCCACGCCTGTCCCGAGCGTCCCCGGGCGATCGCGGAGCAAAGCACCAAGCGAGAGGCGGCCGGCCCCGGCTCCCCGCAGCACCTCGGCCGTGACCGTGGCCGTGGCCGTGGCCGGCAGGGCCAAGCTTTGTTCGAGCATCCTCCCAGCACCCGTCTCACTCGCAGCCCCGCAGGACTCCCACGGCCTCCCGCACAGCGGAGAAGATCACGCCGTCCAGCTGCAAGGGTGCAAAGAAGGGGGTCAGCGCCGCTCACCCCGCACCAGGATCCCCCCAGAACCCCCAACCCGACACCCACCCACCTGGGCACGGAGCTGGTGTGCGGCCCCGGGGAGGTGGGTGCTGTGGTCCCGGAGGCGGGCGGCGTTCTCCGGTGAGAGGAACCGCTGCTCCACGCTGATGGTACCGGTGAGGGTCTGCACCTGCCCGCGGCACGGCGGCGTCAAATTTTGGGGGCTCGACCGTGCCTCAGTTTCCCCAGGAGGCTTTGGCACAGCTGGCCGCAGGGGCTGGGGGTTACAGAGCTGCCTACCTGGTGGGGAGCCCCGGCGGGGACCAGCACCGCGTCCCCCAGGAACTGGAGGAGGGTCCAGGCGCTCACCCCGCACTCCTGGCGCAGCCGCCTCCGCAGCGAGAGGTCCAGGTAGTGGTTGGGGGGCTCCGCCACGGCTGCCCCCTCCTGCCCTTGGTCCTCGCACGCCTGCAGAGGGGTGGGGGGTGAGCAGAGGCAGGGTTTGGGGGGCTGGGGCTGTACTAGGGGGGTGATGACACCCACTTTCTGCAAGAAATCCCGGATGCGGCCGGCATCCTCGGCACGGAAGATGTGCCACAGGGCACCGGGCCGGCTGCCGGCATCCCAGAGCCGCTCCTTCAGCGGCGCGTCCACGCCGTCAGCTTCGACTTGCAGGAGCAGGTCTGTGGGCAAAGGGGTGCTTGTGGGGGTGGGGTCCAGAGCAGGGAATTGGGGAGCGGTGACCCCCTTCACGCTCCCACCTTACCGTGCCGTGCTGCCGGCCGCTGGGGCAGCCACGCCGCGGCGTGAACCAGGACGCTGATGGAATCGGCTGCCTCCACCGTCAGGTTTTTGGTCCCAATGGTCCGGTCGTGGGGCTGCACGCCTGCGAGCGGGGCGAGCATCGTCACGGGTTGGGGAGGGGACACCCCAACTCACACACCGCCCCCCCCACCCCCCCACCCCGGGGCAGCACTCACCGTAAGCCACGCAGACACGCGGGCGCAGCCAGCGCCGGCCCCGCAGGTAGGTAGCCAGGTTGAGGCGGCCGGCTGGCCCGCAGTACTCTGGCAGCGGCAAGCTGGTGCTCAGGTTGGTGGCCCTGTGGCACAGGCGTAGTGCTCGAGGTCGGGGCACCGGGTACCGGCGCTGGCAGAGCCACCCTGGCTCTGCATCCCATCCCACACCGGGCTGCATCCCGTAGGGAACCCACCCCACATCCCGGTGACGCTTTTGTTGTCACCTACCGGCACAGCTCCATGTCCCCAAAGCCACTTTCCAGCTTCAGCAGGTCCCCACCGCCCCGCTCCGGGGATGCTGCAGGATGGAACGTGGCATCACACACGGGGACGGAGGGATGCGCAGGCTGGGTTGCCTCCCCCTCTTCTAGACCCCCTCAGATCTGACTTGAGACCCCACAAACTCGTCGCATGCCCACCTGCGCTGGCGGCGAAGCCATCCCAAAATTCCCGGCTGCTCATCCTGACTCGGTCCGATGGTGCCCGCAGGTTCACCGCCTCCACCGCCCGCTCCCCCCCGGCCGGGCAGAAGGACTCCGGCCCCCACAGCCGCCCCTCCAGCCTCTTCTGAAGCCCTGAAACAAGGACGGGCTGCCGGGGCAGCCGAGGGCTCAGCTGAGGGGGGGTGCGGGGGGGGTTTAGGGGTGGTCCCCGGGATGCTGGAGGGGTGGGGGGGGCTCACCTGGCCCCGCCGCCAGTGCTCTTGGAAGAGCTTGTAGTTGCTGACATGGTCGGGGTCGTGCAGCCAGAGCAGCCCGCTGGGTGCCAGGATGCAGTGAGAGGCGGGAGGGCCGGGGGGGCTGGGGGGGTCGAGGGGGCTGGGGGGGCTCAGCTCGCCCCCCGCCTGCCTCTCCTGGATCTTCCTCTCCACCACGCGGGCGATGATGCTGTCCAGGATGCTGGTCAGGCGGTTGTCCTAGGGAGAAGAGTGGGGGGGAGCCCCATCAGCCCACCCTGACCCCCCTCCCAGCCCTGCTGAGGGGTGGGGGGCAGCATGGAGGGGGGGGGGGGGGCTGTGCCCTGCCCACCCCGGGACTCACACTGGGCAAAGCGGGTGACACGGGGGCAAAGGCCATGTGCACCCCGTCCTGCCCCAGGCACAGCTTGACGGCGGTGGAGGCCAGGAGGTCGCAGAGGGTGGAGGTCTGCACGGGCCCCCGGGGGGGCGGCTGCCCCGGTGATGGTGGCCCCCCCTCGGGGCTCTCTGCTTTAGGGGGAGAAAGGGGTCAGGGCTACTCACGCCCTCCTCTGCCTCTCGCCCCCCCCCCCCCCCCCCCCACACACACACCCAGCACCCTGTAAAGGATGCGGGGCAGCATCCCTGACCCCCCTGGAGCGGGGTGTCCCCACAGCGGGGGGGTCGCAGCCGGCCCTACCTTCCTTGACGGGCTGGGAGGTGTCAGCTTGGCCATCGCTGCTGGGTGGGGGGGTAGCCACCGTGGCCCCCATCGGCTCCTGAAACACCCATGCGAGCATGCGGGACGGGGGGGACACACCCCCACGTGCCCCCTCCCCAGGGCTGGTCCCCTACCCCAGCATCATGCACAACCCCCCTGCAGACACCCTGTTGTAAGGGTTGGGGTGCACCTGCACCCCCCCATTCCCCCCCCCCCCCCAGTACCTGCCTGCTCCCCGGGGGCTCCGCAGCCCCCTCCCCGCAGGGACAATGCGACTCGATGCCGAACTTGACCCTGACCTCGTGCAGCAGCTTCCAGAGCTGGGTCAGGACTGGGGACAGATGATGGGGACAGATGATGGGGACAGGGGGGGTCACCCCCAGGCAGTGGGTGGGAAGGGGGGGACACACACACACACACACTCACCATGGGTGGGGACAAACTGTGTGGGGACAAGGGCCGTGACAGGGTGATCCTGGCCAGGGGAGCACTCAGGCGGCTGCGCCGGATCCTCTGCATCAGAGAGAGGGTGTGTTGGTCCCCACGGGGGCTGACACCCCTTTTTACACCACCCCCCCCCCCGTCCCCGTCCCCTCCGTCCCCGTACCGCGGCCGTCAGCCTCCCGCCTGCTGCGGTGGCAGTCGGGGCACAGCTGGAAGCCACATCTGGCGCAGCTCCAGTGGGAGTTGAAGAAGCCGCGCTGGCAGGCGTCACACAGCTGGGGGGCTCCTTCCCCCCGCCGCCAGGCCGTCACCCCTGCGGGAAACACAGCCCTCAGCCCCCCCCCAGCGCTCCCAGCGCCACCCCCCGCCCCACACCCCCGTCCCCCGCTTACCCTCGGGGGGTCCCGGCCACGTGTCCCTGTCCCTGCGGACGGCCTCGCAGAAGGGGTCCCCCAGGACCCCCAGTAAGTATTTGGCCAGGCAGAGGCTGCTGCCCGCGCTCCTGCGGCCTCGCTCGGGGCCGGCCGCCTCCAGCCGCAGCGTCTCCCCCTCCGCCTCCCCCAGGGTGCAGAAACCATCGACGCTCAGCTCCCCGCCGGCCCCGAGGGCAAACCTGCGGGGGAGAGGGGACCGGAGGGGGTGCTCCGAAGTGGGGGGACAGGAGAGGGTGCTCGAAATTGGAGGGATGAAGCAGGATGCTCAAAAGCGATGGGAGAGGATGCTCAAAAATGGGGTGACAGGAGAGGGTGCTTTAATGTGGCGTGATGGGAGAGGATGCTCAAAAGTGGGGGGATGAAACAGGGTGCTCAAAAACGGGGTGATGAGAAGAAGCTCAAAAGCAGGGTGACGGGAGAGGGTGCTCAAAAGTGGGGTGACAGGAGAGGAAGCTCTAAAGTGGGGTGATGGGAGAGGGTACTCCAAAATGGGGTGATGGGAGAGGATGCTCAGTAGCAGGGTGACAGGAGAGGATGCTCTAAGGCAGGGTGATGAAACGGGATGCTCAAAGGCAGGGTGAGGGGAGAGGATGCTCAAAAATGGGGTGACGGGAGAGGATTCTCTAAAGCAGGGGGATGAGAGGGGCTGCTCAAAAGCGGGGTTAGGCTGTTCCATGCATCCCACCATGCATCCCCCCCGGCCCAGGCTCACCTGCGGAAGTGCAGCAGTCTGCAGGTGCTCTCGGGGGGATCCCAGTCCTCCTCCTCCTCTTCCTCCTCCTCCTCCTCCCCCTCGGGGTCCCCCCCGGCCCGGGCGGCGCAGGCACAGCACCGCGGGATGCTGTCGGGCAGGGCGGTGCAGGCCACGTTCTGCAGGCACCACGGCCCGACACGGCTCGGCGGGTCTGGGGGGAGACGGGACGCACTTTGGGACACCCTGAGTGGGGACACACCAGCCCGGGGGGGTGGCAGGGGGGGACTGGGATGCCGCAGAAACTGGGCCAGAAAGTAGGGCTGGAAAATAGGGCTGGAGATCTGCAAGAGGTCAGGGCTGAGATTGCTGGCACCGCCCCAAGGAGGGCTCCGACTCCGCGATGGCACTTGCCACCCCCCCACCCTGGACATGACACCCAAGGGTGCTGTGCTGCCCCAAAGGGGCATTTCTAGACACCCCCACCCTGGGAGCTGCTTCCAGACCCAGCCATGCCGGGAAAAAAAACCTGAGCGCAGCAGGTTCCCCAACCCTCACGTGTTCAGAGCTCGTGTCGCGGGCGCTGGCAACCGGGATGCAAAATTTCCCTGGGGGACGGGGCGCTGCCACCGCCCTCCCCCCGGCCCCGCCGCCTTACCTCCTCCTCCCAGCTCCATCCTCCCCTCCTCGGGGTCCCCTCCGCTCTCCGTGCTGTCACCCGGCCACGCCACGGCCACGTGCTTGGTGGCCTTCACGCCCCGTTTGGCTGCCCCGGCGTCCTCGGTGGCAGCGCGGGGGCCGTCGGCGGGGCCGTGGGGGCGTTTAGCCGAGCGCTTGCCCTCGCCAGCCAGCTCGGTGCCACCGTCCCGCCGCGGGGCCTTGCAGGGCAGCAGCGACTGCTCCGAGTGCCGCGTCAGCCACGTCTTCTTCAGCTTGGTGTGGTTGCTGGGTGGGCACGGAAAACGGCTCCCCGGGATGCCCAGGGTGGGCTCGAAGGGGCTGAGCACCCCATAGCCCACCGCCGGGCACCCATCGCAGCCCGGCGCGGTGCAGAGGCAAGCGGGGGGCGGCTCCAGTTTGGCAAGGGCCGGCGGGTAGTGCCCATCCGTGAGCGCAGGCGACGGGTCGGGGTCCCCTGATCCCGGTGACGAGCCAGGCTGGAGGCTTTGGTAGCCCAAGTGCTCATCTTTGGGCTCGGAGGGCTGGCCTGGCACCGGCTCCAGGGGAAAATCGGTGGCGTGGGGCTGTGTGCCCACCCAGGGACCCCCGCAGCCCCCCGCCATGCCGGGCTGCGGGAGGAAGAGGGGGTGGCTGGCGCTGGGGGGAGGCGTGCGGGGATGGGGAGCGGGCAGACTCAAGCTGCCCCCCCCTTGGCCATCCCTCCACAGGGCTCCCGGCAGCTCCGGCACTGCCGGTTCCCCCTTGCCAGCTCCATCTTGCCCCGCCTGGCCCTTGCCCAGCAGCTGCGATGGCGCTTGGTCCTTGACCGGGGGGTGGAAGCCGGGTTCTTTCTTGACAAAAAACTCCTGGAGGGGAGCAGAGGGCTGGTGTCACCCCAGATGTGGGTCCCCATCCCCACCTCCATCACCCAGACGGCTGGGAGGTGGTGATGGGGAGCACCCCGCAGCCCTGCCTCAGTTTCCCCACCACCACCCTGCCAAGCTGGGCAGCTGCCCAGTGCTTTCCCGCCCCATCTGGCCGAGCCCGTGGGGTGCCCGTGTCACCCCCAACCGCGTGGGAAAGGAATGGGGAGCCGCAGCGGCGCAGGTGCGACGGGCGCACCCACGGGCTCTGCCTCTCGCCGCCTCCGTGCCACGGCCGCTGTGACTCAGCCCAGGGGGGTTTGCATCATGCTGCGGGGCCGCCTCGGGGAGGAGAGAATCATCTTTTTTTTGGGGACCCCGCTGCCAAGCTGCAGGAGCAAGCGGGGGGCTGCGTCCCACTCGGGGTGGGGGGCTACCAATGTATCCCCGCTCTGGAGCCAGGCTGGGGGAGCCAGAGCGGTGCCGCCGTCGGAGCCGGGCACCAGCGTGGCCATCCGGGGTTGCCTACCTTGTTCCCTGAGCTGGAGCAATCGTCGAAGGGGCCCGGAGCCACCTTACACCTCGATGGGAGCCCCAAATAGAGGGGCTGGCCCCAGGCAGGCGCGTAGGAGCCCAAGTGCCAGTCCCCGCCGCCAAAACACCCATCACCCATCGTCCCCGGCGCCTCCGGCCCCCCGGTGCCAAACGGGGGGTCAGCCGGGGCTCCAGCGGGCAGCAGCGAGGACAGGAGGAAGGGGCTGTGCTTGGCCTCCACGAGGAAGGGGCAGTGGTGGAAAGCCGGGGGGTCACCGGCTCCGTCCCCCGCAGCGCCACGGGGCTTGCCGGCACTGCCGGGGCGCTGGGTGTCCAGCCCCGGGAAGGGCAGGGGGTAGCGGTGATACGCGTGGCTGTAGAGGGCCAAGGGGGCCAGCACGGCCTCAGCCCACCGTGGCCTTGTGTGCTCCTTGCAGGGCTCGGCCCAACCCGCCTTGGGTTGCCCGTTCCTGGGCGGCAGCAGCGGCGGGAGCTCGGCTCCATCCTTGGGGTGACACAGGGCGTCCCGCAGGCACGGTGCCGCCGGGGGGTAGGGACAGCCCAGCCGGCCACTGGCGAGCTCCCGGCCTGGCCCCAAACATCCCTCAGAGCCCCTCCAGGGACACCCCTTCTCAGTCCCGTAGCTCAGCTTGCCAGGCTCCAGGTAGCCTGGGAGTCCCAGCTCGGCAGCGGCGCTTTGGGGTAAAACCACCCCGCTGCTCTCCACCCCCCGGGCGTCCGGCATCGCCTCCTGGGTTCTCCTCCACTGCGCCGGGGTCTCCCCCATCCTCGCGTCGCTGGCCATGCTGCTCCGCCACTCATGTGGTGCTCAGCGCCGTCCCGGGCTGACCGGACCCTGCGGGGTGGCAATGAGGGGAAACTGAGGCACAGGGATGGTTGATGGGGTTGGGGTGGGAGGGTGGGGGCGCTGCTTTCAACCCCCTCAGCTCCCTCCTCCCATGCTAGATGGGAGACTCGCCAGCACAGCGAGGGGACCCCGAGCTCCCGTGCCTCGCGGGATCCGGCGGGATGCCCAATGCGGGGAGGGCACGTGGCTGGAGCGTTGGTCCCCTGCCCATCCCATCCCGTCCCTCCTGCACCCAGCCCGGGGGGGGGGGCTGGCGGCCAGGACGCACCTCGCGCCCACCCGTCCCTCCGCACCCAGCCTGGCCCCGCGCCCGGCCGCTGGCACCCAGCGTGGGGAGGCCTTGCCCCGCGCAGGTATTTGCCTCCGGCCAGGGCTGGGCTGCACTTCCCAGGAGGGTTTGCAGCGAGGGGGGGAGCTCCCAGCTCCCAGGGGCCCCTCCTGGTAGAAATGCCTGGGGGGATTTGTTGGATTAACGCTCCTCCAGGACCCAGGCCACACGCAGACGCGGGGTTCAGAGCCAGCCCTCGCAGCAGCCGGCGATGGCATCGCTTCCCGGCAGAGTAAATGCCACCTGCTGTCCCCCAGCCTGCCCTGTCCCAGGGGGACAGACACGGGGTCCCTCTGCTCTGAGCCACTGCGGCAAAACCGCAGCCCTGGGTAGGACAGAGCCGCCCCGATGGCCGGGCAGGCGGCTGCGACGGGGACAGGAGCGTGTGTCCCCAGAGCCGCCCGTCCCCGTCACGTGCCCTTAGTCCCTGTTCCCATGCTGCTGCCCAAGCCCCTGCTCGGGAGCACCCTGGGGCACCCGCTGCCCCACCACACAGCACCCTCGGGGTCCCCCCAGCCACCCCCCTGCCCTTCGCCCCATCCAGAGCACAAGCAGCCGGTCCCGCAGCTCGCCGAGCACCCCCGAGCACAACCAGCTACCTGGAGGGTCCATGGGGGGACCCCGCCACCTCCCCTGCAGCACCGAGGACGAGCGGGTGTCTCCGCCGGCGGCACAGGGTCCCGGAGAGGCGAAGCCGGGGGTGTGGGGCGGGGGGCACTGGTGGTGGGAGCACCTAAACCCACAGGCTGAAGGGATCCGGCTCCGGGATCTGGAGGAGGCAAAAAGCCACCCGGGTGGCCCTGGGGACGTTCTTCTCCGAATGCTGGAGCTGGAGTTTTCGATCCATTGGCCTGGGGGGCTTCGTGCTCCTCCTGCCTATTGTCCTATGAGCTGGGGGGAGGGAGTCCCAGCGTGCTGCGGGGGCGAGGGGCACCCAAGGGAGCGTCGGTGGCGGCGAGCAGGACCTTCCCCCCGGCTCTAGGCAGCCTTGAGCATCTTTGGGGCGAACGACGGCAGGACAAGGCGATGGTGAGGGCTCAGCTCCCCGCCAGCGTGCAGCCTCCACCGGCTCCCACAGCGACTGGGCGGGCGAGAGGGTGCTGACGCCCGGGAACCGGCACCGTGCCGGGGGGGTGCCACCCAGCCCCAGGGGCACTGGCGGCGGGTGCCAAGGCGGGCAGGTGTGCTCTGCCCCGCGCGAAGAAAGCGCCCTTTGTTCGGCAAGGCCCATGAAAGGTGCCGGCCGCCCGCTCCAGGTGAAACTGGAACGGGAGAAATGCCGGGATGGGCCAAACGCCCCAGTCCTGGTGCCCAGGGGAGGTGGCGGCGGGGGGGGGGGGGGCGGGTGGTGGCACGGCCTGGCACAGAGTTCACAAGCCCTTCGGTTTTGCCCAAATGGTGAGGATTTGGCCTCAACGCACGCTGCCACTGTGACAGTCCAAGGTCGCCCTGTCTCGCAGCTGAGCCTTGTCCCCCTGCCACCATCCCTCCCCCGGCTGCCTGGGATGAAGGCAGCGCTCCTCTGCCTCCCCTCCTGCCTGCAGAGCGTGCAGCAGCCGGGTGGGAAGGGCAGGGTGGGATCCAAGGGGTGCCGAGGGGCTAACGCAGAGCACGAGCTACCTGGGGCCACTTAATCCCCCTCCCTGTAGCCCACTGGGCTTGCACACCCCCCAGCCGTGCCCCACAGCCCACCGGGCGAGAGCTGGGACCCATCCCCCTGCCAGCATCTCCCCAAGACACACCGACCCCAAACCCCCCAGCTCTCGGGGGTGAAGCTCCAGCCGGGCGCACGGTTGCAGCAGCAGGTCAAAGGGGGTCCCCCAAGGTGGGCGCCCCATTTCTGAGCTCCCAGTGAGGGACTGGAGAGTTGGGGAGGGTGGGGGGGGGAGCTGGTGCCAGTAGCACTTACATAATGTACGTGTGTCCCAGGGACACCCCGCGCACAACTCGCACGCCTTACATAAACCACAGCCTCCCCCGGCACGGCTCGACACGGCTGGGCCCCCCGGGGGCTGGCGGGGCTGGGGGGCTCGGGGGGGGTGAAGCCAGGCCACGGCCCGCGTGAGCTGAGCAGCGTGATTAACATCAGACCTTCGTTACAGCTCAGCGGCTGCTGGTCTGGGCCCGCTGGGAGCCAGGAGCCACGGTTAACCCTCGCCGGCCGGGGCGCGGTTGTGGCTCGGGGTGCTGGGTGCCCCTAGGGTCCCTTTGCAGTGGCACCCGCCGGTCCCCATCCCACCTCCAACATGGGTGAAGCCGCAGCGGGACCCCCTCGAGCCCTTTTTGCCGAGGACAGGAGGGTTTGGGGGGGGGCCACGGTGCTCGGCTGCTGCTCGCTGCACCCACTGGGTGCCAGGGAACAGGGAGGGGACCCAGACAGGGCTCGGGGCGTGGGTGAGCCCGCGCCTTCCTGCGATGAGAAGGTGCTGAAAGAAGAACTCTCTTCCCGTTCCTTCCCGCCCCTCCCCGGGGATGACGGCTCCAGGGGGGGTGGGGTGGAAGCTGGCAGCCAGCACGGACCCCGAGAAGGATCAGCAGCACCCTGGCACGGCCGGAGGGGTCAGCGGACGCCCAGGAGGATGAGGACCCGGTGCCAAACCTCAAAGAGGGGCCATGAGCAGCCCTTGATGGGGGAGGGCAAGGAGCAGGGACCTGGGAGTGGGGGGGGCGATGCTGGAGGGACAGGAGGGAATTTCCCACCGTGCACTGGGGCAGCATCTCTGGGCGCTGCGCCCTCCCCACACCCCGCTATCCCGGCTGCCCTCAGCTCCCGGCCATGGCGGGGCTGCTCCTCCCGTGCTGGGGAGCCCAAGGCCCTCGCAAAGCCTCCCCGGGGCCAGCGCGGCTCTCGTGGGAAAGCCACGCTGACGGCAAGCTCTTTTGGGGGTTTGGCCACCATCCCGCCCCAGCCCAGGGAGCGGGCTCCGTGCCGGCCTCCCACGGCACAGCGGCTCCGGCCGGGGTCCCCCCGCTCCCTGCCTGTCCCGGCACGACCCACGGAGGGTCCCCCAGGGCAATCTGGGGGGGGTCTGGGCTGGGCTTGAGTTTTGCCAGCTCAGGCTTTGCCAAGAAACCCACCCCCGGGGGGTGGAGGGGGCTCTGCCTTGGTGGCTTGGCACAGCCGGCCCCAGAGCTCCAATCTCCTTGTTTTTTCCCTTAAATCAGAGGGAGTGCGAACACCCACGAGCCAAGCGCTGGCCAGAAAGACGCCGCGGGAGGCCGGAAACACCCGAATTAGAAACCTTGGCATCCCTGCCCCGCTCAACGCCGGAGGATGGGGAGAGACTCAGCGAGGACGAGGGGTGAAGGGACACTGTCCCCACGGTGTCCCCTGCGACCACGGTGGGGAGCGGCGGGGGGGGGGGACGCGTGGCTGTGTGGGGGGCTTCTGGAATGCTCCAGCACTGGGGACGGGGGACGGACGGGGGTCCCGGTGCAAAAGGCTCCCTGGTACCCCAACAGCCCCTCTCTGGGCTGGTGCTCCGGCAGCGCAGGCAGGTGAGGACCCTGCCAGTCCTGCCCACATCCCCTGCCCCATCTGGGCACCTCGGGGAAGGGCTCCGCAGCCCCCAGACCCACCAGCCACCCCCGGCTGGGAAAACAGCCTGAAATCAGCTTTTTCCTCATGCAAAAAGGACTCAACATGCCCCTCTGTGGTTTGCTCAGAGCCCCCTCCAGCTCTCTCTGCATCCATCCATCCCTTCCTCCTCCTCCTCCTCCTTCCTCCTCCTCTCAGCCCCAGCACCGAGCTCGGCACGCACCTACCTGCCTCCACCGTGGCGCAGGTGAGGAAGATGAAGGCACAGGCAGAGGAAGGCAGCCCCGTTCCCCCTCCCCACCCCTCCTCCTTGCCCAGCACCGGGTGCGATGGCCGCAAGAGCTTTTGCTAATCTGCACCCGGTGCTTAAAAAAAAAAAAAAATAAAAAAACAAGGCAAAAAAACCCCCACGTCAAACCTTCAGGAGTCTGGAGGCTGCGGCGGAGCGGAGGGCACGGGAGGACACTCACTCCCACACGAGCAGCTTTCTGGGAATTAGGGCCACAGCCCAACTGCTCTGGCAGCCTGCGCTCCCCTCCGGCCCTGGCTGCCGGTACGGCGGGGCCTGGGCAGCCGCTACGGCCCCGCTGCCGCGGGCTCGGACGCTGGTCCCGGCCCTAATCTCCCGCTTTCCCTTCGGGGAGGTGAGTAAGCATCGCTAATCCCGCTCGCTTCGCTGCTGGGGGAGAGATGAGCCGCTTCTCCCAGGCTGGGGGTCGCACCCCAATACCCCCTGCCCATCCTAACCCCGCGCCAAGAGGGGGGGGGGGGGCAGCGCCCGGGGACCCCATCCCTGCGGCAGCTCTCGGGTGCCGCACGGCGGGGATGGGACGAGGGCAACTTGGCCCCGTTAGGTTTGTGGGGAGCGGGGGGCTTGGCCAACCCCCCCCTGGTGCACATGGTGGGGGGATGCTCGGGAGGGGGGGCTGGACGCTCCCTTCCCTGCATCCCCATCCCGGGGGAGGACAAGGCAGGATGAGGCATCCCAGTGCCCGTCCTGTGCCACCCCCTCGGCTCCCCCCTACCTGCCCGGGACTCCTGTTTACCCCGGCGTCAGCAACCGCCTTCAAATACCTTGATGTAATTAAAAGCTCGTCCCAGGGGCCAAGGGCTTAGGACGGCAGCCAGGGACACGGGCAGCCCTCTGCCCGCCGCACACTGGGCAGGCAGCTGCCTGCTGCCCGCTCGCCCGGGACCCCACAGCACCTACCTGGGAGCAGTCGGGATCTCCTGCCCTCAGCCCGGGCCCCAATTCTGCCCCCGCCGCCGGCCGGCCATGGCGATGGGCAAACTGGCACCGGGCAGGCGACGGGAAAAGAGTCACAATCGACAGGCAGCTGCCTGCCCGCTCGCTGCCCGGCTCCTCCTGCCAGAGCAAGGCAGTGCCTCAGTTTCCCTCGGTCCCCAGAGCCACTCCCCCCCGCGACCCGAGCGTGGTCCCCAAAATCCCCGAGGCTGCGGTGTCGTGGCAGGGACACGGGTCCAGCCCTGGGATCGTCCTCGGTGCCAGCGCGGGCAGGGCCAGGCTGTGAGCGGGGCTGGCTGGGGACAGACGGGTCCTGGGGAGGGGACGGCGGGGGGACAGGCGGTTCGGGGGGGGGTGGGGGGTGGGATATGCAGCATTCCTTCAGCTGTGTCCTCCCACGCTCCCGTCACCTCGAACGCCCCTTCCCCAGCCCCTCCTGCCCCCGTGCTCCCCACCCACCATCCTCTTCCTCGCCGGTGGGGTGACGGCAGGTGTATGTTTGAGGACATAATGGGGGGGGGGGGATGCAAGAGAGGTGCCGTGTCCCCCCACCAGCGTGGGGGAGGAAGGTCTTACCTGCCTGGTGGCAACAGGGGGGGGGTCTCAGCTCCTGCCCGGCCAAGCCCCCTGCCCACGGGCAGCGCGCTGCCCGCAGCTCCGCATCGTGCCTCCTTGTGCCCTCTGCGGCGGGAGGCAGCTGAAAGCTCCCCGGGGCTGCCAGAAAAAGAGGCTGCATTTAAACAACAGACATAATTATGCTTTTGATACCGTCGGCTAAAAATACAGCTCTGTGCCGCGCGGGGAGCCATGTGTGCGCGGCCTCACATGGCTCCCGCCTGGAACGGCTGACTCAGGCGATGGGGACGGAGGGGGCCCGAGATGGGGGGGGGACCCCAGTGGGGACGAGGGGTTGGGGACACCCGGACCCCTGCCGTGGAGGGGTCGGCCTGCGGGAGGGTGCTGCTCTGCCAGGGACCCCCCAAAATGAGCCCCAGGGATGGCACCAGCATCCGCACACACACACCCCCCCCCCCAGAAGGGCGGTAGCCCCCAGGTTGGCTGCGGTGGGGTGAAATGAGCTGGGAAAGGGGCAGGGAGGGAGCCGGGGGGGGGCGCAGGAGCGTGGTTGGGTCGCTCAGGGTCACCAGCATGGGTTTGGGGGGGGGCTGTCAGGCGGTACCTGGATGCCAAGGGGTGGGTGCGGCGGGGGACTGGGGACGGCACCCAAAGCCACTGGGGGGTCTGGCCAGCAGATCCCATTAATGAGTAACAGCCCCCACCACCCTGCGAGCCGGTGCTCTCCCGGGGGGGGAGCAGAGTCATCCTGGGGAGCAGGGCTGGGGCTGCCGCCCCCCACCCCACCCCGAGCACCGACCTTTGCCAGGGCCAAGGCACCAGCTCACGGCTGCTGCCCTCTGGGAACGGGCAGTGCCTGTCCCGGGGGCACCAGCTGCCGCGGGGGGGGGTGGATAATGCTTCCCTGCAGCATCAGAGATGTCCCTGTCCTGCTGGGAGAGGGGACACCCCCGCGTCACCCAGTCCCGCTGCCAGCTCAGGGGTGCAGGCAGGGGAGCCCCGGGAGGGGAGCGGGGGGCTGGGGGGGTGGAAGCCACTGACCTGACCCTCGCTCCCGGTAATGCCTTCCCAGTGGGGAATCATATTTTGGGTTGGAAAGGACGTTTTACAGGTCATCTAGTTCCCACCCCCCTGCCACAGGCAGGGACACCTTCCACTAGCCCAGGTTGCCCAAAGCCCTGTCCAGCCTGGCCTTGAACCCTTCCAGGGAGGGGGCAGCCACAGCTTCTCTGGGCAACCTGTGCCAGGGCCTCCCCACCCTCACAGGGAAGAATTTCTTCCTTATACTTAATCTAAATCTCCCCTCTTTCAGTTTAAACCCGTTACCCCTCGTCCTATCCCTACACCAGTGTTCAAGAGTCCCTCCCCCCTTTCCTGTAGCCCCTTTCAGTCCTGGGAGGCCGCTCTAAGGTCTCCCCGGAGCCTTCTCTTCTCCAGCTGAACCCCCCAACTCTCTCAGCCTGTCCTCACAGGGGGGTGCTCCAGCCCCCCGCAAGCATCTCCGTGGCCTCCTCTGGCCCCGCTCAAGCAGGTCCGTGTCCTTCTGCTGTTGGTGCCCCCAGAGCTGGACCCAGCACTGCAGGGGGGTCTCCCGAGAGCAGAGCAGAGGGGGAGAACCCCCCCCCTCACCCTGCTGGCCACAATCCTCTGGACGCAGCCCAGCACACAGGTGGCTTTCTGGGCTTACAGGGCCACGAGCCCCCTGGTTTACATCACCTCCTGCCACCCCCATGCACCGCAGGGTTACGCTTCACCCCGCTCCGGTGGGGCCAGACCCTGCCCTGGGGTGAGTCGGGGGGGAACCAGCCGGGGCTCAGCCCCCTGCTGCCAGCACAAGCCTGGCACCCCCTCTCCAGGGAGGACGGTGGCCACGGCCAGGCAAGCTCAGGTCAACCGCTGAATTGCTGGGCTGGGGCGCTGCCAGCTGAGGGAGATTACGGCTTTGCTGACTGCAGCCTGGCACAGACCCGCGAGCTGACGCAGCTGGGATCAGCGCTGGCACCGGAGGGGGCTGCCGCAGCCCCGGGGCCGGGGGGCCGGGCTGCACCACCCCGGGCAGCTTTTGTCCTCTCCTTGGGTTTCTTTCCCTGGGGAAATACGTAGGACGCTTGTCAAACCAGGGCTCAGGTGCCAGGACGCCCGGTTCCCTTCCCAGCTCTATTTTAGGTATCGCCAGTGCTCGTGCCTCAGTTTCCCCAAGCTGGGAAGCAAAGGGGTCCCCAGTGACCACCCATCTTGGGGACGGATGATGCTCAAGCTCCATCCCAGCACCCCCCCAGCGAGCCCTGAGGCCACGGTACCCCCCCATACCCAACCCTGGTCCTGGGGGCAGGCAGCCCCGGGCCGTATCCTTGGAGGAACCACCGTCCCTAAGCAGCTTTAGGGGGATTACAGGCAGCCCCCCAAGCCCTTGCGCTGTCCCCCCCCCAGCCTTCCTTCCCCACTGCTTTAAGTAATCGTCTCTGAGACAGTTTTACACAGCTAATCCACCCACCTCCACCTAATCTGCTCCAACACCGCTGCCTGGCTCTGCGCTGGGGGGGCTGCAGGTAGGGGCAGACGCTCTCCCTGCCCTGGGAAGACCCCCCCCCCAAAGGCAGAAAGCAGCCAGGGGGCTAAAAATAAAGCTGGCCTGAGGGCAGGAAGGATTGGGAGCATGGGGATTGATGCCAGAGAGCAGCAGGGCACCAGGGGACAGGGCACGGGGTGGGGTGGGGTGGGGGGGCAGGAGAGGCAGCGTTGTCACCTTGTGCCACCCTGCCTGAGGCTTGGTGCCCCATGTCCTCCACCCGGGCAGGGGACACATCCTCCGGGGAAGGAGTAAAGGGAGCAGAGACCCCCCCCCAAGGTGAGACGGGGGAGCCCCGGGAGGGAGAAGGCAGCTGCCCATGGCCGGGGCTGTCAGGACAAGACAGGGCTGGTGGCCAGGCCGGGGACATCCGCCCGCAGCCCTGGCCGTGTGCCGGGGCCAGGGGTGTCCCCAGCGGGGCCACGGCCGCTGCTGCCACGCCGTGGGGGACACGGCTACTGCAAGGAGGGGCTGAGATGCACCCCTGCACCCCAGCACCCCCCTCCACGCACCCTCAGTCCTGCTCTGCCCCACGGAGACCGAACGCTGCTCCCTCCCACAGCCCCATGCACCCCCCGAGGGTCCCCCACAGCCCCACACCCCCCCCCCCGCTCCGAGGGAAGGGGACAGCGTTTAAACAAAAAGGGTCAACTCCCGTATCTGAAAGTCTAAAATAACATTTATTTTTCCATGTACAAAAGCTCCCGTCTGGGAGGGGAGAACATTGAAAGCCACGTGGTACCGGGCAGGGCACAGTCAGGCACTGGCACCCTGGTTTCAAGTATGGGGGTGTCAGTTTGTAGCTGGGGGGGGGGCCCTGGCTAGGGAATGTGTCTTTGGCTTCAGAGGACAGATGGGACAAGGCACGTCCCTTCGCTGGCTCCCAGGGCAGAGGGGATGTGGGGAATAAGGCATCACGGCAGCAAGAGAGGAGGGGGGGACCCCAGCAGAGCCTGTAGTGTCCATAGGGTGGGAGGAGAAGGCGGGGGGGGCCCACGGGGAGGCGCCGGCGCCAGCCCGCAGCAGTGGGGTGTGGGAGGGGGCAGGGCTGGGGGGTGAGCTGGGGGGTGCACAGTGCAGCCGGGCAGGCGCCGAGGTCAGAAAAGGTATTTACAGTGTAATATGGGGGGGGGAAGCCTCCTCCCCGGTTCCAGGGGGGGTGGACGAGCCGTGGCTCGCTCCCTCCCGGTGCTGCAGCAGCAAATTCGCGTTCAGACTCCTGGCAGAGGGTTTTCCCAGGGCCGTTAGCTATCCTGCTCCGGCGGAGCCGCTTTCCTCCTGATCTGGCTGCGCAAGAGCCGGGAAGAGCCCTGGGGAGGGCGAGGGATGGGTCAGGTCCCCCTGACCCCAGCCCCAGGCCACCACAGCCCCCCCCCTCTCACCGCGGTACCTCTTTGCCCAGCATAGTCTTCCTCACCCCACGTAGGCTGCGGCTGCGGGAGAGGGGTTTGGGGTCCCGGCTGCTGCGGGGTGAAGGCTGGGGAGAGACCTGCGAGTCCGACCAGAGCTCCTCATCGTCCGTCTCGCTCTCGTACTGCTGCCCGGCCGAGGCTGGGGACAGAGGGGCACAAGATAGCTCCTGGCACGGCCCCCCCACGGGTCTCACTGGAGCCCCTCGCTCCTCACAGCGATCCCCCCCCTGCCCCAGCTCACCCAGCAGCTGCCTGTGGCTCTCCTGCTCCTCCAGGTACAGGGGGTCCCGGTAGTGCACGGGGGTCTCGTCAGGGACGGAGCGCAGGTCGTGCATGCTGAAGCTGCGGAGCCGCCCGGCCAGAACACCCTGGCTCTTTGAGGCGTGGGGACACAAAGGATGGAATTGAGCCCCAAAGCACCAGAACCCCCCCAGAACCCAGGGGCAACGCAACCCCACCGGGCAGGGCTCAGCACCCGCACGGCCCAGGGGTGGCAGCTTCCTCCCAGGGATCCCTGAGCATCCCGAGGGCAGCGGAGTAGCCCAGCCCATTGGCGGTACCTTGGTGGCCGCCTGGACAGCGGCCGTGGCCGCCAGGTTGAGGCCCCTCTTGCCGAAACGCACCATCGTCTCGTAGCTGCGTTCCCTGGCCCGGATGATGTACGTGTCGATCTCCTGCCAAAACAACCGCGGCCGTGCCCAGGGTAGCGCCGGCGCAGGGTCCTGCTCAGCGGGCTGAGCCCCCCCAGG
This sequence comes from Strix uralensis, assembly GCF_047716275.1. Lineage (NCBI taxonomy): Eukaryota > Metazoa > Chordata > Aves > Strigiformes > Strigidae > Strix > Strix uralensis. Next base: position 2,600,097 of record NC_133999.1, read on the forward strand.
GCACGTAGGGCCACCCCCCGCCTCCCCAAAAGCCAAGTAGCCTTTACCTTCTCCTTGCGGGACAGCGTGGGGTGCACGAATTTACGGTAGAGCAGGCTGGCCCCCCGCGTGTAGGGGGAGAGCAGCCAGATGACAAACGCCGTCTTAATTTCGTAGTAGAAAGGAAACCTGCCAGAGAGGGGGAGAAGATGGGGTCTCCAGGGACAGGGGACCCCAAAAGACGCTCTCCTGCTCCCCCCGCGGCAGCCTCACCAGGAGATGAGCAGGTCGGTGAAGGTCTCGGTGGCCGTGAAGAGCGCGAAGATGATCCAGTACATCATCCAGCGGACCTGCGGGGAGCGGGACAGCCCGTCAGCCCGCGGCTGCAGCCCGGGAAGGAGCCGCCCCAGCACCCTACTCACGTATTCCCGGATGTTTTTGGACTTCACGGCCTTGTAGGAAGCGTAGGCAGGGTAGAGCATCCCGAAAACCAGCCTGTAAGGAAGAGGGGGGGGTGAGGCAAGCGGGCCACCCCACGTAGAGCAGCGGCAGGGAGGAGAGGAGCTGCCTGGCCCAGCGCCGCAGCTTGGCCTTGAGCTCTTCCAGCACCATGACGGCCCCGGAGCTGCCGGGAACGTGGACGGCAGCGGCTTGGAAAGCTCAACTGGGGGCACGGGGCCCAACCAACTGGGGGCACAACGTCGCTCCCACAAACTCGCCCACCTCCGCGGGGACTGGCCCGACCCGTCGAGGCGGTGGCAGGAGGCACGGCCCAGGTGTGGCACAACGGAGGTGACAGCCCCCCCCGAGCCCGGGCACAGCGATGCTCGGTGCCAGCCCCAAAGACTCACCTGGTAGCCCGGTGACTCGGGGGACAGGCAGGGAAATCTCCTGCCTGCCCGCAGCCGGGGTCACCCCGACCACCTCCCCCGACCTGGGGACGGGGCCGTGGGGGCCCCCACCCCGCAGCGGCGGGGCCTCCCTCTCCCCACGAGGGACTTGGCCACTGGCCACGCAGCCCAGCTAGCCACAGCGCGGGAGCCAGGGGAGCGAGCAGGGCTACAGGGTGGGGGTCAGTGCTGGGCACAGGGACCCTCCAGGCTCTGCAGGGAGCCGAAGCCACGCTCGCCCCCCGCCCCCCCTCGGGACGGGCAGGGGGCCGGCAGTAGCCCCGGGACCACGACACTAGCCCATCTCCGGGGGGCGGGGGGACACCTCTCGTTGCCCCCATACAAGCGCATCCCCCCAGCAGCCCCTCGCCCAAATTCCCACCTGGGGCAGCTCCGCGCAGCCCCCCGCCCTGCAGCCCCCCCTCCACCGGGCACCCCCCGGGACCCCCCCCGGCCCCCACTCACACAATCACCCGGCTGAGCATCCAGGACACCATGGTGCGAGCGGGCCCGCCGTGCCGGGCAGCGCCGGGCGGGGGGGGTCCACGCTGTCCCCCCTCCCCGCCACCTCCCCGGAACCCCCCAAAACCCCCCGGGTCCCCCCGACCCCCCCGCGGCCGCCGGAAGCGAATGGAACAACGTGAACGTTGCAACGGCCCCGCGCATGCGCCGTAGCGGACCCCACCCCCGCCGCGCTTAAAAGGGCAACGTCGGCCCTTAAAAGGGCAACGCAGGCTCTTAAAAGGGCAACGGCGGCCCTTAAAAGGGCCTCTCCCCACAAGTTCATGTTGGGGTGCGTGTTTTTACGTCCCTGTCCACCAAAATAGTTGGTTTTGTAATATTTTTTTTCCCAGAAAGAGTGGTCAGAGAGTGGAATAGGCTGCCCAGGGAGGGGGTGGAGTCCCCATCCCTGGGTGTGTTTAAGGGCCGTTTGGATGAGCTGTGGGGGGATGTGGGGTAGGGGAGAACTGTGTAGAGTCGGGCTGAGGGTTGGACTCGATGATCCCGAGGGTCTTCTCCAACCTGAGTGACTCAGTGATTCTGTGAAAATGAGTGATGCTGGGGACTTCTTTTTGGTTTTGGAGGGGGGTGGTTTTGGTTTTTTGTGATGCTCAGGTGGGGTACGTGCACAGCGTGGGGCGTGCGGGGCACCCCACCGTCATGTCAGGGGTGCGGGAGGTCAGGGCTGGGGGTTTGGGTGGAGGTGGGAGCGCCGCTGGGTCATGTCAAGGCAGTCAGATGTGCTGGCACCACCCTGACGTGTTGATTCAGCGGGGTTTAGCCTCAGCCGCAGCTAAATCCCCTCCCCGGCACGCCTCACCTGGGTTTACATGTGCGCTGAACCTTAAGCACCCGCTCAGGCGTGTTGCTGAACCAGAGCCAGGGCTCTGTGGGCGGGCGTGGATCCCTGAAAGATGCTCGGGAGAAAATAGAAGCTGCTTCCTCCTCCCGGAACCAGAACGGGGCTCAGAGCCCTCGCTGGTGGACCTGACATCACATCCCTGGGCCACCTTCCCCTTGGCCGTGCATCCCCAGCAGTGGTCCAGGGCACGCTGGCTCCCCCATCCCAGTCACTGCCACTATTGGGGTGCCAGCACCCCTTTGCAGCTGCTCCCCGTGTTTCCCACCTGGCTTTAAAATCTGCCCTTCCCTCGTAGGGAAACTGAGGCACAAAAGTGTGGTAAAGCCCTGCTGCAGCATCAGTTAGGGCTGGGCCTAACCAGTTAGGCGCTCTGCCCTGCCTTGCACCCAGGGCAGGGCTGGATCCGGCTGCGGGGGGCTGCAGGGAAAGGACCTGGAGCCCCCGAGGTCAAACTCTGCTCCTTGTGCCCCGCAGTGCCTGTTCCTTTTGAGAGGATTTTTATTTGTGAGCTTAGTTGGTGGTTTTTTACATGCATATTTATATACCTGGGGGACAGGGAAACGCTCCCCTGGAAAACCAGCCGGGCGGCTGCGCGGGTGCTGGTGCAGCTCGGGGTGCAGCAGGCTCCCGCTGGGACACCCTTCCCTGGGGAAACACCTCCTGCTTCCCCCCCCGCCATGGGACGAGGCATCTGCAGCAAAAAAAAAAGAGCAGGCGAGCCACGTGCAGGGTCTGGAAGACCCCTAAAACCAGGGGTTCCCCCCTCCTGGGCTCGGACAGTGGGACTGGTGCAGGGACAGGGGCAGGGCTGGAGGCACGGCGGCTGGCGGCAGACGCAGGCAGGGCCAGGAGTCACAGTGTGTTTATTGTGGGGAGCGTTGGGGTGGGCACGTACACCTCGGCTGGCACGCTGGGTCCTGCCCGGCAGCGGGGCCGCAGGGGTCTGCGGGCAGAGGGAGCTGCTGGACATGCACAGAGGGGGACGGGAGCAGGCCAGCCCCGTTTCTGCGGCTGGCAGCACCGCCTCGGCAGCAGCCTGACAGCCTGGAGCATCCCGCTGGCCTCGAGCATCCCATCTGCTTCAGGGTATCCCATCTGCATCCACCTTGGGGCATCCTGCTGGCCTCGAGCATCCCATCTGCTTCAGGGTATCCCATCCACATCCGTCTCAGAGCATCCTACTGACCTGGAGCATCCCAACCGCCTTGGTGCATCCCATCTGCATCCACTTTGGAGCATCCTGCTGGCCTCGAGCATCCCATCCGCCTTGGGGCATCCTGTGTGCATCCACCTTGGAGCATCCTACTGGCCTCGAGCATCCCATCCACCTCAGGGCATCCCATCCACATCCACCTCAAGCATCCCATTCCCATCTGCCTTGGAGCATCCTGCTGGCCTCAAGCATCCCATCCACCTTGAGCATCCCATTCCCATCCACCTTGCAGCATCCAGCGGGCCTCGAGCATCCCACCCACCTCAGGGAATCCCATCTGCATCCACCTTGGACCATCCCCCCCACCTTGAGCATCCCACCCACTCTGGAGCATCCCATCAGCCTGGGAGCTCCGCAGTGTCCTGGGAGCATCCCATCCAGCCCCGGCAGCCTGGCCCTGCCTGTGCACCTCCCTGCCTGCCACCCCACTCCCATGCCCCCCCCAGACCTCCCTGCCGCAAGCCCCTGGGCCCGTTGTCCCCTCCCCGGGCTGCTGGACGGGGTGACCGTAGGTGCTGCCCATGGGAATACCGGGGGGAAACTGAGGCCCGTGGCTTCCCCTGGCAGCGGGGCCGTGGGGCTGGGTGCTGCCCTGCACTTCGGGGGGTGGGTGAAAGTGTGGGGCTGGGAATGTGGGATTGTGACCACGGGGCAGAGCCGGCTGCAGGCAGGAGGAAGGGGCTGGTGGGCGCATGCGTGTCCTCGGGCAGGAGCAGGCAGCTCTCGGGGCAGGCGAGAGCCGTGTCGGGGCAGCCCGGGCTCTGTCTCCCTGCTAGAGGCTGAGGTCCACCACCACGTGCCGGTAGACCAGCGTGTTGGCCTTGAAACTGGGAGCCAGGAGGAGCTGCACGTCGGCAGCCGGCACGTAACGGAACGCCCGCGGCGCCTGCACCGACAGCTCCTGAAACTTGACGAATTTCTGCTTCTCCTCTTCCCACAGGTAGACGTGGGTGAAGGAGAAGTCACTGCCCAGGGCCAGGTACTGCCGTTGCTCCACCGAGAAGGGCTGCATCACCATGGAGCCGCGGGACGGCAGCGTCTGCAGCTCGACGAAGCGCTGCCCTTCCCATCGCACCACCTTGGAGTCGCCGATGTAGCGGCTGAGGCAGAGGAACTGGTCCCGCTTCACCTTGAAGTGCTTCACCATCTGCACGTCCAGCATCTCCCCCACCTCCCCCTGGGCCGTGAATTGTTTCTGTGCCCGGTTCCACTGGTAGATGACGGGCGCTTGGGAGCTGCTGGAGATGATCAGCCGGGGTTTGCCGTCATTCTCCACGTATTCCACGTCGGTGTCGCGGTGCCAGGCGTGGAGGGCTTGGTGGGAGTAGAAACCGTTCTGGTTGAGGCGGTAGAGGCTGGTGGAACCCGCCTTGGAGCTGTCGGCGATGACGAAGTACCAGTCGCCTTCGATCTGGAAGGCCTCGATGTCGTTGGGCTTGCGGGTCTTCTGGCTGTCGATGTCTTGGATCTTGATGAACTTGTCCACGGCCGTGTCCCAGCGGTAGATGTAGGAGCCACCGAAGAGCTGGGCCACCACCACGTACAGCTGGTTCTGCGCCACGATGGGCTTGCAGTGCACTGCCGAGTGAGCTGCCGGGCAAGGACCACATCACCGCGGGGCCGTGCCCTTCCCGAATCACCCAAAATGGGGGTCACAGCCCACGAGGGGACCCCCCTGCCGTCACGCCTTACCAGGGATGCGGTCGAAGTCGCGCAGCTTGCGCTCCACGTAGTCCCACTTGAGGACGGCGCAGCTGCTGGCACCGGGCTGCGCCAGGGCCACGTACAGGTCGCTGGCGTAAGTGAAGGGCTCAGCCGACACCGACTGGAAGGGCAGGACCTGGTGCACCACAAAATCTGCGGGGAGAGGCGGCGGTGAGGGTCTGGGTGCCCAGGGAGGGGGGTGACAGGCGGCCGTGGTCCCTTACCCGTGGTGATGCACTGGAAGTCACCCAGCGCCAGGTCCCGGATCCGCTGGCCCTCGAACTGCCCGGGGCTGCTGCAGAAGATGGCGGGGACCGTGGTGTTGGTGCTTTCCAACCACTCCACCAGCCACTTGATCTTGCAGTCGCAGGCCAGCGTGTTGCCCCGGAGGTCCCTGCCCAAGGATGGCACCCAGTCACCCCCAGCACCCAGCCCAGAGCGAGCAGAACCCTGAGGGTGTCACCCTCGCCCCAGTCCAGCGTCCCGGGGCGTCCCCAGTGCCGCGTCAACCTTACAGGTCACTCAGGATGTCCAGCGGCTTGAAGAGGTCCCGGGGCAGCGTCTGTAGGTTGTTGTTGGCCAAGGACCTGGGGGATGAGAGGGGCCGTGGACGTGACTTAGCCCTGGCCATGGCAAAGGGACAAGAGCCTCCCCTCCGTGTTCCTGGGGAGCAGGAGACCCCCCTGCTACTCACAGGTGAGTCAGGGACTTGAGCCCACGGAAAGTTGCCTTTGAGAGTGCCTGGATGTCGTTGTTCTCGATGAACCTGGGGCAGGAGGAGACGGTGGCACGGCTGCCCCAAGGGGACCGATCCCTGCCGATGCCCCCACTGTCCCCGTGCCCTCCCCAGGGCCATCCCTGTCCCTGCGTCCCCCTGTCCCCATCCCACGCACAGGTACTGGAGATGCGAGAGGCCGGCGAAGGCGTTGTCCCCGATCAACGTGAACTTGTTGGAGTTGAGCAGGCTGCAAGGAGAGGGGGGAAGGCGTCAGCACCGGGGTCGGGCAGGACGGGCATGGGGGGACATCGGGATGCCCGGCCACCAGCGCAGCAGACGTACAGGAACTGCAGCGAGGGGATGTGGGCGAAGGCGGCCTCTCGGATCTCGGTGAAAGCTGCGTTCACCATTGTCCTGCCAGCGAGATGAAGCTTCAGGGCTCTGCAGGAGAGGGGACGGCAGCCAGGGGCGGGGGGGGACGGCTCCACCACCCCCATGCCCCCAAGCACCATCCCTGCTGTCACCTGGGGTCTGCCAGCCCCAGAGCAGCCCCAGCACTAATCCTGCCTGCTGGGGGTGGCACAGAGGGGACGAGGCGCTCAGCCACCCCCCGGGGCTGGCACCCACCCCACACCCTGCGGCACCCCACACGCATGTGCACCCAGACACGCACACGCATCCACGACGCACGCCCGGACAAAGCTCCCATGTCCCACCACATCCCCAGGGACCCACCAGCTGACCCACCAGCCGTGTCCTCTTGGGGCTCCGGTCCCCAAGGTCATGGTAGATGGGGACAGGCTGCAGCCCTGCTCCCTCCGGCACCGCCACCGCCACAGGACAGAGGGACGTGGGGACCAGCCCCGGGGGGTCCCCAGCCTGCTCCTTCCCCCCAGAGCCCCCAGCGCTGCCTGTACCCCACCCCACCATGTGTTTGTCCCCGATGCAGCACAAAGAAAGAGGCTTTTCCTATCACCCCAGCAGCCCCTGCCAGCCCTGCGCCCTGGGGACGTGCCCCGCTCCCCGTCCCTGTCCCCGTCCCCAGCCCGCTGCCTGGGTACTCACAGCGAGATGACCTCAGGGGGGAGATTCCTGGGCACAGCCTTGGAGTCCACGCAGAAAGCTGTGTCCCGGGTGCAGGAGCAGCTTGGGGGACAAGGGGGTGGCCGGGGGGGCCGCCGACCCTCCGCTGGCAACCAGAGCCAGGCCAAGGCGAGGAGGAGGAGGAGAGCGGAGAGCTGGCCCCTCACCATCCTCCTCCCACGCCGCAGCTCCATCACGCCTTGGCCTAGCTCTGCTCTCGCCCCTTGGAGCTGCTCCCTCTTGTCTTGTCGTGCTGGGGAGTGGTGGTGAAGCTTTTTCCTCTCCTCTTTCCCCGGAGGTTTCAGTGTGGAGGAGAAGCGGTGGTGGCGGCGGAGGCCGGCAGTGCCCGAGCCGCTGCTCTGCAGCGCATCATGCTCCTGTGCTGCGGGAAGGAGGGAGGGAGGGAGGGAGGGATGCGGCTGAGCGACAGCGTGAGCATCCACGTGGCCCCGTGTCCTCGCCAGCCTGCGGGGGTGCAAACACGGGGGGGTGCACACCCAGGGGGGGCAGCCACCGGGAGCCGGGGTGGCTCTTGGGGTGCACAGGGCTGGGGGACAGGAGAGGGACCTGCAGCAACTTGCAGGGGTGATGCCAGCGCGGTTCTCCCACCCTGTTGCTTCACCCTGCTGCCTGTGCTGCAGCGCTGCCCGCGCCAGCTCCCTGCCTGAACTGGCAGCAAGCGCTGCCGGGTGGCGGGAGGCACCGGCCACTCGGCCACCCCGTCCCAGGCACGGTGCTCCCGGCCAACAATGAGCCCAGCCAGCTCCTTCCCCGCGCTGAAGGGGGGGCCCACAGCTGCCCGTGCATGGGGCCGCAGGGACCAGGGGTGCAGCACCCCCGGGGATGGGTGCTGAGGGCGCTGGGTCCTTGGCCAGAGCCCGGGGATGGGTGCGGAGGACGGGCACTGCTGTTTGCCTTGGCCCCCGCCTGTGCTGATGGCCAAATGCCGGGAAAGGGCCCTCGGAGGTTTCATACCCCCACCCCGGGCTCAGCAAACAGCACAAGTGGCACCTTGGCAGCCGGGGTGGCCCCCGCCTCCTCCCACCCACCTGGCACCCTATAAATCCCCCCGGCTCCAGCTGGCGAAGGGACAGGAGCCGCGTGGCGATGGAGGGCGAGATGGACGGCAGCTCCAAAGAGCCTCTGATGGAGGAGGCACCCCCGGTAAGGAGCACCCAACCCCCCAGCCCGGGGAGCCAGCGTGGGGCTGAGCACTGGCTGCCACCCTCGGTCCCACGCCGGCAGCTCAAGTGGTCCCTTGTGTCCCCAGAGGTACACAGCCTCCCCCCGCCTGCCCTGCATCCCCCACCAGCTCAAGTGCCTCCTCGTGGTGGTGGTGGTGGTGGTCATCCTCGTGGTGGTCATCGTCGCCTTCCTCCTCCTGGGGCTGCACATCACCGAGACGCACGCTGAGACGGTGAGGCAGCGCCGGGCAGGGAGCCGTGGGCTCCGGTGACGGGTTTGGGGATGGCACCGGCCACTGATTCTTTGCAGGGATGGGGTTTAGACCCCCCACAAGTCTCCCTGAACCCCCCCCCCCCGCCTGGCAGGTCTTGCGAATGACCATCCATGGCCTGGATGGCGAAGGGACCCCCCAGCACCTCTCCATGAGCAAGAAGGAACGGACCGGGACATTCGCGGTGCGGGACGGGCTCAACGCCTCCGCCGTGGTGGTGTACGACTACAGCAAGGTGGGGGGGGCAGCCCCGGGGATGGGTGGCAGCGGGGACAGGGCTGAGCTGACCCCAATCTGTCTGCAAACAGCTGCTGGTCAGCTACAGGTCCTGGCGTCACCGCGCCTGCTACGTCACCCGCGTGGACAAGGACAATATTCCAGGGCTGGACGCTGTCACCGAGACCTTCCAGCGCAGGCAGGTGGGTGCTGGCCACCCTTCTTGGATGGGTTTGGTTGTTCCTGGGCCAAGTGTGGGGCTGCTGGGCTTGTGGCAAGCATGGCCGAGGATGGTAGCCCGCTCCGTTCTCTCTCCCACAGGCTGAGATGAAGGAAGCCAGTGGCAACGCCGAGCCCCTGGCTGACCGCTCCATCCTGGGCACCACCGTTAACATCCTCTGCAGCACCGTCCCTGTGTACTGGGCGTAGCACCAGCTGGGGTTGGCTCGGGGGGGGGAAACGGGGCAGCACGGTGGGGATGTCACTGTCCCTGCGCTCCCCCCGTTGCCTCCCAGGCCTCTCTCCTCCTCCCCGTCCCCATCCCGGGGGGCTCCATGCGCAGCCGCGCGGCACCGTGGCGTTCCCGTGGCACTTGCAATAAACGAGTGGGATTTGCTTTGGGATTGACGCTTCTGTCTGCAAAGTGAAGCCTGTGCCCCCGTCTCTGAGCGCTGCTCTTGTCCTTCCCCCCCTCTACGCCGGCCAAACGGCCCTTCCCGGGGTGTCTCTGCCCCAGGGGTGTCTCCTCGAGGGGTCCGATGTGGGTAGATGTGTCCTTCGTGTCGGTCCAGCCCCGGGCGAGGAGCACGGGAGGGCTCAGACACCCGCTCCCCGGGGCAGTGGCACCCCCCTCAACGTTGCACACCATGTCCCCAGGCTGGTGTCCCCTCCCCACCTGCACGGAGGGAGGACGAGGTGGCAGCGGCAGCCTCTGCCCCTCCAGCCAGCTCCGGCACCCCTGCGGGATCTGGGCCACCCCTCTGGGAAATGTCCCCATCCGTGTCCCCATCCTCGTGAAGATGGGGACAGAGGGACTGTGCCACATCCCTGGGGACACCCAAGCCCTGGGACACCACAACCCGCTTGCTCCCAGCTCCCCCCCACCCCTGATACATCCCCCAACCCCAGCAACTCCAGCTCCTCTGCCCCAAAACACCTGGGATCATCCTTGGGGGGGCACCTCCTGCACCAGAGAATGGGGGATCAGGGGGGGCTGGGAGGGAGAAAAGAGACCCCGGGAGGACCCCAGCCAGCCCCCCCGGAGCGCAGCAGTGCTGGGGAGCATGATTTAACTTTTCAAGGGTCACATCTTTGCTGGGAAGAGGAGGGAAATTGCACGTTGCCATGCGTCAAATCTGCTCCCCGAAATCCCCGCTCCGGCCCTGCCCCCGTGTCACCCCGGTGAAGAGCAGGGCTGAGGAGGGGGCACGATAAGGGTTCCCACAGCCTCTCACGCTCGTGGTGTCGGAAAACAAACAGCCAGGAGCCACTCGAGGGTCTGCCGTGCTTGAGTGAAACACGGGGGGCACACCCTCACCCCCACACCTGGCTGCAAGAATTCCTGAGAGGCTGAGGAGGGGGCCTGGGGGTGGCTTGGAGAGATTCCAGCCTCAGCCCAACCACGGGGGAGATTCCTGCCCAGGCACGACCAAGGGCACAGTGGTGTCACCCTGCCCCACTGATGGCACCGCCTGGGGTGACACACTGGAGCTGGGACCCCCCTAAACCCTGAGGGGTGCAAACCCACACCAGTACCGGCAACCCGAGTCCCCGCGGTGCCCAAACATCCTCAGGACCAGCCGGGTCCCTGTCCCCAGCTCGTGGTGACCCCGCTGCCACCCCAGCCCTGCGTGGGAAAGCTTTGATGTCCCTCCTCGAGCAGCTCCAGGTGCCCGAGCTGGCGAAAGGACCCCGGCACCCAGCCAGCTCTCGCCTGTTGCCGGATGCTCCACCCTGGATGGCCGCTCTGACCCACGCAGGAGGGTTTGTTTTGGCCCCGACATTCGCTCTGGGGCAGCGGAGAGGTCCCTGTGCTTGGGGACAAGTGTCCTCAGGGCCTCTTGACTGGTGGGTTCCCAGGAGAGCCCATCCCCGGGGAAGGTGATCAGCAAACACGGGTGAAGTGGATCACACGCCACAGCCCGATTGCACACCGGGGCCACCAGCCCCTTCAAAGGGGCCACCCCGTTCCCCACCCCAGCAGCCCAGTATAAATCTCTCTGCCCCAGCTGCTGCGGGGCAGCCCGGGCTGGGAGGAGGAGGAGAAGGAGGAGGAGGAAGCCATGGAGAGCAACATGAAGCAGGTGGTGGTTGAAGAGCCGCTGGTGAGTCTCTGCGACCCGCAGCGGGGTGACACGGTCACACTGGGGGTGTCCCTGTGCCCAGCAGAGATGCTCAGCACAAGGTTTTGCCCAGTTTATCCCAGCGAGGCACCAGTTCACGTGTGATGGAGGAAGAGCCCGCGGGACGCTGCGTCCCCAGAGCTCAGAGGCAGCAGGACGGGGGCCCATCCCCATCCCTCCTTCATCCCCCATCTCCATCCCCCTCACCCCATTTTTCCCATGCCCGCAGGACCCGGAGAAGGGCTGCTGCGGCTCCGGCTGCTGCAAGCTCTGCTGCTGCTGCAAATCCTGCGCCGTTTGCTGCGCCAAATGCGCCCGGTGCTGCCTGCCCCAGTGCTGCAAATGCCCCAGTTGCTCCAGCTGCATCAAGCGGTCGCTCTGTTTCGTGCCTCGCCTGCTCTGCTACCTGCCCCGCAAGCTCCTCGGCTGCCACCACCTCAAGTGCCTCCTCATCGTGGTGGTGGTCGTGGTCTTGCTGGTGGTCATCATCGCCGGCGCCCTGCTGATGTGGCTGCGCGCAGACCAGCGGCACGCCGACGCCGTAAGTAGGGACCCCCCCCCGGCACACCCGGGGAGGGGGTGAGCAGGTGGTGAACCCAAAATCCACCCCCCCCCAGGTCTTGAGGATGGGGCTGTGGAGAGAACCGGCCTGGGAAGAGGACGTGGCCACTTTTTACGTGGATGGTGGGGATGGAAACCCGGCCACGGTCGTCTACGACTACAAGAATGTAAGTGGGGAGACGGCGGGGGGGGCACGGGGAAGGGGTGATGGGAGCGAGCTGACCCCAATCTGTCTGCAAACAGCTGCTGGTCAGCTACAGATCCCAGCTCCACCGCGCCTGCTACATCACCCGCATGGACCAGAACAATATTCCAGGGCTGGACGCTGTCACCGAGACCTTCCAGCGCCGGCAGGTAAGTGCTGGTCACCCCGCAGGGCACAGGATGGGGTGTGGGGGGGCACATGGCGATGCCGTGGGCATGGTGCTTTGTGCCCCGATGGAGAATTGGGGTGCAGCATCGCACTGCTGCCTCGTTTTTCTTTCTTTCTCTCCCCTCGCCAGGCCGAGAAGAAGCTCGCCATGCCCCTGGGCGATCGCTCCCTCCTGGGCACCACGGCAAGCATCCTCTGCAGCGCCGTCATCCCTGTCTACTGGGCTTAGTCTTGCTGGGTCAGTGCAAAAGGTGCCGCGGGGGGGGACAGGGGGCTGGCAGGGAGGGCTGGGGGACCCCCACCCACCCAGCAGCCCCCTCACAGGTTTGCCTTGCAGCATCCCCGATGGGCATCGCCGGAGCCCCTCCGTCCCTCCGGGAGCATCACCACAGCTTCCCCCCACCAGCCTCACCCCAGTTTCAGGAGGCGCCAGGGCCCCACACGATGCCGTGGGGCCGAGGAGGAGGTTGGGGGGTCGGGGGGTTGGTGTTGGAAGGGGGTGTAGGGGGAGTGGGGGGGCTCCGCTTCACCGTGCGGTGCCGCATCCCTGCTGCAGCCGCGGTGCTGGGGGGGCTGGAGGCGGCGGGTGGGTGTCTGCTGCTGTGCCGGGGGACAGCTGGTTTGTCACTTAAGTCTTCTCAGCTTCGCCAAACCCAAGTGCAAAAATGAGCTTAAAAAAACATGACATTTAAAGAAACAAAATTCGCCGTTCCAGTTCTTCGCTCCCTGCTCGGCTCCCGGCAGCTCCCGGCTTCCTTCGCCTTAAAAACTGTATTTAGGGGCTCTGGGAAGTGAATTTCTGACTGGGGCACAGCCTGGGGGCACCCCCCGAGGGCACCCGGCACTGACCCAGGCTGCCCCCTCCTCCTGCCAGCCCTGCCCGAGCCCAGGCTGTCCTGACAGATCTGTCCGTCCTCTCCCGCCCTGCGGCGCTGAATAAAGGATAAGGGGGAAATCAGGTCTGGGAGCTATTCCTGGCGAGAGGCGGCCACATGGCCACCGGCCACCGCCCGAGGCCTGGGATTGTTAGGACTGGGATGCCGGTGTTAGTAGGATCAGGATTATTAGGACCGGAATGCTGGCATTATTAGGACTGGCATTATTAGGACCAGGATCATTAAGACTGGGATTATTAGGACTGGGATGTTGGTGTTATTAGAACCAGGATTATTAGGACTGGGATTATTAGGACCAGGTTTATTAGGACTGGGATGCCAGAATTATTAGGATCAGGATAATTAGGACCGGGATTATTAGGACTGGGATGCCAGTGTTATTAGGACCAGGCGTTATTAGGACCAGGCGTTATTAGGACCGGGATGCCAGCTGGGGTCGAGCATCCAGGGCAGAGGGGGGGAGCGAGGAGCAGCACAGCCGCAGCCCCCCCGGGACAGGAGCCCGCCAGCAGCGCAGCTGCCTCCCGCCAGCCCTGTGGCCATCGCGGGGTGGGGGCCACAAGCCCCCCGGCCCCCCCCCTCTCCCCGCTCCTGGCAGGCGGGGAAGCTGCTCCCCATGGGGAGAGCGCAGCTGCGGCTGGCCGGGATACGGGGCGCCCGGCCAGGGCCCCCTGCGGCTCCAGGACCCCCCCACGCCCAAACCCTCGCCCTCCCCCAGCCCAGCTGCACCGGCACGCACGGACCGTGGCGTGGATTTTATTTAAAAGTCTCCCGGGCTGACCACCAGCCCCGGGCACCGGCAGCCACCTGGAGCAGCAGCGGATGGCGGGGAGTGTGTAGAGTTTTTCAAGGCCTCAGCCTCCCCCCCCCCACCGCAACATGATGGAGGAGCTGAAGAGGAGCTCAGAAACTTGGCAGGACCCCGAGGTCCTTGTGCAATAATTCAAGCGTCCTGGTTTCTCCAGGCTGCGCAGGCGAGGTTTGCAGAGGGCGAGCGCTGCGCCTCTGGGTGCTGCACCCCAGGGATGGGTGCGGCGAGCACCCAGGACCACCGATGGGGGGGTTGTCAGCCCCAGCAGCCGGGTGCAGGGGTGCAGGCAGAGGCGTTGGCAGGGTGGGGGGCCGGGGGGCTCGCTCTGCCCGGGGACAGGCAGGCGGCTTCGCCAGTATGTAAAAAACATGAGGGTTAGAAATAAATCTTTAAGGTCCCTTCCAACCCAAACCACTCTGTGACTGTCCTTGGCGGGCTGGGGGGAGCCTGGGCTGAGGGGAACCTGTCCTTGAGGGGACTTGATTTTAACCCAAGCATATAAAAAACATAGGGGTTGGAACTAAATCTTTAAGGTCCCAGCCCAAACTATTCTGTGATTCTGTGATGGATTCTGTGATCCTGCCCTGCTCCCGGTGGCCCTCAAAGAACCATTTTGGTGAGGAGTGCCAAGGCCCCGCGTCCTGCGCCCCCAGCTGCAAGGTGGGGGGTACATCAGCTGGCAGCCCTGCCCAACTCCCTGCCTGCTCCCTGCTCACCGGTCACCCCCCCAAAAAAACACCCAGCCCTCTCCTCGCGTGCTCCTCACCCTGTGTCACGTTGCTCTCACCCACACCGGCGCCGTCAGGACCTGCCCGGGATGGTCACAGCGTCACCAAAACCTGACTCATGGCCCCTGGGCCCCCTCCAAATCCCACGGGATGCCCACCCTCACCTACCCGGGTGGGTGCAGGTGCAGACGCAGTCCCGCTCGCTGCCAAAGCGGTTGGCGTTGCCCCCGCAGCCCCCGTACCAGAAGGGCTCGCAGGACCCCGTCTCCCACCGGTGGTACCACATCACGGAGAAGCGGGCGCAGGCGATGCCGGGATCCTTGGCCAGGGCGCACGGCCCCGGGGTGGCCACAGCCCTCCGGCCCTTGCTGGGGCTCAGGGGTACCGTGGGCATCCCGGTGTGGGGCACGGCCTTGGGGGGCCTGGGAGGGGAAATCAAAGCAAACCCCCCCAATATGTGCCGAAGAGGAGGTGCAGCCCCCCAGTCCCCCCCGTAGGGGCCTGAGGGATGCGCACGCAGGGGATGGTCCCAGTGCCACTCACTCACTGTGGGGTCCCCGGGGGGGGGTTGCTGGTGCTGGTGCCCAGGGGGGGCAGCTCACGGGGGCACCCCGGGGTGCCGGGGCGCTGACTGCTCTCCGCTGTGGGGCAGAAGCGATAGCGGAGGTTCTGGGCGAGGAGGTTTGGAGGGTGGAAGCCGCCTGCTCCCAGAGTAGCTGGGGATGGGACCCAGCGATGCCGCCGCCCCCCAAAAAACCTCCCCACCCCGCTCACCCCGCAGCCTCCTGAGGAAGCCCAGCGCCATCCTCTCCGCGTACCCCACTTCGGGTGGGTGGACCGAGCCCAGGCGCAGGGAGTGGTACCGCCAGGCCGGCAGTGCCTTGGGCACGGCCGCCTCCGGCTGCTCCGTCCCGGCTCGCCCCAGGGAGAGCACCAAGACGCCGAAATCCTCACACTGGGTGAAGGGGCCCAGCGCCCGCCGCGCCTCCCTGTCCCACAGCGCCGTGGCCCCCGTCCCCACCACGAAGAGGACGCGGAGCCGGTGGCCGGAGCTCTGCGGGAAGACGTGCCGGAGGGTCCATGCCACTGTGCCACTGGCGGATGCCGCGGCCGCCCTGGGCACCAGCGCGAGGCGAAGGCGCTCCCGGAGCTGCTCCCTGGAGCTGGGCAGCCCAAAAGGGACCTCGGCCAAACCCTGCGCGGGGGCAGAGGGGCCCGTCAGCACCAGGGCGATGCGGGTGCTGTGCTGCACCGGATCGTGCTGCAGGAGGCGGTGGAAGAGCTCGCTGACGGCCTCCAGCCTCTCCGCCGGCATCCCCGGGGCCGCGTTGTCCACCACCAAGGCCAAGTCCACGTCCAGCGGGTTGGGGGATGGCACAGCACAGCCCTCGGGGTGGCAGAGGTCTGGGGAGGGGGAGAGATGATGTCGGGGGGGGGACGACATCCATCCCAGGTGCCGCCCCGGGGCTGCCTACCGAAGCAGAGGACGCAGGGCAGCACCGCGTCCCGCAGCACCGCCGCATCCCCGGCCGGCTCCGCCGCGGAGAGCTGGACCACTCGAAAGAGGCCGTTAACCTGGGCACGAGGCAGAGTCAGAGCTGGGGGGGGTGAGGGCTGGGGGGATCTGAGAACTGGGGTGAGTAGCCACTAGCCCCAAAGCTCACCTGGAAAGCCCGCACCACCTCGGGCAGCGGGGTGAAGGTGAGCACCGCCGGCACGATGCCCAGGGCTTCATACTGCAGAGCAGCCTCCCCGATGCCCTCCAGGTCCTGGTTCCGGCCACTGGTGAGGAAGAGGACCACCTTCCTGCCCAGGGTGGCCGGCCGGACCCTCTTGAGCACATGGTGGCCCACGAAGAGCATGGCAGCGGCCAAACGGCCGCGCCGGGAGGAGCGGGTGGGTGAGAGGCGGCGGAGCCGTCCCAGCAGCGCGGCCCCGCTCCCCGCCTCCCCAGCACGCAGCAGGTAGGTGGGGGTGGCCGCATAGGCCAGCATGGCTACCCGAGCCCCCGCCGGGCAACCCAACGGGGAGACCTGCAGGTCCTGAAGCAGCAGGGCCAGCAGCTCCTTCATGCGGGAGAAAAGGTCCGGTGGCACAGTGGAGGAGGTTTCCAGCACCAGAACGAGCTCGGTGGGGAAGAGCGGGCAGGAGGGCGAGGTGGTGACTGCGAGGGGATGGTGGCATCTCAGGGGCCACTGAAAAAGCCCCCCCGGGACATCCCGTGCTCACGGTACCCGTGGCCACCCATCCACCATCGCCATCCAGCTGTCCCCTCATCCCCTCCACCGAGCCGGTCCCTGTCCCCTCCCTGCCATCCCCGCTGCTCTCACCGCAGCTCCGGCGGATGAAAGTCTTGAGCTCGCAGGGCTGGAGGGATGTGCAAAGCGGCGTCAGGCCCAGCTCTCCCGCCCAGCTCTTCCCAACAAAACCAGTAAGGCTTGCTGGGGCCAGGCAGCCACAGAGCTCCTCGCTGTCACCCGAGGTCACCCCTCAGGGCCAGAGCCCCGTCCCCACACCGTACCGTGGAGGGGGGAATGCCCGGAGAGCCCTTCGGGCCCTGGAGCAGCAGGAGAGGAGAGAAATGAAGAAGAAATAGGAACAAGGGACACGTCCCCACACGCCGGGGCTGGTCACGGGCAGAAACGGGGCAGGAAAAGGGGAATTTGCAGAGAATCACCATCTCTCCCGGAGGTCCCACGCTGCCACGGCCGCCCGCTTCTCCTCTGCTCCCAGCGTCACCCTGGAACAGCCCCAGGGGGCTGAGTTGGGTGGGCACGGCAGGGGGGGAGTGGGGAGGGGGCTGCGCCGTACTCACCCTGCGCCCGGGCAGCCCTCGCGCACCCTTGTCCCCCGGGGACCCTCTCTCGCCCCCATCACCCTGGGGGGACACTCGGAGGAAGCTGATCTCATCCTTACCAGCACCCCACAAACCCTGGCCAGGTCCCCACGTCCCCTCCTGGCCCCTCACGCACTCACCTGAGCCCCGGGGTACCCCGGCAGGCCCCGAGCGCCCTGGAGGAAGCAGCACAAGTGAGTGGGGCTGGGACACCCCCCCCCACCCCGGCAGCCCCACAGAGAGTGGGCTCATCCCACCCATCCCCATCGCTGCTGCGTGCTGGCAGTACCTTGGCACCCTTCCTCCCCGGAGCACCCCTCCGGTCACACCCGTTCTCGCCCTGGGAGGGGGGAAAAATCCCAAAGCAAATTATTGTAGGACCTACACAAACATCCCTTTTCCCAAAGCTTCCTTGGCCATGGCTTTTCCATGCCACCCCCAGCTGCAGAGCCCCTCGGGAGGATGCCATGCCCCCCCCCCCATGAGGGACACCACCTTACCAGGGTGCCTTTGGGCCCCCGCGATCCCACATTCCCCTTCCTGCCCTCGGCTCCTGCCTGCCCCTGGAAAAGAAAGAGGGGGTGCAGGCTGCGGGTGCGGGGGGGTGCGACTGCGAAATGCCACGTCGCAGCATCCCTCACCTTGTCCCCTTTGGGACCAGCTGGGCCGGCTGCTCCCTGGGAGCCCTCAGCTCCGGGAAGACCCTGGGTGAAAGGCAAAGGGGGATCAAAGGTGCTGGGGGGCACCTGGGGGGTGGGCACCCACCGGCACGGCCACCAGCTCAGGGTGGCCACGAGCCCACACCAGCACAGGGAGGGGGATGGCACCTGAAGTCCTCTGTTCCCTGGGTGGCCGTTCACACCCTTCGTCCCGCGCGGTCCCGGCAGCCCCTGCAAAGGGAGAGCAGAGGGGGCAGCGGGGGTGCCCACCCCAGGAACCCGGTGCCAGCGGGGTCTGCCCTGGCCTTACCTGGGCACCTCCATAGCCCTTCTGCCCTCCGGGGCCGGGGCTGCCACGATTCCCCTTCTTGCCCTGCAAGGAGACAGGAGGGCTCCAGTGTGGAGATGTCCCCGCAGGGACCCCCCCGTCCCCCGTGCGCTGCCAGCCCCACCTGCACTCCCGGCTGCCCTTTCTGGCATGAGCTCTGCAGAGGGAAGCGCCGTCAGCAGCCACGTCCCCACCCCACGGGCCTGGCCCCCGGTGCCCCCCCTGCCCGTGGCACCTACTGGGTGAGCGGGGGGACCTGGGGGTCCCGCTGGACCCGGGGGACCATCCTGGCCGGGGTCTCCCTGGAAATTACAGGCGTTGAGAGGGAAGCAGAGCTCCTGGTTGTCCTCCCCAGAAGGGTCCCGCCGAGCACCAGCATCCCCCAGCACGGTGTTGGCCCCTGCCAGCCCTTACCTGGGGACCCCCATCTCCTCTCCACCCCGGGGTGCCGGGCTCGGGGCTTCTCCTCCCGGGTGACCCCTGAGGAGCAGACATGGGGCTCAGCGAGGCCCCCCCAGCCCCCCGTGGAGCTCTGGGGCTGCAAGCCCGTTACTCACCACCTCACCGCAAAGGCCTGGGGGTCCCTTTTCCCCCCGGGCACCCCGGGAACCTTTCCGCCCCTAAGCGAAGGCAGGAGGAAGGGATTTAGCAACCAGGCGGTGGGTGAAGGGGGCGGCGCTTCGCCGAGGCTCAGCCGTGCGGTGCCCACCTGCCTCCCCCGGGTTCCCTTCTCTCCAGGGCGGCCAGGGGTCCCTGCGTCGCCCTGGGGAGGTGAGAGGACCTTGTGCCTGTGTCCGTGCCCGTTTGGGGCGGAGGGGTGGTTGAACCAGCTGTCTGGTGCGATGCCCCACGGCACAGCTCACCTGCTCCCCATCCACGCCATCATAACCGGCTTCTCCGGGATGTCCCTGCACGGAGGTGACGTGGGCTGGTGCCGGGTTATACGGCGCAGGGTGGAATAACCACGTCCTGGCCCTTCCCCCAGCACCCTGGGCCATCCCAGCCCTCCATCCATCAGGACTTTCTCCCATTCCCCGCCCTGGATCT